>NC_134082.1:25865815-26490815 GCF_000715075.1 Nicotiana tabacum | reverse complement strand
ACAACTTGGTTCAGAATCAATTAGGACTTAAAGAGTTGTAGTTTAGGCTTTTGGTTAAGGTAGGGCACAATTTTGGTTAGAGTGACTCAAAACCTCCCCAAGCACTACAAAATTTACAATCGAAGTCCACTTCCTTCGAAAACATTCTCCATCCTTTCTTCACTTTTCATTCCACACCTAGTCTTCCCTTTATTCACAACTTCTTATCATTTTATTCAATTTTTTTTCAAAATAAAGGAAAGTTTCATTTTTTTTGTCTCTACCTTCCACCTTTTCAAACAACTTCCATATCACAACTTTTCCAACCTTCACCCCCAAACATAGGCTTTTAGCCTATGTTTACACTTTCAAAGTACTTAGGGAGGTAAGTTGCCAAAAGCTAGATCAATAAAGAAAAAAGGATTAAATCTTGTAACATGGTTGCCAAAGAACAAGGTTAAAGGCTCAAAATAGGTTGACTAGGGAAAATATTCAAGGGTAGGGAATTTAAGGCACAATAGCGGTCCAAGGAAGGCCTAGTATCATTTTACAAACCAAGTTAGTCTATAATTTCACCTTGAAGCACATTCCGAGCAAGTTCTAGACTACAAGTAATGCAAAAGAACTCACAATAAATCTCACTTCACATGGTACATGAACACTTAAGTGGAATACAAATCCAAAATCCAATTGAAACCAATGACTCAAAGAGGTTGCATATAGCATATGAAGCTATTTAGTGAATCAAAGAGCCAAAATTTGAGTCTAAAAGCCATGACAATTTTACTTCAATTATTTTTCTTTTTCAACAACCCAAAAATTCATATGCCGAGGTTTAAATCATGTTGGTACCAAGCAAGCCACAACTTGGTCAATGGGCAAAAACCCCAACTCAAACCATTTATTTTTTCTAAATTAACATAAGCTATATCTAACTACAAGATTAATTACCTTAAGAAAGTTGTCTATCTATCATCGGGAAAAGTCGATAAAATTTTTCTACAATTACCCGGTTCAAGAAGAAAATTGGCATCCTTGGAAAAAGAACCGTCGTACAAAGAAAACCAAGGATATTGCCACTAACATCAAACATACTATATAAAAAAAGTATTAAGAAGCTGATAAACATCAAGTAACTAAAACATAAGATATATAAAAACAAAAACAAAAAAAAATTAAGAAGCTACTAAATATAATAATATCACACATCACATGAAAATATACTAACAACAAAATGAAAACAACCACAGTACCAATCTGCCATACCCACAGTTATCCACAATTATACAAGAATAACAATTATACAAGAAGCCACCCCCAACTAAAGATGTTGCAATGTCCCCAATACAACTAAACATGATAGAATAAAATGGTGGAGAGTGCTCCCTGCATACTGCATCAGTCGGAACTGGAGGTGGTGGGAAATTTGTGCTCCAAGTCTGCATCATCCTCATCCTTCAATTCATGTGACCCACAAAATGTTCTCAGCTTTTGCATTATCTTGGACAGTAGTTTGCTTATCTTCTTCTCATGCTCCTTGAACATTCTCTGCCTTTTTTTAATCTTTCCTTGCCGACGACTCATGTTCTCCAATCTGGTGTTAATGGACTCCATCTTGCCTGTGATTTCTTTTGCTCTTTGACCACATCCACCATGGATGGTGGGGCAGCAGTCCCAATAGATGTGCCAGCCCCAGGTGGGCCAGTGGGAAGGCCAGCTATAAGTTGCCTAACATGCGCATCTACTCCATATATCTGGCTGGACAAGTGGCGCATAGTGTGAGGACCGGATTGGAGTGATCCCATGGGGTTAAAGGACCCTGATGAAGGTGCAACGGATCCGGCGGGATCGGTGGTGGTGACTGGGAAAAGATCAAGATTATTTCCAAGCTTCCTCCTTCTACTTCCGTTAAAGGTGTTCGAAGTTTCTTGGGGCATGCCAGGTTCTATAGGCGTTTCATCAAGGATTTTTCCAAGATTGCAAATCCTATGTGCAAACTCCTTGAGAAAGATTCCAAATTTGTGTTTGACGAGAAATGCCTCAAAGCCTTTGAGGAATTGAAGCAAAGGCTCACCACGACACCTATTATTGTCCCACCCGATTGGTCTCTTCCATTCGAGCTCATATGTGACACCAGTGGTGTAGCTGTTGGAGCAATGCTTGGCCAATGTCACAACAAGGTTCTCCACCCGGTCTATTATGCAAGCAAGACACTCAATGGGGCGCAAATGAATTACACGGTGACTGAGCAAGAACTTCTTGCCATTGTCTATGCCTTTGAGAAGTTCTGGGCTTATTTGTTGGGATCCAAGGTGATAGTGTACACAGATCATGCTTCTCTTTGCTATCTCATGGCAAAGAAGGATGCAAAGCCTCGGTTGGTTTGTTAGGTCTTGTTGTTGCAAGAATTTGACTTCGAGGTCAAGGATCGCAAGGGAACTCAAAATCAAGTAGTGTATCATTTATCAAGGCTTGAAGAGGTAGGAAGGCCAAATGGAGATCTTGAAATCAATGATGCATTCCCGGATGAACACATATTGGCACTATCTAGCACTTTTGCTCCTTGGTATGCCGATATTGCTAACTACTTAATTAGTGACCTTATTCCGGAGGGATTGGAATCCTATCAAAAGAAGAAGTTCTTGAGAGACTGTTGGCAATACTATTAGGAAGAACCATTCTTGTTTCGTTTTTGTGCTGACAACATATTAGAAGGTGTGCTCCAGAAGAAGATATTATGCCAATTCTAAGGGCATGCCATGCTTCACCGGTTGGGGGTCACCTTGGGGGAAATCGAACAATGGCTAAGGTGCTTGAATATGGTTATTATTGGCCGTCGATTTATCATGATGCCAATAAAATGGTCAAGGCTTGTGACCATTTCCAAAGGCAAGGATCAATCTCCAAGATGCATGAAATGCCAATGCACTTTGTGATGGAGATAGAAATCTTCGACGTGTGGGGAATTGATTTTGTGGGTCCCTTTGTAAGCTCTTGTTGGATGAAATATATCTTTGTGGCTGTGGACTATGTATCCAAATGGGTTGAAGCAATTTCCTTACCAAACAACGAGGCAAAAAGTGTGACTGCATTCTTAAAGAAAAACATATTCACTCGGTTTGGCACTCCAGAGCCATTCTTAGTGATGGCGGGTCTCATTTCTGCAACAAGACTTTCACGGGGCTACTAGAGAAATATGGCGTCAAGCATATGGTGGCAACACCTTATCATCCCCAATCAAGTTGTCAAGTTGAGGCTTCCAACCGGGAGATCAAGAGCATTCTAGCAAAAACTGTTAATGGAAATAGGACCGATTGGTCAAGGAAGCTAGATGACGTATTGTGGGCATACCGCACGGCATACAAAACTCTTATTGGCACTTCTCCTTATCGGTTATTCTTCAGCAAAGCTTGTCATCTACCCGTATAAATGGAACACAAAGCCATGTGGGCTCTGAAGAGGTTGAACTTGGACTGGGCTAAAGTTGCAAATTTGAGGTTATCTCAACTCAATGAAATGGAGGAATTCCGTTTCCATGCATATGAAAGTGTAGTTGTGTATAAAGAAAGGATGGAGTTTGTCTATGACAAAAAAACTTGAAGAGGGAGTTCAAGTCAGGTGACTTGGTTTTACTCTTTAACTCAAGGCTCAAATTGTTTTCAGGAAAGCTCAAATCGAAATGGTCTGGTCCGTTCAAGGTGGTCTATGTCTCTCTTTTTGGAGTTGTGGAACTAGAATCGGAGGATGGGCTCCGAACCTTCAAAGTGAATGGCCAACGAGTCAAGAACTACTTGGGCACAGATGGAGATAAACATTTGGTGGAGCAGTTGGCTCTCAAAGATGGTCCATGCCCGACCAATGAGTAAATCCAAAGGACCGCCAACTTTGTCGAGTTTCGACATTAAATCAAGCGCTTCATGGGAGGAAACCCATGTCTACTAACACCCTTAAAAGTGTGTGTTAGAGTGCAGGGGATTCGAAAGATCATAACACAAGGTAAGATTGCATGAGAAAGGGAAGAAAAATCACCTTGGGTAGTTTGCTACACATATGCGGTTGCATATTCACTATGCGGACCGCATTTTGGTCACAAACTAACACAATGTGTTTGGCTAAAATGGTGATAAAAATGCGACAAGTTGGGGCACTTTGCAGACCGCATTTCCACTATGCGATCACATAATGCATCGCATTTTTGGCCCTCCATCAACTCTCTTGATTCCACTGCATAACATATATGCAGTCGCATAGTATGTTATGCTGTGACTTGCCCATCGCAAATCGTTCAGGTATACCCCTCGCATCTCTTCATTCAAAACAAAAAAAAAGAATTTTTTGTATTTATCAGAAGCAAAACAAAACGAAAAAAGAGAAAAGGAATGGGGAAGGCAAAATGGCTAGTGCGTGAACTAATCTTCCAAGTGTGCTCATGAACCCGTCACTGGTATGTTTTCTTTGTCCCAATTCCATTATTGCTAGCTTTAGTTTGTATATTTGTTCTTGTTTTTGTTTTTCCTGTCGTTGTTTCATGTCTCTTTTTCTTTCTTTCTTCTTGCTTATGTTTTGTAGTTAGATGTCTGTTCATAATGTGATGTTTGTTATGTAATGTGTTTTGGGGTGCTGGGTAGTAAAAATTAGGACCGCCATTGTTGAGGGTTGAGTTCAATCGTTGGGAACGATGAAGTTTGCGGCTCGCATAATAAAAATGCGGTCCGCATTTTTGCCGCATAAGTGAACCCTAGCTGGCTTAAGAAGATGACCAAATGCGGCAACTTTGCGATTGCATAATTGATATGCGGACCGCAAAGTCACCGCATACTGACACAGAACACCCAGTTTAATATCATGCTTTCTACGACCATTTTGCGATCGCATTTCCCACGTTGCGGTGGAATTTGCGATCGCTTTTTTGTGACTTGGTTTTTTGAGCAATCAAGTATGCGATGGTTATGCAAACTGCATAGTGGTTATGCGATCGCATGCCCATCGCATACTTAGATCATTTGAAGATCTTGAGAGTTTGCGACAAGTTTGCGGTCCGCATAGTGGTTATGCGACCGCATAACCTGTCGCATTCTTAAATTTTTCTTGAGTTTTTCTATTTCTTTTCACTGTCGCTCACATTTCACTTTTGTGCAGATATGGCTCCCAAGAAACATAGAGCCTCCACCCATAAAAGGGCATCCTCCAGTCGTTAAACTCAACAAGCAAAACATCCGCGATCGGATCCTACTGCTACACGTCCCTCCCAGTATGATGAGGAGGAGACCTTGCCCGAAGTTGACCTACAAGCTGAGGCAAGAAGGAAATCAGGAGATGGCTCAGGTTTGGGGTTGACAGGTCCAAGGAGCTTTATAGAGAAGGGCTGAACAAACTAAAAACCCTAGCCGAAAACAACTGAGTATGAATGGGCTAAAAGAGCAGTACCCACACATCTGGGAGAACATCAAGGCAAGAAAATGGGAGTGCTTCATGGAGCTGCCTGATGAATATAATGAAACCATTTTCCATGAATTTTATGCCTCCGATGGATCCTCTAGGAATGCCCATCACAAGCGCAACAGAGTTTTCTATGATACTAAGTTAGTTCAGGGGAAGAGTGTGTTCTATAGCAATGAGACTATAAATGAGTTTTACATCCCTGACTGGAGCCCGGGCACAGCTGAATATGCCGCCAAATGGGCAAACCAGGAGAATGAGCGGAGTTGGATAGCATTTGTGATAGTAAAGGGGACCCCTGCCTGGATCAACCCTGTGCACAAAATATACAAGGAGGATCTCACACGAGAGGGTCAGTTTTGGCTTAGCTTCGTCACCTCTCAACTGATACCGTCAAGAAACGAGACTGATATAGGCATTGAGAAATCTCTTCTCATTGCATGCATTATGGCGGGAATCAAGATTGATGTGGGTGCTCTTATCTTCTGGGAGTTAGGGATTCGAGAAAAGCAGGTAGCCACTTCACTTCCATTTCCCTATTTGAGCACAGCCCTCTGTAAGGCTGTGAAAGTCCCTACCATGCCACACACCGACAAGTCAGGGAAGGCACTGAAGGATATTAATATCACATGCATTAATGATGTTGTTGCTCCCCCAGAGGTTCAGACTCAGGGTCCAGTTAATGTAGAGCCTTCAGATTCCTAGGCTCATGTGTCCCCTCAGGTTCCAATTGCATCCTCTCTACTTCACAGCCTGCCTCTCAGTCCACCACTGCTCAGCCAGCTGCTGCACTGCCAACCGTCTCGAGGCTTGGTCTCATAGCTCAGTATGCCAAAGCTAAGGTAGACCAGCTTCTAAAGAACTTGCCCACCCTTATCAAACATGCTTTAACTCCTATTCAGTCCTCAGTGACAGCACTCTAACAACAACAAACATCTTACGGGGATCGTCTGCAATAACTTGAGTTGATGGTCGAGAAGATAGAGCTAGGTAAGGATAGTGACTTGCCTAGGCTCCGAGAGGAAGTTGCCACTATGAAGACCGAGCTCCACAAGATGTAGACTCTGTAGTTCGATCTATCATCATTCCTGCCCAAGGACGATGAGTAGGGAGCAGACACAGCAGCACCAGGCTTTGACCTTGACTTCTCTACTCTGATGATGGATATTGCACCTCCGACTGTCGGGGCTTCCCAACCTCCAGCTCCCCTTGAACATATTGAGATTCCTTCTGAGGAGGATTCTGGACATTCTTCAGAGTCCGAGGGTGAGGAGGCAGACGAGGGAGATGATGAGGAGGATTCATGGTCCACGGAGGATGATGGCCCTTAGGAGAAGGGCAAGCAGATTGCTGCCCCTACAGTTGAGGACGAGGATCAAGCAGAAATTCAGATAGCAATAGAACATTCGCTAGCAGACATGGCCACCCCTGAAGATCCATCGTCCACTCCGGCATCAGTGGGCGAGGCTAGCAGCTCACAGGCCCCAGCTCTAGTATTGGTTCAGCTAGAGATCCCTCTTCCATCAGTGGAGGTCACTCATCCGGCCGAGATCTCATCGGTCCCAGCTTCAGCATCAGAGGGTGACCCCACCATCACTCAGTCGGCTTCTAAATCCCATAGCACTTAGTGCGCCTCAAGGAGCCCCCAAACTCTGTTTTATGTTCTTATGCATTTGGGACAATGCATGCTTTTTAGTTGGGGGTGGTAGCCCTGTATATATTTTTTTGAAATTGTCAACTGTTGTACATGTTTATGTTTGTGGTGCAATACCAGCAAACTTCTGTATTTATTTGTGTTTTGTGACTCTGTATATATTGATGTTTTGTGGTTTTAGTACATAAGTTATGTAAAAAACAAAAACAAGTAAATAGTTGCATGTCCATCTTTAGTAATTAGCAATGAATTCCCCTTGGTTTTTCTTTGTCGGGTTCTTTTCCAAGAGTGTAATAGTAGAACCCGAATAGTAGAATGAAGCATGTTGACCGGTTTGGTGTAATTGTCTAGTTTCAAGCATATGTGTATGTATATAGCCTATACCCTTCCATTTATAAAGGAAAAAATAGAGATATCAACTGTGTGAACTTGAGGCTTGCTCTATGACTCTATGTCTACCTAGAGTTATACCTGTATATATGATGAAAGCTTTGAGTTGCCAAGTGTTTACTTGAGGGCTTCAAACTATGTGAGCCAAGCAGTTCGTGTGCCATGTGTGTGAGTCTTTGTGTAAATAATTCTTGTGTTTACTTCTACCATCTAGAACTTGCTTGGTTAGTTTTTCGATGCTTATAATAATTACATTTGGTTGGAGAAATGACCTTAGGCAGTCTTCATGATTTTTGGAAAACCAGTTAGCCTTTTAAGCCACCCATTGTATAGATAGTATCACTAGTCACCCCATTTGAGCCGTTAACCTTTTCTTTGGCTACCTCATTACAAACCTTTCCCTTTTTGTGAAATAATTCCCTCTTTTGAACCTGTCCCTCCTTGAGCATTGAGAATGAGGCTAAAAGCCTAAGTTGGGGGTGTGGTGTCAAGCCGAAAATTGGCAAGGTTGTGCAATGAGCGTAGGAAAGTGTACCTCAAAATGTGAAACTACTCAAGCTCCAAACGAAACAACAACAACAACAACAACAACAAACACAGTTTGATCCTAACATGTGGGGTCTGGGGAGGGTAGTTTGTACGCAGATCTTACCCCTACTTAATGCAGGTAGAGAGGTTATTTCTAATAGATCCTCGGCTCAAGAAGGGCAAGAAGAGGAAGAGGAAAGCAAGGAAGGAAGAAAGATGGAAGATAAAAAAGGGAGATAGCAGTATCAAATAATAGCAAGGGAATACAATAACTGAGGTGAACAAAATCACAAACTGCTCAAGCTGCAAAAGCAACAACAATACAAAAAAAGAAGAAAAAAAAAGAAAAAAATATATAAGAGTTGTGAGTATATATACATAAGGAGTCTTGAAGAGGATAAAAGAGGTAGTTGAGGTGGCTAAATGGTGGAAAAGATGAAGCTAATGAGGGCTACGTGGTTTGAAAAGAAGCAAAGAGAAACGAGAAATAAATATGTGATTAGTGTTCAAGGAGGGTGTAGTCACTTGTACCCAAATGCTTATCCGACCCTTCCGTAAACCTACATTACAAGCTTAAAAGTCCTTATGGGATCTCCAACAGAGCGTACTTAGAATAAATCGATGAATTAAAATAAGGGCAAGCCTATGGTATGGTATGTTGTAACACTTGAAACTCTTTTTGAGAGTGAGTGTATTTGTGAATTCGTCCCTTTTTATTGTCATTGTAAATATTGTGATTTTGGGACTTTCTTTCTAGTGAGGGCACATGAATTGTGAGGTTGAACAGAAGTTGAGTTTTTGAGTCAAATGCATGTGCACTCAGCTGAGGGTAATATTTTGTCAAATTGGTCGAGGCTCAAAGTTTCACAACTTGATTAGTTTCTTTGTAAATATTGATGGTTCAGGAAGGGTAAAGCAATCGAAAATGCATGCTTGTAGTACTAACAACAAACACCGTCCATGGTCACTATTGTTTCATATCTTTTAGATGGAGTCTAGAATAGGATAGGGTTGTCTTAGTTGCTTGAGGATAAACAAGAGTTTAAGTTGGAGGTGTTGATGTGCCGGAGAATTTCGGCACATTTGATACAAATTGCTTAGATTTTAGCTTGTTTTAGGTGCAATTATCTTTTATACTTATGTAATTTTAATTTTTTTTTGCAGTGTATGAGGTTTAAGGACTTAAGAGCATGGAAATGGAATCAAAAAGCCACAAAAGACAAGAAAAGAGTAAAAAGGCATCGCAAATCCAACATGCGAGCCGCAGAATGCGCAAGGGAATCGCAAACCACAACCGATTTCTGGGAAAAGTCCAGTGCAAGAAATGCAGTCTAATCTGCGATGGCATAACCTGTTTGAGAGCCGCATAATGGACCGCAAACTCGGCATGAAGATTGTTGAAGGTAGAAAATGCGACGCGAAATGCGATCACATATCTGCAATGCGGACCGCAGAACATCAATTCGATGAAGGTTTGGAAACTAGGGTTTGAATATGCGATGGTTATGTCAAGAATGCGGACCGCATGTCTGCTATGCAACAAATATGCGGTCGCATATTTAACCGAAAAGGGTATTTTTGTCCAAATTTTGTTCCGAGTTTTGACCCACTATAAATAGAGTTATTGTGGTATTGTGGGGGAAATCTTGTCTGATTTTGGAGATACAATACAAGGATTTAATATTCCTCTCTTTTGGTAGCTTTTGGGTCAAGAATCTTTCACTTTGTAAGCTTTATGGCATTAAATATTCTCTTCCTTTTGTATTTTAGTATGTGTAACTAACTTTAAATACTAAGGTTGTGGACCCGAAATGAGTGTTTAACATTGAATATATGTATAATGGATGGTTGATATTTATTTACTTCTCATTCTTCATTTATTGTTGGTGTTTGCAAACATTAATAAGTGCCATTAAATTCTTACTTTGCTTGGGAAAGTGGGTTGGAATTTGGTAGAAGTAAATATCAAAGACTCAAGACTTTAAACCTTGTTTAATAGAATCGCTTAGGAATAAGTGGGTTGTATTTGGCATATATTGATTATTCTTAATTGCAACTCTTTTACATTTGAAAAAATCGTAAAGAGGAAATATTACCCAACTATTGGAAAATATTGGGGAGTCATTTAGAAATCATTTGCATATCAAAAGAACCTTCCATTAGAAATATATCATATTAACACCGATAGCATTACACTTCATTGAAGGGGACACAACCTTGGTTTCTTTAATCAAATTATTTACACTCTCAATATCACAATTAGTTATTTCTTCAAACCAAACTCAATTCATACTCTTGTTACCATTAACCGAATAGAATTACGACTTTAGTCAAGTAACACACTATTTGAGTCACCTTTTCACACCTATTCCCTGTGGGATTCAACCCCAACCTTGTTGGGTTATTATATTTGACACCGAGCGCCTTACACTATTTATATAAAGTGTAATTTGAGAGTATCACTATGGAAACATAAATTGCTTCAACAAAATTCATACGAGACAACTTGATACTATATCAACGTGGGATATGCAATTCTAAGGGAGTATGGTGCAATCTTTCTCAAGAATATCATACTAATTTTTCCTATTTCTATCTTGCCATTATGTGTTTCATCGCGATCGGTGTGTGTTAGAGGGGTTATCAAGAAAATCGGCCCAGGTATGTTAAGGTTATCCCGTCTTTCCTTTTGTCATGATCCATATGATACAAACGAAACGAGCAAATGTGCAACTTTCATAGATGATTCTATTCATAGAAGTACTAGGGGTGTCTATGTTCTTGATTCCCTATGTGTCCTATTATTTTATCATCTGTTCATGGTTCTTAGAAAATACGTAAGTTGATAAAGTTTACTTCATGATATTAATCAAAGGCATAATAGTTTTATGACATTCCGAAAGATTTTATTGACGTACTTCTCATGCATTGCATTCATTTATACATGTACATTGACCCATGACCAGATGATGTTATATACGCATATATATGTATATATATGTATAAGGGATATGGTAAAAGGTTACGATATTATATACACACCACCACCTGATCAGTTGGTATATGTTGATGATTTTGCCCACAGTGGCGGAGATGATATGATGGGATGCCCTTAGAGGTTTGATGATGTTATGTACACATATACCTATGCATGGTATGACATTTATATGCATATGCATGACATTTTAAATATTAAACGATTCACAGATCTATTCATACTTACATGTTGAGTCTTTTACTTCATGTTTCTCTCATGTCTATTTATTTACTAATTTTCATTCCTTACATACTCGGTGCATTATTTGTACTGATGTCCCTTTTACTTAGGTACACTGCGTTTCATGCCTGCAGGTCCCAATAGATAGGTTGAGAGTCCTCCAAGTAGGCTATCAGCTCAGCAGATGGTGTTGGTGCGCTCCATTTGCTCCGGAGTTACTTATTTGGTCAGTATGACTTGGATGTATATTGATTAGTATGATGGGGCCTTGTCATGACTGTTATGGTATTTATCTACTCTGAGAGACTTGTAGACACATGTTATGTATATGAAAGATAGTATAGCCTTGTCATCCTATGTTCAATGTACGAGTGATCATGTTGGTCTTATAGTCCCATATGTCACATGTATAAGTTTTTATATCATGTTGGATTGTCCTATATTGAGTATTCTCTTAGGTTTATTCTGGTTAGCCCATGACGACCCGTTTGGCCCATTTTCCAATGATAGTACAATAAGAAAGATATGTTACGTTGGTACTCGGTTAAGTAAGGCATTGGGTTCCCATCATGGCCCATCGGTTTAGGTCATGACAGAAGTGGTATCAAAGCAGTTTTATCCTAGGGAGTCTACAAGCCATGTCTAGTAACGTCTTGTTTATGGGTGTGTTGTGCACCACACTTATAAGCACGAGGCTACAAGGCATTTAAGACTATCACTCTTTCTTCTTACTTTAGATTGTGTGGTAGAGCTTAGTTTTTCAAGCCCCACACTTGGGGAGGCGTGGCTGGCACCCGGTGCCATGTTAGCCCGAGTGAACCACTTTGTAACTCATGATCGTTCAACCAAAACTAGAACATACATAGGTTGAGCTAGCTGGACTCATTCCTTTTGTAACTATTATGCGCCCACATGGCCACAACTCATAATATATAACTATAAGTGGGAAAACACTGTATCACTAAACCATTTTTCTTAAAACATGAATACATATGGGTCGTCAAGGCCTTTGATATACTGTACAAATTTAACCTCTATCTACAAAGACTCTATGAGGTGGAGTCTTACCGATCCTTAGCTGAATGCCAATCTCATCTACTATGAGGACTCATCAAACTGATTATCTATACATGCAGCCATGAATGTAGTGTCCCTAACAAAAGGACGTCAGTATGAATAATGTACTGAGTCTGTAAAGCAGAACTGAAACATAACAATAAGTCAACATTAAATAAAGACATATAAGAATCAACCTGAATCTCTGAAGTTCCACCGTATATGCATACTTATTATACTTACATATATAATGCTTCTCTTTGAGACTATTTTTGTTATCTATATCGTATCATGCATGACTGCCCAACTGATCAGTGGTAACTACCCGACCGGCCATCACACGGTGGTAAATGTATGATTTCCCAACCGGTGGTAAATAATGATACATAACTGCCTAACTGATGGTAACTGCAGAACCAGTCGTAGCCCGATGGTAAATACATGTCTGCCCAACCAGCCGAAGCATGGTAGTAAATGAAGATGCATGACTGCCCAACCGTCTGTAGCACGGTGGTAAATGTATAACTGCCCAACCGCCTGTAGCTTGGTGGTAAATGCATGACTTCCCAACTGGCCGTAGCTTGGTGGTAAATGTATAACTGCCCAACCGACCATAGCTCGATGGTAAATACATGACTGCCCAATCGGCTGTAGCACTGTCATAAATGCATGAAAATGCATGTATCACTATATTATAAACATTAACATCTTTATCATAAATCTCAATAGAGACTTAGGAACATACTTAGACATGCTTGAATATCATTTTACATGGATGAATAATGTAGACATCCTTAACTGCTAAGAGTAGAACCACTTATAGAATAGTATTTTGTTTACGTATCGTTGCTTGGCTCATGCCAAAAGAACGAAGGGATAGCCTTAACATACCTGAGCCGATTCTCTTTTACAATCCCTCTAACACATGTCTTTTGCGAAAAACATGTAACGGTGGATCAAAGTAGGGAAAAATTTGTATAATATTCTTGAGAAAGATTGCACTGTACTCCCTTAGAATCACAAAATTCCGTTGCTATTATGCTAAGAAGTCTCGTATGAATTGTGTTGAAGTAACTCACATTACTATCATATGATTAACCTCAACTCTCCATTTTTCTAACATTTAATTCATTGAAAGGAGGATCTCCAAGTTACATTACTCATAAAGAACCAAAGAAAAGTAATTATAGGACTCTTACGTGTAAACAAGGCAAATTATGTCTTATGACTCATGATGCACCTCGGTGCCACTTTGTCTTGGCTTAATGCCATGTGGCAGCCCCAAAAAAGATCCTTATTCACTTAATCCTACTTAATACCACAATTATACTCATAATTAATTAAATATCCACATAATTAAGAATTATCTCAAATTACTTAAAATACTACTCACTTTCAACACACATTATATACCTTACTATCATGATCATGTGACGCCTTGTATGAAACTAATCCATTATTACCGGGTATTATAGCCCCGATCGTATTTTATCCCAAAATGTCAAACTTCAATGAAACTCATTTTATTCGATTCACTTACCCTCTCACCTTCACGAATTTACTTTCACTTGCTTGAAATAGCATAATACTTATAATCTCCAAATAATTTTGTTCTTGAACTGATGTCAATTATCTTACGACAAATTCATCGTACAATACTACAGGGTGTAATATCGTCGTAATATAATAATACGGAGCCTAACATCATCGTAATATAATACTGCGGAGCGGAAGCCAACCCCTTTGTAGGGAAACTTTCGTATCTATGGGTTAGTTTTCTTTCTTAGAGTCTCTTGCTCTATTCCTTATACTGTCGTATCAGAGTCAGCCCGTCCTTTCGGAAGGAGGAATAGTTTACTAAATATGTCTGAGTCATTTCCATCATCCTCTTCCCTTGCAAAAATGAATATGTCTCCTACTCTATATAAAATCTTGTCCAAAAAATATGATTACCTCTATGAAGTAGATATCCTACCCGACGAACAGAAAGTATCTTCCACTGAACTACCCCTCATAAAACCCTACTCAGCTTTTGCTAAAAAATTGTTTGCACCCCGAACCCAAATTTGTTCCTTAGTACAACACCGACCAAAAGGAGTCAAAGAATATGTTGCTGCCTCAAAACTTTACCGGCATCTCTGCAATTTATTACCCTTCAAATCCCAGATGTTTTCCTAGACAATGGAGAGATCATGGTTTTACCCATATCCATTTTGGTGCTATCCGAATAGCTTTAACATATCACAGAAGAAAAGGTTAACCTGTTGTAGCTCGACTTCTCTTCTAGATACAAGATACTTGGAGTACCAACATGCAAATTTGGGTACTGCAAAAGTTACCCTGAATGCTGGGACTGTATTCTTAACTATCTTTCTAGATTTCAACATGTCCCTTTATGATCCATACTTAACCGAAGCACTAAAAATCCAAGTCCAAATCCAAGGAGCCCCGCAAGCCAAAGATTCCATCCAAGCCAGTCTTCATCACCAAATGGCGTGGCGAGTCCAAAATCATACCATGGATCTTTGCCTTCCCGGAGGAGAAAATACTTTACTCTTAAATATTGATACTACCAAAGGAAACACCATGTGCACACAAATACCCAGACAAATTTCTAGAGATGAGCTTGTCAAAATTCTTCCTGATTACTGGATCACAAATTATGAAAAATTAAGGGAACCAGAGGAATCTCTGCAATCTGGTGAACCAACTTTTACCAAAAGAAATGACAAAACCGTTTGTATAAGCTTTGACCATTCCCATCTCAAAAAACCCAATAAAACCGTCGTTTCTTTCCACATGATTCAACCCAGAGATACAACAGATACATACCCTGAACCTGACAAAAAGTTTTTCTGGAATATACAAAGCATCATGGAAGAACATGACTGGTGTCAACATTTTGGCAAAGAAGGAAAAAGAGTTTGGCGGTTCAAATGCCCCTTTACGGGACACTGCCCTTGGGATCTTGACTACCATTGCCAAGACTGTTTAGAAGACCCAATTGGAGAATGTAATGAACACCATCTGCGTCGTTGGGAACGATTTGGACTCAATAAGACCAAACCAAAATCCAAAAAAAGGGAAGACCACTGAAAAACAATTTCGAGCCAAATATGAAAGTAAAAACCCTTCAATTAGCTCATTAAGCCGTCCAGGCAAATATGAATTTCTGTTCAGTTACAAACCCTAGGAATGGCCAAAATTACCAGAATAATTCACTCCAAGCTGGGAGGATAGTGAAACCACACCCAAACCAAAATCACTATCACATCATACTCCAGAATCCAAAAAGCCACATGGACCTAAGACTTCACCAACTCAAAAAACCACAAATCCCACACAACCACAGATGTTCATGCTAGGTCCTTCAAGCTCCAGTCATACCGAAGATTTTCCTTCACTTCAACCTTTTGAAAAGGAGGGTATAAGCCATGCTCCAAAAATTTCCAAGAAAATCATAGTGCTACCTGCTGGAGAAAAACCTCCAACAAGTGACATCGAAGCAACAATGCACTGGCAATCAGATTACTCCATCTACCAAAACAAAGTACTGAACAACATCAGTAATGCCATAAAGAACGTGGTCCATAAACAAAACAAAATGATAAGCAAAGTGGAAACAATTGAGAAAACGATGGAGCAGATATCGTCGCACCATGCAGGACTAATCAAAGCCTTGGAACTAAGATTGGCCAATTTACAATATGAAATTTGACCACCAGGAACTTTGCTTTTCCAATTTTTCCAACAACAGCAAAGGGAGACAATTTCCATTAGAGAACAAATTCAACTTTTGAGAAATGACCACTTTGAGACACAAAAGACACCAGTTTTCCCCTCAAAACCTACCTTATTCCCTATGTCTCCACAAGCACATTCCCCACCTAAATTAGACTACACCTTTTATACTTTTCCATCTACCTCATAAAATCCAATCTCTTTCACCCAACCCCTAAAAGAAGAACATGATTTTGATATCGCAAAAATGGTTTGGGAAAGGAAAGATGCCTTTGCAACCCAGAAACAAACCAAGAAAAGGCGAGACCAAGGAGAATGTTCAAAAGGATCGAACCCCAAAAATATGATGATTTCTGACCAGAAGTCTCCAGACCTCTATGTCTCCCAGCCAAGAAACATATCAGAAGAAGATAACCCATGGTCAGAATCTCTAAATTTATTCGACGATGAAACAATGGAAGATAGCTCTCTATCAAGCAATGAATCCACAACAAACTCTTCCTAAGACGACGATCCCCCAATATTTGTAAGCCAATCAAAAGACCCAGAAATATCTGAAGTAGATGAGGAACAAAAAGGCATGACAGATGAACCAATCCCAGAAAGAAGATGTGAGACCATGGCGTCAAAACCAGTTGGAACTAGTTTCCACACTTTCACCTTAGATGACGTCAAGGTTTCAAAATGGCCTCAAAGGATCCAAGACTTCTATACTTGGATGGTGACCAAAAATTTGGTGGAATGGGAAAAGTATATCATCCTTTCAGAACTCACTTCACGGTTCTCAGGAATCCTTAGAGATTGGTGGAACTCATTTGGAATTCAAGACAAAAATACTTTTCTTACTTTCCAAGATTTTTCCTTCAACATCAGGATCCTACATGAAGTTTTCTACGGAGATACTAGCCAAAGACAGGAGAATATGTGAAGACAACTCTTCGAAATGAAGTGTGTGTCATTCGACAAAAATGACATTGACAGACATTGTCAAAAAATGGCAAAGATATACTTTGAAATCGGCGGAGACATCAACCTAAAGCAAACCTTTGTCTCTTCCCTTCCAAAGTTGTTGGCGAGCCAAACTATGTCCATCATTGAAGAAATGTTTCAGTCCATAAGAATCCTGGAAATTGGTTACATCAGGCAAGATATTTTTGTCGCATTGGATGACATCTGTAAGAAGCTCTCTGCCCTGAAACAAATAATCCAACACAATCCAGCTCTTGACAAAGCATGACGCAAATCTGATCTAATCACCGGATTAGGATGTTCTTGCCACACATCTAGGTGACAGAGAGGATTCAGGAGGGTCAAATACCCAACAATTCCAGACAAGAAATCAAGGTCCAAGAGACGCACAAAATTTTTTAGACGTAGAAGGCCAAGAATTTTTCACAAGAAAAACAGATGTTTTATTTGCCACAAGATTGGACATTTCGTTAAAACTATCCCCAATCAACAAGATCTGTTAAACTCCTTGAAGAAATTGAAGATTACACTGACGTACATCTCGAAAAAGAAGAGGACCTTGAATCCATATTCTCTATGGATGATGAAACTAATGAATAAACTTTATTCTCTCTTGATATCTATGAAGATCAAGGCAATGATTACTACCAAATTTCAGAACCAGTGATCGAAGCCCGAGGAGAGATCAACGCTCTCGTAGTCATTCCTCAAGTAGAGCTC
This sequence comes from Nicotiana tabacum, assembly GCF_000715075.1. Classification (NCBI taxonomy): domain Eukaryota; kingdom Viridiplantae; phylum Streptophyta; class Magnoliopsida; order Solanales; family Solanaceae; genus Nicotiana; species Nicotiana tabacum. The sequence goes on along the minus strand of NC_134082.1, from coordinate 26,473,122 downwards.
AATGTCTATTCATCAAAAGGGGATAAACCAACTCGAGTTATTGCTTTCATCGACACCAGAGCTGCTTCCTCACTCATAAATCCTGCAGTTCTCCCTGAAGATCAATGGGTGCCGCACTTTAAGGATTTTAACACTGCAACAAATGGAATCCTGACTACCACCATCATCACAAAGCATCCGGTCACAATTGAGTTCTTTCCTGGATTGAAGTACAGAACCAAGATGATAGGGTTTGATGTACCAGGAAAAGATCTTATTGTTGGATTCGACATTTACATACAACTTAGGGATTATCTCTAGATCTAGGCTAACGGGATAGCTTTTAAAAAGCATATCAAACCTTATTATGAGAATCCAAGTCTATTCCAAATCACCAATGGCAAACAAATCAAAGAAATTGAGCAAAATCTCATTGAACATTCATGTGCTGAATCCCACAAGGATTTCATGAAGAAAGGGAAAAACCCGTTATGAAAAACAAAGAGTTTTTTATCAAGCTCCCTTTCAAGAAAAATGAAAACATCAATCCAATAAAAGCCAACCATTCATGCATGAATCCAGATCATCTTTAGCTTGCAAAGAAGGAATACGAAGAACTTTTGGAATTCGATCTAATAGAGTTGTCGGATACACAATGGGCATGCGAGCATTTTATGTCAAAAAAAGAGCTGAGCAAACAAGAGGAAAACTCAGGTTAGTTATTAACTACCAGCCACTTAACCACTTCCTCCAAGATGATAAATTCTATATCCCAAATAAACTTACTCTTTTCTTCCACTTAAACAAGGCCAAATATATTTCCAAGTTTGATTTAAAATCTGGATTTTGGCAATTGGGAATCCACCCTGAAGAAAGACCCAAAACGGGATTTTGCATCCCCTATCATCATTTCCAATGGAAAGTCATGCCCTCCAGGTTGAAAACTGCACCCTCTTTGTTCCAAAAATCCATGATAAAAATATTCCAACCCATCCTCCATGCCTCTTTAGTATACATTGATGACATCCTATTATTTAGTGATACATTGGAGGAACATATCGACTTGGTTCGCCAATTTGGGGCATTGGTAACACAGTACAGAATCATGCTCTCAGCAAAAAAGATGGTTCTTGCTCAAAAAGAGATTGATTTTCTCGGAATGCATTTTGACCAAGGTGCATATAGTCTAGGACCCCATACATGTCAAGAACTACTCAAGTTTCCAGATACCAGCCTCATAACAAAGCAGATACAACAGTTCATGAGTATCATAAATTATGTAAGAGATTTCATCCCAAATATCTCTACATACATTTCACCGCTCACAAAGATGCTCACGAAAAATTCTCCATCATGAGGAAAGAAACAAGATGAAGCAGTCAAGGAAATAAAGGAGATATCTAAAATTTCAAGTCCCTCTACAACCCTTCAGATGGAAAAATGATACTGCAAACTGATGCCAACAATGAATATTGGAGTGCTGTCCTATTTGAAGAAAAAGATGGCCAGAGGAAAATATGCGGATACACTAGTAGAAAGTTCAAAGATGTCGAGCAACATTATCACTCCACTTTCAAGGAAATTCTTGCAATAAAGAATGGAATCAAAAAATTCAATTTCTTCCTTATTCATACAGAATTTCTAATAGAGATAGATATAAAGGCCTTTCCAAAGATGATCCAGATAAATGCAAAAATTATTCCCAATCCTTAGATTCTCAGATGGGCTCAATGATTCCCCTTGTATAAGTTTCAAGTCAAGCACCTGAAAAGAAAGGTTAATATTCTCGCGGATTTTCTGTCCCGACCGGAAGAATTCTCAAAAAGATTTTCCCCAGCGAAGATGATGTCAAAGCAAAAATTAATCAGCCACATCTTCATGCTTTCAAATGTACCAGGAACAAGCTCATTGAAACCAACAGATCATCCGCCGGAGTTGTTCAACCTCATGGATCCCTTTGATCCATCAATTTTAATGGAAAGAAGAACTCATTATGAGCTCTAAGTTTTCCGACAATATGGAGGATCCATTCTTAAGCCTTATGTAGTCAATCCAGAATATCCGTTCTACATATATTCATAGCTCAAGCGAAGAATTTTCTACAAGAACTATTATGGGTTTTCTGGTACCTATGCCATCAGTTTTATATTTTCATGGAATTAAAATGCAACGTCTTCAAGAATTTTGATAACATTGCAGCAGCTCTTAAAGTATTTTTTCTATGGTTCAAACCTAGAAGATATTGGATAAAATATTTCAACGATTCCTACACAGCAAAGGTATTCATGTTCCATAGGCCAGTGAAGAGTATTAATGGAAAAGTCCAGGCGCAAGCAGAGGTATCATTCTGGTGGAAATTTTCCGTGTCCATTTTATCAATGGAAGCAGAATATAGCGAGGCACAAAGAATCCTTTTCCAACAAAATAGGTGCATCCCTAGAGAGATATTGCCAAAAGATTGGGCAAGCTAGAATTATACCAACACTCATCCTCACTGGGAAAGAGTTCGAGAAGCAGCAAAAGAATATCAAACCCCATACGAAGTCATCTGAGAAAAGATCACTTACGACATTTCCAGATTAATGTTGCAGATTACATCTCCCAATTTAAAGGAGTAAGAACACAGCTAAGAAGGACCGTCAAGTTCCAGGCGTTACTACACAAGGTCTTTGAAAAGATGCCTAGAAGACAACCCTAAATCAATGAAGGATAATTATCTAAATCCCTGCTAATCCCACCGTAATCCTACATTACCTACCAAAGAACCCTAAAAAATCATCTACCCATGCCAAGACAAATTTTCACATCTTTCCAAACTATCCGGGCCCCACTTCCACTTGTTTTCACATGCTTCCACATGCTTTGTCACATGCAACACCCTACTTTCATATGCAATCAGATGCTCCCTCATACTTTCACATGCTACACCATGTATATTTCACCCCTTTCACATGTGTTCAAGAGCTTTTTAGTTGTTTTGCCTAAAGTCCTTCACATGCCAAGATGGACCCACTTATAGATAAGTTTTCCATGTAAGATAGGTTTATTTTATCATGTAAGTTTGTCTTGTAATAACCTCCTAGTCCTATATAAAGGAGGCATTGTATTAGTTGGAGGATTACCTTGTAACCTTTGTAAATCTTTTGTGATATATTACATATGAGTACTTTCTAAATTTCCCTCTTGTTCTTTCTTTTGAATGGATGGAAAGTCAGGTCCATGTATGAAAATAGTGTAAGAATACTCTAAGAAAGTTAGCTTATTGTAGTACGAAAGTTTTCTGAGTATAAACAACTAACGTTGGTTATAGTACAAAAGTTTTCTTAGTTGTGTAGCTTGGCAAGCCATCCCTTATGGGTTGTTGAAGCCAGCCCCTTGTAGGAAAACTTTTGTGACTATAAGCAAATTAACTATTTGTGTAGCTTGGCAAGTCGTCCCTTATAGGCTGTTGAAGCAAGCTCCTTTGTAGAGAAACTTTTGTATCTATGGTTTAGTTTACATTCTTAGAGTCTCTTGCTCTGTTCCTTATATTGTTAGGGTCTACTCTGTAAGCCAAACTAAAACCCAACCTCTATCTGATGTCTTGACTATTCACTACCTTTTGTACTTGAGTATCTCGTATCTTTTTCACTTTTACCTTACTTAACTTTAAATCTTGCATCGTATCTTTTGTTTCTTTCATAACCTCCCTTACACATAGGTGGAAATTACGCCATATAGCTCTACTGTAATACCTGCACCTCTGGCGCATACAAAATCTGGCAAATGCTTTATACTGACTTCTTACGATTCTCCTCTATTGCACGATTTGAAAACAAAATAAGGGTAACATTTCTTAAATGCCCTATAAACTCTCAATTATAAATATGGTGCGTAACACACCCACAAGTGAGACTCCACTAGGCTCGGCTTTGTAGACTTCCTAGGACATGACCCGCTCTGATACCACATTGTCTGTTAAATCTTACGTTTTCGTACATTAAAGTTTCGTCTTCAGTTAATTGATGTAGACTCGGGGATAAGATTATCTCGAGATTATAAGCATTTATGCTATTTATAACAAGCGATAAGTAAGTGTGGTGAAAGATAAAGGGGAAACGAATCAAAGAAAATGATTTTCGTTGAAGGTTGTCAATTTGGGATAAAATACGGTCCGAGCTACGATATCTGATATTTATTGACTAATTCCATACAAGGTACCCCATGACCACGATAGTAGGATACGTAATGTGTGTTAAAAGTGAGTAGTATTTTATGTAATTTGGGATAATTCTTAATTATGTGGGTAATTGGTTAATTATTGAGTAACGTGATATTACCTAATTAACTAATGAATTATGGGATAAAGATTAAACTCCTGCCCCCACCCCCACGTGGCAGTAAGCCACCACAAAAATATATGTAGTCATTATGAGTTTTGTGTAAAAATCAGAGATTAAGGAGTGTGGTTAATCCACAACATGGATTGGGGCCCACACAAATTCAAACATAAGGCCTTTTTAATTCAAAGAAAGATACATATCTTTCAACAATTCAAAAATAGCAAAGACTCTAAGTATGATGCAATCTGAAGCAACGTGATCTTCAACATATAAGGTACAGATCTTCAATAATTCAAGCAAAGATTTCATAGCATCTTAAGCAACTTGAGATTTTTGCAATTTTAAGGGAGTACGATGCAATCATTCTCAAGAATATCATACAGATTTTTTCCTACTCCAGGTATGTTAAGGCTAAGCCCTTCCTTCATTTTGGCATAATATCATAACTACATGTGTTTGATGACGAAGCATAAAGAGAAGTTCATACTCCCCAACTTATGTACATTATCCTAGTATCATAAATTACAGTATTCTCCATTATTGGGACTTTATATTTAATTAAGTATCGTCTTCTTCAAGTCAAGAGAGAGAAGAGGTTCTCTCTCGAATATATATATATATATATATAGTATTACAGTATTTTCACCACCATCGAGCTATAATCAGTGGGCAGGCTCCTATTGGGCAACCTCTGATCAGATGGTAAGTTATATACCAAGCCTACTATGTACGAGCGCCTATGAGCGAGCCCAGGATGTCCGAGGGGCACCCGGTACCTTACTCAACCGAGTACCAATGTAACGTATCTTTCTTATTACATCATCATATACACGTGACATATGGGCCTAATAGGCCAACATAATCATTTATAAACTCAAAACATAGGCCGACAAGGCCGTACAATCCTTCACATACACGACATATGTCTACAAGCCTCTAAGAGTACATAAATGTCATAAAGGTCGTGACAGAGTCCTGCCATACCAAACAATACATGTCTAAATCATACTAACCAAACAAGAAACTCTGAAGCAAATGGAGCGCAACAACATCTTCCAGTGGGCTGATAGCCTACTTGGAGGGCTCTCGACCTGTCTATTGGGACCTGCAGGCATGAAACACAGCTTCCCTAGGCAAAAGGGACGTTAGTACAAAAAAATGTACCGAGTATGTAAGGAACATAAATAAGTACATAACCGACATGGAAGAAATATGGAGTACATGACTCATCCTGTAAGTCTGAATAACTTTGTAAATCATGAAATAATTATAGTATCATGCATATGCGTATGAATGTCATTTCGTGCATAGGTACATGTTTCATAACATCATCAGTCTCTGACGGCATCCCATCAAATCATCTTGGCTACTGTGGGCAAAATCATCAACGTATATCAGCTGATCAAGTGGTGGTGCGTATATAACACCATAACCTTTCCGATATCCCATATACATATACATACATATATACGCGTATATAACGCCATCTGGTCATGGGTCAATGCACATGAATGCAATGCATTAAAAGTACGTTAATAAATTCTTTCGGAATTGTCATAAGACCACTTTGCCTTTGAGTAATATCATAAAGTAACCTCTTTTCAACTTTCGTATTTTTCTGAGATCCATGAACAAATGATAAAATATTATGACACATGGAAATTCAAGAACATAGATATTTCTAATACTTCTATGAATAGAGTCATTTATGGAATTTGTGCATTTTCACGTTTCGTTCGTATCGTATGGATCACGCCAAAAGAAAGAAGGGATAACCTTAACATACCTGGAGTAGGGAAAACTCCGTATTATATTCTTGGAGAAGATTGCACCGTACTCCTTTAGAACCGCAAAATTTTACATTGCTACGATTCTAACAATTCTCGTTGGAATTATTTTGTGCAAGAATTTTCGTTGTAAATTTAAGAGTTGCCGTCAAAAATGTAACAAAAAGTCTCATATTAACTTTAGGAATTCCCTCACTTTGTTCCTTATTGTTCGTTTCATTATATTTCCTTGTTATAAAATGAATTGGATAGTCTTGAAAGACAAGATAAAGATAGCTAAGATAATCACTTCTTACGTGTAAAATTCCTTAAGATTTGTTGTCTATGTGCCCACTAGTTAGCTTGTCTAAAGACAAGTCACTTAAGTTTTCCTTCATCTTCCGCCATGTGGGGTGGCGGTGGGATTTAATCATATCCAAATATATCCCCAATTAATTAGGTAATGTCCCGTTACCCGGTAATTAATCAATTACCCGTCTAATTAAGAATTATTCCGACTTACTTAACATATTACTCACTTTTCACATACCTTATATACCTTACCATTATGGTCATGTGGTACCTCGTATGATAGTAGTCCAAAAGTACCGGGTATTTTAGCTCGGGCCGTATTTTACCCTAAAATGCCAAACTTGGATAAAAATCATTTTCTTTGACTTGATCGCCCTTTCACCTTCATGAATTTACTAATCGCTTGTGAAATAGAATAATCCTTATAATCTCCAAATAATATTTTACTTGGACTGATGTCAATTACCTTACGATAAATTTAACGTACAATATTTTAGGGTGCAACATTGTCGTAACTTAGTACTGCGAAGCGTCACATCACTATAATGTAATATTGGTGGGTGCAACACTATCGTAACTTAATAATACAAAGCATAACATTATCATAATGTAATACTGCTAAGTGCAATACTGTTGTAACTTAATACTGCAAAGCATAACATCATCGTAATGTAATACTGCAAGGCGTAACATTATTCTCCACTTTGGAACATTCGTCCTCGAATGTTGATTGATGCACTTATCATTTTCATAACCTATATCTTCCGGATACTTTAGAACTTCCCTTTCCATCTAAGCGACTATTCTATGAATGATTCCAAAGTCCAGGGCATTCCCCCCTTAGGCCTCCTTCGCACACCATAACTTGTAGTCGGAATCCTTCCAATCTCATAACTGTTGCTACCTTTCATCATGCAGCCTGTACAATTTTGACCTTGTAAGTGTGTCCAATCTCTAGGCTTCATATGTAGAGTTTGATAAGATGTCCCTTTGGGCATATATGAGTATACTGAGCTTCTTCGCTTGGTACTTTGTTGAATTCACGAATATTGCAATATCTTATCGCATAGGTCCGTTTAGCTATCCGTATGAATTTACTACCATAACTCTTACTTTAATTTATCATTGCTGAGGTCTGCTTCCAAATCACAGCTTAATCTCGTTGCTTATTCCATACGTATAAATTTAAGTCCTTTAATGCTTCCTCATTACTGCTCATCTTTAGAATGACGGCCTAATCTCATCCCATACTTTGTGACTTTTGTCCATCCATTGTTGATTCACCTCAATATTGATCTACAATATACCACTGATAACTTGAAACTTCTTACGTAATACTTTGCCCCTAGGGCTTATGTTACCTCAAGGAATATTCGAAGTGATTCCTATAATCGTATTTCATAGTGTCTCAATGAGATTCACCTTATGTGGGTATCCTAATTTTGTGCTGCCAGCGAAATCTTTTCTCCTTCTCTTCTTCTTTTTCTTTTCAAATCATTATTCAAATGAAAGCCCAAATGTCATCCTTTATCTATCAAAATTATACCCTCGTTTTATTACTAGGGCAACAGTTTATTCCTTCTAAATGCTATTAATCTTAGACTCCTTTGAGTTCATTAAGGCTATAGTGAGCTTTGTATAACATAGAGAAACTGTCTGCTCTTCTTGTTTTCATGGGCTTAATCCAAAAGACTTATCCATTTTGGTCACCTTTTTACTTGCCTTTCCTCATCCTTACTCATGTTTCCTTAAAACTTTGTCGCTCTACCATAATTTAGCTTGCGACCTATACATATCCATTTATAAACTTTCCTTCAACTTGCTTGCACCATAGATTTCCTTATGTTATTCTGGAATGTCAAGCGAGACATCATATCGTCTCCAACTTTTCTCTACTCTCTTAACTAGATCTCTCAGTACTTAGAAACCATAGGCTAGAAGACATGCCGCCGAAGATGCCGCTATCATACCCGGTTATTGGATCCCGTGCTTATAGCCTTCTATCCAAAGTACGGACTATTCATGATCTTCTACCTTTAAGTATCTTGTACGTTGTTCACCTTTACCTTACTTACCTTAAAATATCGTATCGTATCTTCTATCTCTTTTATGACCTCCCTTCTACCTAGGTGTAATTCACATCCATATCTTGAAGCTCTATTATAAACTCGCACCTCTAGCACATACACAATCCGGTGGGAGCTTCGTACTGACTTCTTATGAAGCTGGTACTTCTTCTAACTGGATTCCTTTTAGAGCCATTATAGATTATAGTTGTTGTGCTATTTCTCTTGAACATCTGATATTAAGAGTGATTATGTCATGTTCTCAAGCACAACTTCTATAATTTTTCTAGGTCCAATAATCAGACTCCTGATTTGGGGTGATGTAATTCTTTTGTTTCCTCTTCCTTCTGATCAGCCTTTATGTAGGCTTAAGCTATCTTCCGATATGTGGCTCTTGGTATTAGTTATTACCTTAGACTTTCATGGGCGTTATGGAATATCCATGATACAATCTCCTAACAATTCAATCCTTTGTCTATGCCCTGGGCTCAATTCTTTCTTTTAACTTATACCAGAGTCTTCTATGGCTGTATGATTGTCAACAAATATGTTGCCTGGATAATGTTCCAAAATCTTGAATGTATCCATAACGTACTAATTCTGGATCATTAATCGAATAATTCTTTCATTCCATCTTAGATTTATTCCAACGTAAGCTATTACTTTTCCTGGTCTTTCTGCCCCCTTGTTGCGTCCATCTTAGTGCTCATACTTGCCAGAGTTTTCATACAGCTCATATGATCTCGAATATTACTATTAATTCTTACTTCCCGTTCACTAGCCATGGTAGGTGCCATTTTCCTTTGGAATGCTTACAATGTTATTGCGAGATTGTTGTTACACGACCATTTCCTCTTTAGGTCGTTGTGCTTAGGTTGAAGCCTTCTTTCTAATGTCCTCAGCTAGTCTTTCGTTGAAGTACTTAGGGAGAACCCTTGACTCTCGTAAAGCTGTGAGCTTATTACGGACCTTTTTGATTTCCTTACTTGACTATAATCTTCCATAGTTGCTTACTTCCATGCTCTTGTGCTTGTATGGTTGCTTCTGAACTGATATTTTGACTGCCTTCTCAGTGGCACTTTCTTTATTCCCATAACACTCATACAGTACCTTTAACAACCCCGACTCTTGTTTGAATATACCTCAAGTATTATAATGATATTCTTTGAGGCTGAATTCTCCATGTTGGGTTCTACTATGTTTATCTCACATGATCTGATGACTTGTCTGTAACCTCCTGTTTAGCCATAATTGGGATCTCCCTGACCAATTACTAACTACTTGTTGGCCCATTCTCATATCAATATTCCTCGCAATATTCTTGGTTTAATTCCTTTGTCTTAACTTATGTCTCGCACTAGCTCCTTATTTATTAATAACAGCTCGGGCATGAACCTTTACTTCCTCTCCTTGACGTCGTGCTTGCACAATATTCTTGAATCGTAGCGTATCTGTAAGATTTGGATAAGTGCCATCTCATTCCTCTTTTATTTATCGCATTCTTCCTTTACCATTCCATAGTCACTAGAACCACTTAATTCTAACTTAATGTCACATCAATCCATATTCCCACCTTTAGGTTGTACTATGAGCTAAAGCCACAAGGATCTACCTATAGATATTTTACCTCTTCATTTTTGGAGTCGTTTTCACATCATCGATGGCCCTTACTCACCCTGCAGTAATCCTTATGTACCAAGGATGACAAATTCTCTTACTCGCGAGGGTGACACTTAATGTAACTGGTACATACAGTCCCTTAAGCTTAACTTTACTAACATTGCTTGCTTTAGGGAAGCGTCTTCCTGAATGACCATTCTCTGAATTTCTCATGAATCTTCTTCTATTGTCCATCCTATTATTGCCGGAACAAAATATGAAATTCCCATGATGTCGAGTACTTTCCAATCATTCAGTCCCTAATTCATATTTAGTTTATCTTGTTCACCAATCCATATTAATTTCTATTACTCTGGGATCTAACTTTTCCTCTTGGTAATCACACTAGAGTTGCGAACTTATTTCTCGAAATGAGGATATGACTTTATGGCCTATATTCTTTTATTGTCTCAAGGCCTGCCATCTTTTGTCTTTTCCTTCACTTGACTGTAAACTCTATAATATTGTCATCATTTTTTTGACCTACCGTTATCATCTGTGTATCACATCTTACTCATAATGCTTCATTAACTATCTTCTTATCTCCTGCTAATTATCTATGACTACTGCTTTACTCTGAAAACTCAACCAAAACATTCTTTTGTTTTTGGCTCCCCTTGCTCCATCCCTTGGCTCTTTTAATTGCCTAACATTCTTTCTTTACTAGGGGCAGGAGCCACACTATGGGAATATTTATTCCTTCAAGGCTTCCAATGCTCATATCTAGCTTTAATATTTTAGGGTGCACCATCTAGGTGTCTCACGAGGAGATCTACTAGCACACTTGCAATATCCTTCGGAAATGTCAACTAATACGAACAATCCACTCACCATTTTGGTTTACTCTAACCCTAAAACTAAACCTGTTAGCCCCCATAGGGCATAATTGAGATGAGTACGACCAATTCTACATACCTCTGTTACTGTTGAGGGTAACTCTTAATGCTTATATTTTTCTGCCGGAACTGTAATACTGATAATCTTCATTAACTGGGGTTCTCGTAGCCTTCTTCACGTTGCTTCATTTACTTCTTGAAAGCATTGTCTTTCACCATAAAAGTGGATAAATATTTTTGCCTTAAAGTTCCTTATCAAGAGTCTTACATCTTTCAGTACACCCATGACTTGATAAAGACCTCACATTTACTTATCATAAGCAAGATGCAAAATTGAGTTCCTCTAAATCAATAATTCCACAGCTATATATCTTATCGATCGTCTTTCTGAATGTTGGCATCGTCTTATTACGAAAAGAAGTTCAGGACTTGAATTCTTATAAGTGAGCTATACCACACGATCTAGAGTAAGAAAAAAGAGTGATAATCCTTAATGCCCTGTAGCCACATGCTTATAAGTATGGTGCACGACACACCCATAAACAAGACTCTGCTAGACATGGCTTGTAGATTCCCTAGGATAGAACTGCTCTGATACCACTTTTGTCACGCCCCGAACCTGCGGGGCGAGACCAGCACCCGGTGCCTCACCTATCCTTGTGTACCAACTTTCGACTAAGGGACTCTAAACATATAATGTGATGCTTTGGCCATGGGCCACATTGCAAGACAATTTGTGAAGCAAAATATAAAACTGAATGCAAACTAACGCTGACTAAACATCAAAATAAAGCTGGGTAGGTAAGACCGTCATAACTACTACATCTAACAAACCAACAAAATATACATACAAGCCTACAAGCCCAACATAATGTACTAACTGATAGAATATGTCTACAAGCCTCTACTGATGATGTATTATGAACGGAACAGGGCCCCGATACACCCATAACCTATATACATAAATACACAAGATGTACACAAAACATCTAGAACCGGCAACTCACAAGGACATGAAGCTTACCGATAAAGCTAAACTCGGGCAACACCTACTGAGGAGGTCTACCCGCCTGTCTGTCTGAACCTATACGCATGAAATGCAGCATCCCCAAAGAAAGGGACGCCGGTACCAAATAATGTACTGAGTATGTACAGAAATACAATAACTGAAAGCTAAAACTAAACTGATAATATAATAACTAAAAGTAACTGGGAGTCAAAGATATTCTGAAGATATACTTACATGCTAATACTGACTCAACACTCTCAATATAATACGTAAAATAGCTATCTAGCCCTATAAGGCTTGGTGTATTATATATATATAACTGATCTGCCGTAATAGGATCACTCATAGGTGCTCAGCTATACTAGGTGCTATATCTCGGCCAACTAGGCTCGCTCATAAGCGCTCTGTTACGCTTTGCAGTATTACATTACGATGATATTACACTTTGCAGTATTAAGTTACGATAGTATTACACCCAGCAGTATTAAGTTACGACATTGTTGCACCCAGCAGTATTACATTACGGTGATGTCACACTTCGCAGTATTATGTTACGACGATGTTGCACCCTAAAATATTATACGTTAAATTTGTCGTAAGGTAATTGACATCAGTCCAAGTAAAAGATTATTTGGAGATTATAAGGATTATGCTATTTCATAAAGGATTAGTAAATTCATGAAGGTGAAAGGGGGAGTAAGTCAAAGAAAATAAATTTTGACCAAGTTTAGCATTTTGGGGTAAAATAAGGCCCAAGCTAAAATACCCGGTATTTATGGATTAGTGTCATACGAGGTACCACATGACCATAATGGTAAGGTGTATACGGTATGTGAAAAGTGAGTAATATTTTAAGTAAGTGGGAATAATTCTCAATTTTGCGGGTAATTAATTAATTACCGGGTAATGGAAAATTACTTAATTAATTGGGGTTATATTTGGATAAGATTAAACCCCACCACCTCACGTGGCAGCACATGAAGGAACACTTAAGTGACTTGTCTATAAACAAGCTAACTAGTGGGCACAGAGACAACGTAATGTATCTTTCTCAACTAAGTACCAACGTACCTCACTCATCTGACAAGCTAACTAGTGAGTAAGGTACGTTGGTACTCAATTGAGAAAGATACATTATGTTGTCCATGTGCCCACTAGTTAGCTTGTCTAAAGACAAGTCACTTAAGTGTTCCCTCATCTGCTACCACATGGGGTGGGGTGGGGTTTAATGTTATCCAAATATATTCCAAATTAATTAGGTAATTTTCCGTTACCCGGTAATTAATCAATTACCCACAAAATTGAGAATTATTCCCACTTACTTAAAATATTACTCACCTTACCATTGTAGTTATGTGGTACATCATATGACACTAGTCCATAAATACCAGGTATTTTAGCTCGGGCCTTATTTTACCCCAAAATGCCAAACTTGGACAAAATTCATTTTCTTTGACTTGCTCCCCCTTTCACCTTCATGAATTTACTAATCACTTTTGAAGTAGAATAATCCTTATAATCTCGAAATAATCTTTTACTTGGACTGATGTCAATTAACTTACGATAAATTTAACGTACAATATTTCACGGTGCAACATTATCGTAACTTAATACTGCAAAGTGTGACATCATTGTAATGTAATACTACTGGATGCAACACTATCGTAACTTAATACTGCAAAGCGTAACATCATCGTAATGTAATACTGCTGGGTGAAATATTGTCGTAACTTAATACTGCAAAGTATAACATCATCGTAATGTAATACTGCAAGGCGTAACAGAGCGCCTATGAGCGAGCCTAGTTGGCCGAGATATAGCACCTAGTATAGCCGAGCACCTATGAGCGAGCCTATTACGGCAGAGCAGTTATATATACCGAGCCTTATAGGGTCGGACAACTATTTTACTTACTATATTGAGAGAGTTGAGTCAGTATCAGCAGGTAAGCATATCTTCAGATTATCTTTGACTCCCAGTTACTTTCAGTTATTATATTATCAGTTCAGTTTCAGCTTTCAGTATATTTTCTTACATACTCGGTACATTATTTGTACTGACATCCCTTTTGCCTGGGGACGCTGCGGCTCATATCCGCAGGTCTCGATAGACAGGTCGAGAGTCCTCCAAATAGGCGATCAGCTCAGCGGAAGATATTGGTGCACTCCATTTGCTCCAGAGTTGCTTATTTGGTCAGTATGATTTAGATGTATATTGTTTGGTAGGTTATGGGTAGATCGGGGCCTTGTTCCGTTCATAATACATCCATCCGTAGAGGCTTGTAGACATATCATGTCAGTTAGTACATTTTGTTGGGATTGTAGGACTTGTATGTATATTTTGTTGTTTGTTAGATGTAGTATTTATGACGGTCTTGCCAGCCCAGCTTTATTTTGATGTTTAGTCAGCGTTGGTTCCCATTCAGTTTTATATTTTGCTTCGCAAATTGTCTTGCAATGTGGCCCATGGCAAAAGCATCACATTATATGTTTAGAGTCTCTTAGTCGCAAGTTGGTACGCAAAGATAGGTGAGGCATTAGGTGCTGGTCTCGCCCCCCAGGTTCGGGGCATGATAAAAGTGGTATTAGAGCAGTTCTGTCCTAAGGAGTCTACAAGCCGTGTCTAGTAGGGTCTTGTTTATAAATGTGTGGTGCAATATATTATATAATCAGGGGACTACATGGAATTTAGGAGTTGGTTACCCTTCTTTCAAATCTAAATCGTGTTGTAAAACTGAGTTATAAAAAATTTGAGTTAAACTTATGTATTGGCGTTTGCATGCATAGATGACGGTGACTAGTAAGACTATGACTAGCCAGAGGAGAGATACAACAGTAGGTGAGGGAACTAGCAGGGTACCCCCAGTAGACGGGGCCCAATCTGAGGCATAGGGAGAGACCCCTACTCAGCCATTACTGTCTCCTCCACCACTTGAGGAGATTCCTAGGGAGACCGCACATCCAAATCCCCCTCCGCTTTCATTAGATTAGGACTTGAGAAGTGCGGTGCATTTGTCGACACAATTGGTAGCTACCCAGCAACAGGCTAGGGAATTTGCTAGTGTAGGATCTTCAAAGGGGTCTGGGAGTTCGAGGGTTCGAGAATTTATTACTTTGAGTCCCCCGGAGTTTACGGGGACAGATCAGAGAGAGGACCCGCAGGATTTTATAGATCAGCTTCACATGATATTTTGGGCTATGCATACCCCAGAGAAAGAGGTAGTTGAGTTAGCAACTTTTCGACTCCGAGATATAGCCATCCTTTAGTACGAGGGATGGGAGAGGTCAAGGGGATGTGATGCACCTCCAGCTATTTGCGAGAATTTTTCGGATGCCTTCCTTGACCAATACTTACCGCGGGAGATCTAACAGGCTCTAGTCGATCAGTTTCTTGCCCTCAAGCAGGGCAATATGAGTGTTTCAGAATATAGTCTCCGTTTTGACTCATTGGCCAGATATGCACCATCCATTGTTGCTACTATGCGGGACAGGATTCATAGGTTTATAGCAGGATTGGACCTAGAGTTGACCGAGGCATGTGCCACCGCTGCATTGCAGGATAATATGGATATCTCTCGGATTCAGACATTCGCCCAGAATATAGAGGCATCGGCAGCAGGGTACAAAGAGGACTGTGTCAAGAAAACGTAAGAGGGTGAGATTTACCAGGTCTCAAGAGCAGTCTTAGGGTAGTTATAGGCCCCAATACTTCGAACGACCACCTAAGCCTCCGCCACCTCAGTTACAGGGTTATAGGTATGATCACTATACTCAGTCAGGACTAGGTGAAAGCTCCCAGGCATCAGGTTTTGTCATGCCCCAACCTCGGGGAGCGCTACCGGTGCTCAACCGAGTGAACCCGGTCAAGCAAGCCTATTAGACGCTTTCTACCCAACTCACTTATGACCAAGAGGATGCATGTTTTCATTAATTAAACAATAGAAGGGGTGTATATATAAACATTACTAATTCATTTCATTTTGCTACATCGTTGTTAAGTTTCCAAAATACATACACATTACAATTTAGTGAGACAAGAGTCCAAAACACAACATAATTCATCGAACCTTTCTAGCACCCATACACAACCCATAAAATGCCTACGAAGCCTATAAAGATTCAAAAGAGAATGTTATAACAATGCCGGCAATAAGGCCCCAACAATACCTCAAACCATAGTAATACTAGAATCAAAATATACGGAACATGACCCCGGGGTGAAGTGGGGGCTTACCGACACTATTGGGAAAAGAGGATACACCACTTGTTGCGATCAACACTGTCTGCCTTGGAACCACCTACATCCATTTAAAGATGTAGCACCTCCACCAAAAGAGACGTTAGTACTGTTGAATAGTACTAGTATGTAAAGCTAAAACACCATCTTAATAGAATGAACAATGAAACATAGAGGAAACAATCATGATGTACAATAAGAGCTTCAAACAAATACGAAAAACATCAAGTAAGGATCACAAAGTCTCTGGTTAAATTTCCGTCTTATTAAGTTGATAATCTCAATGCCATGTGCCACAATCCACTATATCACAGTATTCCTACACGGAGTCCGATCTCGACCCGATCGGCTAGGTCGTCTCCCTTGAGACATCCACCATATTCACAATTTCAATCAATCAATCCAGTGCAATTACCACCATGTATGCGGCATGGTGTCTGATCACAACCCGATAGGCTAGGTCATCTCTCCTGAGACATCATCCTTTCAATTGTTCCTCTCAATGCACATTTCTTTCCCATCTTTCATTACATGTCACATGTAACCTCATTTATTAAGTAATTCTTGGCACTTGGCAGAATCTTACAATTCAAGTTTTTCTACTTATATGTTCAAATAACATTATCATTCAAATCAATATGGCCTATCATATGAGGCATTGCATACATAAGGGGAAAGCATGGAAAATCTTAATGACACGAAGGCATTACATGCAAATTAGCATAGCAAGCTTTATTCTATCCTTGACATGTATTCTTGACCTTTCTCAACACATATATTCCACATTTTAAACACATTCTCGAATTGCATGACGACATGGTAAACATTTAGAATAATCATTGAACATAAATCTTTCAACACAACACATTAGGGCAACGATTCTAGCATGATCAATTTAGGAACTTACACCAATTACACGAACACCAGGGGTTCGATTCTAAGAAGAAAGAGGTTTAGCCATACATACCTTGTTTAAGCTTTCTTTAAGTTACTACAATATTCCGGAAATTCTAGCAATCCCAATCTATTTTGAGACATAACAAAATTGAACACAAATTAGGATGATATATATGGTTTCAACTCATTTGGGCATTTTATCAAACACTAGTTCTGCATTTTGATTTCAAAGCTCTTCTACAAGATTCTCTTTATTCCCCAACTAATTTCAACAAGAACAACCCAAAATAGTTCATTCATACCACATACTATAACTTAGTGTCACATGCATGGCCTATTTCTAACCCCCACAATATATTTTTGAACTCAAAATCTCTTATATGAAATCTTAGAAGTTGGGTGTCAATGGATATTCGAAAACCGACTAAACCGACCGAACCGTATCGCACCGAACCAATTTTTAGGTTTCTTTTTAAAAACCGTAGGTTTTATATAAAACTATAATTTCACCGATAATTAGGGTAGGTTTTTTATTTTATTAAAATAAACCGAAAAATACCGAACCATAACAAATAATTTACATGTGAAAAATATATTTGTATAGTAAGTTTAAAAATGATAATGCATTAAATTTTTCTTTGGGCCATGGAATTATGAAAACTATTACAAGCCAACAAGTAATTAAACTCAAAATACTAATTCCTAAAACCTATTATGCTACTTCTACTTAAACTAAGTTATTTCAAGAATCTTAGCAAGACACAAAATATTCTAGCGATCATGAGTAGCAAACTACAATGTATAGAATATGTTTCCATTCATATAATTTAGATTTATCTTATTGAATATTTAATCGTCTATAGACCTTATTCTTGAGTCCTAGCTTGGTTAATATCTTTCTACTCGTGTGATTTATATTTTCTTTACCTATGCTTGGTTTCTTTTACGCTGTTATAGAATAGTTGATGGATCTATACTCTAGTCATCTTTCATTTTTCTTAATTCAACACCGTTTAAATAGTAAAAATGTTCAGAGAGTTTTTTACATCCTACAAAAGAACATATGTTATTGCATTTTACTTCTACTAGTGAATTTTACATAATATTTTAAAAAAATAACAAAAATTAACCGAATCGTACCGATACATAAGAGAAACCAACATGATTGAGATGGTTTTGAAAAGTCTAATTTCGGTTATACATAAGAGAATAACCGAAAAATTGGTATGGTACTAATTTTATAAAATAACCAGCCAAACCGAACCATTTACACCCCTACTTAGAAGTAGGACTTATCATGAAGAATAGTGAGCTAGAGATTAGCTTCCTCGATTCTGGAGAATTTGCGCAAGATTGGGTGATTGGAAGGATAGGTTCCCTCTTTCTCTCTCTATATGCTCTCACATATCCCTAGATTTAATAGAAAATAACCCCAAAGCCCCAAAGCCTATTTATCAAAATTGAATCGGATATGAAAATTTCTAAAAATGACTTCTGAAATCAATTATTTGGTGCAATTATGCTATAGCATAATCGTTTTGTCGGCAACAAAATTGCAGCAAATCAATTATGCGACAACATAATCGACAACATAATTAATTATGCGACATCATAATTAATATGCGACGGCATAATAGTTTGCCCGTCTCTACTCCACTATGCGGTCCGCGGAACCGTTTTGTGATTGGAAAATTGATTGCAGATCCAGCCTTTGGTAATTTGATCATAAGTTTGTGTAGGAATGTCCAAATGACGAACAGTTTGAAGCGCTACAAACTAGGCTGGAAGATCTTTAATTTGATAGGTTGTTCATCACATGAAAAATAATAGGCTAAAATCCCAAATGAGTTAGCACAAGTCCAAACTTTGGACAAGCATATATATATATATGCTTGTCCAAAGTTTGGACTTGTGCTAACTCATTTTGAATTTTAGCCTATTATGTAATTTTTCAACTTGACTTAGACTTAGGCTTCTCCTTAGACCCCACATTACCTATTATAAGAATTATACGCTTATTACCATATCCAATTGATATACATCATACTAATTAGAGCATAAAATATTATAGTTAGCCTACCTGGCATCTTGAAATCTTTAAATTACTTAGTGAAATTTACTGGGGCATTGCAGGTTTGCAGTGATAGCGAGGTTCAGAGCAGACATGGCCATTTCTTCCACGGTGTGACATCTGTGGTAGAGGACACTTGGGCCAATGTCGAGCCAGTTTCGATGCTTGTTATACATATGGACGTCCGGGGCATATGATGCGAGATTGCCCAAATAGAGATTCTGGGTTATGGCACAACCAACGAATTCAGCAACAGGATCATCTATGTTCGTGCATCCTTCAGGGTGCAAGTCTCAGTCTTCGGTTGGTAAAGTTCAAGGCAGAGGTAGAGGTTCCAGTTCAGGTGGTAACAAGAATCATAGCTATGCTTTAGCGGGTCGACAGGACCAGGAGTCCTCACCAGATGTTGTGATAGGTATGTTGACCATTTGCTCTCACGATGATTGTGCCTTGATATACCAAGGATCTACTTTATCGTGTGTTACCCCATTTGTCGCGAGGAAGTTTGGTATATTGCCTGAAATACTAAGTAATCCTTTTGCGGTATCAACACCGGTAGAAGAATCAATTATTGCTAGACAGATTTACCGAGGTTGTACGGTGACAGTTTGGGGTCGTCAAACCTCAGCCGACCTAGTTGAGCTAGAGATGTTGGATTTGGATGCTATCATGGGCATGGACTGGTTGACAGCTTTCTTTGCCACAGTTGATTGTCGAGCAAAGACAATCATATTTCATTTTTCGGGTGAGCCAGTCCTTGAATGGCTAGGTCATACAACAACACCCAGAGGTAGGTATATTTCCTATATGAAGGCGAGGAAAATGATCGCAAAAGGGTGCATTTATCATATTGTCCGAGTTAGAGATTCAGATTATGAGATACCTACACTTCAGTCTATTCCGGTAGTCAAAGAGTACGTAGAGGAATTACCATATGAACTTCCAGGTATTTCTCAAGAGCGAGAGAATGATTTTGGCATCGATTTGCTTCTGGGAACTCAACCAATATCCATCCCTCCATATAGAATAGCACCTGCCAAATTGAAGGAGCTGAAGGAGCAGTTAAAAGATTTGCTGGAGAAAGGTTTCATCAGGCCCAGCACCTCACATTGGGGTGCACCCGTACTGTTTGTACGGAAGAAAGATGGCTCACTGAGGATATGTATCAATTATAGGGAACTGAACAAGGTAACTTTTAGGAATAAGTATCCACTTCCAAGTATAGATGACTTGTTTGATCAGTTGCAGGGAGCTAGATGCCTTTCAAAAATAGATTTGAGATTGGAGTACCACCAGGTCAGAGTTCGGGAGAAAGATATTTCCAAGACAACCTTCAGGACTCGATATGGCCACTTTGAGTTCCTTGTCATGTCATTCGGGTTGACAAATGCACCTGCCGTATTTATGGACTTGATGAATAGCCTATTCCAGCCATTTTTAGATCTCTTCCTAATAGTATTTATTGATGATATTTTGGTTTATTCACGCTCAGAGGATGAGCATGCAGATTACTTGCAAGGGTTACTCCAAGCCCTTCGTGATAATAAATTTTATGCTAAGTTTTCTAAATGTGAGTTCTGGTTGAAGTCTGTAGCATTCTTGGGGCACATTGTATCCGATGGAGGTATAAAGGTAGACACTTAAAAAATTAAGGCTGTGAAATCCTGGCCTAGACTGTCACGACCAAAACTGGAGGGTCATGACTAGCACCCTGCCATACTTGCCGAGCACCGACGTACATTTTATCTAACCTTCATTATTATCTTTTAGGACCGACGAGATCAATATAAATGGTAGAAATGTATCATGGATAACCAACAATGAAAGATAATGGCATGAACATACATAATATGGGATGACCAGACAATTAAGAAACTATATATAAGGTACGAGGTACCACGCTACCATGAAAGACTATACAAAAATATTAGCCGACAAGGCATACCAAACTATACATGAGTCGACACCTGTCTTTGAGCCTCTAAAGGAACATAAGTGCTGCAACATTTCCGGAATAGGGCCCCCACATACCCATAATGTCAATAACAAAAATGCATACCAAGACCACGGCAAGTCCGAAGAAGGGATCTCGCCAATCACCACTGAACTGGACAGCCTACTATGATGGGGGAGATGTGCTTGCCTGTCTATCAGGACCTGCAGCACGACATGTAGCATGCACAAATAAAAGGACGTCAGTACAAATAAAGTATTGAGTATATAAGGCAGGGAACCATAAGTATGAATAGTAATGGAAGTAGGGATAGAGATTAAACAACCTGTAACATCTGGGTACCTCTAAGGGATACTGACATGAAATGCATGATACATATGTATATATACATACACTTTTAAAACACACGCCTCTGTGGGCATCATCATCATATTGTACCCGGTCGTAATAGGCTCGGTAAAAACGTACCCGACCATCATAATGCTCGGTAGAATCGCACCCGGCCACGTGGAGCTCGGTAAAACCCAACTGATCAGTGGTTGCACAATAGGTGTCATACCTGGCTGACTATAGCACGGCTCATTAGAGTAAAATAGATACATATATATAATGCATGCTCGACTCATGGAATCACATTCTAAACCTTTCGAAGTGATGTAAGGTCGGTATCCTTTGTACACGTTATTAGGACTAACTCTTCACCATGAACCTTATAAGAATCAGGAAGTACCGACAACATTGATAACATAAGAATAAGAGAAGCAACATCAACATCAATCGTTCCATAAGAGGGGAAACAATGTAAGTACTGCTAGCTTCTAAGAGCAGAGTATCTTTGGAAGCTCGTTTATTACATTATGTACAATCGGAGTCGTGCAATAGAAGGAAAGTGATAGCCTCACATACCTTGTATATAATACCTAACCTAAATCTATGCAAATGTCATGACTCCTTAGTCTACAATAGGATAAATGACACTATCGTTAACATTTAAGCGTCATTACTATTATGCACCGACCACAACCTATTTTACGATGAAATGGACAGCACCTCCCCTAATTATATGACTTCCCACAAGTGCAAACAATCACCAAACAGCCCAAACAACATCAATGTTAATCATATTGAGCCTCCTAAAATAGTCCACCAACCGATAACATTACTACCAAGCCTTTTGATATATATTTCACAAGTTCTAGCTTCAATGACTTAGCCGAAACTTGGATAATCTTAAATACATGTAGAGTAAGAGGTTACTTACCTTTAGAAATAAATAACAATTCCAATTTGACCTTAATTGTCCACGAAATATCCCTCCAATGCTGCCACAACAACAAGGAAGCGAAACTAGCAATCAATTATGGTTTTTCGGTACCAGAATCACTTTAAAAGGCATGAAATCACCTAGGTTGATATTAAGAACTTTAGGGAGTATTTATAGAACATAAACCCCTTAAAACCACCTCCCACACGAGCTGGAATAACACAAAAATGAGCAACAACAACAAGAACAAGAAACTTACTAGCGCCACGGGATTCCTGACACTTGATTTGTGTTGTTTGCCCTTTGTTTGGGTCTTGAATCTTGAGAGAACCTTGAGAGGGTGTTTCTAGGGTTATAAGGTCTGAATATACTGAAGAAAATGACTTAAAACGGGGTGGAGGCATCATATATATATATATATATATATATATATATCCAAATGTCTTAAACCGCCTAAGTGGGCCCCATAGAGAGGTGCTTGGTGCAGTCTCACAAAAATACGTATATCTTTCTACTCCGAGATCATAACAACAAACAGTTTAATGAGTTGGAAACTAGACTCATACTTCTTCAATTTGGTGAGTAGATCACCCCGTAATTCCAAGTAAATTGGGAGAAAAGCTTAGTAACATTCGACCTAATGTTTAAGTAAAATTATGAACCTAAGTTGCGACAACTTTTGTCAACTTTTGTTTCATAACTCGTTTGACTTCAAGACTTCTGATACGGATATTATATGATTCAAATACATTAAAACACGACCTCTTGTATTTATTAAGCACCTCTAGGTTTACCCGAAAATACGGATGACAACATCCTTGATTCGTTTAACTTCTAATACTTGTTAACCTCCCTTATACACCTTTGTATTATTTAAGACCAATATGATTAACTTTTTATCATCTTAAAGATAATATATTCATGGATTTATGTCGAATACCTTATGGCATGAACTAACGTACATGAATATCGGTTGTAACATAGACCTACCACTCCGATAGAGTTTTGTAGCTTTCTAGGCATAACAGGATAATACTGGAGGTTCGTAGAGGGTTTTTCTTCCCTTTCAACACCATTAACGAAGTTGACGTAGAAATCAACTATGTTTCCATGGACGGAGGCTTGTAAGTAGAGTTTCTAGGAGTTTAAGAACAGGTTGACCTCAGCGCCAGTTTTAGCACTTCTAAAGGGTCCAGATCGTTATGCCATGTATTGTGTTGTCGTAGGTGTCAGGTTAGGATGTGTCCTGATGGAACATGGGAAAGTAATTGCATATGCTTCAAGGAAGTTAAGCAAGCACGAGCAGAATTATCTGACCCACGACCTCAAGTTAGCTGCAGCTGTCCATGCACTTAAGATATGGCGGCATTATTTATATGATGTTCATGTTGATGTATTCACAGATCATAAAAGCCTGCAATATATCCTCAAGCAAAAAGAGACGAATTTGAAATAGAGGCGATGGCTTGAGTTATTGAAATATTACGATGTTTACATTCTCTACCATCCATGGAAAGCTAATGTTGGCAGATGCTTTAAGTCGCCGATCTATGGGTAGCTTAGCACATATAGAGGCCGAGAAAAGACAATTAACTAGAGATATTCATTAATTGGCTTGTTGGGGGTTTGGTTAGCAGACTCTGGCAATGGTGTAGTTGTACTCCAAAATATTGTAAAATCATCTCTCATAGTTGAAGTAAAGGAGAGGCAGTACGAAGACCCAGAGTTGGTCAAGTTGAGAAAGCGAGTTCCGCAGCAGAAGAAGTCGTTGTTAGTGCTCAAGGGAGATGGGGTTCTCAGATACAGGGGTCATGGTGTGTTCCAGATGTAGCAAGGCTATGAGACAGGATTATGTCAGAGGCACATTATTCATGGTATTCCATCCATCCTGGGTCGACGAAGATGTATCATGACATTAAGGATATGTACTGGTGGAACGATATGAAAAAGAACATTGTTGAGTTTGTCGCCCAATGTACTAGTTGCCAGCAAGTGAAGGTTGAGCACCAGAAGCCTGGAGGGCTAATGTAGACTATAGAGATCCCGACATGGAAATGAGAGGCAATAAACATGGACTTTATCACGGATTTACCTTATTCTCATCATAAGTTCGATTCCATATGGGTGATAGTCGATAGGCTCACGAAATTAGCTCATTTCCTACCGGTCAGATCTACATATACACCAGAAGATTATGCAAAGTTATATATTAAGGAGATAGTGTGGATACACAGAGTACCAGTATCTATTATATCTGACTGTGGGGCCCAGTTTACAGTACATTTTTGGAGGTGATTTCAGAAATATCTAGGGAGTCAGGTGAATCTCAACACAACTTTTCATCCACAGACTGATGGACAAGCCAAGCGCACAATTCAGACGCTCGAGGATATGTTATGATCATGTGTTTTGGATTTTAAAAGAAGTTGGGATGAACATCTACCTCTTTCGGATTTTAAAAGAAGTTGGGACCACGAAAGAAGTCGTCTACACAGAGTACTAGACATGGTTCAGCAGGCTGTAGAGGAAGTAAAGCTTATCCGGGAGCGACTGTTGACAGCCCAGAGTCGTCAGAAGTCATATTCTAACGTGCGGCGACGAGACTTAGAATTCGGGGTTAATGACTGGGTATTCTTAAATGTTCCACCTATGAAGGGCGTGATGAGTTTTTGCAAGAAAGGCAAGCTTAGCCCACGCTATATTGGGACTTATAGGATCATTCGGAGAGTGCACGAAGTAGCATATGAGTTAAAATTACCCTCAGAATTGGAGTCTGTCCATCCGGTTTTTCATGTATCTATGCTACGGAAGTGCATTTGCGATCCTACCTGAGTGGTGCCCACGGATGATGTACAAATTATGGAGGACTTGTCATATGAGGAAATTGCGGTTGCCATCCCAGACCGATAAATCTACAAGCTGTGGAATAAGGAGGTAGCCTCTGTGAAGGTTTTATGGAGAAGCAAGAATGTGGAAGAGATGACGTGGGATGCAAACGAATAAATGAAGTCTAAATACCCCCACCTACTTCAAACTAATGATATGGACCGAGGTGGGATACCTCAGCACAACGCTATTTAGGCCAGTAGGTCATCAAGTAAGCTCTTATTTTTGACTTTCAGAATTTATTATGCACAACTGTGTGAGGTCAAGTGTTGCTATTTACGGACATTGGCCATGTGTGGAATGTATAGTATGTTTCCTGGCTACGTACATGTTTTTAGTCTAGTGCACTGACGAGACTTGGGCAAAAAATTTTCCAAAGTCTCCAAGAGTAAACATTCGAGGACGAATGTTTCTAAGGGGGGAAGGATGTTACATCTCGCATTTTAGTATGTTAAAGTTTCGTCTTCAGTTAATTGACGTAGACTCGGGGATGAGATTATCTTGAGATTATAAGAATTTAAGCATCTAATAACAAGCGATAAGTACGTGTCATGAAAGATAAAGGGGAAACGAATCAAAGAAAATGATTTTCGTTGAAGGTTGTCGATTTAGGATAAAATACGGTCCGAGCTACAATACCTGGTATTTATAGACTAGTGTCATACAAGGTACCCCATGACCACGTTAGTAGGATACGTAAAGTATGTTAAAAGTGGATAGTATTTTAAGTAATTTGAGATAATTCTTAATTATGTGGGTAATTGGTTAATTATTGGGTAGCGGGATATTACCTAATTAACTAATGAATTATGGGATAAAGATTAAAACCCCCCACCCCACGTGGCAGCAAACCACTACCAAATTATATGACTCTTACTCATTATGGGTTATGTGGGAAAATCAAATATTAAGGGGTATGGTTAATCCACCACATACAGTGGGGCCCACACCAATTCAAACATAAAGCCGTTTTAATTCAAAGAAAGATACATATCTTTCAACAGTTCAAAAATAGCAAAGACCCTAAGTGTGGTGCAATCTAAAGCGACGTGATCTTCAACAAGTAAGGTACGGATCTTCAGTAATTCAAACAAAGATTTCATAGCATCTTAAGTAACGTGAGATTTTGCATTGAGGGAGTATGGTGCAATCCTTCTCAAGATTCCTACTCTAGGTATGTTAAGACTAAGACCTTCCTTCATTTTGCCATGATCTCGTAACTACATTCGATATTATTCCTTATTGGGACTTCATATTCAGTTTAGTTTTGTATTTATTCAGTCAAGAGAGCAGAGGGTCTATATATATATACAGTATTACACTATTTTCACCACCATCGAGCTATAATCGGCGGGCAGGACCCTATTGGGCAACCTCTAATCAGATGTTAAGTTATATACCAAGTCTACTGTGGTTGAACGCCTATGAGCGAGCCCTAAATGGGTTTTTCTTACCGGAGGTTCATAATCCCTAAATGGTTGAGCGCCTATGAGTCTACTACCGAGGTTCGTAGAGGGCTTTTCTTCCATTTCGGCACAATTGATGAAGCTGACTTAAAAAGCAGCTAAGTTTTAGTGGAGAGAAACAGAGAGTTGAATCAGTATCAGGAGGTAAGAATATCTTCAGATTATCTTTGACTCCAATTACTTTTAGTTATTATATTATCAGTTCAGTTTCATCTTTCAGTAATTATGCTTCCTTACATACTCGGTACATTATTTAGTATTGACGTCCCTTTCTCTGGGGACATTGCATTTCATGTGTGCAGGTTCAGATAGACAGGCGGGTAGACCTCCTTAGTAGGTGTTGCTCGAGTTTAGCTTTATCAGTAAGCTCCACGTCCTTTAGAGTTGCCGGGTCTAGAGGTTTTGTGTACATCTTGTGTATATATGTATATAGGTTATGGGTAGGTCTAGGCTCTATTACGATCATAGTACATCCATCAGTAGAGGCTTGTAGACATATTCTGTCAGTTAGTGCAGTATGTTGGGCTTGCAGGCCTTGTATGTATATTTTATTGGTTTGTCAGTTGTAGTAGTTATGACGGCCTTGCCGGCCCAGCTTTGTATTGATGTTTAGTCAACGTTATTTTCCATTCAGTTTTATATTTTGCTTATTAAATTGTCTTGCAATGTGGCCCATGGAAAAAGTATGAAACTATATATTCTGAGTCCCTTAGTCACAAGTTGGTACACAAGGATAGGTGAGGCACCTGGTGTCGTGCTCGCCCGAAAGAACAACTCTGTAACTCATGATCGTTCGACCAAAACTAGAACATACATAGGTTGAGTTAGCTGGACTCATTCCTGTTGTAACTATCATGAGCCCTCATGACCACATCTCATAATGTACAACTATAAGTGGGAAAATACTGTATCACATAACCATTTTTCTTAAAACATGAATACATATAGGCCATCAAGGCCTCTGATATATTGTACAAAATGAAACTATGTCTATAAAGCCTCTAAGATTATTTGACATCAAATGGGACAGGGTACCAACCTACCCATATGTCTGTAGCAAAACTCTGACACGATGACTCATAGACTTGGCTGCACTCTGAATGAGGTGGAGTCTTACCGATCCTTCGTTGAATGCCAATCTTGTCTACTATGAAGGCTCGTCAAACTGATTATCTATACCTGCAAGAACGAATGCATTGTCCCTAACAAAAGGACGTCAGTACGAATAGTGGACTGAGTATGTAAGGAAGAACTAAAACAAAACACTAAGTCAATATTAATTAAAGACATATAAGAATCAACCCAAATATCTGAAGTGCCACCGTATATGCATACTTATTATAACTACATATATAATGCTTCCTCTCATGACCCAAACCGAAGGGCCGCGACTAGCACCCGATGCCTAACTCAACCGAGTACCAATGTACCATATCCTTCTTATCATACTATCATCGGTAGATGGGACAAAAAGGCCTCTATGAGATAACAAGAATAAAACAAAAGGGAATACTAAATATAGGGTGACTTTACATGATCTAAAAACTTATACGTGTGACATACTAGTCGATAAGGCCGACATGATCATTTGTATACTCAAAACATAGGCCGACAAAGGCTGTACAAGAATCCATATACGTTATATCTGTCTACAAGCTTATAAGAGTACATAAATATCATGAAAGTCAGAACGGAGCCCCGTCATACCAATTAATACATGTACAAATCATACTAACCAAATAGGCAACTCTAGAGTAAGTGGAGTGCTCAAACACCTTCCGCTGAGTTGATAGCCTACTAGGAGGACTCTCAACCTGTCTATCATGACCTACAGGCATGAAATGCAGTGTCCCCGGGCAAAAGGGACGTCAGTACAAAAAAAGTACCGAGTATGCAAGGCATGAAAGTAGTATATAAAATATATGAAGGAAACATGGAGTAAAAACTTAGCATGTAATTCTGAATAGCTCTGTGAATCCTTTCATATTTATAATGCCATGCATATGCGTATAAATGTCATACCATGTATAGATATATGCATTCATATCATCATCAAGCCTCTGAGGGCATCACTTCATACCATCTCGGCCACTGCGGGCAAATCATCAACGTATACCAGCTGATCAGGTGGTGGTGTGTATATAATGCCATAACCATTTCCCATATCACATATACATATAATATACACGTATATAACGCCTTCTGGTCATGGGTCAATGCACATGTATAAATGAATGCAATGCATGAGAAGTACTTTAATAAAATCTCTCAGAAAGTCATAAGACCAGTATTCGTTTGAGTAATATCATGAAGTAAACTTTTTTCCAACTTACGTATTTTTCTGAGACCCATGAATAGAAGATATAATAATAGGACACATGGGGAATCAAGAATATAGTGACCCCTAGTACTTCTATGAATAGATTCATTTGTAGAAGTTGTACGTTTGCTCGTTTCATTTGTATCATATGGATCACACCAAAAAGAAAGAATGGATCGCCTTAACATACCTTAACTCCATTGAGTCCTTAATACCTTCCAAGCAATTCTTCATACAACTCAACTCAATCTACCATTGCATAAGGAGATTCAAAATCAGTATTGATTAAAGGCTAAGTCTGCAACTCAAACTTGTAGCTCATTTAAATAAATTCCAGCAGCATCTCCCCAATAACAAGAGCCTCCTCCAATACCATATACCAACAAAAGTTACCAGAGAAATCCAGCAATACATAATTATCAATAACAAGACACCTACATAACAAGAAAATGATCCACAACTCCAGTTACTCTCAATTAGCAACTTTATTTACTAGTTCATGTCTAGTTCGTCCATTTAACTTAACCAATGTCAAGATAACCTTAATCACATGTACGAACACAATATAATTACCTCCTACAGTGGATGCAAGTCGAAATCCATGTTATATTTGACTTAAAACATCCCAACACACCCCAATCAATTCATACCCAAAACGACGACTATAGTAGTGTCAAGCACCCCAAAAATATTACAAAGAATGACTAATCCATAATTTCGCTATTATGTGGTGTTTCTTCACACCATTTATCCTCCAAAAACTCCAATTAACAGAAGCAAAATAAAAATCCCAAAAGCTACATGATACAACCCCCCAAAAAGTCCATTACAAGTCAAATAACTCGAACTCACGGCTTCCGATCACCGTCCCGTGAGTTCTAACTATTATGAAATGAATTAATCAATATTCCTTGATATTTAAGAGCATGAAATAAGAAATTAGGCATTTTTATTAACTTTAAAATACCTTCCAACACTCAAACTATAAAGAAAAAGAGAGGCCACATAGCGATACTTACGCTGTAGGGATCGCTCTAGTGTTATTGCTTCTTGATTTCGTGCCCCAGATGATAGTATTGTTGGAAACCCTTATGGAGGACTTGAGGGTGAATTTAGGGGTTCTATTTGGTCGAGGTATCTGGAATAATTGAGAAGGAGACGAGATTGGGATGTAAATATCCCGTTTTTCCAAAAGTCAAAAAGGTGCCACTCGGCACCCTCGCATAGGTCCTCCTTCTGACGCTTATATATTTTTATCCGGTTGTCGTATGAATAAAAGGTTAAGAGCATTGGAAAATACATTCCAAGACCTTCAATTTGGTATATAATATATCCCAAAAAGACC
This sequence comes from Nicotiana tabacum, assembly GCF_000715075.1. Lineage (NCBI taxonomy): Eukaryota > Viridiplantae > Streptophyta > Magnoliopsida > Solanales > Solanaceae > Nicotiana > Nicotiana tabacum. The sequence goes on along the minus strand of NC_134082.1, from coordinate 26,442,734 downwards.
TCATATAGCATACAAATTTATTGCTCAAAACGCTCTATTACAAGGCAAATCCTTTGTCGGTTTTTCCACAACATAAATCCGATTTTCTCAAACTTTATACTTCATATCCAAACATCATATATAGTCATATCATGGCTTTAAACTCATTTAAATTATGATTAAAAAGTCTCATATTCATCCTTACATACTTAAGACTTCAATAAACCTTTCTTATCCTTGTAGAAGGATTTCATCCTTTTTGAGCTTACATTAGATAATAATATAATGACAGTGACGTCTGAAGTATGGGGTGTAACAACATGTACTCTTGTAAACATTTTTCCTTGAATATTAACTTTTAAAGGCTTGCAAAAAATGGGATGTAACGCCAAATATACATTCAAAGAGGATCTCATCTCTATGCTTATATCAATTGACTTACAACATACTTTCACGTAAAAAATATGGGTTGTAACATTATTCCCCCCTTTGGAACATTCGTCCCCGAATGTTGACTGATGCGCTTCACATTCTCATACCATATGGCTATTATGAGTACTTTAATATTGTTCTTTGTCATCTAGGCAATTGTTTTGTGAATCAATTTAAAAACCAGGGCATTCCCCCCTTTAGGCCTATTCTCACCTCACGAATTATGGTCGGAGTTCTTCAAATCTCGTAACTTTGACTACCTTCTATGATATATCATATATGACTCTGTCCTTTATGCATGACTTTTCTCTCATTTTTCCTCCAACTTTCTGCCAATCTCTTGGATTCACTTTGTGAATACATATATAGAACTATGACTAGATGTCCCTATGGGCATATATAGGTATACTTAAGTTCTTCGCTTGGTACTTTGCTGAATGTACGACTATTGCTATATTTCATTTTATAGCCTTGGTTATCTATCCTTATGGCTTTAATTCATCCTGGTAGTTCATATTGTACTACAACACTTACTTCATCTTATTTTTACCGAGGTGTGCTACACAACTCTAGGTTATTTCTCATTGCTTGTCCCATAACGTACTGGCGCAATCCTGCCACATTATGAACATATAATCGACCTCGATATCTGAGGACTCCATCTCCTGTAATCTCAAATAGTGTCTTCTCCTTTTGAGGGGTTGTATCTCTATAATGATCTAGCACATGATCTTCATACTGGCATTCCTTCATTTCAGTTACCAAAGAGGAGGTTTCCATGTCCTAAGTAGTAACTCTGGTACCACCTGCATCTAGTAATCTAATTCCAAGATTAGCTAGCAGATGAATCTCACAAGGTATATCACTTTTCTATGGCTGTAAATATGATAGTCTACACATAGTTCTATGATTGAGGGCATTGACTACTACATTCACCTTCCTTTAACTTCCTGGCACCACAGATTTCCTTTTATGCCTTCTCAGTTTTCTTTAAATGTAAGCAATTACTTTTCCTGGTCGTTCTGCCACTTGTTGTATGAATACTTGGCTTATCTTATTGCCTACGAATACTATAATTTCATGTACCTCATGTGATCTCAAACAACACTTTTGATTTGATTTTTTTTCCATTCATTAGCCACTATAGGTGCCACTTTCTTATGGAGTGCATCCAATGTTATAGTGAAACTGTTGTTACCAGGCCAATTCTTCTTCAAGTTAACATGCTTAGGTTGACGCCCTCTTCCTTATTTCCTGAGCTATTCTTTCGTGGTAGTACTTAGGAGATCTTCTAGATCTTGTAAAGTTGCGATTTTCTTTATACTATATACACGAAGGAATTTTCGATATTCTTACTCGCTTACAAACATCCTTAGTTACATACCTCTGTGCCCTTCTGCTCGTAGGTTTAATTCTAAACTCATATTTTTATTCTCCTTAGTGTCACTCTCCATTATTTCCATAACACTTATACAATACCTTTTAATATCCCAACTTCTTTCTGAACATTTCTCAAGGGTTATGACGTCATATCTGCGAGACTGAATTCCCTATGTTAGGATTCACTACGTTTATCTTGCATGATCTGCCGATTTGCTTATAACCTCTTATCAAGCCATAACTAGGCTCTTCCTAAATCAACTACAAACTACTAGTTGGTCCATTCTCATATATACTCGTAATCTCCCTTTAGTTATTTGCTTTGTCTTATGTTACCTCTCGCGCTGGCTCCTTATGTATCAAGTGTTCATTTGCACTTATTTATCAATATCATGGGGTGCGCAACCCTTACCGCTTCTCTCCGGCGTCATGCTTGCATAATGTTCTGGATTCATATCATATTTATAGGATCCGAATAGATGCAATCTCATTCCCTTCACACTTTTACCGCATTCATCAATTACTATTCCATAGTTACCTCTTCATCTTTGTCATTTTTTTCCACATCTTCACTAACATTTTACTTGCCTTGTGGTAACCTTTCTATACTAGGGATATTTGATTTTCTTACGCACATGGGTGACACTTAGCGTAACTGGTACACTTAGTTCCTTAAGCTTAACTCTGCTCATCGTGCTTGCTTTAGGGAAGCGTCTTCCTGAATAAACCTTAAAGGTTATTCTTTTGTTGTCCATTCTATTATTGTCGGAATGTTATCCCTGAAATTCTCATGATATCAACTATTATAAAATCCTTCAGTCTTTAATTCATGTTCAGTTTATCTTATTCACCAGCCCATACTAATTTCTATTACTATGGGATCTAACCTTTCCTTCTAGTAATCACGTTGGAGTCACCAAATCATTTCTCGAAATGGGAATATGACTTTATGGCTTATGCTCTTTTATTGCCTTAAGGCCTGTCACCTCTTGTATTTTCTTTCACTTGACTATAGACTTTGTCATCGTGTCATATATTGATTTACCGTTATCACCCATATATCACATCTTACTCATAATGCTTCATTTACTCTGCGCCTATTCTCCGGAAATATATTTTTGTCCATCACTTTATTATGAAAACTGCAACAAAATGTTCTTTCACTTTTAGCTCCCCTTGCTTTATCTCACTGGATCTTCTGAATGCCTAACATTCTCTCTTTTTTTTACTCGGGGTTGGAGTCATACTAAGGGAAATATTTTTCCCTTCTAGGATCCCACTACCTATCTTCTGAAATTTCTGAATGTTCGATTATTTATATCTGACTGTACAATTCTAGAGTTTACCATCTGGGTGTCCCACAAGGAGATCTATTCCAATATTTGTACTATCTTTCAGAAATGTTAGCTGATGATAATAATCCATCCACAATTTTGGGTTACTCTAACCCGAACTGAATCTTGATATCACCTTCTTCTCTTAAACTATATTTGTTAGCTCTCATAGGGCATAGCTGAGCTAGGTGTGGTCAATTGTATATATCTTCATTAATATTGAAAGTAACACCAATACTTATATTTCTCTGCCTGAATTGTAAATATTGATAATCTTCATTAAATAGGTATACCTCGTACCCTTCATCATCTTGCTTGTTTTACTTGTTGAAACTTGTGTCTAATTTCCGATTCTTTTATTCCTTTTACCATACGAGTGAATAGATATTCTTGCCTTAAGGCTCCTTATTAAGAATCTTACACATCTTAGTACACACATGATCTGCTAAAGACCCCACATTTGCTCATCATAAGCATGATGCAAAATCGAGTTCCTCTGACTCAACTCTTTCACAACCACATTAAATCTCTTACCAACAGTCTTTGTGGATGTAGGTATCCTTGTATTATAAATAAAATAGAATTTAGGAGCTTGAATCCTTACATTTGAGCTCTACCACACGATCTAGAGCAAGAAGAAAGAGTGACAATCCTAAATGTCTTGTAGCCTCCTGATTATAAGTGTGGTGCACAACACACCCATAAACAAGACTCTACTAGATACGGCTTGAAGACTCCATAGGAAAGAAATGCTCTAATACCACTTCTGCAATGACCCAAACCGAAGGGCCGCGATTGGCACTCGGTGCCTAACTCAACCGAGTACCAACCTACTGTATCCTTCTCATCATACTATCATGGGTAGATGTGACAAAAGAACAAGAATAAAACATAAGGGAATATTAAATATAAGACGACCTGACATGATATAAAACTTATACGTGTGACATACTGGCCGATAAGGCCAACATGATCATTTGTATGCACAAAACATAGGCCGACAAGGCCGTACAAGAATCCATATATGTGACATCTATCTACAAGACACTAAGAGTACATAAATATCATTAAAGCCGGGACGGAGCCCCGTCATACCAATTAATACATGTACAAATCATACTAACCAAATAGGAAACTCCGGAGTAAGTAGAGTGCTCAAACACCTTCCGTTGAGCTGATAACCTACTAGGAGGACTCTCAACCTGTCTATCAGGACCTGCAGGCATGAAATGTAGTGTCCCCGAGCAAAAAGGACGTCAGTACAAATAAAGTACTGAGTATGTAAGGCATGAATGTAGTACATAAAATACATGAAGGAAACATGGAGTAAGAACTTAGCCTGTATTCTGAATAGCTATGTGAATTGTGAATATTTATAATGTCATGCATGTGCGTATAAATGTCATACCATGTATAGGCATATGCATAAATAACATCATCAAGCCTCTGAGGGCATCCCATCATATCATCTCAGCCACTGTGGGCGAAATCATCAACGTATACCAGCTGATCAGGTGGTGGTGCGTATATAACGCCATAACCTTTTCCCATATCCCATATACATATAATATACGCGTATATAATGCCATCTAGTCATGGATCAATGTATATGTATAAATCAATGCAATGCATGAGAAGTACATTAATAAAATCTCTCGGAATGTCATAAGACCAGTATTCCTTTGAGTAATATTATGAAGTAAACTATTTTCCAACTTGCGTATTTTTCTGAGACCCATGAACAGAAGATATAATAATAGGAAACTTGGGGAATCAAGAATATAGGGACCCCTAGTACTTCTATGAATAGATTCATTTATAGAAGTTGTATGTTCGCTCGTTTCATTCGTATCATATGGATCATGCCAAAAAGAAAGAATGGATAGCCTTAGCATACCTTAACTCCATTGAGTCCTTAATACCTTCCAAGTAATTTTTCAAAAAACTCAACTCAATCTACCATTGCATAAGGAGATTCAAAATCATTATTGAATAAAGGCTAAGTCTGTAACTCAAACTTGTAGCTCGTTTATATAAATTCCGACAGCATCTCCCTTGTAACAAGAGCCTCCTCCAATACCATATACCAACAACAATTACCAGAGATATCCAGCAATACATAATTATCAATAACAAGACACCATATATCCATAACAAGAAAATGATTCACAACTCCAGTTACTCTCAATTAGCAACTTTATTTACTAGTTCATGTCTAATTCGTCCATTTAACTTCACCAATGTCAAGATAACCTTAAGCACATATACTAACACAGTATAATTACCTCCTACAGTGGATGTAATTCGAAATCCATGTTATATTTGACTTACAACAACCCAACACACCCCAATAAATTCATACCCAAAACGACGACTATAGTAGTGTCAAACACCCCGAAAATATTACAAAGAATGACTAATCCATCATTTTTCCATTTTGTGGTGTTTATCCACACCATTTATCCTCCAAAATCTACATTTAACAGCAGCAAAATAAACAGCCCAAAAGCTACACGAAACAACCCCCAAAACAGTACATTACAAGTTCAATAACTCGAACTCACGGTTTCTGATCACCGTCCCGTGAGTTCTAACTATTATGAAATGAATTGATCAATCTCCTTGATAATTAAGAGTGTGAAACCATAAATTAGGAATTTTTATTAACTTCAAAATACCTTCCAAAACTCAAACTACAATGAAAAAGAGAGGCCACATAGCGATACTTACGCTGTGGGGATCGTTCTAGTGTTATTGCTTCTTGATTTCGTGCGCCGGATGATAGTATTGTTGGAAACCCTTATGGAGGGATTGAGGGTGAATTTAGGGGTGCTATTTGGTCAAGATCTCTGGAATAATGGAGAAGGAGACGAGATTGGAATGTAAATATCCCTTTTTTCTAAAAGTCAAAAAGGTGCCACTTGGCATCCTCTCATAGGTCCTACTTTAGACGCTTATATATTTTTATCCGGATGTCGTATGAACAAAAGGTGAAGAGCGTTGGAAAATACATTCCAATACCTTCAATTTTGTGTATAATATGTCCAAAAAGACCACATATAGCGTACAAAATTTATTGCTCAAAAAGCTCCATTACAAAGAAAATCCTTAGTCGGTTTTTCCGCAACTTAAATAAGATTTTTCTCAAATTTTATACTTCTTATCCAAACATAATATATAGTCATATCATGGCTTTAGACTCATTTAAATTATTATTAACAAGTCTCATATTCTTCTTAACTTACTTAACACTTCGGCAAACCTTTCTTATCCTTGTAGAAGGATTTTATCCTTTTTGAGCTTACATTAGATAATCATACAATGATAGTGACATCTGAAGTACGGGGTGTAACAACATATACCCTTATAAACATTTTTCCTTGAATATTAACTCTTAAAGGCTTGCAAAAAAATGAGACACAACGCCAAATATACGTTCAAAGAGGATCTCATTTCTAAGCTTACATCAATTGACTTACGATATACTTTCACATACAAAAACATGGGTTGTAACACTTCTCTTTGAGACTATTTCTGCTATCCATATCGTATGATGTATGACTACCTAACTGATTAGTGGTAACTACCCGACCGGCTGTCGCATAGTGGTAAATGTATGATTGCTCAACCGGTGGTAAATAATGATACAAAAATGCCCAACTGGTGGTAACTGCCCGACCAGCCGTAGCCCGGTGGTAAATGCATATCTGCTCAATCGGCCGAAGCATAATGGTAAATGAAGATGCATGACTGCCCAACCGTCCGTAGCACGGTGGTAAATGTATAACTGCCCAACCGGCCGTAGCTCGATGGTAAGTGCATGACTGCCCTACTGGCCGTAGCTCGGTGGTAAATTTATAACTGCCCAATCGGCCATAGCTCAACCGGTGGTAACTGCCCGACCGGCCGTAGCACGGTGGTAAATGCATGAAGATGCATGTATCACTATATTATAAACATTAACATCTTTATCATATACCTCAATAGAGACTTAGGAACATACTTAGACATGCTTGAGTATCATTTTACATGAATGAATAACATAGACATCCTTATGACAAATTCATCGTACAATACTACAGGATGTAAAATCATCATAATATAATACTACAGAGCGTAACATCATCGTAATATAATACTACAGAGCGTAACGTCATTGTAATATAATATTGCGGAGCGTAACATCATCGTAACAGTGCGGGGTGTAACACAGTTGTAAGAAATCAATTTCCTAAACTCTATCTTATTCATAATACGACGATGTCTACATCCAGAAAGACAATTGGTAAGAGATTGAATGTGACTATGGAAGAGTTGAGTCAGAGGAACTCAATTTTTCATGATGCTTATGATGAGTAAATGTAAGGTCTTCGGTAGATCATGTAAGTACTAAGACATGTAAGCCTCTTGATAAGGAGCCTTAAGGAAAGAATATCTATCCACCCCTATGGTGGAAGGCAATGAGAGATTCAGAAGATATATACAAGTTTGAACAAGTAAAAGAAGCAAGATAAAGAAGGATACGAGGCACCTAGTTAACGAAGATTATCAATATTTATAATTCAGGAAGAGGATTATAAGACTTTTGAGTTACCTTCAACAATAATAGAGGTATGTACAATTGGACACACTCATCTCATTTATGCCCTATGGTGGCTAACAAAAGTAGTATAAGAGAAGGACAGACATCAGGATCCGGCTGGGGTTAGAGTGACCCAAAATGGTGGATGTATTGTTTGTGTTAGTTGACATTTTCGAATGATATTGCAAATGTGCTAATAGATCTCCTTGTGAGTCACCCAGATGGTGCACTCTAAAATAGTACAACTAGATATGAGTACTACAAAGATCGGCACTGGAAGCTTTGAAGGGATAAATATTACCTTAGTGTGGCTCAAGTCCCTAGTAGAGAAAGAATGTTAGGCAATTCGAATAACCAATGGATAGAGCAAGGGGAGCTAAAAGCAAAGAATGCCTTTTTTGAGTTTTTAGAATAAAGTAATAGACATAGATATTAGCGGGAAATAAGAAGAGAGTTAATAAATCATTATGAGTAAGATGTGATACATGGATGACAACAATAGATCAAAAAAGATGACAGTATTACAGAGTCTATAGTCATGTGAAGGAAAAGACGAAAGGTGACAGGCCTTGAGACAACAAAAGAGTATAGGCTATAAAGTCAAATCCTCATTTTGAGAAATAAGTTCGTGACTCTAACGTGATTACCAGAAGGAAAAGCTAGACCCACAGAGTAATAGAAATCAGTATGGGCTGGTGAACAAGATAAATTAAACATGAATTAGGGACTGAGTAATTTGATAATGGTCGACATCATGAGAATTTCAGATTTGATTCTGGCAATAATAGAATGAACAACAGAAGAAGATTCATGAGAAATTCAGAGAATGGTCATTCAGGAAGACGCTTCCCTAAAGCAAGCAATGTGAGCAAAGTTAAGCTTAAGGGACTGTATGTGCCAGTTATACTAAGTGTCACCCTCACGAGTAGGAAGTTTGTTATCCTTGGTACAGAAAGATTACTGCTAGGCGAGTAAGGGTTATCGATGATGTGAAAAGACACCAAAGATGAAGAGGTAAAACATCTATGCGTAGATCATTGTAGCACTAAATCTTAGTACTCCCCTAAAGGGGGAAATATGGAATGATGTGGCATTAAGTCAGAGTTGAGTGGTTCTAGTAACTATGGAATTGTAAAGGAAGAATGCGATAAAAATGAGAAAGGAATAAGATTGCACTTATTCAAATCCTACAGATATGCTATGATTCCAGAACATTATGCAAAGACGATGTCAAAGAAAGGAAGTAAGGATTCCTGCCTGAGATGTTATTGGTAGATAAGGAGCCAGTGCGGGACGTAAGTTAAGACAAAGAAATAACCCAAGAAAGATTACGCGGAATATTGATATGAGAATGGGCCAACGAGTAGTTGGTAGTTGATTCAGGAAGAGCCTAGTTATGGCTAGACAGGAGGTTACAGACGAATCAACAGAACGTGCAAGATAGGAGTTGGGGAAATTAAAGGTACCATATGAGTGTTATGGAAATAAAAGAAAGCCCCACTGGGAAGACAGTCAAACCTTCAGTTCAGAAGAAACCGTACGAGCACATGAGTATGGAGGTGAGTAACTACATTTCTGAAGTAATAGTACGAGCACATGAGTGTGGATGTAAGCAACTAAGGATAATTATAGGTGAGTACGAACATCATTCTGTTGAGTAAACTGTATAACAAGATTGTAACTTTACAAGAGCCAGAAGGTCTCCCTAAGTACTACAATGAATGACTAGCTGAGAAAATAAGGAAGAAGGCTACAACATAAGCATAGTGAACTAAAGAGGAAATGGACATGTGAAAACAGTCTCACTACAACATTGTATGCACTCCATAAGAAAGTGGCATCTACCGTGGCTAATGAATGGAAAGTAAAATCAAAAGTAATATTCGAGATCATATGACTTGCATAAATATTTTGGCATACGCGGGAACTAAGATGAGCTAAGTATGCACACAACAAGGGGGCAGGAATACCAGTAAAAGCAATAACTTACGTTTAAAGAAAGCTGAGTAGGAACAAAAGGAATTATTCGATCAATGATCTAGAGATAGTTACGTTATGAACGCACTTATGATTTTTGAGCATTATCCATGCAACATATATGTTGACAATCATACAGTCGTAGAAGACTGTAGTATAAGTTAAAAAAAAGAATTGAGTCCAGGTCATAGACAAAGGATTGAATTATTAGATGAAGGTATCATGGATATTTCATAGCGCCCATGAAAGGCTAAAGTAATAACTAATACCATGAGCCGCAGATCGGAAGATAGCTTAAGCTTACATACAGGCTAATCAGAGGGAAGAGGAAACTAAAAGAATTACATCAACTAAGTAAATTAGGAGTCTGATTATTAGACCAAGAAAATTATGGAAATCGTGATATAGATCATTGCAGAATCACTCTTAATATCAGAGGTACAAAATAGATAGTACAACAACCATATTCTATAACAACTCTATGATAAAGCTAGTTAGAAAAGTACCAGCCTCATAAGAAGTCAGTATGAAGCTCCCACCAGATTATATATGCACTAGAGGTGCAAGTATTATAATAGAGCTTCAAGTTATGGATGTGAATTATACCTATGTGGAAGGGAGATCATGAAAGAGATAGAAGATATGATGCAAAATTTTAAGGTAAGTAAGGTAAAGGTGAACAATGTATGAGATACTTAAATGTAGAAGGTTGTGAATAGTCCATACTTCAGATAGAAGATTAGAAGGGTATGGATTCAGTATCCATGAATGATAGCGGTATTGTCAGTGGAATACCTCCCAGCCTATGGTTTATAGGTATCCAGAGGTCTAGTTAAAAGAGTAAAGAAGAGTTTGAGACGATGTGATGTCTCGCTTGATGTCCCAAAATAACATAAGGAAATCGGTGGTGCAAGCAAGTTGAAGGAAGGTTGTGAGTACCCTAAATGGATATGTGTAGGTTGCAAGCTAATGTATGGTAAAGCGATAAGGTCTTAGGAAGACATGAGTAAGGACAAGGAAATACAAGTGAGAAGGTGATGAGAATAGATAAGTCCTTGGGATTAAGCCTATGAAAACAAGAGAGCTAATGGTTTCTCTAAGATATAGAAAGTTCAGTATAGCCTGAATGAACTCAAAGGAGTCTAAGACTAATAGCATTTAAAAGAGATAGAATGCTTCCCTAGTAGTAGAATAAGGGTGTAATTGTGATTGATAAATGATGATGTTTGGACCTTCGATTGAGTAATGATTTGAAAAAGAAGAAGAAGAAGAAGAAGAAGAGGGGATTTCATGAATACAAGATTAAAAATCACATTGGGATGCGATGAAATATGGTTATGGAAGTATAGTATCGCCCCCAGGTGGATCAGGAAAATCATTTCAAATGTTCATCAATGTAACGTAAGCCCTAGTGACAATGTATCACATAAGAAATTTCAAGTTATCAGTGGTAGATTGTAAATCAGCAATGGATGGGTAAAGTTACAAAGTATGAGATGAGATTAGGCCATCAACCTTAAGGTGAACAACAGAAGCTTTAAAAGACTTAGCTTTATGCATATAGGATAAGCAACAAGAGTAACCTGGAGATTGGTAGCTGATACGTGAGTTTTTTACCAACTTATTTTGTCTTTAAATTTAGATGTTTTCTATGTTTGGTTGATAAAGTCATATGTTTACTATCATTTACTTCTATTTTACAGGTTGTATGTGATTTAGAAGTGATGGTGAAGAAACCAAGTGAAAACAAGTTAAAAAGGAGCTAAAATTTACAATGGAAATTTGCCCAGTGATTTACACTTCGCGAACGCGAAGGTCTAATGCGAACGCAAAGAAGAAAAAAGCCAGACCTTCGCAAACGCGAAGTATACATCGCAAATGCGATGCAGCAGAACGCAAACCTTCGTGAATGCAAAGGGACAATCACGAACGCGAAACTGAAGGAAACAAGCCTTCGCGAACACGAAGGTGTAGTTGCGAATGCGAAGAAGAAACATGGCGGAAAAACTAGGCAGTTCTGGAATTTCATGATTTTGACCCCAAACCATTTAATACACAAACCAGCTCATTTGTAAAAAAAAATCTTTGGCAAATCTTTGGCTTAATTTTCAGTCGTACAAGTTTGGATTCTAAGGTTCTTACATACACACTTGGGTCTTGAAGATTTGAAGCTTTTGGTTGAGAATTTCCTACCCATTTGTGTTCATTTATTCATTTTTTTGCTTTGTATTGTATATCTAAGTGTGTAGTATTTATTCCAATACTTGAATCTTGTTTATGGAAATAATCATGTTTAGAGTGTGGATTAAATATCTTGTTGTGCTTATGTATTGAATGTTTTTTAACATTTATGAAGTGTGTTATTGTTTCTTTAATTATTCTTGTTCTTTAATATTTTCAAAGGGATTAGCTAACCCTAGGACTCACCCATTAACTTCTAATTAATTTTGGAAAAGATTATTTGGGGTTGGAAAAGATTAATTAACAAGAACATGAGGCTTTAGCCCTCATTTTATAGATTCTACCTAAGGATAGGATTGAACTACTTATAGCCATAATTGGGTGTACTTAATCTCTTAATTATTTTAGAGATAATTCAATTAGGAAGTCTTGTTAGTCTTTGGAAGAAGCTAATATAGAATTATTACCCGAGGCTAATTAACATAAACTCGCTAATATTTGTGAAATCGTGAAATACATTAGATTGTTACTTGAGTGTAATTCCCTGTGTATTCATACTTGTAGCCATTGATCATTTTACTTGCTTTTTGGGTTAGTTTACATTTTCTCATTTAGCTATAATATTTTCACAATCACCATTCTAAGTGTTTGGCATTGCATAACAAGTGATAATTCTCTTACATTCCTAATCGCCAACATATTGTCCTCTGTGGGATTTGATCCCTACTCATAGTTGGGTAACCTATATTGCATATGACCGTGTCTATTTACTTTTTAGTAGTGGTTTTGGATGTCATCAAAATTGGCGCCGTTGCCGGGGAATAATTTGGCGTAATTTAGGTTGTTTGAGAAATTAGCGTAAGTTCTTTGGTCCAAACTTGTGAATGTTTGTGTAATTATTTTTCTTACCTTGGTATATTTTTCTTGTTTGTTTCTGTTTATTTTCTTAGTTTTGAAAAATGGCATCATATAATGACAATTTGTTGGATGGTAGTTGTTCATACTTTGATGACCCTTGTCTTTATTGTGGAAGACCACACTCATGGCAAAATTATTTAAATTCTCCCAGGGGTGGATTGTGCACACAATCTCAAACCCATGAGTAGAGTATTTGTGATAAGTCTGATCGTCAAAATGGTCATTGGGAGTATTGTGATTATTTGTCCTTCCCTTCCCCTATCCCCCACTATGATGATTCTACTTTTTGTGATGAAAATTATGGGGATAGGGAGGTGGAAGAAATCGAGCATGGTCAAAATAGAGAGTTCACGCTCATGTTAGAATGCCTAATTGAAGGAGGAAAGAAAGAGCAAAATGCCTTGGAGGAGCTTTTGGAAAATAGCCTCCAAAATGACTTGGCGCTTGAAAGGTTGCACTCACAAATGGAGAAATACTTGAAGCTTTAGAGGTCCAAAAAGCCTCGAAAGTTAATGATAGCCAAGAATCTTCCTTGGAGGTTGAAGCCGAAAATCCTTTCTTGGCATTTGATCCAAACCAAGAAGAACTCTCAAGTGCTCAAAATGAGAAGATGATGCTCATGTTGGAGGCCATTCTTGAAAATGAGGATAAGCTCAACTTTGTACTCGAGGACTTGAAGCAAGTTTTGACTTAAAATGATGAGGATATCCGTACTTTGGAAGATCAAATGAAAATATTGGTTGAGGCTCACTATGCCCACCAACTTGAACTTGTGGAAAGAGGTTAAGAAAAGTACAACTCCGAGGAAGAAAGTGAGCTTTACTTTGAGGAATTAAGAATTGAACATCCCCCAATAGATTACATGCTTGTTAGTGATGCTAATAAAAATATGGAATTAGAGTCAACCGGTGACATTGAAAATATGGTTGAAATTGACTCTAGTCCGGGGGAAAAAGAGGATGTCAAAATCTGGGAAGAATTGCAAATTGGAGGGTTGATGTCACATTCCAAGGATTTTTCAATATTGGAATTGTGTGGTGATATGGGAATTGAACTACACGAGTCAATTAGGTATTGCGAGGAGGAAAGACAAAAGCCGCACATCTTACAGTTTGAGGGAACAAGAAAGCAAAATGGCATCCCTCACATGAAAGCCAAGAAATGCAAAATGAAGAAATTAATGTTTGGCTTGATCATCTACTTATCACCCCCTACCGCTCATGGTCACAAGATTTATTCAAAGTTAGGTGCCCAGTTCATATCGTACAAGTGGCGAGAAAAGTGGTAAAGTTGATCTGTGTCGTTCCACGACATTAAATGCGTCGCTTGGTGGGAGGCAATCCATCGGTTTTTAAAAATTCTTAGTCATTTTTAATATTTTCTTTTTTAGAATAGTTTGGTATAATGGTGATGACTAATCTGCCAAGTTTCACATTTTTTGGAGTAGTTTTGAGCAGGTTGCATGGCCCGGGCAATCCAAAACAGTAGCTGCATGAAATTGCAGAAACAGAGCTTCGCGTTCGCAACAGCCCCTCGCGTTTGCATAGAATGGCCTTTTCCAAAGCATCACATTCGCATGGACTCACTCGCTTTCACGCGTTGGACAAATTTATCCTTTGCATAGGCATCACTGCCCTTGCGAACGGGAGTCATCAGGTAAGTTTTAAAGTCTAAACACCGGAAAGGGACGTTTAATCCCCTTTTGGCTGAAGAACAATTCCTACTCTTAAATCCTAGTGTGATTCAAGTATAGTGTGATTCACCCTTGCCACTCTCAAGGTATGTAATTTCCTCTCTTGCCTCTTAAATATTTCTTCTCTTTCTTGGTGTGAAACAATAGAAGAGCAACCATGGTTGATTGGTGCTTAGGGTTCAAAAATTTGGATTCTTGAATGTCAAATTCGTGTGTGAAATTTATTGTGCTAGGTGAGGTTGGTTGAGTGAAAGTGTCTGATTGTTATTATAAAATTTTGGGCAAGATGTGAGCCAAAGTTTATTGGAAAACGAGACGGAAAAGAGGGCACAAACACTATTTGAAAAAATGCGTGAAAACAAAACTGGGTCTGGGCGAGGAAGATGACCTTCGCAAACGCGAAGGCAAATCTCTGGGGCAAAAACTTTTTGACCTTTGTGAACGCGAAGGTCTTAATCTGGGAATTTTTTTGCTCTTCGCGAATGCGATGGGTTGCTTGCGAACGCTAAGAGCAATCACTAGCAATCCCAAAAATTGCTAAAAATAGTAGCTTTGCACAGCTCTGTCGGGGACCTTTTTTGCCCATTTCTTTGGCCTAAATACTTCCTAATACATTGTTTCAAGTGTCTATATGAGCTTTTAACATTTTTGGTCTTATTTTGTAGGTACTTTGGGCATAAAATGGATCTGGAACACAATGAAATTGAGCAAGAACATGTCTTCGAAGCTGAACAAGAGGAACCTTTTGATCATGACCGGTTTCTATCTATAGCATGTGAGCATAAATATGATGAACTCTTGTTAAAGACCATCGTCCAGGAAAGAGGCATAAACATGGAAAAGATTGAAGCTAAAATACCAGGCTTCTACACACGATTGGTAGAAAGCAGGTGGATTTGTTTTTCGAGCAACCAAATGATGCCATCCACACAATAGTTTTGGAATTTTATGCGGACACCTTGAGGACCGACTTCCAAGGTACCTTAGTTACTACTGTGTGGGGAGTGCAAGTCCATTTTAGCCTAGAGATAATCAACAGAATTTATGGCCTTCCCAATGCCGATAATGAAGTCTACAGAGACAGAGCTAAAGCAGGAGGAAACAAGTGGTTAGTGGACAAATTACATGATGGGGTTGCCTCGAAGTGGATGATAGTGCACAAGGGAGTTGATTCTCATGATTTCATGGCTGAGGCAAAGAAACAGCTCTCTATTATCTGTGCAAGAGTCTTGCCCTATACAAATGACAATGATGTGACACCAGAGAGGGCATTGATAATTGCTTCTATCATGGATGGACTACTTGTGAACGTGGGGGAGCACATTGTTCGAGAAATTGATGAAGTCACTCATAGGAGGTCCAAGAGCCTATTCTTCCTGTCCTTGATCACTCGACTATGCTATGATACTGGGGTGCTTAAACGCCCAAATGATGTTGAGAAAGGTCTGGGAAAGCCAATTATCCATCCTTTGCTAAAAAGGGGACCTAGTGACAAGCAGAAAAAGAGGAGCATTGATGTTACATCCTCTTCATTTGGGCAGTTCTCTGAGGCCACCACTGATCCTGTCGGATCCTTTGCACTGCACCTGGGTCATTTGACCCCATGGGACCACTTGAGTCCGGCCCTCACACTATGCATCACTTATCCAGTCAGATACATGGAGTAGATGCGCATATTGGCAGCTTATAGCTCGCCTTCCTACTGGCCCACCTGGGGCTAGCACATCTACTAGAGTTGCTGCCCCACTATCCATGGATGATTTGCTCAAAGAGAAAAAATCAATAACTGGCAAGAAGGAGACCGTGAACACCATGTTGGAGAGTATGCGCCGCCAGCAAGGGAATATTGAGAAGAGGTAGAGGAAGTTCAGGGAGCATGAGAAAAAGAAAATAAAATTTTTGTCCAAGATAATGCACAAGCTGAGTTCATTATGAGGCTCACATGAATCAGAGGACGATGATGATAAGGATATGGAGCTCAAATTTCCCACCACCTCCAGCTCCGACTGATGTAGTTTCAGGGAGCACCTCCTTCATTTTATATTATTTTGATTAATTGCATTGAGGACAGTGCAACACTTTAGGTTGGGGGTGACTCATTTATATATGATGGATATATGTGGAGCATGAACATTTTTTTGTGATAACTTGTGTAGATTGCTTGACGTTTTCATTTATTAGTAATAATTGGAAGTTTAATTTTAGAATGTTAGCATTAGTTTATTTAGTATTTATTATTTTCTTATTTTGTTTACTTTATTTCCTTGCAGTAGTATTAATTAAAATCCCCGATTTTTCTTTATGTTGCGGTTCTTTTCCAAGGAAATAATTTTTGTCGAATCGGGTAACTTTTTCCTATGATGGATGGTGTGACAACTTTCTTAAATTATTAGTCTTGTTTAGTTTTTCTTTTTATTTTTTTATTTTGTTAGTTAGTTTAGTAGCTAGTAGTGAATAAATTGGTTTTTGGGTGTGATCTTGTGTCCATAAACCAACGTGTGGCTTGTATGGTACCAACATTATTTAAACTTTGGCATATGAAGTTTTGATCTTTAAAATGAAAAATGATTGAATTAATAACCCTTGTTGTGACTTTTAGGTTCTATTTTTGGCTCTTTGATTCATTAAATAGCCTTTTAGGCTATATGTAATTTTCTTCGGGTTCATTGGTTTTAATTGGATTTTAGATTTATATGTCACTTGAGTTTTCATGTGCCATCTATGGTGAGATTTGTTATGAGTTTCTGTGTATTATTTGTAGTCTAGAACTTTCCCGGAATGTTCTTCAAGGCGAAATCCTAGGCTAACTTAGTTTAAAAATGATGTGCGGCCTTCCTTGGACCGTTATTGTGCCTTAAATTTCCTGCCCTTGCATATTTTCTCTAGTCAACCCCTTTTGAGCCTTTAAACTTTTTCTTTGGCAACCATGTTACAAGCTTTAACCCTTTATTCTTTATTTATCTGGCTTTTGGCACCCTACCTCCCTAAGTACTTTGAAAGTGTAAACATAGGCTAAAAGTCTATGTTTGGGGGTGAAGGTTAGAAAAGTTGTGATGTGAATGTTGCTTAAAAGGTGAAAGGTAATATAAAAAGAATGATGTGTAAAAAAAAGAAGGAAAAAAAGGAATTATAAATAAAGGGAATAATAGGCGTGAAATGAAAAGTGAAGAAAGGTTGGAAAATGTTTTTGAAGGAAGTGTGCTTTAATTGTTGCAAATTGTAGTCTTTATGGAGGTTTTGAGTCACTCTTATCCAAATTGTTCCCTACCTTAACCAATAACCTACATTACAATCCTTTAAGTCCTACTTGATTTTGAACTAAGCGTATCTACATTAGTGGAGAAATACATGAAGGACAAGCCTATGGTACTACTTTTGTGCATTTGAATATCTTTGTGAGTGTGAGAGTTAATTATTTTCATTTGATATCCCATTTGTGTTTAAATTACTATTTATAAGTTAGGATCCTCTCATAAGACTCCTGGAAACAGCCTCTCTACCCTTCGGGGTAGGGGTAAGTCTGCGTACATATTACCCTCCCCAGACCCCACTTGTGGGATTATACTGGGTCGTTGTTGTTGTTGTTGTTGTTGTTGTTGATCCTCTCATAAGTGTGAGGACACATGAAATTTATCAGTTGTGAACTAATCCAATCTCCAATTGGGAGGAATGAACAAAAGAAAATTGTTTATGATAATGAGGCAAATTTTGAAGCTTTAGTGTCATGACTTGGTTGCTACTTTGATTAATATGATGTTTGAGCACTTGAATTGAAATGAAATTTGTGAAAATTTGTTGGAGATTCATAGGCTTTGGATTAATTGTTGGTACCAACCGAAGTCACTAGATTGTGTTTAATTTGAACCTTGACTTGAAATGGTGTTTGGTATGTCATTGAGCTTAATTGATGATTTTATTGAAGGATGTCCTTAGTTGTTGAATTGCTTGAGGTCAAGCAATAGTTTAAGTTTGGAGGTTTGATAAGTTGTTATTTTACCAACTTATCTCGTCTTTAAATTTAGATTTTTGCTATGTTTGGTTGATAAAATCGTGTGTTTAATGTCATTTACTTCTATTTTACAGGTTGTATGTTATTTAGAGGTGATGGTGAAGAAACCAAGTGAAAACGAGTAAAAAAGGAGCTAAAATGGACAATGGATATATACCCAGTGATTTACCCTTCGCGAACGCAAAGGTCTAATGCGAATGTGAAGAAGCAGAAAGCCAGACCTTCGCGAAAGCGAAGTATACATCACGAACGCGAAGCAGCAGAACTCAAACCTCCACGAACGTGAAGTATCATGACCCTAGACCGGACCCGAACGTGATGGTGCCTCTCACGAAGACAAGGCCAGTCGACACAATTCCCAAATTCAGTTTTAATAGTTTAATAAGCCAAATTAAGTCATTTATAAGGATAAATCCCAACAAGTATATACTTAGCAAAATAAAACAAGTGCGTTAATGAATACATCCTGACTTTGGGGTGTCACAAGTCACGAGCATCTACTAGGGTCTAAATACAACAGAAAAATCTGAATTGTACTAAATACAATCGAATGAAATCAAGAGGGAGAAAAGCATTGCTGCGAATGCCGGCAGCTACCTTGCTAAACTCCGATGACTCTGCCTCCGATCAACCAATGCCCGCTACCGGGTTCAGAAATACCTGAATCTGCACACAAGGTGCAGTGAGTAAAGTGAGTTATCTAACTCAGTGAGTAATAATCATAAATAAAGTCTGAGTGATAGGAAATCACGAAAAATACATCAACATGCTGTATAGAGTAGTACAAAACCAGTAAGAAAGCAATGAAGCTGTGAAATCTCTTAAAGCACCTTAGTTCAGTTTAAACTTCTTTAAAAATGACTTTTTAATAGTTAAGCAATTGAATGCAAAGCAATTAGAACAAATAAGCATAGAAAGTCCGGCCCTTGGGCACAAATACACAATTAAATAGGTAAATGTCAGGTAAATAAGAAAGATAAACACATAAAGGCTCGCCCCTCAGGCGCAATGTCAACAAATCCGCCCCTCGGGCAATATCTCAGAACAATACCAGCCCCTCGGGCTATATCTCACATCACAATGGGTACCCGCGCTCAATAGGGGTGTGCAGACTCCTGGAGAGGCCCCTTACGGCCCAAGTGCAATATCAAGCCATCTTGTGGTATCATCACTAGGCTCTCAGCCTCAGATCAACAATCCACCTCGTGGCATAAAAAACATAGGCCCTCGGTCTCATAATCATAATCAGTGTATCACCGCTGCGGCGTGCAGCCTGACACAAAAGTATCCTCACAACACAAGCCCTCGGCCTTACTTAGTCAAAATCATATAAGCCACTCGGGCAACAATAAAATATGATGTTCAGCCCAAAATATTATTTAAAATATCATTTCTAGTGTTAAAGCAGAGTAAACATGGATGAGTTTTGAAAAACAGTAGAATATAGCATGACTGAGTACAAGTTTAAAGTCAAAACAGTGAGGAAATATCAATAAAAATCCCCGAAGGGTTCAAATAGCTGACACAAGGACCAATTATGGCATTCAACCCAAAACATGATGATAACAAATAGTTTTCAAATAAATACGCAGAAAAACAGTCATTCGGGATGGACTACATCACAATCCCCAATAGTGCACGACCCCACGCTAGTCACTTCAATATAGCACAATGATTACTCACCTCGATCCAGTCCAAACTCTAGCCCACGATGACTTTGCCCTCATGAATCGACCTCCGAATGCTCCAAATCTAGCCACAATCAGTACATAACCATTAAAATATGCTAAGCGAATAAAGCCCACTCGAAAATATCAAATTTACATCAAAAATCCCGAAATTGCTCAAACCCTACCCTCGGGCCCGCGTCTTGGATTCCGATAAAATTTACATCAATAGGTTCCTTATCCTCTCACGAGTCTATACATACTAAGAACCTCAAAATCGGACCTCAATTGCCCCTTCAAATCCCCAATTTACACTCTCCAAATTCAAGCCCTAATTCCTCAATTTCTGCCTTAATTTCCATGATTAATTAGGTATATTTTACATTAAAATCGAGTTTTAAGACGAAGAATCTTACCTCCAAGTGATTCCCCTTGAATCCATCTTCAATCCTCTTCAAAAAGCTTCAAAATCGACCAACAATGGAGGAACTTAGCCTCAAATTCGCGGAAATGAGCTTTTAAAACATTCTGCGCAGCTATTAAATTCCCTTCACTGCGATCGCGGATAAAGCCACGCGATCGTGAAGCACAAAATACTGACTCCCCAATTTAACCTTACGCGATCCCACACACAATGCAATCGCGAAGCCTTAGCACTCAAACCTTTGCGATCGCAACTGGGCTCACGCGAACGCGAAGATACACCACACAGACCTATGCAATTGCAACCCACTCCATGCGATCGCATAAGGCAACTCTGCCCTAGCCCTCAACTAAGCCTACGCGACCGCATAGAACAAAAGGTCTGCAAAAGACCTGAAGCAAAATATGCAACACCTCAATATGCAATTTTATCCGTTTAACCACTTGAAACTCACCCGAGGCCCTCGGGACCTCAACCAAAAGCACCAACATATCTCAAAAGCTTATTCAAACTTGTATCAATCTTCAAAACACCTCAAACAAAATCAAGTCAACCAAAACACATCGGATTCAATCCTAATAATTTCAAGAGCTTCCAAATTACACTTTTGATAAAATAAACACAACCAAACCATGTCCGAATGACATGAAATATTTCACACATATCAAAAATGACATAGCAGAGCTACTGCAACTTCTGGAATTCCATTCTCACCCCTATATTAAAATCTCACCTATCAACCGGAAAACGCCCAAAATCTCAATTTCGCCAATTCAAGCCTAAACCTTCCAGGGACTTCCAAAATGCATTTCGATCACGCTCCTAAGTCCCAAATTACCTAACGGAGCAAACCAAATCATAAAAATTCCGATCCGAGATCATATACAAACAAGTCAAATCTTGGTCAAACCTTTCAAATTTCAAGCTTCAAACTGAGAACTGTTCTTCCAAATTTGTTCCGACTACCCTGAAAGCCAAAACCAATGATTTACATAAGTCATAATACTTCACACGGGGCAAGTCATGCCCGGGAACTGGCGAGCAAAGTGAAAAAGCTCAAAAAGACCGGTCGGGTCGTTACATCCTACCCCACTTAAACATACGTTCGTCCTCGAACGTGCCCAGAGTTGTTCCAAAAGACAACCAATCACTGAATAACCTTACCATGCACATACCCGGGGGTGATCCCACATCACCCTATCTCATATAGGTTCGATAACACATTGTAGCTGAAATTTCCCAATCCAACCTAGCCCATAAGCCTTAGAACCATATTTCCACTTCCGAAATCATCCACAAGATCAAAATCTCACATCTATACACTGAATAGGCCCGAACAAGCTGTAATAACCCATACATGCAACCATCAAGCGCAATTACATGACATACCGCACAACTCAAACACTTGTAGTGATAACTTCTAATCATAGCAGCTGCACATAACAGCCGAATATCGATAGAGAACCTCTTATCAAATGAAGTCTCATTCCAACACTTTCATATACTGCCAATGATAAATGAAACATGCAATAAGCCATAACCTTTTCCCAGATAAGCCATTTATGAAGACACTTCTCCTTTGGCAAAGACCATAGCAAATTCCTGAGCAGAACCTCGATATTATCCTTCTAGCATGCTGAAATCGAATCTGTTTGTATTCATTAAAGACCCCAACGATCTCATCTAATCCAACACAATTACTCTAGTGACATGACACATCAATACAGGCTGAAGCCACAACTTGTGCAACCCGCGCATCAATAAGCAACAATCCGAACACACTCAAATCATGAAAATGACTCAAACAAAAGCATTGTACCGCAAGCTCACCAGTACCACCACACACGATGCTAAGAACCCATCACACATCATAGAAACAGAACACACGAATCGAACACGAAGGATCATACCTCCACATAGCTTCTCTCCAATGCGCGACCTCATCCAAACACTAGTCCACATGAAAAACCTCAAGCCACAATGCTCAAAATCGACAACCACGCGTGATTTGATCTCTAGAACAATGCAATTCGTCATAACAACTGCGAAGCAATTGCCATAACATTACACAGACCCGAAAGGACACAACCAATACGCCATTCTCCGAACAATACTCAGTACTCTTCCCGCTCGAATTCCACTGAGAGACCCCAATAAAAACTGCACCACATGTGCCTATAACCAACAAATCCTAACGCCTTGCAATACGTAAAGGTAACTCATAGACCTCCCCAGGTAACTAATAAGCTCAACAACATTCGAATCAACACAACCATCAACAATACAATTTGGAGTCAACCAAGCCGGCTCAAAGTAGAACACATATCCACATTGGTCTACCCATGAACCCCTTTTCAAGGAGTCCCTGAAGCTACTCCTTCAACTCATTTAACTCCTTTAACTCCGACGATGCCATACGATACGGTTCCCGGCACCAAATCCATATCAAACTCAACAACCCTGTCCAGTGACATTCCCCGACAGTAGGAAACACATCCGAAAAAGTCCATCCTCACTAGAACTGAATCAATGGTAGGAGTCTCTACACTGACATCTATCACGAAAGCCCAAATAAAAAAGACAATTCCTTCCCAACCATCTATTGGGTCTTCGAAATACAAAACCACCCTACTAGAGAATAATCCGACGAACCCCGTCACTCAATCTATGGCATTCCCGGCATAGCCAACATTGCCGCCTTAACACAGTAGTCCAGAATAACCCGACACGAAGACAACCACTCTATACCCAATATTACATCAAAATCTAACATACCAAGCAGCACAAGATCCACTCGGGTCTCCAAACTGCGATAGTCACTAAACAATGTCGATACACACGACCCACCACCACAAAATAGCCTGAAGATGAGAACTCCCAGTCTCCAACTCCATATAGCACACGAATTACCATACCTGATCCCAGTCCACCGTAAAAATACATACCACACCTCTAATACACAATCATTCCATGAGAGATACTCTAAAATTCTTCTGTGCCACCAAGCAAACTTGAATATCAGCAGTCGATCTAACAAGAGAGTGCCGCAATACTACCAAAGTACCATCAACTTTATCACATTGCCTTTTTTTGAAATATATACCCTCGTCAAATCACCCCAGTTAGCAATACCATTTCCTTATTCATCTGAAGATCATTTCCCAAATCATCTAAAGCTCATTTCTCTAATTATCTGAAGCTTCCCGTGCTGCCTAAGAATTTGTGACATTCCTTTCAGAACTGATCTGTGACCTTACACATGCAAAACTATGTCTTGCACAACATACCGCATATGCCATACCATCCTAAGGTAAATATGAGAACTTCATATCCATTCCGAGCCATACACAACTACGTACTCAACTAGCCAAGAACTTTTCCATTGTACCTCATCTAGTAGAAAATCACTATACATCCTATGCTCCTCATGCCCGTGGAAAATATACACCTCTAACCGTGGTAGAAATCATCAAGATCTTTCTGAATTCCATTTGCAAAAAGACTAAACTGTCAGGACTGAATCCTTCTAACTCAACCAAGCTACGCAGGCCACTAAAAACCCAAGAGAATTGTTGCGAAACACCTGCAGAAACTCATTACCTCACAATCACCCAGAGGACTAATCATATCTTTACCATGCCGATCCGGCTTACTACAAAGCTATCCTATTGATCCTAGTTCCTTCTAAATTACTTCAAATTGATACTGCTCCTTGCCATAACACCACAATTCCTCAACCTAGACTCACCACATGAGACCCAAGCATAAAACCACACCATCTAAGGCCCATAAGCCCCTGAATACTTTCTTAGATATTCCCGAAAGTACCACGTTCAAAATACTTTACTATGAAGAGACTTCCTGCAAATCTAAATTTGTTACCTTCACCTTCCTAATGCTGATGTATATAGAATTCCCTAATTGATATCAAAGGCGAAATGATTTCTTGGCCACTTAAACTTGACGGGGTTATAAAAGCCGATACATAAACTTATAACTTTCCCATTTGAACACTCGAACTTATTTTTTCTATAACTAATAAATACATTTGACCATTGACCATGCCCATGTTGCATCAGTTTGTCATAATCAGTAGCCCGCCTGAGGAACACGAGCATAAGAGCGTGAAAATCCCCTTCCCAATGCCCAACAGTACAAAATGGGTTGTATTTAATTGTGTTCTTATTTATTCCTTCTAAAATACCCTCATCCTCCTTTTTAAAAATCTAAAGCTCCATTTTCAATTTTTTTTTCATTTTGTTAGACCGTGAAAATGGTGGAAAGTTGTATATTTTATCATTGTAGAGTTGAAGCTAAGTTTTGTATCACTTGGACCAAACGAAGCTCGATCAGAACAAGATTAACAGATAATAATACGTGGAGGTGTGCAATCCTGGTCATAAGCTTTTCTTCCACTAAGAATCTCTAGTAGCACGATCACAAAGTTATAGTCATCAATTGTCAGATCTCCGTTAAGATCATTCTCATTAGGTGTAAGCAATCCAAAATCTGCAATACGAGCTCCCCAATCATCGTCCAAGAGAATGTTCGAAATCTTCACATCATGGTGCATAATAGGAGGAGAAACTTCCTTGTAAAGGTACTCGAGCCCCTTTGCAGCCTGCATCGCAATCTTCAGCCTAAGGTTCCAGCTTAGACGAGAAAGACCGTTGCGGAGGTGGTTGTGAAGCGTTCCGTGAGGCATGAGTTCATAAACATCTGAACAAGAGCTATTCTGGCAAAGAGAGCAAGGAGTACATACCATGTCTACATTTTCAGTACAAGAATTAAAAGGGAAGAATCCTTCAGAAAAATTCACCCCACAAGGTGAAAAAATCTTTAGATCTTTCCTAACACATAGATTTATCAAATCAGGCTCATTCAAAAGGCTTGCATTAAAGAGGGGACCAGGGTTAGGGTTTTCGTGCCCTTAACGTGTAAGACATCCATTAGTCATTTGCTAACTGGATGGACACATATTTGTATGTGTAATACACGTGCACATGGTCTCTTGTCAGATGTATTTATTAGTTATGGAAAAAACGAGTTCGAGTGTTCAAATGGGAAAATAGAAAGTTTATGGATCGACTTTAAAAAACCCGACAAGTTTAAGTGGTCAGGAAGCCATTTCGACTAATATCGAAATACCACAAGTCTTGACACCCTCCAATGCAAATTTCATTTTCTAGTCGAATATACAACTCAAAAATTTCTAATTATTACATGAAAAAAATCTCAATCCCATTAGAACCATTCTTGAGAGTCATCCACTCTACTCGAACCTCAATTAAACTAATCAAATGAACCTAGCAACCTGTGCCTCATTTGCATTCTGACACTGTAGAATGTAACCTTACCATAATGCAACCAAGCAACTTCATGCCCTATGTACTAAGCATCCCTTACCAATAACAACCCAAGTCATTCCGTGACTCTTATACACCCATAAATCGTAGCATGACCTCTATTGGAATTTCCTTCACTCGAGCCATCCCTGGTCTCAACCTCTGCAAGCCATAATTGATTTACCAGCATGCCTCAACCTGGAATCATCATAGCACATAACCGTGTAATCAACAACTCAATAACAGACTCCCCTACTTAGTTCGAAGCGATAGATCAAAACACATACACAATAACTCATAACGCATACACTCTACTACTGCCATAATACCGTAGTGAGATTAAACGCAATCCTTCATAAGCTCGTGAGACACAGACCATCTGGTACTTTATATCTTCTACAAATCTTGCATTCACTCTCATAGTAGTCAAGCCTACTCTCTTGAGCAACCCAAATTCAAATTGTAAAATATATATTTCCATGGTAATAGAGATCTTCCAATAAATGACATAAGGGATTACACAAACTTCAGAACAATGGAGATAACCCACCTGTTTTGCCTCAAACTAACATTTCTGTATACCTTTCACCGTCATAAACATTACGCAGTCACTTAAACTTCATGAGTCTGAACTCAGACTGCAACATGAAATTTACTTCACTCCCAACTAGGAAATATGAAAAGTTTCTTCACACACCCATAACTCGGGGCTATCCTCAAAGCAAGATGGAAATCAAGCACCTAATAGTTCTTCTATCCTCCAGCAGATCCTTCTTGTCGCTTCCAAATCATATGGATACATCTCGAAGCCATAACATACTCATTACATAGCCATTCAACCATCACTTCTACTAAAAGGGCACTACCGAATGTATAAGTTCAAAAATATATGCTCACACAATCAGCACCTTGGTGCTCAAGCTATAGGCAAAAATCCGGCCTCGAGTCCTCCAGACTGGCACAACATCAATACATAGAGATAACATCTCGCCCCTCGATCAGGGAATCACAAGCCATCAATGAACATCTGATACTGAATGCTCGCATACGAATCCGTGGAAGGAATTGCAAGAGTTACTTTTCAAGCTGAATCAAGGACGTACGATAAGAATTCAAAAATGTGACCTAGGCTCTGATACCAACTTGTCACGACCCCAAATCAGACCCGGTCGTGATGGCGCCTCTCGTGAAGAAAAGGCCAGCCAACACAATTCCCAAATTCAATTTTAATAGTTTAATAAGTCAATTTAAGTCATTTATAAGGATAAATTCCCAACAAGTATAGACTTAGCGAAATAAAACAAGTGCGAAAATGAATACAGCCCGACATCGGGGTGTCATAAGTCACGAGCATCTACTAGGGTCTAAATACATTGGAAAAATCTGAAATGTACTAAATACAGTCTAATGAAATCAAGAGGGAGAAAAGTAGTGCTACGAACACCGGCAGCTACCTTGCTAAACTCCGATGACTCTGCCTCCGATCAACCAATGCCCGCTACCGGGTTCAGAAATACCTGAATCTGTACATAAGGTGCCGGGAGTAAAGTGAGTTCTCTGATTTAGTGAGTAATAATCATAACTAAAGACTGAGTGATGGGAAATAACGAAAAATACATCAACATGCTGTATAGAGTAGTACAAAACTAGTAAGAAAGCAATAAAGCGGTGAAATCTCTTAAAGCACCTTAGCTCAGTTTAAACTTCTTTAAAAATGACTTTTTAACAGTTAAGAAATTGAATGCAAAGCAATTAGAATAGATAAGCACTGAAAGTCCGCCCTCGGGCACAGATACACAACTAAACAGGTAAATGACAGGCAAATAAGAAAGATAAACATATAAAGGTTTGCCCCTCGGGCACAATGTCAACAAATTCGCCCCTCGGGTAATATCTCAGAACAATACCAACCCCTCGAGCTATATCTCACATCATAATGGGTACCCGGGCTCACTGGGGGTGTGGTGACTCCTGGAGGGGCCCCTTACGTCCCAAGCGGAATATCAAGCCACCTCGTGACATCATCACTAGGGTCTTGACCTCATATCAACAAGTCACCTCGTGGCGTACAAAACGTAGGCCCTCAGCCTCATAATCATAATTAGTGTATCACCGCTGCGGCATACAACCCGACCCAAAAGTATCCTCACAACACAGGCCCTCGGCCTTACTCAGTCAAAATCACATAAGCCACTCGGGGAACAGTAAAACACGATGCTCAACCCAAAATATTATTTAAAATATCATTTTCAGTGTTAAAGAAGAGTAAACATGGTTGAGTTTTGAAAAAAAAGTAGAATATAGCATGACTAAGTACAAGTTTAAAGTCAAAACATTGAGGAAATATTAATAAAAATTCCCGAAGGGTTCAAATAGTTGGCACGAGGCCTAATTATGGCATCATGCCCAAAACATGATGATAGCAAATAGCTTTCAATCAAATACGCAGTAAAATAGTCATTCGGGATGGACTACGTCACAACTCCCAACAGTACACGACCCCACGCTCGTCATCTAGCGTGTGCTTCACCTCAATATAGCACAACGATGTGCAATCCAGGGTGAGATTTGATCGGTTCGAGGTGAGTAATGATTGTAAATGAAGTTTTGAGGGTATGAAACCCTGGACTTGCACATCGTTGTGCTATATTAAGGTGACGCACACGCTTGATAACGAGCGTGAGGTCGTGCACTGTTGGGGATTGTGACTTAGTCTATCTCGTATGACTATTTTACTGCATATTTGACTGAAATCTATTTGCTGCCATCATGATTTGGGTTGAATGCCATATTTGGGCCTTGTGCCAACTATTTGAACCCTTCAGGAATTTTTACTGGTATTTCCTCACTGTTTTGACTTCTTACTTTAACTCAGTCATGTTATATTTCATTGTTTTTTTTGTCCTCAGCCATGTTTACTCTGTTTTAACACTTACATGATCTTTTAAATGATATTTTGGGCTGAGAAACATGTTTTACTACTGCCCGAGTGGCTTGTGAGGTTTTTTGACTGAGTAGCCTATGTTGTGAGGAAACATTTGATACTGATTATGAGGCCGAGGGCCTGAGATATGTACACCACGAGGTGGCTTGATTGATATCAGGCCGAGGGCCTAGTGATGATGCCACGAGGTGGCTTGATATTGCGCTTGGGCCGTAAGGGGCCCCTCCAGGAGTCTGTACGCCCCTAGTGAGTGCGGGTACCTATTGTGATGTGAGATTGAGCACGAGGGGCTGGTATTGTGATATGAGATTTGAGCCTGAGGGGCTGGTATTATTCTGAGATGTTGCCCGAGGGACGGATTTGTTGATACTGTGCCCGAGGGGCGAACCTTTATATGTTTATTTTTCATAATTGACTGCCAATTACCTGCTTAATTGTTGATAAAGGCTTTTCATGAAGTAAATTTTGAGTTAAAGTATTTTACTTATCTTTCACTGGTTTACTGTTTTAAAAGGGTTTTTACTGCTTCATTATAGATTGCCTTTGTGCCTTACGTGATTTGCTGCTTTCAGTCTTTATTTATGATTATTACTCACTATGTTGGAGTACTCACTTAACTCCCTGTACCCTGTGTGCAGATTCAGGAGTATCTGTTCCTGCTCCCGAGTACTGATCATTTCCAGCTTCAGGAGGATCCGAGGAGTCTTTAGGTAGTTGTTGGCGTTCGCAGCCCGGAGCTCCTCCCTATCTTATCTCTTCGTGTCTTTAGTTTTTTTTTGTGTTAAACTCTGTAGTTGCTTTGGAGAATTTCGTGTTGTTAGATGCTCGTGACTTGTGACACCCCGGTATTGGGCTGTGTTTGGGTTTTTTTCCGCATATTATACTATCTTTTGCTTAGATTTTGGTTTATTTACTCATGTTTAGGCTGTTTATTACTAATTAACTGTTTAAAAAGTGAATTGGATTTAATTGGCTAGCCTTGTCTTCACGAGAGGCACCATCACGACCGGGCTCGGGTTTAGGGTCGTGACATTTAGACGGGTTAACCAAATCATAAAATTTTTGATCCGAGATCATTTACAACAAGTCAAATCTTGGTCAAACCTTTCAAATTTCAAGCTTCAAACTGAGAACTGTACTTCCAAATTCATTCTGACTACCCTGAAAGCCAAAACCAACGATTTACAGAAGTCATAATACTTCACACGGGGCAAGTCATGCGCGTGAACTGGCGAGCAAAGTGCAAAAGATCAAAACGACCGGTCGGGTCGTTACATGAAGGGACAATCGCGAACGAGAAGCTGAAAGAAACAAAACTTTGCGAACGCAAAGAAGTAGTCGCAAACGCGAAGAAGAAACTAGGTTGTTCTGGAATTTCACAATTTTGACCCTAAACAATTTAATACACAAACCAGCTCATTTGCAAAAAAAAATATCTTTGGCAAATCTTTGGCTTATATTTCAGTCCTAAGACTAGAGAGAACAAGTTTGGAAGCTAGGGTTCTTGCACACAAACTTTGATCTTGAAGATTTGAAGCTTTTGGTTGAGAATTTCTTACCCATTTATGTTCATTTCTTCATTTTCTTGCTTTGTATTGTATATCTAAGTGTGTAGTATTTATTCCAACACTTGAATTTTGTTTATGGAAATATTCATGTTTAAAGTGTGGATTAAATATCTTGGTGTGCTTATGTATTGAATGATTTTTATCTTTTATGAAGTGAGTTATTGTTTCTTTAATTATTCTTGTTCTTTAATGTTTTCAAAAGGATTAGCTAATCCTATGACTCAACCATTAACATTGAATTAATTTTTGGAAAGATTATTTGGGGTTGAGAAAGATTAATTAACAAGAATTGCGGCTTTAACCCTCATTTTATAGATTCTACCTAGGGAGAGGATTGAACTACTTGTAGCCATAATCGGGTGTGCTTAATCTCTTAATTGTTTTAGGGATAATTCAATGAGGAAGCCTTGTTAGTTTTTGGAAGAAGCTAATAAAGAATTATTACCCGAGGCTAATTAACACAAACTCACTCATATTTGTGAAGTCATGAAATACATTTGATAGTTACTTGAGTGTAATTCCCCGTGTATCCATACTTGTAGACATTGATCATTTTACTTGCTTTCTAGGTTAGTTTACATTTTTGCATTTCGCTATAATATTTTCACAATCATCATTCTAAGTGTTTGGCATTGCATAACAAGTGATAAGTCTCTTATATTTCTAATCGCCTACATATTGTTCTCTGTGGGATTCAACCCCAGCTCATAGTTGGGTAAATTATATTGCATAAGACTGTGTCCATTTACTTTTTAGTAGTAGATTTGGACGTCATCAATAGCAAACCTCAGTATCGATAATCGAAATAAGAATTATGGTATAGTATGGCCTACTTAGATGTAGTAAAGCTAATGACGCCCAGAGGGGCAGCTTGTCATAATTTTGTATATTTTCACAAAGTGAGCCTAGAGATTGGGTAAAAGCTAGAGGAAAGAGGAGAGAAGAGTCGCATAGGCGCACATATAAGGCCAGAGTCGTACACGATAGGAAAGATTTCGAACACAAGTTGTGGTATAAGAAAGATACCTAAAGGGGGAGGGGGAAGCCCTAGCCTTTTGATTTATTCAAGGAACAATTGCCTAAATTGCAAGGAGAGTATTAAAGTATTCGCAAGAGCTATGGGTTATGAGAATGATAAGTGCATCAGTCAACATTCGAGGACGAATGTTCCAAAGGGGGGAATGATGTTACACCCCAAGTTTTAGTACGTGAGAGTACGCCATAAGTAAATTGATGTAAGCTCAGAAATGAGATATTACATCCCGCATTTTCGTATGTTAGAGTTTTGTCATAAGTAATCGACGTAAGCTCGGGAATGAGATTATTTTAAGGTTATAAGTATTATGCTAATTCAAACAAGAGATAAGTAAATTCATGAAAGTTAGAGAGTTAGCGTATCGAAGAAATGAGTTTCGTCGAAGTTTGACATTTTGAGATAAAATACGGTCCAAGCTATAATACCCCGTATTTATGGACTAGTGACATACAAGGTACCACATGACCATGATAGTAAGATGTATAAAGTTTTTAAAAGTTAGTAGTATTTTAAGTAATTTGAGATAATTCATAATTATGTGGGTAATTGATTAATTATCGGCCAGTGGGAGATTAACAAGTTAATCAAGAGATTAGTGGATAATTAATGATAATCTTAGATAAGTTTAAAGAGCCACCAACGTGGCAGCAAGATATATCAATCAAGTGACTCTTTAAGTCCGCATAATTAGGTGGCCTTTTGGGAGATTTTTGGGTGGCTAAGTAAGCCTTATCAAGTAGGGCCCACACCACTATAATAAGGATCCTTTCTAATTCATTCATTCACATAGGAAATATATCATACGAATCTGCTATGGCAACATAAATTGCTTCAACAAAATTCATATGAGACAACTTGATACTATAGCAACATGGGATTTGCGTTTCTCAGGGAGTACGGTGCAATCTTTCTCAAGAATATCATTTGGATTTTTCCTATTTCGATCCTGCCATTACGTGTTTCATCGCGATTGGCAAGATCCATATGATTCAAACAAAACGAGCAAATGCGCAACTTTCATAGATGATTTTATTCATAAAAGTACTAGGGGTGCCTATGTTCTTGATTCCCCATGTGTCCTATTATTCTATTATCTACTCATGGGTCTCAAAAAATACGTAACTTGATAAAGTTTACTTCATGATATTAATCAAAGGCATAATGGTCTTATGACATTCCAAAAGATTTTATTGACGTACTTCTCATGCATTGCATTCAGTTATACATGTACTGTGACAACCCGGCCTGTCGTCTCATGAGTTACCTCTCTGTTTCACCCATTTCTGGTTCTTTATGCTTCGTTATCCATGTTTTATGGTATCAGGCTGGTCAGATCGAGTCCGAAATAATTTTGGTAAGGTTTGAGACACTTAGTCTCTTTTAAGGAAGTTTAAGTTGGAAAGTCAACCGGATGTTGACTTATGTGTTAGAGGGCTCGGATGTGAGTTTTGATGGTTCGGTTAGCTTCGGGAGGTGATTTATGGCTTAGGAGTGTGATCGAAATGGGTTTTGAAGGGTTGGAGTAGTTTTAGGCTTGAATTGGCAAAGTTGATATTTTGGCTTGAAATGGGTTTCGAGATTTTGATATATGGGTCGGAATAGAATTCCAAGAGTTGCAGTAGCTTCGTGGTGTCATTTGGGATGTGTGTGCAAATTTCAGGTCATTCGGACGTGGTCTGGTTGGGTTTTTATCAAAAGCGGAATTCGGAAGATTTTAGAAACTTAGGCTTGAATCCGAGGTATTTTGGTTGAATTGAAGTTATTTGAGGTGTTTTGATGGTTGGAGCAAGTTTGAATAAGGTATTGGGTTATGTTTGTGCTTTTGGTTGAGGTCTCAAGGGCCTCGGGGTGATTTCGGATGGTTAACGGAGAAGTTGGAATATTATTGCAGCCGTTGAAATTTGCTGCTTCTGGTGTTTTCGCACCTGCGGTTTAGGGACCGTAGGTGCGGCGCCGCATGTGCGAGGGATGACTGTAGAAGCGGATTGTGAGGATTTGTCAGGGACCGCAGAAGCGGTCAGATTGGCCGCATCTGCGGCAAGGCATATCGTAGATACGAGTTGGGCTCTTAAGTGAATTCCACAGAAACGGAGGATTTGACTGCATATGTGGTACCACAAAAGTGGGTTTTGGACTGCAGATGCAGGTATCCCTGGGCAGAAGGTATATAAGTCTTCCTTTACGATTTTTGAAGGTTTTCACCATTTTTGAACACGTTTTCGGGAGCTTTGAGCGATTTTGAAGAAAGAAATCAAGGAGACTTCGTTAAGGTAAGGATTTTGGACCTAAAACACATTTCTATGGTAGTATTTCATGGGTTAAGGCTGTAATTAAAGGAATTAAAGGGCTAAAAATGGATGATTATGGCTTGAGTTTAAGAGGCCTTTAAAGGATGATTTGACGAGTCACTTGGACTCCGATTTTAGTGTTCTTGACATGCATAGACTCGTGGGGAGATGGGGAATCTATTGATGTAAAAATTTCTGATTTTCGAGGCGTGAGCCCGGGGTCAGGTTTTGGTAATTTCGGGACTTGTGCCCTTTGTTGATTATTTTCGCTTGAGCTTTGTTCCCTTAGCGTATTTTGACATCCTCATTCTGATTTTGGATAGATTTGACGCGCGTAGAGGCCGATTCGAGGGGCAAAGGCATCGCGAGCTAGAGATTTAGCCGGTTCGAGGTGAGTAATGATTGTAAATGATGCTCTGAGGGTTTGAAACCCCGTATTGCACATCGTAGTGCTACGTTGAGGTGAGACATACGCTTGATGATGAGCGTGGGATCGTGTACTATTAGGGATTTGACTTGGTCCATCCTGGTTGATGATTTCACCGCGTATTTGACTGAAAACTATTTGCTATCATCATTATTTGGGATGAATGCCATATTTGGGCTTCGTGCCAACTATTTGAACCCTTCGGGGATTTTCATTGCTATTTCCTCACTGTTCTAACTTTATACTTGAACTCAGTCATGTTATTTTTCACTGTTTTCATACTCAGCCATGTTTACTCAGTTTTAAGACTTAAATGATATTTTAAATGATGTTTGGGCTGAGAAACACTATTTTACTATTGGCCGAGAGGCTTGTGATGATTTTTGACTGAGTAAGGCCGGGGGCCTACATTGTGAGGAAACACTAATACTGATTTGAGGCCGAGAGCCTGAGATATGTACGCCATGAGGTGGCTTGATTGATATGAGGCTGAGGGCCTAGACGAGATGGCTTGTTATTGTGCTTGGGCCGTAAGGGGCCCCTCCAGGAGTCTGTACACCCCCAGTGAGCGTGGGTACCCATTGTGATGTGAGATTGAGCCTGAGGGGCTGATATTGTTCTGAGCTATTGCCCGTGGGGAAAATTTGTTGATACTGAGCCCGAGGGGTGAACTTCTATTTGTTTACTTTACATTAATTACCTGGCAATTACTTGTTTACTTGTTGAAAGAGGATTTTACTTGATTTTTCACTGGTTGACTGTTTTTAAATGATTTTACTGCTTCATTATAGAATGCCTTGTGCCCTACGTGTTTTCTTACTTTCAGTCATTATTTACATTTGTTACTCACTGAGTTGGAGTACTCACTTTACTCCCTGCACCCTGTGTGCAGATTCAGGCGTAGCTGGTCCCGCTCCCGAGTGCTGATTCATTCCAGCTTCAGGCGGATCATCGAGGAGTCTTTAGGTAGCTGTTGGCATTCGCAGCCTGGAGCTCCTCCCTGTCTTTTTCCTTTATGTTCTTAGTTCAGTATTTAAAACTCTGTAGTTACAGTTGGGAATTCAATATTGTTAGATGCTCGTGACTTGTGACACCTCGGTTAGGGCTGTATCGGGTTGTATTTCCGCTACTTATTATCATTAAATCATTTTTTAGACTGATGTTATATTGTTTAACTTCTTTAACAAGTGAATTGGGTCTAGTTGGCTGGCCTAGTCTTCACGAGAGGCGCCATCACGACCGGGTTTGGATTTAGGCTCATGACATGTACATTGACCCATGAATAGATGGCGTAATATACGCGTATATATATATATATATATGTGTGTGTGTGTGTGAGAGAGGGGGGATACAGGAAAAGGTTACAGGGTTATATACGCACCACCACCTGATTAGCTGGTATACATTAATGATTTTGCCCACAGTGGCCGAGATGATATGAAGGGATGCCCTCAGAGGCTTGATGATGTTATGTACACATATACCTATGCATGGTATGACATTTATATGCATATGCATGACATTTAAAATATTAAATGATTCATAAAGCTATTCAGACATATATGTCGAGTATTTTACTCCATGTTTCTCTCATGTCTATTATTTGCTGATTTTCATTCCTTACATACTCGATATATTATTTCTATTAATGTCCCTTTTACTTGGAGACACTGTGTTTCATGCCCATAAGTACCGATAGATAGGTTGAGAGTCCTCCAAGTAGGCTACCAGCTCATCGGAAGGTGTTGGTGCGCTCCATTTGCTCCAGAGTTGCTTATTTTGGTCAGTATGATTTGGACGTATATTGATTAGTATGGTGGGGCCCTATCCCGACCTTTATGGTATTGATCTACTCTTAGAGGCTTGTAGACATATGTCATATATATGAAAGATAGTATGGCATTGTCGGCTTATGTTGAGTGTACGGGTGATAATTTTGGCCTTATAGGCCCGTATTTCAGATGTATAATTTTTAATATCAGGTTGGATCATATTGAGTATTCCCTTATGTTTATTCTTGTTAGCCCATAATGTCCCTTTTGGCCTATTTGCCAATGATAGTACGATAAGAAAGATATATTACATTGGTACTCGGTTGAGTAAGGCACCGGGTGCGTGGCCCATCGGTTTGGGTCATGAGAAACCCACCAAAGCAATTGTCACCTCTCCGAAGCATAGGAAAGGAAAGAATAAAAGGATTGAGTTAGGAATACTTGACAGGCTAATTGAGTTAAAAACTAGAAAAGTGTTGAATAGGAAAATACTTGCTAACACTGATGAAAAGCATATGGCTCAGCTTGTAGAGAAGCTGGACTTGCAGGGATGGACACCCATATTTATCAAAGCATTTCCACTTATGTGTACCGGCAGTGATTGAGTTCTATTCTAACTTTCAGTTTGATGGCAAAGTGGCGAAGAGTTCTGGGAGAGAGCTTGAGTTGGAGTTTGATACTGAAGAGCTTGTGTTGCTGAACATTATGACAAGTATTTAAAGAAAAAATGGCCGGCAATTGACAATGATGTGGACACAATCATTGTGGTTACCTAAAGTTTTCTCAGAAGTTTGAACTGGATGCTCCTCAAAAGGTGTATAAGACTGACATAACACCTTTTAATAGGTTGTTATTCCATTTTGTGAACTCATGCATTCTACAGAGCTCTGAGAGGATGCATGAGGCCACCTTGCTTGACATGGCTACGATGGAGCTGTTGGACACAGGTAGGGCCATCAACCTTCCTAGCTTGATAATTCAGGATATGGAAAGGGCTACAGACACACTAAACCTAAGCATGCTATGTCCTATGGCTTCATATTAACTAAGTTGTTTGACAAGCTCAATATTTCACCGTCTAAGCTAAAGTTTGATAATCATAATGATGTTCTAGATGTTTTCATGCTCAAGCACTGTGACTATGTTTTGATCAAGGCTAGAGGTCCAACTGGTTCTGCTATTTTGCCTAGGAGTAGCAGGGCTATTAAACTCCATTAAAGGTTGGAGTTGGCTTTGAAAGAAAATGTTAAGCTTAGGGTAGAAATGATGAACTGCAGAAGGAAACCAAACAACTTGGGGAGGAGTTGAGAAAAGATAGAGAGACACACGCAAAACAGATTGCCACTCTTGTGAAGGACTTGACCCCCTTCACCTCTCACCCTTGATCATGGTCTTTTACCCCTTGTTTTGTGTTCGTTTCTAGTCTACTCAGTGGTGCTTTATCTTTTGTTTTCCTTTCTAGACCTGATTAGTATGCATGGAGTTTTAGTTTATTTTATTTTAATGTCTTAGATCAATGCCAAAGGCTTAATTTGGCACATGTTAATAAATTCTCTTATGTTGTTTACCTTCTTCTCACATAGTTTATGTTATCATCATAATCCATCTGTCTTAATTTTTCTTGTGCTTCTATTATAGCCTCTATAGCCATGAATCTTGCATTAACTGGTTGCTAAGTCTGTATCACAATTGTTTTTGATTTTTTATATGATACCAAAAGAGGGAAGATAGAGTGGTGGGGGTTGGGGGCAGATGTACTTGTTCTGCTCAAAGCTGTTGTTCTCAACAACTGTGATGTTGTGTGTATGCTTAAAAGTGCTATTACCAAGTTCATGAGCACAACATTTATCATCATCAAAAAGGGGAAATTTGTTGAGAATAGGGTTTTGATGATTAACAATTGTGTCCAATGAACGTGTGTTAAAAACCAGGTTCTCAAAATTGTTGCTAAAGGTTCTTACAAGGCCGTAACATTTACACAAAGTTGTTGCAGTCCAATATTGCTAGAAATGACTCTTGATGCGATAAGGACTGGTGTCCAAGAATATCTATCTGCATATCAGATACACATGAGCCGCAAGATTTATGAAGTCCTTAGAACTTTAGGATAGCAAGCAAAATAGAGTTCGATTGTTTGTAGGACTCCCAGAGATCTTGAAGTGCTTGGAAGTTAAATACTTTCATTATGGATTGTGAAGACTATCCTTTTGCTCATCAACATAAGAACACATCATAGCATTTTCAGTTCAACACTCAAGTCTATCATTAGTGTGTGTAAGCACGTGATTTTTGCTTCACGAAATTTACTCCAAAAAGGAAAATCAAAAATATATGCATGTGTGTTTTGCCATTGAGTGATTTTATTTAATGTTAATTATTATAGGTGTTAAAATAATGTGTATAAATTTATTTTTGATTTATTTAGGAGTTTTGTTTAAATTTTGTCAATTAAAGTGGAAAGAAAAAGGAAAATGAGGATACTCGGTTTTGGGCCAAGAAATTAAAACAGAAATAGGCCCAAAATGAGCTGGCCCAATGAGCAAAATGGTCCGTCTCCTTGGAAGTGTCCAAACGACACCGTTCTATCCCAGTTAAGCTAGGCCGTTGATCTC
The DNA here is from genome assembly GCF_000715075.1 of Nicotiana tabacum. NCBI lineage: Eukaryota > Viridiplantae > Streptophyta > Magnoliopsida > Solanales > Solanaceae > Nicotiana > Nicotiana tabacum. The sequence continues at coordinate 26,404,166 of NC_134082.1, read as the reverse complement.
AAATGGATCAACGGCCAGGATCACACACCCAGATCCGTTAACATAACCCAGTCCATCCCCCCCTAACCGGTCTCACCCACCATCACACTCAAACGGTGTCGTCCCTCTTTAATGAATAGATCCTGGCCTTTGATCTCACATGACCCCGCCCCCTATCCAAACACCCCCCGGCTTCATCGTCTCCCAGAGACCAACCCTAATATCCCAGACCCTAGCCGCCCCTGTGCACCTTCACCATAAAGCCGGCGGCAAGGACGCCGGTGACTACCAAAACAACACCCCCGATACATCCAACCATCCTAAACACGAATCCACCAACCATGTACCTCGAATCACACTCCATCATCTCGAATCTTAGTTTAAAGGTTCGAGCCCAACCCGTACCTATACCAAACCACCCCAGTTTCACACCAGTCACCACCCTGGCCTCACTCGTGACCAAACCAAGCTTGGTTTGGTCCAAATCTACCTACAAATCCTTAAAGCCCAAAATCAGACTGGTTCGAACCCTAGAACACAAAGAACCTTGGAATCTAGCCAGTTTCACGGGGGGTTTGGGGTCTAATGGAGTTTAATCAAGGTGTTCTCGGTCGAGAACACCCCGATTAAAGTTTGTTCAGCCCCAAATGGTCAAATCTAGTTCAGACCTGGGTCGTCCTTTGTTGAGCATCCACAGTAAGTTTTCTTTTCTTTTTAGTTTTGTTTGAATATTGATTGAATTTGTTAACATGCTTAGTCAGTCTGTTTGGTATTGCTGATGTGTTCTTTCAATTCCTTCCATCCTCGTAAGACCTTTTTATTTGGTCGATTCCTTTTCTGTTTATTGTTAAATACGTATGGTGAGATACATATTCGATTAGATTAATATCGTCAAATAGATAATTCATATTGCCTCCCTATGTTGTGCAAAGTTGTTGAAGGCAGTTGATGCCATGTTCGTGTTGTTTGATTGATCGACTGATTGTTTCATGTTAGAATTAGTATAGTCGATTAGATAAACGTCGTCAATTAATTTTGTAGGACTGAATGTTCCAATAATCTGATTCATATAACTTCACATGATTGATCGAACCTTTGTTGTTAATTGGATGTTTGACATTGTGTGAAAATAGTTTGTAACTGCAATGCAAACAATTAAAAATTCAGCCTAGGGCAGCTTGAAATTGAACTCTCAGAAGTTCAAGTTTCCTGCTGTTAAAGCAGGGCAAGACAGTAATAAGCTGGGGGCTAACGGGGGTAATTTGGGGGTGTGAAAAGAACAGAAAAGATTAGTTTAAGTGAGCTGACAATAGGGCACTGAAATAGGATTAAACTAATGTAATAGTGGGGAACCAAACTCGGTAGCATAGAGGCTAATTAAATAAAAGGGCTGCCCATACCGTTGGGCAGAACAACACATGCTAGAAGGTTGTCAAATAGATGGGCATGGGGTATTCTTTGATTAGTTAAAAAGGGAGTTATGGGTAGGAAAGGGAGGAGGGGATCAAGGCAGCTTGATGCTTGCCATTTCTGCCTATAAATAGGACTGTTTAGGACAAAGAAAGGGGTTCGAAAAATATAGCTGAAGGTTCTAAAAAAAAAAAGAGTGTTAAGTTTTGCATTTTTAGGTTAACCTTTACATCAAAGAGCCTTAACTTTTCTTTGCTCTTGAGTGTGTAACAAAAAATCAGAAATCACTACTTCTCGCACTAGTCTGTGTACTGTTGGCACTGCTGGATTTTTAGTTTGGTAGTGTCCAATTCTTTGTTGGCTGAATATTGTTCCATCAGTTTACTCCGGGAATACTGTTTTTGGTTTTAAGCAACTGTCGCAACTGGTTATTCTTATTGATTTCTTTGGGCTGTTGCTGTTTGGTTTTCTGGAATCGCTGTTGGGTTTTCTCTTAAATTGTTGTTGAGCTTTGGTCTGTTTTTCTTGGACTATCTCTTTTACTGTTACTGGTTTGGGGCTGTTCGACTGAGTGTGTTGCTGTTTATCTGATATTGCTGTGGTGTTGCATATTGCTTTGCTGATCATTCCTTTTCTTCTTTTGCCTTTCTCAATACCAGGTACACCACTGATACCTCGCCAATGTAACTTGAAAGTTGAGCATGAATGCAAAAGAGAAGAGATTAAGTTGTTTATTTTTAATACGTAGCTTGTATATTGAACATTATATGGTGTATAATAGTTTACATTTTTCTGCCTGGATATTGGAGGTAGCCCTCATACATAGTGAATGTCAATGTATGGCAACTCGATATCCTGTTGTGTATATAGGTTGGTAGATAAAAGGATCGACAATGTAGTAGGCTATATCTTAGACTTTAGCTTTGTTTGTGATTAGCATAGCCTCTAATGCATGTTAAGTATGAAAACCATCCATTGTTAGTTAATCTCATTCCCTTTTGATAAACTGCCTCGTTATAATTGGCAAGCCATACCTTTAGAACAAATAGTACAAGTTTAACATTTCAACCTCACGAAGGTCGAGCCCAAGTCGAACGAACCAAGCAGGCTTTCATCAGAAAAACAGTGGCCCAGGTCTGGCCAATACCGTATGAGCTGGGCTTGGGCCCATAATATTCGATCGGCTTCCCGTGTATGGGGCCATGCCTCTGATTTTGCGAAATCCTTCGGAGTCCCGCTATAAATCACTTGCAAGCATGTAACTAAGTAGGAGCATATTTGCTTTCTTTAGTAGAGACAAACGCAACAAGAAACGTAGTACTATAGGATATCCTTTTAAAATGAAGATGAGACGAGCCTCGACAAACCAAAATGCACAAGCTGCGGGGCCCTCGTTAAGTGTATATATTAGAGTACTTAGTTTCCAGGACGGGCCGTTTAGCAAATTTCACGGCCTTCCCAGAATAATAACACGATAGTCGCTTTAGGCGCGTGCTTAATAATTTACTCTCTTAAACTTGGGTGTGCATTTCATGCGACTCAAATCCGAATCCCAAAATATCAAATAAAATGTGTTCCGGACTGTGGGTGCATTTCATGTGACGTAGTCCAAAGACGTGTTTTTAGCGATGTTCACATTCTTTTAAAAATCATAATAATAAAGTGGTAAAAAGTTAAAATTGGCACATCGGTTCATAATTGTATTAAATCAGATAAATAAGCTGAATATGACAGTTGAGCGACCGTGCTAGAACCACGAAACTCGGGAATGCCTAACACCTTCTCCCGGGTTAACAGAATTCCTTATCCGGATTTCTGGTGCGCAGACTGTAATATGGAGTCATTCTTTTCCTCGATTCGGGATTAAAATTGGTGACTTGGGAAACCCTAAATCTCCCAAGTGGCGACTCTGAAATAAATAAATAAATCCTGTTTCGATTGTCCTTTAATTGGAAAAAACTCCTTCACCCCTCGCGGGGGCGGAAAAAGGAGGTGTGACAGTGTGTTCTAGAAGTCATTCTCAAGTCTGTTTAGTTCATGTGTATTAGGTAATTGTGTTGTAATCAAAATGTTATTCGAAACATATTAGTTGGAGTATTGCTTGAGTGTGCAAGTTAGAGTAACTTGTAATTCATACAAGAAGTAAAAATAGGAGAATAGTGTGGGTATTGGTTTACAAGTCTTGTAATAAGTACATTTGGCTCTTTTTTTAGTGAAGTTAAAGTTAAATTCCTACGTGCTAGGTTGTGGTTTTTCAACTTTGAGTTGGATGATTTTCCATGCAAAAATTGATGTTCTTATTTTACTATTTGTTTCATTTACACGTAAATAGCAAGACAAAGAACCAAGTTCTTTAGTAATTTAGGAAGACACTCAAATTAATAGAGAAGTTGGTGTGTCTGTGGATCTTTTGGTTTTTTTATTTGAGGAATGAAGTTGATTCTTATATCTTGTTGACAAGTGTAGATCGGCAGGATTAATTGTTTGCCTAGTTGGTTTGACCCTGGTAGGGTCATTGAATGTTTATTTGAGGCTAGCGGTGGGTTATCTCCTGCTAGAAGATTAGAGGTTGTGTGTTTCGTATGAACCTTCTATTTGGTGGAATGCATATACTACTATTTCGGAGTAATTGAGAAAGTTGGCTATACTGACACCAAGGTGAGTGTGCACTTGGCAGGGTCCTTGCAATATTTTATGGCTAGACTCACATGAGTTTATGAAGTATTCAGCTGATTAAAATTGTGAGACTGGGGTAGCTATGAAGGATGGGTTCTATGAATTACAAACGATATATTCTATGGCTTCGATTCAAGTGGGGGAATCTTCCATTCACGATCAGATTGCACGGCCATACATTATATTAGTTCATGGACTAAAATGTGCTTGAGAATTGGATATGATATGAGGAAGGTTTCATCTAGGATGATTTAGAGCAAGATGAATGACTTTCAAGAACGTTCCAATGGGTTCATAACTTATATTTGGCATTTAAGGATTTTCATATTTGAGTATAGTTATCACTTGGGGCTTATCTTGGATGGTACCGAGGCTGGTGATACTTTGTATCTCTAAACTCTACCTTTCGGTATTAGGAAAACGAAAGAAACATCTTTAGATTCCTTAAAAGGGTTTCTTCATTATAAGTATTTTCATGATGAGGTACTCTTGGTTATAGCATTCTACATGATTTGTTTAATTTAGAGGGATGTAATTCTAATAATTTGATTATATGCAAATAGGTTCCGAGGAGTTTGCAATGGTTTGGCTATGACTTGCGATTGATGTGCTCCACATGCATGGGAAATTTGTAACGTGTTTTGATTTTGTTCTACGGGATTGAGTTAGTTGGAGATTTTTGTTGTTGGGGTATATATCCTACTAGTAATTTGGAGTTGCAGATGGGGCCCTCATGTTTTTCAAAAGATAGCATGATAGAGGTGGTGCGCCGTGTGGGATTGAGATTTCATGGGCAAGGTTGCGGTTCAGTTTTTGAAAGGAAGGTCATGAGTTCTAGACGATATGGGAGATTTTAGATGTTTAGAGGATGTTAGTACTACCTTGTATCACCTGAAGGGTGCGCATGTTAGGAGATGCAATGTGTTTTGACTTGTGGATGTCCGACTAGTATTACGGTAATTGCCTAGATATTGACTACTGATGTTCGGGTTTTACTACGTGGCACAAAAGATTTATGTGAGTATTTTATATAATATGATGATATATGAGAAATATGTCAGTCATTTGGGTGGTGGAGTCGGTATCGGATATGGAGATTTATGTGTTCTCGAGGCTTAGGGACTGGATGTTCTTAGAGGTAGACTATCACTTGGTTGCGGAATGCGAAGATGTATTGAGAGTTTGTCAACTGATAGTATGTGCTATGGATAGGTTATCACAGATTTTTGGGAAGGTTATCTACCTATTTTAGGATGATTGGAATGGATTTCGGGCCCCATTAGTGGGCCTAAAGAGAATATGTATTCTATATCGGATCGAGCTTGTTTACTCGGCACATCTAGTGTTGAGAGATATGCCATCGGCTAGAGTTGATCTTAGTCATGTTCCATATGTTACTCTTCTATGCTATGATGGGTTGTGATAATGTTGACTATTTACACACAGGATGCGGTTATGTTGAACTTTGTGGCAAAGTTCCAACGAGATGGCTCTCAGGGTGTTGAATGGTGGATTGTGCCTTGGTTGTGTTCTTCCTATCTGTGGTATATCGTACTCTCCGTTTATCTATGATTATGGTCATGCACGTCACATGCTTGTTGTTGATATGCATATGGTTGTTGACCATGAGCATCATGACTCAAGGTATTCCATGTGGACCCGTGTGTTTGGATTGGGTCACGCTCCGGAGCAGAGTTATGTTGGGGCATGATCCTTTATTTTTATTTTGTACGCTTTGTTTCACCTCTGTGAGATGGTATTGGTTTGGCATGTCATTCGAGTAGCTTGTACTGGATGAGATGAGATTCTTGGACTTGGAATTTGTGTTATCAGATTTTATTAAGGTATGCTTGGAAGAATAATGTCATTAGTCAGCTCAAATTTTGGCTATGGTTCTTGGTGGGCGAGAGAGCTCCACGACTTGTTGATCTGATGAGTGGGTATGAGTTTCTACATGTTTCTTTCATTGTTGGGAGTGTACAAAGGTTCACAACAAGGTTTTATTTGATATGAGGTATGCCACCGGTGTCAGGTTTGTTAATGAGCAGTTAATGTGGTCGAAAGTTATTGTTAGGAGTATATAAGTTATGTGGTTTATTAGTTAAGAATATCTTGGGAATATGGTTATGGCTTGATATAACTTGTTCAGACATATCAAGTGTATAGATGCGAGAATCGAGTCTTATAATGAATTTCGAATGTTGGAGATTGGGTTCCAATGTTTATGGACTAAGGTTGAAGTAAGGATTTTTATTTAGGTTGGGTAGTCAGGCTTATATGGATTGGTGTGATATGGGATGACCCATGGGTTGTGTACGATGAGTTTATATAGTAATTTGATGGCTTTGAAATTACTTTTGGCACCTTCGAGAACGAACGTATATTAAGTAGGGGAGAATCTAACCACTTGACCTGTCATTTTGAGCATTTGCTTTTCCGTTCGATGGCTTGAGGTCGTGAGTAGCTTTAAATGATGTATTATGACTTGTATGTATGGTTGTTTTGATTTTCGAGTGGTTCGAGATTGATTTGGAAGAATGATTCTTATTTTAGAAGATTTAAGTTAGAAGGGTTGACCAAGTTTGATTTTTGTGTATTTGACCTTGGATTATGCTTTTGATAGTTCCATTAGGTCCAGATGGTGATTTTGGATTTGGGCGCATGCCTGAATTCGTATTTGGATGTTTCTATAAGGTTTTGGCTCTATTAGGCAAAAGTTGGCAATTTAGAGGTTTGGAAAGTTCATAAGTTTGAGAGGGAGTTGACTTCAATGTTATCATGTTTGGATACTTATTTCGGGAGTTGGAATAGGTTTGTTGTGTCATTTGGAACTTGTGTGCAAACTTTGAGGTGATTCTATTGTTTAGACGCGTTCGGCATAAGTTTGGAATTTGGAAATTTAAAATAGCTCACTAAGCTTGAATTGAGGCGCGATTCATGGTTTTGATGTTATTTTATAGGATTTGAGGCCTCGAGTAGGTTCGTGTTACGTTTTGGGACTTGTTGGAATGTTCAGGAGGGACCTTGAGGGTCGTAGGTGTATTTCAGATTGACTTCGGATTTTTTCAAAGTTTGCATGAATTTCTGGTTTTCTGGTGCTCCAGTTGAGCTTCGCGATCGCGGGAGCAGAGACATGATCGCATTGAGTGCTTTGTCATTTGAGTTTATTGTTTATTGTGTTCGCGTGGGAGTCATCGCATTCGCAGGTAAGGAAAATGGACTAGAGATATTTGTTCTTCGCATTCGCTTAGGTGGTTTACGATCGTGTTCAGTGAAGGAGTTGTGAGATTTAGCTATCGCATTGGTATTGTCAGTGACGCATTCGCGAATATCTGGGTAGTATGGAGCTATGCGTTTTCATGGGAGGTGTCTTGTTCGCGATGCGTTGATTGGGCTGGAGGCAAATTTAGCTTCGCGATAGCGAAGATACTACCGCAATCGCGTAAGGTACTGTTGGGCAGTGCATATAAGATTCTATTTTCAGACTTTGAGTTTGTTTTATCACATTTTGAGATTGGGAGCTTGGATTGAGGCAATTTTTAAGGGGATTTTCACTAATTGGATTAGGGTACGTATTCTTGACTTTGTTTTGATATTATTTATGATTTCGTCTTTGATTTTTGCATTTGATTGATGAATCTGAAAGAGAAATTGGGGGAGGGGGAGGGTTGTTTTTTCAGAACTTTTTAAAAGTGAATAATTGGGTTTCTAACATCGATTCGGAATTGAATTTGGATGAAACTAATATGGTTGGACTCGTATTCGAATGGATTGTTGAAATTTATTGGTGCTGTCAGGTTTCGAGATACGAGCCCGAGTAGACTTTTTGGTTGACTTTGAGTATTTTATTAAAGATTCGACTTTTATCATTTGGGTTAGATTCCTATGGCATTACTTGATGTTTTTGAGTTTCTTTTGGCTAATTTCGAGCCATTCGGAGGTCGATTCTTATGTGATAGTGCTTCTAGAGTATCGATTTGGCTTGTTTAAGATTAGTTTATTGCTTAACTCTGTTGAGAGAATTTTTTTCAACTATTTGATATACTATGCTACATGTGGGGATGATGTATTTATGAGGTAATAAGCATATATACATGTGCCATGGGTGTTCATGATCGGGAGATATTCTAGATTACTCTATGACTTATTTGATTGTGTATTTTTTTTTACTCAATGTGTTATTAAATTAATCGACTACGTGAGTACTATAAACCATGCTAGAGAATGTTGAGACTATGGTACCTTATGTTGAATATGGTGTTCAAATCCTAAGACTTATGTTATATTTGTCTTGGGGATAGATACACATAGGCTATGAATACACATCCGGATTCGATCTTTAATGTGCCTTGATTAGGATGTGGACACTCCGTGATACATATGTGATTCTTTGAATGACTGCTTGGACTTGGTTCCTATACTTGATTTAACCATGATTATGCTTTTTCCGCACTTTTATTTTTATCATTTCCTTGTGTGCTTTATTGATGAGTTATGAGAATATGCCTCTTGATGATAATTTATTATTTTGCATTGTTGTGTTATTGTGGCACATGTGGATATGTTATGCGGATTGATTATAGATGTGCATGTAGAGACATAAGTGAGGCAATTCATTTGTGATACACATGAAATGAGATAAAGGTGACTAGATGCACGTGCGACTGCATAAGAGGTAGGTTTATTGATGCAAACGTGGCGAGATAAGGGTGGCTTATGCAGGTGTAGAAAAATAAAGGAAAATATTCATTGTGATGCTCACGCAGTAAAATAAGGGTGGCATTGTGGGGATGTTATGTGGTAGACCAGGGGCGATTTTTATTTATTATGTGTATGTGATGGTACAAGATGGACATTCTTGTTGTGCTGATGACTTCCTTATGTGTGTGATGCACTTTTACATGATATGTGGCATTGTTTCTAGCATTCTAATATATGCCTCTGTTATTACTTGATGATTTGGTTTCCAAGATGGTTTTATCTATTGTCATGCCCCAAACTCGCGGAGCCCGATCAGCGCTCAACTGAGTGAACTCGGTCGAGCAAGCCTGTTGAATGCTCTCTACCAAAACTTACCCATGATTTAAAGAAAATATACAACTTTGTTAATTAACCAGTAAGGAGTTTTTATAGACAATACAAAATTCATTACCATTAGTTACTTCATTTAATAAGCCTCAAAATGCACACACGTTCATGGTTCGAAGTGGAACAAGTGATCAAAACAAAACATAACTTGTTTGACTTTTTCAACACCCATATACAGCCCACACTGTGTCTACGGAGCCTCTAATAAATACAAAGAGTACAATGATACTGCCAGCAATAAGGCCCCGACTATACCTCAAACACAATAAGTGAGGAACAAAAGATACATGACCCGGAGTGAAGTGGGGTTCACCAAGTTATCTCGGAAGAGAGTGTACCGCTATCACTGATTAGTCTCACCTGCTGTGGAACCACCTGCATCCATTAAAGATGTGGCTCCCCCGGTAAAAGGGACGTTAGTATTGTTGAATAGTAATAGTATATATGACTAAACACCCTCTCAAAAGAACGAACAATAATTCAAATAAGGACAATTATAATATCAGTTAAAGCATCAAGCAGTTACCAAATATCAAATTAGGAACAAGATAAGTTTTTAAGTAAATTTCCATATTTTAAGTTGGGAAATCTTTAGTACCGATATACCACTATACATCATTTCGATTACAGTTTCCAACACAGATACTACCATGTGTGCGGCATGGCATCCGATCAAGACCCGATCAGCTAGGCCATCTCATGTGATACATCAAACACAATCACAATTGCAATTAAAATTTCTAATATAGTCACCACCATGTGTGCAGCATGGAGTTCAATCACAACCCGATCGGCTATGCCGTCTCATGTGAGACATCAACCAAATAACAATTTCAATTATAATTTCCAATACATATATCACCATATGTGCGACATGACGTCCGATCACGACTTGATCGGCTAGGCCGTCTCATGTGAGACATCATCCTTTTCTACCAAGCATCACATTTCATACTTCTTGCACATCTCTTCATTTTATTGGCACTAGTGGTCACAATTGTATTATCCCCTTTTATGTGGCATGTTGGCTGTATTTCATATTTTATATTTTGTGCTCACCTTTTCACTTTCAACCATCATAATGCATTTTAAACAACAAGGCATTTACTTTCAAGACAGTTAGCATACATATGAGCAGACAAGAGTCTTAAGTGCATTGAGATTTCTTACACAATTGGCATTAGTTATCACTTGAAACGCAACCTGAAGCCATAGCATTTAGATAAAAAAACCCATGTTTTGAACACATTTTCAAATAGTAGTACAACATAACAAGAGCATTTCAATTACATATTGATCACGGATGTTTTTTGACATAAGTTTATCCGGGTTAATCGATTCACAATGAGCAACTCGGTACTTACATGGATATTGTGGGGTTCATTACTAAGAGAAGAGTTTAGCCAACATACCTCACCTGAGCATCCTTAAACTCTAAAATCTTCTTGAACTCTTGGAAACTTCGATCTATTTTAGATAAAATGAAAAATTGAACCAAAATTAGGAAGATGATCATGGTTCTAGCTTATTTGAGCATTTTATCAAATACTAGGTGTGCGTTGAGGTTTCAAGGTCCTTTTATGGAGGATTCCATCATCCCACAACCCCTTCTATACCATTTTTAACTCAACAATCTTCCTACACCCCTTGATAACACATGCATTCAAAATAAACAACTATCATACCCAAGAATTATCTTACTAATTAAACATTTCTAGTTAAATTTCGAAATTAAGAGTTAGGGTATTGAATCTTACCTTTTGGTTGAAGACCTTGTGAGTTACTCTAGAGAAATCTTCATGGTTTGTCAAAGATTGATGAACAATGGCTTAGAATTCCTCTTCTCACTCTAGACCACCTTCCCCTCTCTCTAAAATGTGAGGTTTAACCTTCTAAAATAACCCCTAATAGTGTTTTATGAGAAGGGAGTCGGGTTATAAAAACTCAAAAATGAATCTCCGAAATAGAATCTGTGGTCATATATGCGATCGCATAATGCATCTGCGGTCCGCGAAATGGTCCTCTAAAACTGGACAGTTCTGCCTGATTATGCGGTCATTCTACGATTCGCATATCAATACTGTGGTCGCACAATGGACCGCAAAATCTCCTCCCGGAATTCCTCATGCAGATCATGTGATTGACACTATGGTCCGCAAAACAATTATGCAGCCACAAAATGGCCCGCATAATGGTCCCAAAATTTGCCCAAGTTTCTGCTTCACTATGTGGCCATTCTGCAGCCGCATAGTAGGCCGCATAGTAGGCCGCATAAATGTCTTTTTCTGCTAACATTTTCCTTTAACTCCCTAGCGTAGTGTTCAAGACAAAAAGTCTATACCACGGCAAGCTTAGAATCTTTTCAATCATCAACACATAAGCCTACCTCAGCATCATGAAATTCCAAGTTTTAGGTGAAATTTTACGGGACCTTACATCTATGTGAAATTGATGTCTCATATTTTGTTGAGTTGTTGGTAGAATATTGGATTGATGAGATGAGGAAGTAGTCATCATGTAGTAATATATTTGATTCTTGATAAGTTTTCTTGAACGTGTTACTTGGCAATTGATGCGAAATCGAATTATATTATGGCACGAGGTTTTTACTATGCGGGTGTGATTTATGTTATGCCACAAAGTCTTTTTCGTGTGAGGGTGATTGATAATGTAGGCCCCAGGTGCCATATGTGTGCGATTCTATTTGATGACTTGTTGAAACTGAGTCTTTACTTATATTGAATTGTTATCAATTGCTCTAATGAGATTTTAGTTATTGTATTTCTGCTACACATCTTGTTACCAATTATATATATTGCACATGTTATTTGACAAGTGAGTATCTTTTGACTTAAAAACCTCATCACTACTTTTCTAAGGTTAGTCAAGGTACTTACTAAGTACATGGGGCCGGTTATACTCATAATACACATTTGCTCCTTGCGTGCATATTCTGGAGTTGAGTAGCTGCGAAGAAGGAATTTCACATTAGAGACGTACCATCATACCGGATTCATGCTACCCTTTGTTCCTGGCAGCCTAGGATTTTATTTCTGTTTATGTAACTTTTGCGTAGTTATTGTATTTATTTCCATATCAGGTTTGTAAATCTAAATCATATTGGCTCGTGACTTGTTGTCACAACCTAGCCTATCGCGATGACGCCTAACATGGTACTAGGCAAACCAACATCTACGGATTTACTCCAACACTTTTAAATGAAAAATGGATTAAAGCAATTTTTGATAATAAAAGTTTCTCATAAACGGGATAGAAAACCCAAAATATAATGTGAAAACTCCCAACATCGAGATGTCACAGAGTACATGAGCATCTAAATACCATAAGTATGGGAAAAAAATACTGTCTATCATAATCCGAAACTAAATACAATAAGTGGGGGATAGGGAAGGGGAAACAAGGTCTACGAAAACACCGAGAAGCTACTTCAAAATCTCCAAAGGGTCAACTGCGCAATGAATCAACACCCACTGTGTTCGAAAAAACCTGGATCTACTCACGAAGTGTAGGGTGTAGCATGAGTACAACCAACTCAGTAAGTAACTAGACTAAATAAAGAACTGAAAGTAGTGACGAGCTTTACAATCATAGTTCAATCTCAGTATTTTCAACATAGGAAAGTAGGCATGCTTTCAAGTTTGACGATTTATGTTTAGTCAGTTACTTCATGAAAAGTTTAAGTGAAACAAAGTGTAATATCTTTCATAAATTTCAACAATAATGAAATCAAATGCATCCTCTTAGGACAACAGTCACTCAGCTCTCCCATTCACTCAGTACTCGACACACGACACTCAAGACTCGCACTCCGTAGGTACCTGCTCACTGGGGTGTGCATAGACTCCGGAGGGGCTCCTTCAGCCCAAGCACTATAACAAACCAATCATGGCATAAATAAATGAAACACTTTGTGGTGTGCGACTCGATTCCATAAATATATATATCTATAAGGCTCACTGCGGTATGCAACCCAGCCCAGTCACTATCCTTTCTAGACTATCAGGGTCTCAGAAATCATGAAAAATCAGCCAAAATAGAAATGAGGTAATGTATCAACAAGGAACAAAAGAGACTGAGATATGATATGCAAGTAAAACTAGGACTGAGTACAAAACAACAATTAGCAGAAAATTCAACAAGTATACAACTTCTGTGGGTCCCTACAGTGTCAACACATGGTCTAAACAAGATTTGCAGTTCAGGTTTTCTAATACGTGGGAAAATGTACGGATAACTACAGACTACTCAACTACACGATTCCATGGAATTGACCAAGTCAAAATTCCTACGATGCACGCCCACACGCCTGTCACCTAGCATGTGAGTCACCTCAAAACCAATCATATAACACATAATCTGGGGTTTCATACCCTCAAAACTAAATTTAGAACTGTTACTTACCTCAGACAGCAAATCTCTACTCCAATACACCTTTGTGTCGCGAAACGGCCTCTAAATGCCTCGAATCTAGCCACAAACAATTTGATACGAGCAAAAGGAATCAATTCCATAATAAAATAGTAAGCTTTAAGTCAAAAAAACAAAAAGTCAAGTTAAAAGTCGGCCCCTGGGCCCACGTCTCGAAACTGAGTAAAAGTCACAAAATTCGAACACCCATTCAACCACGAGTTCACCCATACCAAAATTACTCAAATCCGATACCAAAATCTGAATCAAAACCTCAAAAATCTAACCTAAGAATTTTTCTTCATTTTCCCCAATTTTCCACCCCAAATCACAAATTTAATGATGAAATCAAAACATAATCATGTAAATTTACCAAAACTAGGTAGGAATTACTTACCCCAAACACCCACGTGAAAATCTCTCAAAATATCGCCTTCCATCGAGCTCCCAAATCAATTTTTTGTGTTATGAACTCAAATCCTCATTTTTGAAACTTTTAAATCTACCCACGTGTGCCTTCTTCGCGAACGCAGAAAGAGCCTTGCTTTTGCGAAGCACAAACTCGACTGACCCAAAAAATCCTCTTTCTTGAACGTGTTGAACCACTCGCGATCGCGGTGCCTTACTTACCTTATAATTTACAAACGCGATCATCGTTACACGAACTCGTAGACCAAACGTGTGGGGTCCCAACTGCCTCTTTTCTTCTTTGCGAACTCATCACCCTTCTCGTATTCGCAATGCACCCACTACCCAGACATTTGCGAACACGTCTCCCTCTTCATGAACGTGAAGAACAAATCCTCACCTACCACCAGCTACCCTTCCTCCCCTTGCGAACGCGAAGAAAGAAACCAGAACTGGACACCAGCAAACTTTAGCAGTGCACCAAGTTGCATTTTCGATCCATTAACCATAAGAAACCGAGGCCCCCGGGACCTCAACCGAACATACCAACAAAACCTAAAATATGATACGAACTTAGTCGAGCCTTCAAACCCATCAAACAACATCAAAAAAAAAACAAATCGCACCACAATTCAAGCCTATTGAACTAAGAAATCTCAACTTCTACAAATGGCGCTGAAACCTATCAAATCAAGTCTGATTAATACCAAATATTTCACACAAGTCACAAATGACATTACAGATTTACTCCAACTTTCGGAATCGAAATATGACCCCGATATCAAAAAGTCTACTCCCGGTCAAACTTTCCAAAAATCTAGCTTTCGCCATATCAAGCCTAATTCAACTATAGACCTCCGAATCACAATCCGGGCACATTCCTAAGTCCATAATCACCCAACAAAGCTAACAAAATAATCAAAACTTTATTTCAGAGTTGTTTTGTGACGACCCGGCCAATCGTCTCATGAGTTACCGCTCCATTTTCCCCATTTCAGCTTCTTTACGCTTCGTTATCCGTGTTCTTTTGTGATCGAGTTGATTAGTTTGAGTTCGGAGAGGATTTGGTAAGAAATGGGACACTTAGTCTCTTTTAAGAAGGCTTAAGCTGGAAAAGTCAACCGGATGTTGACTTATGTGTTAGAAGGCTCGGAAATGAGTTCTGATGGTTCGGTTAGCTGCTCGGAAATGAGTTCTGATGGTTCGGTTAGCTTCGGGAGGTGATTTGTAACTTAGGAGCGCGATCGGAATGGGTTTTGGAGTTGTAGAGAATATTTAGGCTTGAATTGGCGAAATTGATATTTTGGCAAATTCCGGTTGATAGGCGAGATTTTGATATAGGGGTCAGAATTGAATTCTGAGAGTTGCAGTAGCTTCATTGTGTCATTTGGGATGTGTGTGCAAACTTTCAGGTCATTCAGACGAGATTTGATAGACCTTTTGATCGAAAGGATAATTTAAGAGTTCTTGGAGTTCTTAGGCCTGAATCCTATGTTAAATTGGTTATTTGATGTTGTTGTGAGCATTCCGAAGTTTTGAGCAAGTTTGAACGATGTCATGAGATGTGTTGATACAATTGGTTTGAAGTTCCGGGTAGGTTCCGGGATTTTTTAGTGCAAAAATCATAGTTGTAGCAGGCCTACAGGGGTTGCAGGCCCCAGAACTCAACCATGCGGTCCGCACAAAAAGGAGGGCGCCCGCGGTGAGTTCCGTGCAGACTGCACAAAGTCGGATGCGGGCGCGGTAGGTGTCATGCGGACCGCACAAAGTGGTGTGCGGCCTCGTGGGGAACGAACAGCTGGTCCTATTTCAGAAGCTCATATCTTTTGATCCACAAAGAATTTTGAGGTGATTCAAAAACGAAAGTTGTAGCCCTTCGTGTCTAGTTTCCAGAAAGGTAATGATATTGCAATTAGGACATCTGTAGAAAACGTTATGGCCAAAATACTAAAGCCTGTCACTGCAGAGGGAGGCCTGTGCGGCCACGCGTTGCCTTTGCGCGAACCGCACTGGTTTGCGCGGACCGCGTGAGTTTTGGTGCAGCCGCGTGAGCTGGAAACCTAAGGGGTACCTATAAATATGAGGTTTTGGATTTTATTTAATATTTTGACCTAGAGAGCTCGGATTTTGGCGATTTGTTGAAGGTTTTTTAAGAAATTCATCGGGGTAAGTGATTTTAACTCAGATTTGGCTAGAATACATGAATCTATCACTGAATTCATCATTTAATTCGTGATTTGAGATGGAATTTGGGAAGAAAATTGTGGAACCTTTCAAAAATATAAAATGATGATTTGAAGGACCAAATGGTATCGGAATTGGATAATTTTGGTATGGTTAGACTCGTGAGGGTATGAGGATTCTGAAAATGGAAATTTTACCCGATTCCGAGACGTGGATCTGGGGCTCGGGTTTTGCTAATTTCGAGATTTTTGATTTTTTTTCGAATGTTTTCGCTTGGGCTTTGTTCCCTTAGCATATTGTGACCTATTCGTTCTGATTTTAGATAGATTCGATGCGCGTGGAGGCCAATTTGAGAGGCAAGGGCATAGCGAGCTAGAGTTTTGGCCAGTTTGAGGTGAGTAATGATTTTAAATGATGTCTTGAGGGTTTGAAACCCCAGATTTGCATAACGTAGTGCTATACTAAGTTCAGATACATGTTGTGTGACGAGCGTGAGTTTCAATGCTATGGGGATTGGGATTTGGTCCATCCCGAATGATATTTTACCACATTTTTGATTGAGATATATACTTTATTGTTGTGAATTGGGCTTGTTGCCATGCTTGGGGCGTTGTGCCGACCTGTAGAACCCTTAGAGGATTTTTGACTGGTTTTCCTCACTTACTTTGTTAAAGAATTTATATCCTCAGTCATGTTTTCAATTGTTTAAGAATGATACGAACCAAATTTTTGAAATGTTAATCATAAATAGGAGGAGATATGAGGGCCGAGATCCCAACCGTACATTATGCCCGAGAGGCTGTGACTTTTAAATGACTGAGAGGGGTCGAGGACCCAATAGTGAGGACATTTTATATGATATGGATCGGGCTGCGCGCCGCAGCAGATATATATATATGCAGTAGATATATATATATATATACATTATGGATCGGGCTGCACGCCGCAGCAACTACTTATATGGATCGGGCTGCACGTCGCAGCAATTATATAGCGCTTGGGCTGAAGGAGCCCCTCCGGAGTCTGCACACCCTCAAAGAGCATAGTCGACTATTATTATTATGGATCCGGCTGTACGCCACAGCGATATACGGATCAGGCTACATGCCGCAGCGGTATATATGTTTATTGACTCGGTTATCGTGAGAAGTATATGAATTGAGAACTGAGGATAAAAACGAATAGATGAACTAAAATGCATGAGGAGCTGATTTATACTGATTACATCTGCTTTACCTGGTTAAAAGAATTTCACATTATTTTCTTATTCACTGATATTTAAATGATTTTACTGTTTTGATATAGAACTGCTTAGTGCTTTTACGTGATTTCATACTGTCAGCCATTATTTATTGTTATTACTCACTGGGTCGGAGTACTCACATTACTCCCTGCACCATGTGTACAGATTCAGGTATAGCAGAGTCCGCACCTGAGCGCTGATTCCTTCTAGGCTAGGCAGTGATTTGGAGTTACGAGGTAGTTGTTGACGTCCGCAGCCCCTTGTCTCTCTTATCCTCTATCATTTATGTTTTCTTCAGACTGGTGCCTCAGTGCTCATCCTCTGAATGTGCCCGAACCATCTGAGTCTTGCTTCCCGCATCTTTTCCTCCATGGGGGTTGTCGTGCCACCTTTTTTCCTTGCAGAATCGGGTTCATGTGATTTTGGTTGGGACAACTCATTCCTTTTGGGAAGGTATTCTTGCAATTTCGGAGAGTCGCCACCTAAAGATTTTTAAGCTGCGTTAGGGCACCTATAAGATTCATTTACAGCTACGTTTTGGTAACAAGAGATAGGGTAAGGGCTTGAAATTATCCTAAGGGGAAGGTATTAGGCACCCCTTAGGATCCACTAGTGTGGTTCCCAGCCAGACAGTTTTTGTGAATTTGTGCAATTAGCAAGTAGACAAGTAAGGCTCACATAGTAGGGGATTTAGGTTTAAATACACAAGTGTTTGAAAACGATTAATGAAAAAACAAGACTTTTGAAAAGAGTTAAAAACTAAGCATTCTTATGAATATAAATGGGAGTCCTAGGTTTGTTTGTAATATGGATCACATCAATGCAATACCCGGTATGATAGTCCTCGAAGAGGGGCTACACGTGGTATTAGCGCACCAGTCATCTTATCCATATCTACCATTTCCCACCCCATGGAGGTAATTAATGCGAGCATTGGTCTCGACCCTTATTGCATGTTGTTACCCGTCCCTTCCTATCTATCACACCCCAACCTCGGGAGGCGCGACCGGCGCTCAATCAAGTAAACCCAATTGAGCAAGCCTTATCAAACACTTCCTACCCAACTCGTTATGAATAAGGAATCCATGCTTTCATTCATTTGTTTTGACTAGGAAAGAAAGTCCATTCTACAAGGTTAGTTCATTTTAAGTCACAACATTAATCTGTAATTAAGTTCCCAAGATTACATACAATTACACTTTAGCAAAATGAGAATTTGAATTGCATCATAGTTCATAGACCCATCCAACGCCCGTACATAACCCACACATATGTCTACGGAGCCTCTAAGGATACCCAAGACAGTTATAACAACGCCGGCGACAAGGCCTAGGCTATACCTCAAAATAGACATCTATAACAAAAGGCATATCACAAAACCCCTTGAAGAAGGAAGGGGCTCACCAAGAGTTTGAGAAGAGGATGCTCCGCTACACACGATCGGCACTATCCGTTATGGAGCCACCTACATTCATTTAAAAATGTAGCGCCCCCGGCAAAAGGGACGTTAGCACCATGGAATAGTACTAGTATGTATAACTAAATACCATCTACTTAGAAATAACTTTCATACAAGAATAAAAAATCACAAGTATAACTCAAAACATTAAACGATCACCACATTATCAAATAAAAGAATCATACAACTTTCACGTCATTTTCCCATAGCTTTTAGTTGGGGCATTTAACACTACTCATTATTTGTTCGCAATACCACCGTTATCTTGAGGATCTCGACCCGATCGGCTAGGTTGCCTCATTTGAGACGTATGCTTTAATCACAATCTCATTTTCCTTCTTTTCCGGAATTCATTCACAATACATTTCCAATACCACCGCTATCTTGAGTGGAGTCCGATCTCGACCCGATCAGCTAGGTCACCTCATCAAGGCATTGTTCCCTTCTAATAAATCAATTCATTTCATATATATCATTTCATAAGCACTTGGGGCCACGACTTATCAAATCATTCTTGGCACTAGGCCGCATTTTACATCGTTCCCAATTTTCAATATTAGCTTTGCCAGTTAGGACAGTAGGTGCATACAAGAGCAATTTAAATTGTAAACATAGATAGGATTTCACGTAGATAGCACAATAAATTCAGCTGCAATCTCAATTTAAGGTCGAAACATTTCCAATACATAATTCATACCTTTGCCCCTTTCAAGCTGTCAAGATAGCACGTTGATTATGATGGGACACATTTTTCACACACATAAGGTTATAACACCAACTCATGTAAAACAATAGACAATGCAACAATTTAACTTTAATCTTGCCATGCCCACACAATCACCGATGAAGCTCAATTTCTACAAGACGGGGTTTTAGCCATACATACCTTAACCGAGCATTCCTTAATCCTATAACATTTCAGAATGTTCGCGCCTCAATCTCTTGGGATGAGGATTTAGGTCCCTCACTTGGTTATCTTCAATGATTCAACAAGGATTTTTGGATCAATATTGATGAAAGGCACTTCCCCTCTCTAAGAACCTCTCTCTCTCTCTCTTAAAGCATCAGAAAAACAAGCTCAAATGAGCTATTACACCGTATATAATGATAGGGGGTCGGGTTTAAAATTTAGAAATTTAGAGCCCCGAGTCAGATCTGCGATCGCATTTGTGATCGCAAAGCTTACATGCGGTCCGCATAATGGACCGCAAAAATGCTCCCCAAGACCTGAACTCACTGCCTGGGTATTCGGCAAAAATGCGGTCCGCATACCCGTTGTGCGATCGCATAATGCACCACAAAACTGCCCCTCACAAAATCCCAAGGGAAATACGCAAGGACTATGCCATCCGCATATCGGTTATGCGATTGCATACTTTACCGCATAGTTGACCTCAAATTTTACCAACACACTAACTCACTTTGCGGCGATTATGCGGTCCGCATACCGGATATGCAATCGCATTCTCGACCGCAGAATCACATTTTATGGAAAACATTATTTATTGACTTTTTATAGCACAGATCAGTCCAAAAAAGTCCGAACCGTGGCGAACTTGCTCACCGCGAAGAATTTTACACATCTCTAACACATGATCCTATTTGCCATTACAAGCTTTTGAGTTTAGGGTGAAAAATTTTCACGGGGCCTCACATCCTCCCCCAATTAAGATCATTCGTCCTCGAATGAGGATCAAGGTTCGCTTATTAGCGATCTCTATGCAACCTACTGCTGACATACTATTAGTCTCCAAATTTGGTCAACTCCCTGAATTTCCAAAATTTCGCCAGAGTTTCCTTTGTATCTAGGCCTTATCCACCTGTCAGAAAGCCCCAGAACATATCCTAACAACATAACCATATTTCATAAACGTAACATAACTTGTACAATCATCAACCATGGCCGTATAGACAACATTTTACCAAAAAAAGGGGACAGTTTTACATAGATCCAGTTTAAAGATAAGAGTTCATAGGAGCTAAATGCATAAAAGCTATTACATGAGTATTAAAACAAATGTGGATACTTCCTTTTCATTTCATCCTTGGCTTCCCAAGTGGCTTCCTCAACTTGCTGGTTTCGTCATAATACTTTCACGGATGCAATTTCCTTATTTCTCAATTTCCGAACCTGCCTATCAAGAATGGTAACTGGAACTTCTTCATATGACAGTTCTTCATTTACCTCAATAGTTTTAACTGGCACAATAGTGGACGGATCTCATACTACCTTCCTCAAAGGACACATGAAAGACCGGGTGTACTAATGACATTTCGGGTGGCAGCTCGAGCTAGTATGCCACCTGGCCAATCCTCTGAATGATTCTGTATGGTCTGACATACCTCGAACTCAATTTTCCCTTCTTTCCAAAGCGCATGATACCCTTCATAGGGGAAACCTTCAAAAATAACCAATCATCTTCTTTAAACTCCAAATCTCTGCGACGAACATCCGAATAAGACTTTTGGCGACTTTGAGCAGTTTTCAACCTCTCCTTAATAATCTTGACTTTCTCCATGGCCTGATGCACGAGGTCCGGCCCTATCAATTCCGCTTCTCCCACATCGAACCACCCAATGGGAGACCTATATCTCCTACCATACAATACCTCGAATGGTGCTATTTGGATACTAGCATGGAAGTTGTTGTTGTAAGAAATTTCTATGAGTGGCAAATGGTAATCCCAACTACCCTTGAAATCAAGAGTACAAGCACGCAACATGTCCTTAAGCATTTGAATAGTCCGCTCTACTTGCCCATCAACTTGTGGATAAAAAGTTGTGCTAAAATTTACTTGCATACCCAAACCTTGCTGAAACTTCTTCCAAAAGTTGGTTGTGAACTGAGCCCCTCAATCTGAAATGATGGAGACTGGAGTGCCATGCAACCTAACTATTTCCCTGATATATAACTGAGCATACTGTTCCACTGTGTCGGTAGATTTAACTGGCAAGAAGTGCGCCGATTTCGTGAGTCGATCCACGATCACCCAAATTGAGTCGAACTTGCGCGGAGTGCGCGGAAACCCTACCACAAAATCCATGTTAATCATCTCCCATTTCCACATTGGAATTTCTATGCTTTGAGCCAATCCACCGGGCCTTCGATGTTCGACCTTCACTTGCTGACAATTCAGACACTTTGCCACAAAGTCCGCCACATCCTCTTCATTTTATTCCACCAATAAATTTCCTTGAGATCATGATATATTTTCATAAAACCTAGGTGCACGGTATACCTGGAAGTGTAAGCTTCTGCCATGATCCTTTCCCGAAGACCGTCAATATCAGGAACATATACGCGGTCTTGGTACCGTAGAGTACCATCATCCATGCCTAGGGAAAAAGTTGTGGTCTTGTGTTTGTGAATCTCCTCTTTCAGTTGTGCTAATAGCGGATCATTGAATTGCTTTTCTTTTACCTCTTCCACAAGCGACGATTCAGCCCTGTTCTGCACAATTATCCCTCCTTCATTAGAGTCCGTAAGGCGAACTCCCAAACAAGCCAACTGGTAAACCTCCCTTGCTAACGGCCTCTGACATGCCTCCAAATGAGCCAAACTTCCCATAGATTTTTGACTAAGAGCGTCTGCCACAACATTAGCCTTTCCCGGGTGATAGAGAATATCAATGTCGTAGTCCTTGAGTAACTGTAGCCATCTTCTTTGCCTCAGATTCAACTCCTTCTGCTTGAAAATATATTGACGGCTCTTATGATCCGTAAACACATCCACATAGACTCCATACAAATAATGTCACCAAATCTTTAGCGCCAACACTACTGCTGCCAGCTCTAAGTCATGAGTTGGATAGTTCTTTTCATGATTCTTGAGTTGCCTAGAAGCATAGGCTATAACCTTGCCGTGTTGCATTAACACACACCCCAGCCCGACTCTCGAAGCATCGCAATATACCACAAATTCCTCTGTACCCTATGGCAGGGCTAATACCGGTGTTGTTGTCAACCTTGATTTCAATTCTTGGAAACTCTTTTCACAAGCATCAGACCATTGGAATTTAACTGCTTTCTGCATCAATTTAGTCAATGGAGAGGCAAGAGTAGAAAACCCCTCCACAAACCTCCTGTAGTACCCAGCCAAACCTAAGAAACTGCGAATCTCGGTTGGAGTAGTATGTCTCGGCCAATTCTTTACTTCTACAACCTTTTGAGTATCAGCCATAATTTCTTCCCTGGAGGCAACATGACCCAGGAACGCGACAGATTCAAGCCAAAATTCACATTTTGAAATTTTTGCATACAATCGATGTTGCTGAAAAGTTTGCAAAACTGCTCTGAGATGGTCAGCATGGTCCTCCCGACTTTGGGAATACACGAGAATATCGTCAATGAATACTATCACAAAGGAGTCTAAAAAATTCTTGAAGACTAGATCCATAAGATCCATGAAAGCTGCCGGGGCATTTGTTAGCCCAAAAGACATCACCACAAATTCAAAGTGCCCATACCGAGTTCTGAAAGCTGTCTTTGGAATATCCTGCTCCCTTATCTTCAATTGATGATACCCGGACCGCAAGTCAATCTTTGAGGAACACGTAGCACCTTGCAATTGATCAAACAATTCATCGATTCTTGGTAGAGGGTATTTATTTTTGATTGTGGCTTTGTTGAGCTGTCGATAGTCAATAAACATCCACAACGACCTATCTTTCTTCCTTACAAACAAGACCGGTGCACCCCATGGTGATACGTTCAGACGGATGAAACCCTTCTCTAGCAAATCCTTCAATTGCTCCTTTAGCTCTTTCAATTTTGTCGGTGCCATTCTGTAAGGTGGAATTGATATAGGCTGCATGCCTGGCATCACATCGATCCCAAAATTAATCTCCCTATCTGGTGGAATCCTAGGGAGCTCATCTGGACATTTGAAAATTCATTCACAACTGGTACGGGCTCAAGGCTAAGCGCCTTGGCATTGGTGTCCGTAACCCGAACTAGATGATAGATACACCACTTCTTGATCATCTTTACGGCCTTAAGGTAGGAAATAAACCGACCTCTAGGCACTACATTATCTCCCTTCCACTCAATAATGAGCTCATTAGGAAATTCAAGCATCATAGTTCTAGTCCGGCAATCAAGTTTGGCAAAGCATGAATAAAGACAATCCATCCCCATTATTACATCAAAATCAACCATCCCTAATTCAATAAGCACTGTGACAATACAACTTCTATAGACTCGAGCATCCAAAATTGACTCACCAACCGGAGTAGATACTAAGAATGGTTTGGGAAGCTATTCTGGTTCTATCCCGAATTCCATAGTGACAAAAGGGGTAACATAGGACAAGGTGGAACCGAGGTCAATAAGTGCATACACATCATGAGATTGGATAGCCAGAATACCTATAACAATATCTGGAGAAGCCTCTGCAGGTTGGCAACCGCTCATAGTATAGAACCGGCTGGGTCCTTCTGAACTCTGTGCACCACCCCTAGCTGCACCACGCCCTACGGGTGCTGGGGTACCTCAAGCTAGAGAGGGGCTGAGGATGTAGCAGCTGCTAGACTGGATGGCTGAGTTGTGCCCTTACCCACTCCCTTGCGGGATACATGACAATGTCTCTGAATATGACCCCTCATCCCACATCCATAGCATAAAGGTAACTCCATATAGCAGATTCTCGAGTGCATCTTCCCGCACCTAGGGAACGGGGACCTCTGCTGCTGCTGGAACCTCCCTCCTGACAGATCCCGCTGATGAGATCCCCTATTGCGCTGACCAGGCCTAAAACAACTCCACTGCTGTTGCCTGGGCCCTGATGGCGGTGCACCGACTGAAGACTGTGCAATAGACTGGGAAGGCCCTGATGATCCTCCCCTGAATGTTGATCTTCCCCCACCTATTGACTCTCCCATGTTGCCCGTAGACCGGGCCTTGCTGTTACCCTCTCTCTCTATTCTGTTCTTCAATTTACGGTTCTCTGTGGCTTGAGCAAATGCTACCATCTTCCCATAATTCATGTCAGAATTCAATGCAGCCGTAGAAGTCTCATTCAATGTCAAAGAATTAAGGCCTTGAACAAACCGACTCACCCTGGCTTCCATTGTGGGCAACATATGAATGGCATACTTGGACAAGCGAGCGAACTCCATGTGGTACTCCCACACACTTCTGTTACCTTGCCTCAAATTCTCAAATTTTGCTGTCCAGGCTGCCCTTGTCTCAGCGGGCAGGAAATGATCAATGAAGGCATCAACAAACTCGCTCCACCTCGCCGGAGAGCTCCCCTCCCCACGGGAATTTTCCCACAACTCAAACCATGAATTGGCCACAACTTTTAGACGGTAGGCACCCAACTCTACCCCCTCTGTCTCAATCGCACGCATAACCCTAAGGGTCTTGTGCATCTCATCAATAAAATCCTGAGGGTCTTCTTCTGGATTGGCACCCATAAACACTGGAGGGTCTAACTGAAGAAATCTGTTCACCCTAGAAATAATAGAATCCCATTGCTGGTTGGATGAACTGGGCGCAACATTTGACCTCTGGGCCTGAGAGGCCACTAGTTGGGTTAACATATGAATGGCTCCCCTAAGTTCCCATCAGAAATACCAGAACTGGAAACCGGAGCTGGAGGTGGGATAGAGGTATCAACAGGAGGGATAGTGGTACCCTCCACAGGTGTAGGAACTGGGGTAGTCTGCTCCGGAGTAGTAGAATTCGGTAGAGCAATAGTAGGGTGGCTACCCTCACCCGCATCATCAAGCAGGGAATCATCAGCCACTCCTGAGGTGGCATTAGCATTGGCTTCCTGGCCAATTCTCTCTTTCTTCTTTGGTGCCATACACTGAAAGATAAAACAACGCACTTAATTAGAGAGGGAACAGTTTCACTTCACGATCCAGAATATCAAAGAAGAGTGTTATTCCTAAGTGCTCAAATAGCCCCCAATTTATAGATGTGGTCGACTTCACACCGATAAGCAGGACTCTACTAGACACGGCTCCAAGACAACCTAGGACTCTTTAAAACCTTAGGCTCTGATACCAAGTTTGTCACGCCCCAACCTCGGGAGGCGCGACCGGCGCTCAATCGAGTAAACCCAACTGAGCAAGCCTTATCAAACACTTCCCACCCAACTCGATATGAATAAGGAAACCATGCTTTCATTCATTTGTTTAAACGAGGAAAGATAGTGCATTCTACAAGGTTAGTTCATTTTAAATCACAACATTAATCCGTAATTAAGTTCCCAAGATTACATACAATTACACTTTAGCAAAACAAGAATTTGAATTGCATCATAGTTCGTAAACCCATCCAACGCCTGTACATAACCCACACATATGTCTACGGAGCCTCTAAGGATACCCAAGACAATGATAACAACAACGGCGACAAGGCCCCGGCTATACCTCAAAATAGATATCTATAACAAAAGGCATACCACAAAACCCCTTGAAAGAGGAAGGGGCTCACCAAGAGTTTGAGAAGAGCATGCTCCGCTACACACGATCGGCACCATCCGCTATGGAGCCACCTACATTCATTTAAAAATGTAGCGCCCCCGGCAAAAGGGATGCTAGTACAATTGAATAGTACTAGTATGTATAACTAAACATCATCTACTTAGAAAGAACTTTCATACAAGAATAAGAAATCACAAGTATAACTCAAAACTTTAGACGATCACCTCATTATCAAATAAAATAATCATACAACTTTCACGTCATTTTCCATAGCTTTTAGTTTAGGGCATTTCACACCATTCATTATTTGTTCGTAATACCACCGCTATCTTGAGCGAAGTCCGATCTCGACCCGATCGGCAAGGTTGCCTTATTTGAGACATATGCTTCAATCACAATCTCATTTTCCTTCTTTTTCGGAATTCATTCACAATACCTTTACAATACCACCGCTATCTTGAGCGGAGTCCGATCTTGACCCGCTCGGCTAGGTCGCCTCATCAAGGCATTGTTC
Source organism: Nicotiana tabacum (assembly GCF_000715075.1). Classification (NCBI taxonomy): domain Eukaryota; kingdom Viridiplantae; phylum Streptophyta; class Magnoliopsida; order Solanales; family Solanaceae; genus Nicotiana; species Nicotiana tabacum. Next base: position 26,377,344 of record NC_134082.1, on the reverse strand, counting down.
CCTTCTCATAAATCAATTCATTTCACATATATCATTTTATAGGCACTTAGGGCCACGACTTATCAAATCATTCTTGGCACTTGGCCGCATTTTACATCTTTCCCAATCTTCAATATTAGCTTTGCCAGTTAGGATAGTAGGTGCACACAAGAGCAATTTAAATTGTAAACATAGATAAGATTTCACGTAGATAGCACAATATATTCAGCTGCAATCTCAATTTAAGGTCTAAACATTTCCAATACATAATTCATACCTTTGCCCCTTTCAAGCTGTCAAGATAGCACGTTGAATATGTTGGGACATATTTTTCACACACATAAGGTTACAACACAACCTCATGTAAAACAACAGGCAATGCAACAATTCAACTTTAATCTTGTCATGCCCACACAATCACCGATGAAGCTCAATTTCTAAAAGACAGAGTTTATCCATACATACCTCAACCGAGCTTTCCTTAATCCTATAATGTTCCGGAATGTTCGCACCTCAATCTCTTGGGATGAAGGTTTAGGTCCCTCACTTGATTATTTTAAGTGATTCAACAAGGATTTTTAGATCAATATTGATGAAAGTCACTTCCCCTCTCTAAGACCCTCTCTTTCTCTCTAAAAGTATCATAAAAACAAGATCAAATGAGCTAATACACTGTATATAACGATAGGGGGTCAGGTTTAAAATTTAGAAAATTGGAGCCCCGAGTCGGATCTGCGATCGCATTTGCGATCGCAAAGCTGACATGTGGTCCGCATAATGGACCGCAAAAATGCTCCCCAAGACTTGAACACACTGCCTGGGTATGCGACAAAAATGCGGTCCACATACCCGTTCTGCGATCGCATAATGCACCGCAGAACTGCCCCTAAAAAATCCCAAGGGAAATATGCGACGACTATGCGGTCCGCATATTGTTATGCATACGCATACTTGATCACATAGAAGACCTCAAATTTTACCAACACAATGACTCACTTTGCGGCGATTATGCGGTCCGCATACCTGATATGCGACCGCATTCTCGACCACAGAATTGCATTTTTTGGAAAACATTATTTCTTGACTTTTTATAGCATAGATCAGTCCAAAAAGGTCCTGCTCGCCGCGAAGAATTTTACGCATCTCTAACACATGATCCTAATGGCCACTACGAGCTTTTGGTTTTAGGGTGGAAATTTTTCACGGGGCCCACACTATCAGTCCCGGAAGAGTTTAGGACTTCAATCCTATTAAGGAAGATCTAGGCAGACCCTCAGGTTTAAAGGCAAAATACTAAGCGACAAGCAAGAACATATAGGACTGCATTTTAGGGAAAAGACATAAGCAAGTAGAAGGCTCAGGTATACCTCCACAGGTAATGCATATAGACAGCATGACTCATACATAGATAAGGTTTGAATGCAGAATTCTAAGTGTGGTATCTAAATGATTACAACAGAACTAGATCTAGAAGGCTAAGGTATACCTCCATAAGTAACGCATATAGACAACATGACTCATACATAGATAAGGTTTGAATATAGAATTCTAAGTGTGGTATCTAAATGATTACAGCAGAACTAGATCTATCACATGACTCATAAAAGAAGTCTGAATCAGGCTTGCCTACTAATTTTAACAATTGATAATTAAACACTGATCGCAGAGACAATTCTGGTTTTTTTTAAACTGATTACCTAAGACTTGCCTAGGCGTAAGTAATGTGTAACAGTTATTCTGAATTATTAAAACAGTGTGGAGTTTATTTTACCCTAAGAGCATGTTGTTCTAGTCAAAAGCAGAGATTATTACCAGTTATTCTAGATAGGATAATCAAGTGTGAAACTGTTTTTACCTCTTTTATAATCAGCAGTTTATACTAAGTGTGAATGCAAATATGAATAAGATCCTAAAATATGGTATCTAATATGCATGTATAAAACTTATGATACAGATTTCCTAAAGCAGGATTTCAAAATGCATATGGCAGGATCGCATAATTTACTAAGAGCAGGATTTCTAAATGCACATGGCCGGATTGTAGATAATAGTAAAGTACTAATTATTAGCAGATTTTAACACATGATTTTGTAAGGATACACATGCTGAAATAATAAACATAATACCTAAACGCATGATTTCTAATGCATGCATGAGCCCTAAGCATGGTTTCTATTGCGCAATTAGGAATATAAACCTAATAACATGTTTTCTACCCTTAACAACTATAGCATACATATTTACCCCACCCTTTTTCACTAGCTAGCACCAATACTTGCTTACAAACCATGTGAGTGAATTACATAAGTAACAATGAAAATAAGAAGTTACACTATAGGAAGCCTGATTAGGACTTCGTCTCTGAGTTATGTAATCAATCATCTCAAGTACCAAGATTGTTCACAGCGTTTCCTCATATCTAGGTATGTTAGAGTTCCCTAAGGACCTCAAGGGATCCTGGGTAGTGCTCACACCTAGATTTCATAGCCAAGATAGAGTAAGTGAAGTGTGGAAAGGCAAGCTTTCATGTGTCCATGTTCAGGAGGAGCTCATGGGTCCCAAGGCAAGGCTCATACAAAAGGGGTAGAACCTAGTATTCTAAGAGCATAGTGAAAGTGCAGAACACATGTTTGGAAGGAGTTTGTTAAAAAATTGGACTGACAAGTCCATTTTGAAAGCAATCAGTAACAAAGATGATTGAAAGTATTTGTACTAGTAAACAGAACTCAAACACCTTTAGATGGGATCACACACATAATCAGTAGTCACACAGGGGGTCAATGGATTTGGGGATACAGAGACATTGACTGTAAATGCATAACCCCAGCAAGGGTCTGGTTGGCACAACAATAGTTGATACTCGCATAATCCCAAACCAGTCAGAAAGAACATAAACACATGAAGGGACAAGGATTTGGGATTCATAAGATGGTAAGTACATAGTAAGTGATTGACAAAGCATGCTTTGAAACACACATAAGGGAATGCATTAATTTAAAGGAAAGGAGAGACATAATAGCATGCTAGTAATGTAACTCAACTGCAGGTTTCACAACAGAACCACAAGTAGAAGTAGACAATAAGAGAAGCATGTTTATGTTGAGGCTTTAAAATTAAACTAGGATATACTAGTTAAGGAAGCAAATTGCAGAAAAAGTAAGGCAAGTAGAATTCCAAATCTAGCCTTGGCTTTCAGCCGGCTAGACAAGCAGTAGCACACGTAGTAGATAAAGAAGAGAGAGTTTGAATGTGTTTGTGTGTATTCTAAACTAATTCGTTCGTGTGTTTAAAGAAGAGAGGGTAGAGTATTTATAGCTTTGAAAAATAGGTAGAAAATAAGGTAACAATTACAGGTTTAGCACAAATATGGAAGTAATCACAATTAGAACCCCATTAATACAAGTACTTCCCTTTAAACAAGGAATTACAGCCTAATAGATACTAAAAGGGATAACTTAAGGTAAGAAAATCAGTTTTAAGAAAGATTGGTAGTGTACCATATAAGGGGTAGTAAAAGTATAGAGTATATAATTGAGTCTAAGTACATAATATACTTAATTTGAGGAAAGAATTTAGCAAGAATGAAGTACTACAATAAATAGGGGAATGGAATCAATCAACTTAAACAAACAAGTAAAATTTAGGGGTTTATAGGAAAACCTTGCAATCAAACTGTAATTTAAGGAAATCGGGATCAATCAAGAGGGAGTCATGATTCTGCACTTCGACATATAATTAGAGAAGAATGAATAGGCATATCAGACATGCAAGGCTAGCCATATCGATAAAAGGAAGCAAAGTAGATGAACACAAAGATACAGAAGTGACATGAGTAGGCTAAAAACTTAGCGGTAAAGAACCCACTCGAAGCATGGTAATCAACAAGTCAAGTTGTCATGGCTAACACATAGAACCAGAGTGAAAAACCAAATTAACAGGTAAAGAATGTCAGAAACAAATAAAGAAAGTCTTTAAACTCACAGAATAAGTGAAGAAAATCTTTAAGAAATTAGGGTTTTAACAGAGCTGAGTTAAAAAGTGGTGAGAACTCAGAATCAGTCAAGATAAACAAAGAAAAGGATCTAACAATAAATAACTCAATCAAAACCGGTATACATGCAAAATAAACAAAGGCAGTTCCACGATCCCGGATAGAACCAAAAATACGTAGGGTTTTCAACACGATGAACCAGGTAGAGGAAAACATAACTAAACCGTTTAAACATAGTAAAATCATATGACAATACTGAAAATCAGAGAAGAAGTCTTTTAAAAAAAAAAGAGGTTAAGAAAACCCTAATCTTGAAGACGGAGAGTCACTTCAAAAAATCGGGAAAACCTTTGAGGAAAACATCAAAAGGTTCATAATATGCACAGATGTAAGACAGATCCGAAAAATAGCATGAGAAACCATGGGAGGCGAGTGAATCGCATTTGGTTCACTTTAAGGCCTCAAAACGGTGACACGCGTTCAAGAGGGAGCCATAAGGCTAGTAGGTGGTGAGACCACCATGGATTCAGGCAAGGAGATGGCCGAAAAAGGTGGGTGAAGCTCATCGGGGAGGAGGGGGAAGGTTCTAGAGAGAACTAGAGATAGAGATAGAGAGATGAGAGTCGGTTGAGTGAGGAATGAGAGGGTTTAGGGGGGTCGTTTGGTTTAATTTAGGAAGGTGAGTTATGGGGACCGTTGATTTGAATGATCAACGGTCCAGATTGAACGGGGTAGGTGGAGATCCGGGTTTGGGTATGGGTTAAAATTGGGTTAGGGTCAGTTTTCAATTGAAATTGGGCTAGGAAATTGGGGTTTGATTTGGGCTATGATTGAAAGCCAACTTGGCTAAATTTTAAATAGCCATTTTTCCCCCATTTAATTTATAGAAAATAGTAGATAATTTCTAAAAATTATTTTAAAATACTAAAATGATTTACAACACATAATTTGTAATAAAAAAATACAGGATCTAATTTTGTGCATACAAAACCTAAATAAACCTTAAAAGAGCTAATATTGCAATTATGTGCAATTTAGCTTTAAAAATACTAAATGTAATTATAAAAAATATGTAAAAATTAAATTTTCCATATTTTGGCATAAATATGGAAATTAAATATATGAATTATCAAAATAATAATTTTGAAAATAATTATTGTGGATTTTATGGATAAAAAGGGAGCAAATAAATCAATTTAAACCTTTAAAATTATGGAAAAAATAATAAAACCATGGATATGCTTATGTATGCATATATATATGCTATTTTGAAGGTATTTTGCATATTAAAAATATAGAGAAAAATTGGGTATCAACAGCTGCCCCTCTTTACCCGGGAAGGATGAAAGAGTTGTCGGGTAAAGATATGATGGCCAATTTTGACCGAGCGAAACGGTTTGAAGAAGATTTAGGTCGCACCCTGGCTTCTGAGCTGCCTACATATTCCTGGTTTCATAGGAATCAGGCCGTATGTAGTTCAGCATCCAACGGCGGAGTATACCGATGAAGACCTTTCAAGAATGAATGCAATATCTAGGGCCGGGAGAGTGAACGGTTTACGGAAATAGTTATGTTTGATATGGCTACGGAAACTGGAGCGGGATCGCTCCTACTGGGGTAGCCGTTGCTTTCTGATTTACCTGCAAATAAGTAATACAAGCATATATTGTGCGTAAATTTAAATATGATGCAAATTCCCGTTGGACCATGAAGGTTGTCTTCGGATGATGAGGATGATGTCCTAAGACCATGATTTCTTGGGCCATGAAGCATATGATAAAGGATTCACAGGCCATAAAATGATGTTCTCAGGCTATGAGGATGGTGCCTCCGAACCATGACGCCTTTGAATAATGATATGCAAAAGATTGAAAGAGATCCTCAGGCCATGACATGGTGTTCTCGGGCTATGAAGATGGTGCCTCCGAATGATGATGCCTTTGGATGAGTTGGCGATATTTCAGCCCATGAAGGATGTAGTATTATGGACAAGACAGAGCTTAGTCTTGCAAAGTGAAGGGCAGAGCTTAGCCCGTAAGAAAAGCGAGATAAATAGTGCTTGAGATAGTGCTTAGTTTTGAAGAAAATTGAGGCAGAGCTTAGCCTCGAAAGGCAGAAAGTAGCCTTATGCAAAGATGCGAATGCAGATGGAGGTAGAGCTTATCCTCGAAAGGCAGTATGGTAGCCTTACGCAATGCAGATGGAGATAGTGTTTAGTCTCGGAAGGCAAAATAGTAGCCTTATGCGAATTGGAAGGCAGAATAGTAGCCTTATGCAATGCAGATGCGTATGGAGACAACGTTTAGTCTCGGAAGGCAGAATAGTAGCCTTATGCAAATTGGAAGGCAGAATCATAGCCTTATGCAATGCAGATGCAGATGGAGACAGCGTTTAGTCTCAGAAGGCATAATGGTAGCCTTATGCAAATTGAAAGGCAGAATAGTAGCCTTATGCAATGCAAATGCAGAGGGAGATAACATTTAGTCTCGGAAGGCAGAATGGTAGCCTTATGCAAATTGGAAGGCAGAATAGTAGCCTTATGCAATGCAGATGCAGAGGGAGACAACGCTTAGTCTCGGAAGGCAGAATGGTAGCGTTATGCAAATTGGAAGGCAGAATAGTAGCCTTATGCAAGAATGCAGATGGAGGTAGAGCTTAACCTCGGAAGGCAGAATAATAGCCTTATGCAAGAAATAAAACAACAAATGGTAGTAGAGTTTTCTTATCTGATAGCAGATTGTGATGTTGAGATTACTGGGAGCACTGTGACGTACAGAACATCACTGGTGTGTGCTGATAGCAAATGTTGGCAAGTGCAATGGTTTGGAGAGTCGTATTCTTGAACAATGTTTGTTCCCTGGGCGTACAGTATGTTTAACGGTTTCACAATGCTAGTGCCTGCATCCAAAGAAAAAATCGTGAGTTTTATAAGGGGGAGGTTAGTTCGTATCCCTGCTGACTTTTGCTTGACTCGTTCTGCTTTGATATGGTGATACTATCAACATCATTGGGGTATCATTGCTAAACAGAGCAGTTTCAATAATGAACATGCATGATTTTGTAAAAGTATGGCATAAATGTATAATTAAAAATAGCTTTCAGATGAATCGGTGATTGTGACGTAGTTCGAGCCATTGCAACCTCTCCAGCTACGGAATTTTGAGGGTCCTCCTCAAAATTCTAGCCTAGTTTGATGGGTTGACATTTCTGACTGTTGCTCGTGCGGCGATCGGCTAAAATTACTTCGGAATTTTGAGGGTCCTCCTTAAAATTCTGCCTAGTTTTCAATTGCGGGGGGAAATGAAATTTTTATTGAATTGTGATTGAACCCATAGGTTTGCCTATTTATCCCCTCTTAAACGGTAATCAGGTAAGGCATAGTTAAATTTACATCATATAAGGAAAGCATAAAGATTACACATAGTAGCGCTTGACTGCATCTGAATTGATCGGCTTTGGCCAGACTTCTCCGTCCATTTCTGCAAGTACGAGGGCTCCTCCTGTCAAAACCCGGTGAACCATGTATAGACCCTGCCAGTTGGGAGCTAACTTCCCTTTGGCTTCATCTTGATGCAGAAAAATTTTCTTTAACACTAGATGTCCCGGTGTGAATTGTCTTGGCTTTACTCTTTTGTTGAAGGCTTTGGACATCCTGCTCTGGTAGAGTTGACCATGGCACGCTGCGTTCATTCTCTTTCCGTCTGTAAGGGCTAGTTGCTCATAACGACTTTTTACCCACTCTGCGTCGTCGAGGTCTGCTTCTTGTACGATCCTTAGGGAAGGAATTTCTACCTCAGCGAGAATGACAGCCTCTGTAACGTAAACCAGCATATAGGGGGTTGCCCCGATTGATGTGTGGACTGTGGTGCGATACCCCAATGGAGCAAATGATAACTTCTCGTGCCACTGCTTATGCTCCTCTATCATTTTCCTCAATATCTTCTTGATATTCTTGTTGGTGGCTTCTATAGCTCCATTCATTTGAGGCCTGTAGGCTATGGAATTCTTATGTCTGATCTTGAAAGTTTCACACATAGCTTTTATCAAGTCGTTGTTGAGGTTGGAGCCATTGTCAGTAATGATTGACTCTGGAATCCCAAACCAACAAACAATGTGTTCGCGGACGAAGTCTGCGACGACTTTCTTAGTTACTGCTTTGTATGATATTGCGTCGACCCACTTGGTGAAATAGCCTTTGGCTACCAGGATAAACCTGTTTCCGTTGGAAGCGGCAGGCTCGATTGGTCGAATAACGTCCATTCCCCAGGCGGTGAACGACCACGGTGAGCTTGTTGTGTTAAAATTGCTTGGAGGTACCTTTATCATGTCTGCATGAATCTGATAGTGATGGCATTTTCGGACATACTGGATGTAGTCTGTTTCCATAGTCATCCAAAAGTAACAAGCCCGGAGTATCTTCTTTGCTAAGACAAAACCGTTCATATGTGGACCGCAAGTCCCAACATGAATTTCCTCTAGTAGCTTGGATGCTTCCTTTGCGTGGACACATCTTAATAGTCCCAAATCAGGAGTCCTCCTATACAGGATTCCTCCGCTGTAAAAGAAGTTGTTGGGCAATCTCCGAAGTGTGCATTTTTGAATTGGATTAGAAATCTCCGGGTACTCTCCCTTTGCCAAATATTCCTTGATATCATGAAACCAAGGCTTTCCATCTGCTTCCTCTTCCACATGGGCATAGTAAGCTGGCTGATTGTGGATTTTCACCGAAATAGGATCAATCCAATTCTTGTCTGGATATTTTATCATAGATGATAGGGTAGCCAATGCATCAGCGAGCTCATTCTGTATTCTGGGAACATGCTGGAATTTCGTCTTCATGAACCTCTTTCTTAATTCCTTTACATGATGTAGATACGGGAGTATCTTGGAGTTTTTGGTTATCTATTCTCCCCGTACCTAATGTATAAGAAAGTCTGAATCTCCAATCACTAGCAGCTCTTGAACGTTCATGCCAATGGCCTTTTTGAGTCCTAAGATGCAGGCTTCATACTTGGCCATATTGTTGGTGCAGGGGAACCTGAGTTTGGCAGATACCGGATAATGCTGACCGGTTTCTGATACTAGGACCGCTCCTATGCCAACTCCCTTGAAGTTTGCTACTCCATCAAAGAAAATTCTCTAACCATCATAGGATTCTGCAATGTCTTCTCCTATGAATGATACCTCTTCATTAGGAAAATACATTTTCAGGGGTTCGTATTCTCCGTCCACGTGGTTTTCAGCAAGATGGTCCTCTAGTGCCTCTCCCTTGACCGCTTTCTGTGTTACATAAACAATGTCGAACTAACTCAACAAGATTTCCATTTGGCTGTCTTGCGAGTGGGCATGGGCTTCTAAAAGATGTACTTCAAGGGATCCATTCTCGATATGAGATATGTAGTATAGGCACAGAAGTAATATCTCAACTTCTGAGCTACCCAAGTCAAAGCACAACAAGTGCGTTCCAATAGAGAATATCGGGCCTCGTACGAGGTGAACTTCTTACTGAGATAATAAATGGCTTGCTCCTTCCTCCATGTTTCATCATGCTGCCCTAAAACACAGTCGAAAGCTCTATCTAACACTGTAATGTAAAGTAATAAGGGTCTACCTAGCTCGAGCGGGACTAAGACTGGTGGTGTTGACAAGTACTCCTTGATTTTGTTGAAGGCCTTTTGGAAGTCATCGGTCCATTTGGTAGCGGCATCCTTCTTCAACATCTTAAAGATTGGCTCACAGATAACTGTAGACTATGCTATGAATCGGCTGATGTAGTTAAGCCTCCCCAAGAAACTCATCACATCCTTCTTGTTCTTTGGCAGTGGTAGTTCTTGAATGGCTTTGACTTTTGATGGATCCCGTTCTATTCCTCGTCGGCTTACAATAAACCTAAGCAATTTTCCAGCAGGAACCCCAAATGCACACTTGGCGGGGTTTAGTTTCAGATTGTACCTCTGTAGTATATTGAAGAAATTCCTCAAATCTTCCATGTGGTTAGTGGCCTTCTTGGATTTGATAATAACATCATCCACATATACCTCTATCTCCTTGTATATCATATCATGGAAAATGATTGACATGGCCCTCATGTAGGTGGCCCCTGCATTCTTCAGGCCAAATTGCATCTTGTAACAGTACATTCCCCACGGAGTAATAAAAGCCATTTTCTCAGCATCTTCCTCATCCATCCAGATCTGATGATAACCAGCAAAGCAATCTACGAATGACTATAACTCATGCTTAGCGCAATTGTCGATCAGGATGTGTATATTTGGCAAAGGGAAGTCATTTTTCGGACTGGCCCAGTTGAGATCCCGGTAGTCGACACAGACTCTAACCTTCCCATCCTTCTTTGGCATTGGCACAATGTTGGCTAACCATGTCGGGTATTCTACTACCCTGAGAACCTTAGCTTTGATCTGCTTGCTGACTTCTTTTTTGATTTTCAAACTCATTTCAGGCTTGAACTTTCTGAGCTTTTGCTTTACCGGTGGGCACATTGGATCGATTGGCAGTTTGTGATCCACGATAGACGTACTCAGACCAGTCATGTCATCATACGACTAGGCGAATATGTCCTCATACTCCTTTAGAAATTTTCTGTATTCTTTCTTCTTTGATGGTGATAGGTGAATACTGATTCGCATTTCCTTGACATTTTCTGCATCTCCCAGGTTGACAATTTCGGTCTCGTCCAGGTTGGACTTAGGTCTATTCTCAAAGTTCTCAACATCTTTGATAATCTCGTAAGGTATGTCATCTTCCTCTGATTCAATGTCTGTTTGTTGCGTTGTTTCATTGCATGTCACAGTCATCGATTCATCAAGATAAGTAATAGTAATGATGTATTGGTAAAGTAAGGAGAGAAAACGATAGCAATAAATATTAATTCATAAGAAAATCAAAATGCTTTTGATAAGTTGAATAACTATTTTGAACACTGAAGATCTTATTGCGGGAATTGAAAATGCGAAAAGAAAATCATTTAGTAAAACTAATGAATAATGCTTGTTTTAGCCTTGCTACCCCGAGGCATATCGGGCTTTGGTTGTCCTGATGGTCCAATTCTTGCGATGTGCCCCTCTACTCACAGCCTGCATGGAAGGGCCTTCCTCCCCTTCCTCCTCAAGGATAACATAACAGTCCATATCATTGTCCTCTAGATACAAGTTCTTCATTGTTGCAAGTGCTTCTTCTTCATCCGACCCATAAATAATGTTGGCATGTTGGAAGGTCTGCTCCAGATGTTGTATAGGCTGCTCTAGTAGGTAGTAAGGACTGCACCATGGTGGCGACCAGTTGTTAAATTCTTCCCAGGTGTATTCATATCCTAGACCGAAAGTAGTGCCATGTTTCTTGAGTTTTATAGGTTTAAAGATTCCTTGAAGGTGCTTGCCGAGCCCTTTGCTAGGTTTGTACCCACTCTAACTTAGTATACTATCGATTTTGCTATCCCAACATTTGTCTTTGTCGATAGCATTGACCTGCTCAATGTGGTGGTAGGTTTCTCCCCCCAGCTTCCTTTTTCCCTCGATCGCCGGAATGGTCTGGCGACTGTATATAGGGTTGCTACCATCGCCATAAATGATCACTTCCTGGTGATTCCATTCAAACTTTACTGCATGATGCAGCGTTGATGCTACGGCCTAGCAGCATGAATCTATGGTCATCCCAGCATCAAGTTGTAAGACGCTAGTACATCTATTACCTGGAAATCGACCTCGAACTAGGTTGGTCCCATCTGTAAGCATAGAATAATCTCATCAATGGTGGACCTTTGAGAACCATCGAAGGCTTTCACATTTCTTGCTTCATCCTTTATCTCATGCAGCCCTTTACCAAACTTCTTGATGGTTACCAGCGGACAAATGTTAAGACTAGAACCTTCATCAATCAGGATTCTGGTGATGAAATAATCTTTACATTGCACGGTGATGTGCAGTGCCTTGTTTTGCCCCAGCCTTTCAGGTGGCAGCTCGTCCTCATGAAAGGTGATCTTATGGATTTCCAGAACTTGTCCTACCATATTAGCCACTTCCCCTCTAGTGAAGTTACTTGGTACGTACGCTTCATTCAGTACCTTTAACAGAGCATTCTTGTACGTCTCCGAATTTTTCAGCAAAGAGAGAATGGATATTTGTGCTGGCGTCTTGTTTAACTGGTTGATGACCGAATATTCCTTGGCCTGTATTTTCCTTCAAAGGTCATTCGGACCTGTCTCAATGAGGGGTGGCCGATTACAGGCCTGCTTGCTTGACTCAGCTAGATTTTCAGGGGTATACACTCTACTAGTTCTTGTAATACCCTGTGCTATGATAGTTTCTTCAATCCTGACCTTGCCCTTCCTTCTTGCCTCAATTATATGGTCCCTAGGTACAACATTTGTATAGAATGATGGCATGGTTGACATCACCACTGGGATCAGCACGGCTATCCTCACTTCGAATGGAACTTGTGCCTTGGGTGGCAAGACTGCAACCTCAAAGGGTGCTTTTGCCAGAGAAAAGAATTCAACCTCAATTGGTGCCGGTGTTTTTGCGGATGGTGTCGCTTCAAACTCAAGTGGTACAGACATATTCACCTCAGCGTCCTCGGATGGTTGGACCTGGACTATGATTGGATTGAGAGTAATTGTTGGTTTCTTCGGGTCGTCACATTCTGCGATCAACCCGATTGATCCCTTGGGATCCCAGTCATCTTCTATTTCAATCATGTGGGTACCTCCACCCTTATGGTCTGGCAGGGGGTTGTTGCGGATGTTTGGAGTGGGTTCCTTTGCCACAATGATCTTGTTATCAATCAAGGACTGTATCTTGTCTTTCAAGGAGCGACATTCATCGATGGTGTGTCCTTTCATGCCGGAGTGGTATGCGCAGGACTTGTTAGGGTTAACCCATTGAGAAGGATTCTCAGGTGATACAGCAGGGATGGGGGTAACATAACCAGCAGCTTTAAGTCACTCATACAACTGGTCGATGGGTTCACCGATGGCTGCATATTATTTTGGAGGTCTGCGATCAAAATTAGGTCGAGGTCTAGGGAAATTGGTATGTAGGGGGTGATGGTTGAGCATTGTAAGTTTGGTAGACATGAGCAGGTTGGGAGTATCTGGATGAAGTAGGTTGATATATAGGAGATGCAGATGACTAATAAGTTGGTGGCGGAGCTTGGTATGAGGGTGAGGGTGCTTGGTAATTTGGGGTTGGATGGTATATGAGTGGAGGTGTTGGGTAAGTTTGGTATTTGAGGAGATATTTGGTCCTCTGTGCATCCATCACGACCCCTACGTCCCTTTTCTTGGACATACCACCGGACTGTAAAGCCTTATTTGTAGCTTGCAAGGCCTCGAAGTTTGTAACCATACCACTTTTGATACCTTCTTCAATTCCTTCACCCAATTTGATAATGTCGGAGAACTTGTGGTTCTTGATCATCATCAGTCGCTCATAGTACTGTGGGTCCTGAGCCCGGACAAAGAACTTGTTCATTTGTTCCTCTTCTAAGGCAGGTCTTACCTTAGCAGCTTCGGACCTCCAGCGAGTAGCATACACACAAAATGTCTTTGTGGGCTTCTTCTTCAAGTTCTGGATATAGAACACGTCTGGTGCATTCTCTGTATTAAACCTGAATCGGTCCATAAAGTCAGAAGCCAGGCCTACCCAGCTTGACCACTTCTTGGGATCTTGGCTGATGTACCAAGATAATGCATCTCCTTTCAAACTCCTCATGAACAACTTCATGTGGATCCTTTCATCCTTCCCTACTCCAACCAGCTTGTCACAATATGTCCTTAGATGGACCCTTGGATCACCCGTACCATCAAATATTTCAAACTTAGGAGGTTTGTACCCCCCAGGCAGTTCAACATTAGGCTATATGTAAAGATCCTCAAAGTTCAACCTTTCAATTCCCTTGCTTCCCTCAACGCCTTGAATCTGGCTGGTCAATTTCTTAAGTTCCTCGGCTAAGTTCCTGATAAGCAAGTCCTTTTCATCAGACTCATGTGTGCATGAGATAGGTTGGGTGGAGTGTGGCATGGTCTCCACGTAGATAGGAGTGTTATGGTGGCCTGGTGTATGGGTATGGAAATGGTCGTTTGTGGAGTTCTGAGGTTCTGGGATGAGTAGTGGAGTGTTGTTTGGGGCATGGCAAGCGTTACATTGGTTCTTTGGTAGAGCTGTGCGATGATGAGGTGCGGGATGATTCTGCTATTTTGGGATATTTTGAGGAGATGTAGGGTTTTTAGCATTGGGGAAGTTGATATCTGGGGTGCTGAGGGAAAATGACAGGTTTGCCAGATTCCGAACCTGATCGAGCTCTTCCTAGAATTTCAACAATTTCTGTTCAAATTGTGACACATTCTCGTTAAGAACCCGAATACCCTGGCCATCAGTGGCCTCTACCCGTTCAACTGTGTTCTCCTTCCTGATGTTGTTCAAATCTTCTATCTTGCCTTTGTTCTTGCCCTCTCTTTCCACTCATTGATTTGGTCATTTGATGGAAGACTCCTACACCAGTCTAGCAAGAGTGGGGGCGTGCTAACCATACCGAAACTGGGGACCGCGTGCCTCATTTTCTGCAAAACAAAAAGTTTCGGCACTACCCCTCCGGACTCAACTATTTATACATCAACATTTAGTATGAAGCATTTAGTTCTCCAAATAAATGCACAGAACGTGATGGTGTCCATTTGGGTTTTAGGGAAACCCAGTGGACTTTTGGACAAGGCTATCTTAAAGGATCATTGTGTCGACAACATAACTGACCTGGCTAGGTTTGGCCATGATGCATGTGCAATTTAAACGGAGTAAGGTTTCTCTGGGGTTTTAGACTGGTACCCTTGAGCGGACAACTCAAGAGGAAAGGCATGGAACTGTCGACTGCACCGTTGATTGACTAGTTTTATCGCAAATATGCCTTTCCGAATTTAGGGGGTAAGGATATAGGAAGAGCGCAATCACTCATCAAGTGGTGCTATAGTATTTGTTTGCCATGAGTGGCGTATGATGTTGAGAATGATTATGCAGTAATTAAAAGCATGTTGACATGTATTTGCATGTTAAGAAAGTGATAAATACAGCAGTTTCATAAATTTAAAGCAGTTATAAAGGAAGGAAACAAGAAAGATATGTCAGTTTTGCTTTTGAAGAAGAAATTAAACGCTTAAAGAAAATAAACAAGTAATTGCACATAGGGAGGGTACAAATTCACAAAACGGTATAAAATGGTAAAAGTCTAAATATCCCCAATAGAGTCGCCATGATATCGCGCCCCCCTTTTTCCTCGCGGAATCGGGTTCATGACATTTTGGTTGGGACAACTCATTCCTTTTCGGAAGGGATTCTTGCAATTTTGGAGAGTCACCACCTAACAATTTTTAAGGTGCATTAGGGCACCTATAGGGTTCATTTGCAGCTACGTTTTGGTAACCAGATATAGGGTAAGGGTTTGAAATTATCCTAAAGGGAAGGTATTAGGCACCCCTCAAAATCCACTAGTGGGGTTCCCGGCCAGACAGTTTTTGTGAATTTGCACAATTAGCAAGTAGACAAGTAAGGCTCACATAGTAGGGGATTTTGGTTTAAATACACAAGTGTTTGAAAATGATTAATGAAAAAACAAGACTTTTAAAAAGAGTTACAAACTAAGCATGCTTATGAATATAAAGGGGAGTCCTAGGTTTGTTTGTAATATGGATAACATCAATGCAATACCCGGTATGGCACTTCTCGAAGAGGGGCTACACGTGGTATTAGCGCAACGGTCATCATATCCATATCTACCCTTTTCTGCCTCGTGGAGGTAATTAAAGCAAGGATTGGTCTCGACCCTTATTGCATGCTGTTACCCGTCCCTTCCTATCAGTCCCGAAGGAGTTTAGGACTTTTATCCTATTAGGGAAGTTCTAGGCAGACCCTCAGGTTTAAAGGCAAAATACTAAGCGACAAGCAAGAACATATAGGACTGCATTTTAGGGAAAAGATAGAAGCAAGTAGAAGGATCAGGTATACCTCCACAGGTAACGCATATAGACAGCATGACTCATACACAGATAAGGTCTGAATGCAGAATTCTAAGCATGGTATCCAAATGATTACAGCAAAACTAGATCTATCACATGACTCAGAAAAAAAGTCTGAATCAGGCTTCCCTACTAATTTTAACAGTTGATAATTAAACACTGATCGCAGAGACGATTCTAGTTTTATTTAAAGCGATTACCTAAGACTTGCCTAGGCATAAGTAATGTGCAGCAGTTATTCTGAGTTATTAAAGCAGTGTGGAGTTTATTTTACCCTAAAAGCATGTTGTTCTAGTCAAATGCAGAGATTATTACCAGTTATTTTAGACAGGATAATCAAGTGTGAAACTATTTTTACCTCTTTTATAATTAGCCGTTTACACTAAGTGTGAATGCAAATACGAATAAGATCCTAAAACATGGTATCTAATATGCATGTATAAAACTTATGATGTAGAATTCCTAAAGCAGGATTTCTAAATGCATATGGCAAGATTGCAGAATTTCTAAGAGCATGATTTCTAAATGCACGTGGCAGGATTGTAGTTAATAGTAAAATACTAATTATTAGCAGATTTTAACACATGATTTTGTAAGGATACACATGCTGAAATAATAAACATAAGACCTAAAGGCATGATTTCTAATGCATGCATGAGCCCTAAGAATGGTTTCTATTGCGCAATTAGGAACATAAACCTAATAACATGTTTTCAACCCTTAATAACTATAGCATACATATTTACCCCATCCCCTTACACTAGCCATCCCCAATACTTGTTTACAGACCATGTAAGTGAATTACATAAGTAACAATGAAAATAAGAAGTTACACTATAGGAAGCCTAATTAGGACTTCCTCTCTGAGCTATGTACTCAATCATCTCATGTTCCAAGATTGTTCACAGCTTTCCCTTATATCTAGGTGTGTTAGAGTTCCCTAAGGACCTTAAGAGATCCCGCGCAGTGCTCACACCCAGATTTCATAGCCAAGACAGAATAAGTGCATTGTGGGAAGGTTAGCTTTCATGTGTCCAAGTTTAGTGGGAGCTCAAGGGTCTCAAGACAAGGCTCACACTAAAGGGCCAGAACCTAGTATTCTAAGAGTATAGTGAAAGTGCAGAACACATGTTTGAAAGGAGTTTGTTAAAAAACTGGACTGACAAGTCCATTTTGAAAGCTATCAGTAATAGAGATGATTGAAAGCAATTATTTTAGTAAACAGAACTCAAATACATTAAAATGGGATCACACGCAGAATCAGTAGTCACACAGGGGGTCAATGGATTTGGGGATACACAGACATTGACTGTAAACACATAACCCCAGCAAGGGTCTGGTTGGCACATCAATAGCTGATACTGGCATAATCCCAAACCGGTTAGAAAGAACATAAACACATGAAAGGGACAAGGATTTGGGATTCATA
Source organism: Nicotiana tabacum (assembly GCF_000715075.1). Classification (NCBI taxonomy): domain Eukaryota; kingdom Viridiplantae; phylum Streptophyta; class Magnoliopsida; order Solanales; family Solanaceae; genus Nicotiana; species Nicotiana tabacum. The sequence continues at coordinate 26,359,923 of NC_134082.1, read as the reverse complement.
AGATTGTAAGTACATAGTAGGTGATTGACAAAGCATGCTTTGAAACACACATAAGGGAATGCATTAATTTAAATGGAAGGGAAGACATAATATCATGCTAGTAATGTAACTCAACTGTAGGTTTCACAACAGAACCACAAGTAGAAGTAGATAATAAGAGAAGCATGTTGTTGTTGAGGCTTTAAAATTAAGCTAGGACATACCAGTTAAGGAAGCAAAGTGTAGAAAAAGTAAGGCAAGTAAAATTCCACAATCTAGTCTTGGCTTTCAGTCGGCTAGACAAGCAGTAGCACAAGTAGTAGAGAAAGAAGAGAGAGTTTGAATGTGTAAGTGTGTGTTCTGAACTAATTTGTTCGTAAGTTTAAAGAAGAGAGGGTAGATTATTTATAGCTTTGACAAATAGGTAGAAAATAAGGTAACAAGTAAAGGTTTAGCACAAATATGGAAGTAATCACAATTACAATCCCATTAATACAAGTACTCCCCTTTAAACAAGGAATTACAGCCTAACGGATACTAACAGGGATAACTTAAGGAAAGAAAATCAGCTTTAAGAAAGATTGGTTTTGTACCATATAAGGGGTAGTAAAAGTAGAGTATATAATTGCATCTAACTACATAATATACTTAATTTGAGGAAAGGATTCAGCAAGAAAGAAGCACCACAGTAAATAGGGGAATGGAATCAATCAACTTAAACAAACGAGTAAAATTTAGGGGTTTATAGGAAAACATTGCAATCAAACCGTAATTTAAGGAAATCAGGATCAATCAAGAGGGAGTCACGATTCTGCACTTTGACATATAAATAGAGAAGAATGAACATTTGTATCAGACATGCAAGGCCATCCATATCGACAAAAGGAAGCAAACTAGATAAACACAAACATACAGAAGTGACATGAGTAGGCTAAAGACTTAGCGGTAAAGAACCCACTCGAAGCATGGTAATCAACAAGTCAAGTAGTCGTGGTAACACATAGAACCAGAGTGAAAAACAAAACTAACAGGTAAAGAAGGTTAGAAATAATTAAAGAAAGTCTTTAAACTAACAGTAATAAGTGAAGAAAATCTTTAAGAAATTAGCGTTTTAACAGAGCTGAGTTAAAAAGTGGTGAGAACTCAAAATCAGTCAAGATAAACAATGAAAATGATCTACCATAAAGAACTCAATCGAAACAGGCATACATGCAAAATAAACAAAGACAGTTCCAGGACCCCGAATAGAACCAAAAATACCTAGGGTTTTCAACACGATGAACCAGATAGAGGAAAACATAACCAAACCATTTAAACATAGTAAAATCATATGACAATACTGAAAATCAAAGAAGAAGTCTTTTTAAAAAAAAGAGGTTAAGAAAACCCTAATCTTGAAGACGGAGAGTCACTTCGAAAAATCGGGAAAACCTTTGAGGAAAACATCAAAAGGTTCATAATATTCACAGATCTAAGACAGATGTGAAAGAATATTGGAAAATCTTTAAAGTTAGGGTTTCGGAGAACCCAGAGAAAGTAAGAAAACCTTGAAAAGTTACCGGTTTAGCCGGAAAAGTCATAGATCTTACTCGAGCGGCCATGGATGGACGGAAAATGGCATGAGAAACCATGGGAGGTGAGTGAACCACCTCTGGTTCACTTGAAGGCCTCAAAACGGTGGAACACATTAAAGAGGGAGCCCTAAGGCTGGTAGGTAGTGAGATCACAATGGATTTAGGCAAGGAGATGGAGCAAATCGACGCGGGCATGTAATATAGAGAATATTTATGTAACTTAACTTCAATTGTAACCATAGAAAGCTTAAATTATCACTTCTAGTGGTCATAGGCATATACCACTTCTGGTGGTTAACAAAATTTAGTTACAATGAGATATACGTAACATAACCACTTCTGGTGGTTATATATTTCTTGCAAAACTTTGGTGGAGTTTAAGTTGATCTAACAATGTTATCCACTTTGTAATCCTTTATTAAGATAATTAGGATGAAAACAAATATCAAAATAGGTACTGTATACGTAGCATATAACCAAACAAGCAATGATAAAGATATTTAATCAAATATAAGCAAAAGGGTCAAATTACTTTACTCAGGTTTGGCTACTCCAGACATAAGTGATATCCACATAACTACCGTCAAGAAGAAAAGCTTACCACCTCAAGGATACAATCTGCCTTATGATGCTCGTAATGAACAAGATCTAACCATGGACGTAAGAGTGTCGCCTTACATTGGAGATGAACACTGAAATAGAAATTAAATTCGAAGTAAGTGCTCAAAATGGCAGAGTCTCATGCTGATAACGTGTTATGAAATAATGACTATAAAGTAAATAAACCACAGACAAGTATAGAGAAACTGATATGTTATTCAACTTTCAAACCGATGTACATAATGAACTGAAAACTCTTCTATTTATTGAAGTTCTTCTATTTATCGAAAAGAGGAAGCAGCTGTGAGGCTTTTCTTGAGCTGCTTGTAAGTTTTTTGCATGAGCTGCTTGCAACCTGCTTGTTTAATAAGAAGCTGCTATAAATCATTTCATTGAGTTACTTGCAACCTGCGTACATCAACTCCTTGTAGATAAACATCAATGGAGTACTACATGGATAATCTTCTTCAGCGGAGTATTAAATGAACATCCATCATATAATTATTTTCATAACACTATATAATTATTTGTGTAATCATTAACTATGGTACTGGAATTACGATATGACACAAATCATTTTATATACCATATTGTATAATTATTTGGATATGTACTTAATAATTTTCAAATAAGCCCGTATAATACTATTAAAAATTTGTCTAAGAAATGCATTAAGATCTTAAAAAATTAAATTATATGAATTGGGAAGTAGTAGTCGGAAATTTAGAATGAGAAGAAGCAAAAAAAATGTAGAGATAGACTCTCCTCCTTCTCTCTACAACCATAATATCCTATATACAAGAATTATTACCATGGACCCAACAGCCACCAATTCCCCACCGGAACCACCAGATCTTAGCACCATGCACATAGACTCCCCGCCAACAAACTCTCAAGATATCAAACAATCATTTAAAAATACACTACTTAACCAAAAACAAATACTTCACCTTCCAAGCACTAATCAAATGCCGCCTCCACCTATTGATTTATCCGATGAAACAATAAGTGACCAAGAACAAGAATCCTTCATACCTCTAACATCCATTGACAAATCTCGTCTCTACTCACCTTGAAAATCATCAGTAATAGTCAAAGTGTTTGGACGCAAAGTTGGCAACCAAACACTCAAAACCAAAATTCTCTCCTTATGGCAACCCACTGAAGACTTACCTCTAATAGACCTTGGCTGTGATTTCTTCTTAATCAAATTCCCGCAGGAGAAAAACATGAATAAAGCCCTACATGGAGGACCTTGGTTCATCTTTAACCATTTCCTATCGGTCCATAAATAGGAATCTAAGTTCATAGCTTCAAATGCACAACTTACCTACTCAGCCATATGGATACGTCTATCAGAGCTGCCTACCGAGTTTTACGACTTTGAAATCTTACAAGAGTGGGTTCAAAACTTGGAACACTACTCAAAGTAGATACTTGTACATCCGCAACCATTAGAGGTCGATATGCACGTATATGTATTGAAGTTCCTCTAGAATACCCAGTAAAAACACATATATTCATTGGTACTCATCGTGAACAAATACTCTATGAAGGTCTTACTCTTCTATGCACACTATGTGGACGTTTAGGCCATAATAAAACTCTATGCACACAAGCACACCCTCCTACAGCTTCCACCGTTACCATAACTATCTCAAACGCTGCTACAAAAACCATAACAACTGCATCAAACAACAACCTCATTGCTTCTCAACCACCCTCAACTTCACATACAACACCTGCTAATGAATGGAAATTATTCACCTTTCCACCAAGATCAAAAGTTAACAGCCCTTCACGCGGGAAAGGAACTCAATCACTACGTCCACACTCAACACTGGTACATACAAACCACCCACGCGATGTTAAGATGGCTGGACCACAACAGATTAATTCCATGGGCCCTATAGTTAAGTTCTCTAACGAACCACTCCCATTCCCTAACTCCCCTACTAAAGGAAAAGACAGACATACCCCTCCCCCCAAATTCTTTAATAATAAAACACTAGTTTTAATGGAGGAAAATATTGCTACTACTATGTTGTATTCCATGACAACCCAATCTTGGCTAGCATTATCCATTACCAAGCCCAACTCCAACTTCCCCAAACTAGACCTAACTACCCAAAGCCCAACACAGCCAGCTATCAGCACGCCTACTCATTACAATAGCCATCAATCACTAATCCATCATTCCACGTCAAATAAATCCCATGCATAACTTAGCCACGTGTATAATTCCACAAACGTGGAGGCAACCTCGTCTACTCCGTCATAACTAGCCCCAAATTCTTCTTCCAAACAACAAATAACCCAAACTCATGATGGCCCTAATAACCCTACTTTCCCATGCCCACAACAACCATCACATCCTATTTCCAACCAAAACACTCTTCACCCAGCCCACCACCAATCACCCACGTACCCTACAACTCACTCCCGTGATATTTTTCCCTACCAGCCATATATCATCAATTACCCCATCTAATCAACCGCACCCACTGACCACTCCAAATAACCTAGTGACTGAAACAACCCCATTAAAACCACTACTAACTATTACCTCCAATACTACAAGCAAACCTCTTCATAAAAATAGCCAAGTCAAGCATGAATCATTTACAATTGAATCACCAACACCGGAGAACCCTCTTGTGATGACCCAAAAGGTCATCACTTGTTTTAAAAGCAAATTCTGCATTCAGAGGCATTAAAAACCTCTTTCATCATCACCTCAATTTGCGTGCACAGTCCAGGCGCATAGCCGAAAAGCCATTATGTGAAAATCTGTGAAAATGATGAATTTTAACTTTAAAATACATTTAAGTTGACTTCGGTCAACATTTTGGGTAAACCGACCCAGACTCGTAATATGACGGTCCCGGAGGGTCCGTAAGAAAATATGGGACTTGGACGTATGCTCGGAATCGAATTCCGAGGTCCCAAGCCCAAGAAATGAATTTTTAAAAAAAATTATTTTTTGGAATTATTTATGAGTTTTGGGAATAAAATGTGTTTAAAATTTGATGGTATCGGACCCGTATTTTGGTTCCGACGCTCGGTACAGGTGTTATATGTGATTTAAGATAAGTTTGTGAAATTTGGTAAGAAACGAATTTGAATTGATATGAATCGGACCTTATTTGAGGAACTTGGGAAAATTTGAAGTTCATAAGAAATTTCATGATTTTGATGCTAAATTCATAGTTGTTGATGTTATTTTAGTGATTTGAATGCATGAGCTAGTCCGTATGATGTTTTTAGGTTGGTGTGCATGTTTGTTTTGGAGCCCCGAGGGCTCGGTTGAGTTTTGGATAGGCCACGGGGTGGATTTTGGACTTGGAATATTGCAGGTTTTCAGTTGGAGTGATCGAAGCCTGGCTCACAAATGCGAGCTCGCAAATGAGACAAACCTTCGCAAATGCGAAGAATGGACCTGGCAGCCTGAGTAGCAAATGCGACTATTTTCTCACAAATGCGATGATGACTGAAAATCTGAGTGGATCGCAAATGTGAAAGTCCACTTTTTAGCAATTGCAACATCGGAGACCTGTAAGTTCATAACTTAGACACATTTTAACCATTTTTCACACGCTTTCAAAATCAAAACAACCTAGGACAATTTTTAAAAGGCAACTTCTTCCCCAAATCGATTGTAAGTCAATTTTAACTCGTTTTCTTCAATCATCAACATCTTTTCACATGATTTCAACTCAAAATCAATGATTTTCATGGGGGAAATTGGGTGTTTTGGGTAGAACCTAGGTTTTTCAAAAATTGGGGATTTGAACTTCAATTTGAGGTCCGATTTCAAAACAAATTATATATTTGAGTTCGTGGGGGAATGAGTAATCGGGTTTTGATTCGAACCTCGGGTTTTGACCATGTGGGCCTGGGGGCAATTTTTGACTTTTTGGGTAAAACGTTAGAAAACTCATTTTCATGCATTTGAATTGATTCATTTAGCATTTATTGATGTAATTAAATAACTTGTGGCTAGATACGAGCGAATTGGTGGTGGAATCAAGAGGTAAAGCAATAGTAAGACTTGAATTGTGTTCATAGCATCGAGGTAAGTGTTTGGTCTAACTTTAGCTTGAGGTATTAGGAGTCGAGTCCTATTTGCTATGTGGTATTTGTTGAGTACAACGTATAGCATGGTGGCGAGTGTCTATACGTTGGTGTCAAGCATGCTCGTGAGTCTTATATTGTGATTATTATGACTTCGTGGTATTATTCATGCTTTGGTGATGATTTCTATTGTTGGGCAAAGTTTGTAGAAGTAATTGACATTTGAACTTTGAGGAGCGTTGGCTCAAGTTGTATATTGAAATGTGAAAGTAAAGTGGTACTTGAACCTTTTAGAGCATTAGCTCAAGTTGTGAAGTGAGTTGGAAAGTAAAAGTGAAAAAGAGAAGAGAATCATTATATTACCTCCCTTGCCAGGATATTGTTGCTTTTAATGTTATCTCCCTAGCCAGGATGTTTATGTTTCTTTTGATGTTGATCCCTTGCCGGGACTTGATTGTTGAAATATTGTTCCCTTGCCGGGATTCATATTGTAATTTCATTCATTTCCTCGCCCTTATTTCTTGTGATAATTGTTTGGGTGAGGAAGAGTGATAAAGCACGAAGGATGATGTCGTGTATGATTTTGTGAAGAAGAGTGTAAAGCACGAAGGGTGATGCCGTCCCGCACGATGTACAATTCCGTGCCAATTATATTGATTTTATGGTGAGGATGAGAGTAAAAGCACGAAGGGTGATGCCATGCAGTTTATATTGATTCTTATGGTAAGGACGAGCGTAAAAGCACGAAGGGTGATGTCGTGCACTTGTCCTTGATTTTCCTGATTCTTGCTAATAATTGAGTTATATTGTCCTTTCCGTTTATTTACTGATTTTCTGTTATTACTTGATTTTATTTTGATGTTATAGATTCCCTTACCCTATTTGCCTTGTAATTGTTGCTTGGGTGAGGAAGAGTGTAAAACACGAAGGGTGATGTCGTGTATTGTTTTGGTGAGAGAGTGTTAAAGCACGAAGGGTGATGTCGCGCACTTGTCTTTGTTTTCCTGATTTTTATTGATAACTGAGTTATGATTTCTGTACATTTAATTGCTGGTTTCCTGTTGATACTTGTTGTACCCCGCAGCATGATTTCCCCTCCCTACCTTCAATTGAATTGTGGTGATCCTCATATTTATTTGTTGTTCTTCTATTATTATTCGATGTCCCCGCAACATGTTACCCCCTCCCATACTTAACTGTACATTACTGTTCTTCTTTTCCACTGAATATGATTTAACTACACAGGTTTATTTGGTAGTCTGGTCCTAGCCTCGTCACTACTTCGTCGAGGTTAGGCTAGGCACTTACCAGCACATGGAGTCGGTTGTGCTGATACTACACTCTGCATTGTGTGCAAATCCCAGAGCATCAACTTTTGGACCGTAGATTGGGTGGTTGTCTTCAGTCCATGCAGAGATCTAAGGTAGTCCTGTAGGCGTCCGCAGGCCCTGGTGTCTCCCTCTATCCCTTTACTCCTGTTTCATTTACTTAATTCAGAAACAGTGTATCTTTTATCTTTCATACTTTGTATGTAGTATTCTTAGATCGTCTGTGAAATTGTGACACCAGTTTTGGGTGGTTGAGGCTCAACAGTTGTATTAGATACATATTTCAGATAGTTTACTGTATTTCTTCCGCTTATTGTAATTTCTGTTGTCTACACGTTATTGCTTTATAATTGTTAAGGAATATAAATTGTTAAAAAGGCAATTTGTCCAAACAGTCGGCTTGCCTAGCTCATATTAGTAGGTGCCATTACGACTCCTGAGGGTGGAAAATCCAGGTCGTGACACCTCTCATACTCCAACACACCTCTCTTCAACCACCCCATAACAATGAATCACAACATCAACCAGCCTTGGAACAATCCACCACGACACCACCCACCCCTTTACATCACACAATATCCACCAACACAAACTTACCCTCAATCCTTATTAGAAATGACCCTACAGGATCATGCACTCACCTTCATGATGGAGGTGGAGGGACATGAGGTAATACTCATGGTCCAAAACCCAGCGGACATTGCTCAAATAGTAACGGAGGGCATGAGGATGGGGGTGGAACTCTACAACCAATACCTATGGACCATGCACCCACCCTCATCCATGCAACACTTCCAGACACACACCCCACTACCCCTGTTCTACTACAATCAAACAGCTTCGATAGACCTTCCATTTTATCCACCACAAATACCATCCCACTCTCTTGTTCCATGGATACAATAGAGATCAACCATTTATATCCCAATCCCCTTACATGTACAAGCAGCACCATATCAACCCACTCTAGTGCATCCTACACAAGCAACTCATAACGTACTCGACGAAATAGAGCAGCTCGAGGTTGCAGCAACAATGGCGGACATCAGGAGAACACAGCCAAATCTTGTGCTTCTTCAACAACAACAAATATAACGACCTCAAAGAACACTATGCAATAAAGGTGATCATCATGTGCCCATAGGAACTTCAAAGCTGCTTACTAAATCTTCGACCAACAAATGACCCAGAGGTAGGAAAGTACGGGCTTGTTTTGATCCCCTCAGTACTGGGGACAACAGTGCTCCAAGTGGAGACAACACAGACTCCACCACCCTCATCCCCCACAGTAATCAAATGTAATTTATAATATCGAGGAGCTCATTTACAAGACTTCAAGAGAAATTTTCGTTCATTACTTAACTACCACCAACCTGCATTAGTGGCATTACTAGAAACTCATATACAAAATCATGCTCATTTGCAAGAGGAATTTGGGTTTACAAGCATGGCAGAAGCACCAGCAGAAGGGCACTTAGCTGGTATTGCACTGCTATGGCATGGTGACCTTCTCCAGCTGGATTAGGTGGGAGTTACGCATCAGAAAATACACTCAATTGTCCAAGTACCTCCTAACTCTAATATTTGGGTATTTTCGGCTATTTATGCTAAAAATGACTTGTATGCACGTTATTCCTTATGGGATCAATTGGTTAATCGGGGGCGATTTTAATGAAATAACACGTGCAAATGAAAAATATCGAGAAAATCCTATCAATAATTCGCGATGTGACCATTTCATCCAATGTCTAGACTATTGTAATTTATTAGATTTAGGCTTTAGGGGGAGCCGATGTACCTAGACCAATAAAAGATGCATTGCTAATAGAATTTTGGAACGCTTAGACAGATTGTTTGTAATTATGATTGGCTAAATCTATTTCCTGAAGCTAATGTACAACACCTTCCACGAACTCATTCGGACCACTGTCCAATGCTCATTCAATTAATACACAAATTCTCTCATATAAGAATATTTCGATTTGAAATAATTTGGTCCTCCGACCCATCCTTTCCTCCTCTCATTACCAACAACTATACTCCAAATAAACATTTACTAACAACAATTGATGATTTTACTGAAGATGTCTAAAATCGGAATTAAACCACTTTTGGAAGCATTATAAAAAACAAAAAATATATTGGCTAGACTCAATGGTCTTCAATCATCACCGAATTACCCCACAAGCCATTTCCTACAAATATTAGAAAAAGATCTAATAGATGAATTTAATGAGCTACTTAGGCTGGAAGAGGATTTTTGGCGATTAAAATCAAGAATCAATTGGCTTCAACAATGGGATGCCAATACTAAATTCTTTCACCTAATAACACTCCAATGGAGGAGGAGGAATAGGATCACAGCTCTTAATGATCTAGGAGGTAACTGAATTATGGAACAACTGCTAGTCAATTCTCTAATAATTAATTATTATGACTCCTTGTTCACCACTATCCACACTCATTCCTCTATTAATCAGCCTATAAATAACTTTCATACTCTCACTTTCATGGATCATACAATCTTGGCATGCCCATTAACCATTCAGGAATACATCATGCTATACGTTCGTTCCAACTCCTTAAAGCACCAGGGCCTGATGGTTTACACCCATTTTTCTATTAATCATATTTGCCATAAATTGGACACTCAGTAGTCTCCTTTTGTAATGAGGTTTTTACCTCTTGCCAAATACCAGCTCAAATTAATACTACTTATTTATGCCTAAACCCTAAGGTCAAAAACCCTTCAATGATCACCCAATATTGCCCAATAGGGTTGTGTAATACTATCTACAAAATAATCACTAAAATAAGTATTCATCGTATTAAATCTTTTACAAATAAAATTATTAGTCCAGAACAATCTGCCTTCTTAAAAGGGCGTAGAGCGGTAGATAATGCCATAATCGTTCAAGAAATTCTGCACTACTTTCGAAAGAAGAAAGGTAAAATAGTAATTTTTTTTTATTTAACTAGATTTAGAAAAGACTTTTGACAAAATAGAATAGGGTTTCATTAAAGAAACACTATACCACTTTAATTTTTCCCCCAAAAAATAATCTCTATAATTATGGCTTGCATCATAACTAACATTATTTCCATCCTTATCAATGGCCACCCCTCACCTTTCTTCTACCCATCGAGGGAAATCAGGCAAAGGGATCTGTTATCCCCTTACATTTTCATTTTATGCATGGAAAGACTCTTCCGACAAATACATCAAGTGGTGGACTATCAACAATAGAAACCAATCAAAATATCAAACAACAGACCACAAATTTCTCATCTACTATTTGTGAATGATATAATCTTGACCTCCAAACTAACAACATCTACTATCCACATGATTATTGATACACTATCACTCTTTACATAAAATCAGGCCAAAGTAACAATTTCACAAAATCAAAAATCTATTTCTCCACAAATACTACAATAGCTGAAAAATCTTTTGTCCTTACCTCTTTTAAAATGAGGGAGGGTATCCTCTTTGGAAAATACCTTTGCTTCCCTTTGTTTGTTAATAAATCAACATCCTGCAATTTTCAGTACATCTTAAACAACTTCAAAGCTATGTTGTGAGGATGGAAAACTAATATACTTTCAATAGTAGGACGTACTACCTTAATAAAATCTACCTTAAACTCACTACCAAACTACGTAATGCAATACATCAAGATTCCTTCACAAGTTATCCTAAGAATGAATAGATATCAACGAAAATTTCTATGGGGTATTATTGAACACAAAAAGAAAATTCACTTGATTAATTAGTCAATGGTACAAAGACCTAAGCACCAAGGTGGATTAGGCATTCAAAATCTATTACTAAAAATCTTACCTTATTAGGAAATCTAGCTTGGCGACTTTTTAAAAATCCTAAAATACTATGGTCTTCTATATTATTGAGTAATTATCAAAACAGAACCACTGTATCTACCACATTCCTTACATGAAAAAATATTCAATTAGGATTGAAACTTTGCCAACTAGGCTTAGTATGGAATATTGCAAGGGAAACACATATCAACATTTGGACTGAGCCATGGCTTGGACCTAATATTACTCTTAGAAATTCTATACAGGGACCCCTAAACTCTAATGAATTACATAACACACTCAGTCACCACATCATCAACACAAAATTGAAACAAACTCACTATCCTTTGTATTTCCAGAACACACCCTCTCCTTAATTAATCAAATCCATATCCCCACTTTAAACAACCCCTGCGCTTTTGATTAGATCATCTGAGACTCACTCCCAATGGCCAATTCACTATTAAATCACTATACCACAAGCTACAAGAACCAAAATCAGCTTATGAACATGATTGGCTTTGGAAATTAAAATTACCTCCAAAAATAACACATTTCCTTTGGCTAATCTCACACCAAAGATTAGTCAGAGCTTCTTATCTCTACCACATAAATGTCGCACAATCCAATACGTGTAATCTTTGCCTTCACACCGCCGTAACAATTAATCATCTACTTTTCCAGTGTCCTTTAACGACCACTATTTGGTCCCAATTGAGATTTGACACTACTTTAAATACTTGTGACATACAACTCCTATCACCCATCCAAATCATACACCACTTAATAGCTAACACTCACAGCCTCCCGTACAATTTGCCATCACGCATTCTTATACCATATATAGTATGACATATTTGGAAGCTAAGGAACCACTATATTTTCAATAGAAACTCACACACACCTCCTTCAACAAAGCAGCTGATAACACAAGCAGTTGAATATCACTACCTTATCCAACAAAATACACAACGACAACCACGCACACATATGAATGTCAAATGGCATCCACCACCTATAGGTCGAATTAAGTTAAACATTGATGGAGCAGCCAAAACCAATACGTCTAAAAATGGTATAGGATGAGTATTCCGAAATACAATGGGACAATGCTTACTAGGATTCATGGGTAAACGTTCTACCTGTAACTCCACCTATATGGAATTAAATGCAATATTACAGGATTTGCAACTAGCATGGACTCAACAACTCATTCCATTGGAAGTGAACGTGAATTCCACAGAGATAATATCAATGCTTAGCAATGACAATATGCACTACTTTTCCATATTAATGGAATGCAGGTACTTAATAGAGTAGTTGGGTAATCCACACATACAGGGAGAAAAACTACATTGCACATACTCTCACTCAACATGGTTCATCTGCTGATGCTAGTGACTAAACAACAATCTTCACTCAGGCACCATCCTTTTTGCTACCACACCTTTTGACTGATCAGCAAGGCATTGTTTATCCAAGATTGGTGAAGTCTCCATGTACAACACACTTATCTTACAATCCCACCTGTTTGGGATGTGATCACTCCAACGATCAACATTGTTTTTATAATGTATTACAACAAGTTCCTTGTAATTACACAATTTAAATCAATATAATTTCGTTTGATGACCAAAAAAAGAACGAGAAGAAGCATTGGCAAGTGTCATTTGAATTTATGGGGGTCATTGACAAGTTAGTTAAGAATTTTTGGGGAAAAGCAGTATGGAATCATCAGTCTCCTTATCTCTTTCGTATTTCTCAATCTGTTGGTGTCTGTGATCTGGGAAGTTCCCAAATAAATAATAAATAATAATAATGAAGTTCCCAAATAAATAAATAATAATAATAATAAAAAAAAAATACCAAAAAAAGATAGACCCACATTTATTCCTTACCGTGATGGAAATGTCTTGGTTCCTTATCCCTATATTAGGGCCTTGAGACTCGCAACTTTTTTCCCACACATCAAATCATAAAATAAAATCTTTCTAATGGAACAGTAGCAGCTTTCAAATCTAGGGTTTTCTTCGTGTCTTGTGGTGGAAAACGTCTATTCTCAATTTGCCGGCCGCAGACTTGACTCCAAGATTCAGATATAAACGGGTAAAGAAATTAAGGTGACAGAAGAGAGTGAGCACATATGGCGTTTTCTTGCATGATATATATACACATCCATGCTTGAAGCTATACGTGCTCACTTCTCTATCTGTCACCAAACCTCTCCCTCTCTTTTTCTATCTCTTTATATTTGCAGTTGGTCTATGGTCACAATTTGTTTGGATCTGAGGTTGTGGTAGTTGTATGTAATAGAAAATTGATGAAGCAGTGTTAAATGATTGCCTACTCATAAGGTTTGCTTTATGTGGAGTACTGAATTAGTAGCTGATTGTCTGTCTATCCCTCTCTGTGTGTGAGCACGCGTCTGCCTTGTGTGTGCACAGGCGGATATGCCTATGTTTAATCGGCGCATTTGAACTTAATATTTAAAGAAAAAACCAAATGCAAATTTATTTAGGTGAATATATACTAAAATCTAAACAAATATTATAAATTCCGAATCCATAATTCAAAAGTGCAATAAATTTGGTTTTAGTTTTACTCATCAAATCTAAATTCTAGATCTGTCTTTTTATGTGGCGTTTGTTAGAAAATATCTGTTAATCTAGTTCTGAAAGTAGGGATACATATGTATGGAATAATTTTCTATTCATAGGTTTGTGGACTATCATGTAGCTGCTAGTCCTATGTTGTCAAATAGTTTTCTTGATTTATTTGAATATTTGCATCCATGGATATCCACAATTTTGCGTAGCTCTCGGAAATCTCTGCGTATTTTAATTTATTCTTTTTGCCTTTAGTTTTCCTTAATTACTTTTTATATTTGATGGTTTTTGGAGTTTTTGGGATGAGGAAGGCAGTGTGCATAACCTATTGTCTCTGCATGATGCTGTGTCTTATATGTTTTACAGTAAATAGTTCAAATGGTACTCCAAACTTTTTTTTTTGTGTTTCTTTCACGAAAATTGATTTACCAGTTTAGATCTATTCCTCAGTTCCTCTTAGAGAAGTAAAATCTTAGTGTTTTAGGCTTCTAAAAATATTGTGGCTAAAGAAGTTGAGATATAGGAATTGAGAAATGTCTGAGTCCCTTCCACAGCGATTCATACACAAAGCACTAACAGGGTTTCTCAGGAGTGACAGGGATTCATATACAATCGTTAGCTCAAGTTGTGGTTGCAATAAATCCGCAAGAAGAAACGTGTAAGTCTTCTAATTTTACTTGAATTCATTCATTACACAATCAAAGGTATTTTCAGGCAACTCTTTCTGTAACCTACAAGAAATTACACGGAAGGTGTAACAATTCTTTATACTATCAGTTTAACTACTGTAGCTACATGATACATTTCACTTGTAAGTCCTAAGAATTTGTATGTTTTATCTGGGGTAGAACCACCATAAAAGTTACTGGTTCGGCTTAATGCAGTACCTTTGGCTCAAGCCCTATATTCGTATTAAAAATTTCACTTAATATGTATAAATAATCTATCCCAAAATAGTAGGAACTGATGTAATTCCTTTTTTAGTTAAGCTACAAAACTGCCTCTCTGTTCTCTACATTAGATTTTTTTTATAGAGGAAGTTAGGGATACGCCATCCAACATTCAGGAAACCTTCAAACCTTGTCATGCAGATATCCTGCTTGTGCTGCCATTTATGTATGTGTTCATGCAGATATCCTGCTTGTGCTGCCATTTATGTATGTGTTTATCTGAATTTTTTTGCCTAATACAAGAAACTGACTATTGATAGCTGCCTTTAGAAAAAGCTAGAATTGTCTTTATCAAACTCTTGAGCATGATTTTTCTTAATTCATATAAGTTATAATTTACTCAGTTCATATTTCATAATTGTTGGATATATCCCTTAGTTTACTTATTCTTTTTTTTTAGATCTTTTGCTTCCTTTGTTTTCAGTGTCGTTTGTCGTTGTTCTTTTGTTCTTTGTCCTAGCTAGCAACCTATTTCAATTATCATGGAGAACGACGGAAAAAAGAAAAATTAGGAGAAGAGTTAGACCATTGGAAAAGGAATAGGAGGAGAGAGATCGGTTGGTTTTGAGTTTAAAGGAATGGAAATGGTATAAACTAGACTAGCTAATTAATAAGGGATATGTAATTTATGAATAAGGTGTAAGCTGGTTGGATAATGGTTTAGCGGAGGGGGATAACTAAAAGGATGGAAAAAAGAGAGGAAAAAAATCATAGTTCCAAATGGGAAGAGGCCTGGGACTGAATATCTGATGATAAGTGTAGGTAGGAAATAGAGGAGAAAATGAAATGAAATGAACAAAAAAGGAAAAAGAAAAAAAAATCATAGCTCAAAACGGGTGGTGGAGACCTAAAAGGTTTAATATGTAATTCTGTCTTAAATATTTATGTAGATGTCAGCTTAAACTAATAGGAGCATGAAGTTTAAAGGGAATAATGTCGCATTTATATGTTCCTTGTTGGTCTATTGTTTGGATTGTTATTACATTTTGTTTCATAATGTATTGTATTGTTTGATGAATACAATATTTGGATAGATTGTGTTGTTTGCCGTCGTTTCATGATGTCATGCACCAACAATATGAAGAATAAACTTGCAATGTTACAAAGAAAAAGTAGGATACATAGTAGAATTATTATGTAAAAAAGTAGGATAAAAGATAAAATATGATTATTTAATAATAAGGACGGGCAAGATGAGAGAAGCAAGCAAGGAAACAATGCAACCATACCAAATCCGTCGTTCCATAAAGTGACACTTTTCGCCGTTACATAACGGTAGATTTAACGATACGATACAATAAAATTCATGTAACAATCAAAGCAAACATTGTATTTAAAGTAACAATACGATTCAATACAATTGGTAACAACCATACAAACAAGCTTAGGAATAGTGGTATATACAACTTACAAAAGCTGGATTACCAAAAAACAAAAAAAAGCAAAGGAAATAGTATAAGATAAGTACGGTAACCATAATAATTGGTGTTTGTTCTTCTCTAGCAGATCTTTTAGTTGCTGGGTTCTTTGATGAGAACCTATTCAATCAAGTATATATCTTCACTAGTACAAGGCAATCTCATAGGTCAAGCTTTGTTAATTTTCTGTAAGCAAACTTTGAGTCCTTGTAACAACAACGACGACGACCCAGTAAAATCCTATAAGGTGGGGTATGAAGAGGGTAGTGTATACGCAGACCTTACCCCTACCCAGATGGGGCAGAGAGGCTGTTTCCGATAGACCATCGGCTCAGGAAGACATAAATAAAATAAGAAGAGACAATTTATCAGTATGGTCAACAGAAACCAAGGTCTTAGAACAACTTTGAGGCCTTGGAACAAGAAGTATATTAGACCTAGTGTCTTTGGTTGTTTTTGAAAAATTAAAGTGTAGCTATTTTTGAGCCAAGGATCTTTCGGAAACAACCTCTCTATTTCCACAAGGTAGGGGTAAGATCTGCGTGCACTTTACCCTCTCTAGACCCTCACAATATGGGGTGGGGATTACATTGGGTATGTTATTGTTGTTGTTGTTGTAAAGTGTAGGCTGTCAGAAGCAGTTTATTGCTTTCTTACCTTTCATGGAGGAATATGTATTTTACATGTCAAAGAAGCCAATTTGCTGATCTTATTAATCACTTTATGGTATGGATCGAAGTCTACATCTGACTTTGCTGGTTTCTTGTTGTGATGTTCACAGGTCCAAAAATATTTTCACATATACAGTTCTTGGTTGCAACGTAAGACTGGAAAACGTTACCTCCTACCTTATTGCATTCCACTTGCTTTTAGTTTTAATGGTTCAAGAAAAACGGAGAGGACGAGGAAGAAAAAAAAAATTCACAATGGCTTTTTATTTCTCATTTCATCTACTTCAACCAATTTTTGCAGTAGTCAGTTAGAGCCTAGTGGCTCCTCCCTTTTTCTTGAATTACTGGTATACATACCCGCGTGCGGGGATCGTTTCAATATAAAAAAGCACGGAGAGAATTAATATAAATAGATGTATATTGCATATTACATTTAATGACCGCATTGGTCTATACGGCTTGCCACTTCTTTCATTGTTCTATATTTGTTTTGTTGATTTTATCTATTATGATTTTTGGTTATGTTATATAATCCACTGTGTGACTTTTCTCATCATAATTCAAAAGATATATTCTCATCCCAAATTCAAATAAATCTTATCTCTATATTTCTGTAATAAATAATATTTTTTTTAAATTTAAGCAAATAGAATCTAACAAATAGATTATCCTTTTAATAATAATTAAATACTCTCCTTTCATATAATAGCGATTATAATTTTGTAATCAATGACCTATGATCAAATAATTATACCTTACGTTTGATAATTTTTACGGCAAACACGTGCATGAATGGAGTTACGGTATGTATTGTTTAACATCTCAATTACAATAGAATAGGTTCTAGAATAAGTAATTTTTAATATATAGAAATTATTATTTCCTTAAATAAATATTAAATATAAAATGGTATAATATCGATTTTTTCTACTCCTAAAAATTAATTTATTTGATTTAATTTTATTGTTAAAAATTTAGGTAATTTATCAATAATATTTCTAAGAGGTATTAAAATACTCTCATATTAAAATTATAATATAGGTATTTTAAATAAGATATTATTTTTCTGGTTGAATTTTTTTTAATTTTCAAAATCATTAAATATTTAATCTTAAGTAAAAAAAAATTACTTTATTTTATATTTTAACTTATCTCAATATATAATTTTTTTTAAAGAATTTGGATATTTAATTCTTTTTAAATTCAAATTCAAAAACAATTTAGAATGTCCAGATGGAGATATTATTTACTTTAACAATTTATTTAGTTAATATTTAATTTTCTTAACCAAATACCATAGGAGTATTAGTTTTATGCTCCCACATCACTTCGGAACCATGTTTTGGAACTACCACGTTGATATAATTTAATTTAAAAAATTATTTACTTCTCTTCACCAAATATCATATTAATTTGAGTGCTTTGCCTTTCTTAGTCTATATAGATAAAAAGATTTTATCTATAGTAGTAAATAGAAGAGGCAAGTGACATGTTACCGCTTTGGGGCTAAGCATCTTTTTCTTTTTTTTCTTCTTTTCCAAGCACATTGTTATATAATCTGCCAAATACAAATATTTTTCGTAGGTGATAACATGTATACAGGGGGTCCTCGGGTATGTCTTGTAAATACCAAGAGACAAGTAAAACTCCTATTTTTTCCTGTTTCAAACATAATGCTATAATCTGATGGAGTTTAGGGGACCATTCATGATCTGATGGAAGTTAGGGGACCATATAATTTTATATTTGTCAATGGCAGGTTCCATGTTACCTTTTTGGAATTAAAAATTCTTATATTACCTTAATATCTTCTTTTGATCTAAAGCACTAATAGTTTATATTATAATTAAGCAAAAAATGAAAGCTTATGGTTTTCTTAATAATTAAAGTAACAATTGCAGTGTTGACGATTGTTGCAGGCTATGGACGTTGAGATGTTTCCAAGACAACTTTATCTTAAAAGTAACAAAGCTTGTAATTTTTTTTAATGATGATAGTTGAAATGGTACTAGGGAGAAGGTTTCCAAGAAACAACTCTGACATGCATGCTTAGTGATTGATGATTAAGAGCCTGAATAATGTTTCTTGTAGACAGAGTGTTAAATTGAGCGTATTGGCAGCCATGGACATTGTTGAAGCTCGTCTGTAAGAGAAGTAAAGAATGGAAGCTAAGAAGGAGAGGAAGACGAGTAAATGAGAGAGAGAGACAGTGTTTTGGGAATTTTCTGTTCTATTTCTTCTAACTGTCCAAATGTACAATATCAATACATATATAAATCCACATAGCCGACATTTACTGTTGCACGAACAACTCACGCGCCATGAGAATCGCACTGACAATTCACGTGCCACAATCAATTCAACCCGCACGAATAACTCAAGTGTTGAAACTAGTCTAAAGCACAAAAAACATATGCAAGAATACATGTATATAGTCATTGAACATCAAATCAAGTACACCTGGAATGATAAAATAATATGCTAAGTGTATGCATGTGCGAAGTGTACAATTACAGCTCAGATTAGGCGCATACGCCACAAAATAGTAAATTTTACATTTGAATAGGTGACTAAACTATACATAATATCGAACATGATTCACGCAGTCACGTAGTCATACAACATATAAAGCATAATGGTAAGAATCACAAATATTCAGTACAAGGCATAATATAGCCTAAGAACTACCCCGAACATGAATAAAATCTGGTGCCCACACATGGGCTCAACCTCTCGCATGTACGCCGCACTTAGCATATAGCCAACATCAATAACTCCGCCAACTAGTGCATCAGCCAAGTTTAGGCAAGATACTTACCTCAAACTAGCCATGTCATTACTCCAAAAATGGCTTCCCAGGCAATCCGACCATCGAACGACTTGAATTTAACCAAAAACAACTCAATAACATCAAAGTAAGCCGACGAAAACAAACCCCAAACAATAAAGATTCAATCTTTATACAAATAAACAAAGTCAACAAAAAGTCAACCTAGGTCCGCATCCCAGAACCTGACCAAACTCACAAATCCCAGTTGCCCATTCCAATACGAGTCCAAATATACAAGTTTCATCTAAATTCGTCACAAAATCGACATATCTCCAATTTCACTCTCCAAAACCATAGTTAGAACCCCCAAATTTCTCTTTCAAATCACACAATCGATGAGTAAAAATTCATGGGGAAACACAATATAATATCAAAATCGAGTAGATATTACATATGCTCTTGTCTTGTGTGATAATCCCCTTTAAAATTTGACCATCTCTAAGTCTAAAGCTCAAAATATGAAATAATGGGTCTATGTTTCGAAATTACATCACTTATACTTCTGTCCAGTGGTACCCTTCGAGAGCGTAGCCCCCTAGCTCGCAATCGTGATGCCTAAACACCACAAGCCTAATCAACCTAGGAACCTCCAATTCCGAATCCAGAGATACGATGAAGTCAAAAATAACCATACAAACCTAGTGGAAACATCAAAACATGAATTTGATGTTGTTTTCGGAAAAGTTAAACCTTGATTAACTCTGATAACTTAAGCTTCCATCCATGGAACTAAGTATTTAAATTCACTCCAAAATCTTTCTGAAACCATACCAACCATCCCCCAAATCACCAAAACATAAAATACATGTACGGGGAACATCAATAAGGGAACTAGGTTAAAATACACAAAACAACCAGGTGGGTCACTACATTATCCCACTTTTAAACAAATGTTCATCCTTGAACGTGTTTAGAGTCATACCTAAAATACCAAAAAGGTGAGGATATCTACTCTGCATGTTATGCTCGGTCTCCTATGTCCACTCCTTGATTGGTTGACCCCTCCAGTGAACCTTCACCGATGTAATATATTTCGATCTCAACTTCCCTACCTGCCTATCCAAAATGCCCACCGGATCCTTACCATAAGTCAAATCCTTGTCCAACTGCACCGAGTTGAAATCCAACACATGTGACAGATCCTCATAGCACTTCAGAAACATGAAAACATGGAACACCATATGAACTACCGACTAGCTGGGTGGCAAGGCAAGCCTATAAGCCACCTCACCAACTTTTTCCAAAACCTCAAATGGACCAATATAATGAGGACTCAACTTGCCCTTCTTCCCGAACCTCATAACGTCCTTCATAGATGAAACCTTAAGCAGAACCATCTCGCCCACCATGAATGCACGAGCCTTCCTATCAGCATAACTCTTCTTTTTGGATTGTGCGTTAAGAAGCCTCTCCTAAATCATCTTCATTTTTTCCAAAGCATCTTGTGTTGGAATTTAGACTTACGTTAATTGGTTATAGCCTGAAAGGATAGTGACGTGGCCCAAGTGGTGGATAAATAAAAGGTCTAATATTAAATATTGTGTGTGTGGATAATGAGGCCCAATAACTATTCGCCTGTAATGGGTAGACACTCTTTATAAATAGAGGTCAACCCCCTTTCCCTAGCCATTAGAAAACCCTAGCGTATTTTGTCCCTTGAAACGTGGTAACGGAAGACGTCCCATCAGTCAAGTTCTCCGGACTGTGAGAGCGCGTAGCTAGTGGATCGTGGAAGTTGGTCTCAGGCTTAATCGTCGTTTGCTGTCGCTATTGTATCCATGGAGTTTAACAGTTCTCTTCCTTAGACTCTAACTCTAGATTGATTGCATAATTGTATTTTAATCTCTGTTATGGATGCGATTTAATAATCTAACAGTTGGTATCAGATCCACCATTGTTAGAGATTTAGATCAAATATTAATCTTTTGTTTAAAAAGGAAAAAAAACCCAGAATAATCGTCGTTTTTGTTATGTCGGCAGCGATGAAGCGATGCAACTTCGAACTTGTCTGTTTGCAATTGAATCAACTAAATAAAAGAAGATACTGATTTCTTGCCATTATACGCTTCCTGCGGTGACGACACAAATTGTTTCAAAGTGGGTGTAAATTCTTTTTCTTTCTTTTGCTTAGTTATGGCAAGTAAGTATTAAAATAATAAATAAATGTGTTGAGGCACGTAATTGGGAAGGACTCCTGTCATTGTTGGATTATTAATGGTCTAGATTTATGTATCTTATGGTAGTTAGTCATGGTTAAAGCAAAACCAGCATGTGTAAAGAGGAAGAAGAGCAGGCCGCGTAGAAACTTTAGGTTTCTGTCGTTGAAGGTTTGGGCTTTGGGGCCTAATCCACCAACTATTATTATTCTTTTCTTTAAAGTTTTACTTAGTATGTAGTCCAACAGAGATATTAATTTTATGTGTTTCCTTTGCTACGCCTTTATATAGGGCATACCCGAAATACTTATACTACCATGAATTTAGAATAATTATCATGCCTGTTAAATACTTTATCATTTTGGTCAGAGAATAGAATTAAAACAATTAACACACTACTAAAAAGATTGAAATTAAATGGGCTTTGCTTTTATCACATGTATATTGTATGTTTAAATAAGAAATTATGATTAATAATATTTTCCACCAAAGTGGTCTATTCATTTGGAATCATTGAAAATTCTTAGAACTTTATACATGTGCAATAATATTATACATGGATTGAGAGTTATGATTAATGAATAGTTTTCATCAAAGTGGTCTATTTATTTGAGTCATTGTAATATTCTCGATGTACCATGTCTAAATTATCCTTGATAGAGTGTACACTAGTGTCGGAGGTTTACCTTTTGATACTAGTGACACTAAATTAATTTATAAGATAAGATATTATATTTCAACCCAAAGGATGAAGCTTAATATCTTGGATTCTCATGTATATATATAAATTAAATGAATAAGGATAATTTGATGTAAGAGGAGGTTTTGTGTCTCTTACCTAAAGGAAGGACACAATGTATGCCTTGTACTCTTGGATAATAGGGGGAGGCTTTGTATCTCTTGCTTAAAGGTGAGGATACAATGAATCCCTTGGACTCCTTGACTTTTTTTAAAAAAAAGGGAAGACGGTTGCATCTTCTAGCCAAAGGAAGGGTGTAATGGATGTCTTTGACTCTTTTGATTTAATATATTCCTGCCCATAATCCTATCTAATTTTTGTGTATTATTTGCTTATACATCTGTTAACAACATGACTACCCAATTGAATTCCATTGAAACTCTGACTAGTCGCAACTACAAGAAGTGGAAACAGGATGTTGAAATAGTGTTAGGTCTGATGGACCTGGACTTTGCATTGACTGAACAGAAACCTACTGAACCTGCAAATACTAGCACTGCTGATGAAAATGCTAAGTATGAGAAATGGATGAAGGCTAACAAATTGAGCCTTATGATCATGAAGATATCTATTTATGATCACATAAAGGGTGCAATTGAGGATAATGGAAATGCAAAAGATTTCCTGAGTGTCATTGGACAGAAATTCCTAGAATCTGATAAAGCTGAGATAGGTAGCCTGATTGATTCTCTGTCCGCCATAAAGCATGACCTTGTAGGTAGTGTCCGTTGTCATATTATGAAATTGGTTAACATTGCTACCAAACTGAACAACTTAGGTGTAACCATTACCGATGGTTCTTTTGTTCACCAATCTCTAAGGTCCCTTCCTGAGCAGTTTAACCAAGTGAAGATAACATATAATGCACAAAAGGATAAATGGGTTGTTGATGAGCTTATTACTGTTTGTGTGTAGGGGAAGGGAGAATCCAAAAGGAGAAAGTTGAGGGTGTAATGAACTATGTTAGTTCGTCTAGATCAGCTGATTATCCATCTTATAAAAGAAAAGGTGGACCCAAATTTCAGAAAAAGAAACATGGTCATTCTCATCATCCAGTTGGTAATAGTGGTTATACTAATAAGCCTGGTGTTAATCAAGGTCAGTCTCATAATCCTCTTGATCCTCAAGCTGTAATTAAGAAAGAAATCAAGTGTTGGGATTGCAAACAAGTAGGTCATAAGAAGCTGGTTGTCCTCTAAAAAAGAAATCAGGTAATCTTTTGGCCTTTGCATGCTTTGAAACTAGTCTTGTTCATGTTCCTTTAAATTCCTGGTGGTTGGATAGTGGTGCAACTATTCATGTAACCAATGACTTACAGGATCTACTAAGCAGACTGAAGCCAAAAGAGGATGAAGCTAGTGTTGTTGTGGGCAATTGACTCAAAGCAAAAGTAGAGTTTATAGGGACATCTATTTTAACTTTTAAAAATAATTCTAGTATTAGTTTAGAAAATACTGTTTTTGTACCGTCTATGAGACGGAAATTAGTTTCGGTTTCCCTTTTTGACAAAGCTGGTTATTCATTTCAACAAAATAATGGCATTATTAAAATTTCCTTCAATTCAGATGGTGTTGCTGATGCTTTTTTAAGTGATTGTCTATATCGCTTGAATGTATTGAATGAATCTTTTTCTGTAATGCATGTTGAAAATATTGCCCAAAGGTCTGCTATGAGTAAAACATCTTATCTATTATGGCATAGGAGTCTTGGTCATAATTCTAAAGAAAGAATTGAACGGTTGGTAAAGGAAAATATTTTACCTGTTCTTGATCTAAAAGATGTTGAAACTTGTGTGGATTGTGTTAAGGGTAAAATGACCAAGGTTAAGAGAAAGGGTTCCACTAGGAGCTCTGAACTCTTAGAAATTATTCATACAGATATTAGTGGACCATATATACCTACTTTCACCAATCATAAATATTTTATTACTTTTATTGATGACTTTTCAAGATACTGTTATATGTATCTTTTAAAAGAAAAATTTGAAGCACTTGATAAGTTTAAAATTTATACGACTGAAGTTGAAAAATAGCTTAGGAAGTCCATTAAGATAGTGAGGTCTGACCGTGATGGTGAGTACTATGGTATGATGAGTCTGATCAATGTATGAGGCCTTCTGCTTTATTTTTTCAAGAATGTGGCATAGTAACACAATATACCATGCCAGGTACTCCTGAGCACAATGGTATGGCTGAATATCGTACTCTCATGGAAATGGTGAGGAGTATGATGTCAAGGACTAGGCTACGTGAGTCTTTTTGGGGTGAAGCCTTAAAAACAACTAGCTATATCCTGAATAGAGTTCCTACAAAATCTGTCTTGAAAACTCCTTTTGAACTATGGACAAATCGAAAACCTAGCTTGAACTATTTTCACATTTGGGGATGTCCAACTGAAGTTTGTATTTATTCACCCATAGAAAAGAAAATTGATCCTAAAACTACCAGTTGTTTCTTTATAGGCTATCCTGATTACTCTAAAGGTTTTAGTTTTTTTTGTCCTAGGCGTGTCACTAGAATCGTTGAGTCTATTAATGCAAAATTTCTTGAGGATGATGTTTGTGATTGTGATTGTTCATGTGGTAAGGAAATTGTATTGAAAGATAAGGAAGCCATTGTCCCTGTACCTGTTATACATAAAAAGGTGGTAAACCAACCTATTCATGAGGGGGAGAATCAAGGGAACAATGACGTATATCCCATAGTTCCTCAACAAAATATACACAATAACCACTCTACAGGTCACAGAGAGAAAGAAGGTCTGCCATCTCTGATGATTTTATTGTTTATGTGACTGAAAATCTTAGTAATACCGGAGAGCTGACCGATCCTTTATCAGATGCTCAAGCTATTTCCTCTCCACTTGTTGATAAATGACGTGAGAAAATGAAAGATGAAATGCGCTCCATGGAACACAATGGAGTGTGGGAGTTAGTAAAATTGCCTGCATTTTAGACCTATTGGTTGTAAATGGGTGTTTAAAACTAAAGAGACTCTAAGGGAAACATAGACCGTTATAAAGCAAGGTTGGTTGCTAAGAGTTACACTCAGAAAGAAGGCATTGATTATAAAGAAACATTTTCTCCTATTTCATCCAGGGATGCATTTAGAATCGTGATTGCTCTTGTGGCTCATTTTGATTTAGATTTGCACCATAAATGGGAGTCTACTTGAAGAAGTATACATGGTTCAACCCGAAGGGTTTAAAGAAACTGGTAAAGAGCATCTAGTGTGCAAGATTAACAAATCCATATATGGGCTTAAACAAGCCTCCAGCCAGTGGTACTTGAAATTTGATGAAATTATTACAAAGTTTGGATTTGTGGAGAATACGCTTGATGAATGTATTTATCTTAAAATAGCTAATGGTAATTTCATTATCATGGTTCTCTATGTTGATGAAATTCTGCTTGCCACAAATGATTTGAGCTTGTTGAATGAGACCAAGCAGTTTTTGTCTAGGTCTTTTGATATAAAGATCTTGTTGAAGCCTCTTCTGTTCTTGGGATAGAAATTAAAAGAGATAGGTCACGTGGTTTATTGGGTTTATTACAACATTCCTATATTGAGAGTGTTCTTAAAACTTTCAATATGCAAGACTGTAGACCTGGTGTTGCACCTGTTGTAAAATGGGATAAACTTAGTAAAGATCAATGTCCGAAAAATGAAGTTGAAATGAGAACAATGAAAGATGTGCCATATGCAAGTGTTGTTGGTTGTTTGATGTACATACAGGTTTGTACAAGGCCTGATTTTGCATTTGCTGTTAACATGTTGGGAATATTTTCTTCTAATCCTGGTGGGCACATTGAGTGGCTGCAAAGAAAGTGATGAGATATCTACAATGCACCAAAGACTTCATGCTTGTGTACAAAAAGGTTGATGACCTGGATCTTCTAGTATATTCAGATTCTGATTTTGCAGGTTGTCAAGACACTATGAAATCAACTTTTGGGTGTGAGCACGTGATTTTTGCCCTATATGAATTACTCCCATAATTTCAAAACAAAATAATTTCTTTTCATTATTGGCAATTTTATGGATTTTCGTGGCATTTTATGTTAAATGTTTGCATTTGTCTGTGCATATTTATTTTATTTAGATAATGAAAAATACAAAAATATGTACATTTGCATTTAGGATTTAATTTGACATTTTAGGACTAATTAATTAATTAAATTTTATAAAAAGGAAAATCACAAAAAATAGTTTATTTTTGCGCGTTTGAATTTCGTCGCTTGCTTTAATTTGGGAATTAAATAGTTGTGATAATTATTATTTAGAGTTAGTTAATTTAATTTGATAAGGATTATTTGATTAGGTATTAATTAAGGTTTTATTTTTAAATTTTAATTTTAAAGAATTTTGGAAAAATTGAATTAAAAAGGATAAGGGAATAAAATAAGAAGAGAATCAGGTCTGGGCCATTAATTCGAAACCCAAATGTTACATCACCCTTACCCAGCCCCAAAACACCCGGACCTGGTCCAGGCTCCCCCTTAATCAAAACGACGTCGTTTCATTAGCTTTGATCTGAGCCGTTGATCGTTCCTAATCCAACGGAAGGGAACTGGGTTCCCGTTAATATTTATAGGTCCGAATCCTTCCCCCCCCTAGCTCAGTCGTCTCTCTCACACCAGAGACCAAACCTAAACCCTAATAGCCGCCACCCTTTCCCACCGTCCTCCGGTGGCGGCGCCATCTCCAAACGCCACCAAAATCACACCCTATAGCCTCCTTACTCCCCTCTTTCCAAATCTACACTCCATTACCTTCGAATATTGCCCTAGTTCCTCGAATCTTAGATCAGAAATGAACCCCAAAAATCCCAAGTCAAGCTTTGGCGAAATTTCGTGTCGAATCCGATTTTATTCATGTGTTCTTCGTAAGAGCATACTATTAACAATAGAGTTGGCTGGAAATCCGAGGATTTGAAGACCTAGGCCCCTCTTTCATTTTCTGAACTTTTCTTAGGTATTCTTCTTTTCTTCTTTTGGTTTAATCTGTTCTTCGTTTGTTTTTCGGTTTTCTGTTTCTTCTCCTCTTCTTGAATCATTCTTCATTTGTTCCGGAGTTTATTTATTCATGCATGAGTAATTGGAGTCTTGTTCTTAATTAGTATAGTTAGGCTGTAATCAGTTTAGTTTTAAAATTGTTAGTTTGGTTAAGTTTAGTTAGTAAATCATTTAGGCTAAAGTTTTAATTGTCCTGTGTTATTTGGTGTTTACAACTTGTTAATTAGATAATTGCTAGTTGGGCCGAATAGATTTTTGATCTTGAGGGTTGGGTTTTGGGTCTATTCCGGCTCATTTGGGTCAAAATTGACGCATGGCCCATTCGGTCTGTCTAGTATATTAACAGGGGTTCAGGGGCAACTTGGGAAGTCTAGGTGGGGTAGTTTGGGTAATTGGCATAGGGAATCTTTTGGTAACTGCTTGAAAAGCTTCTAGGAAGCTGGGTGGGGGGGGGGTGTAAGTTGATTTTCAAATGTTTAACTAAGGCTATCTAGGCAAACACAAAAATTGAAAAGGGTTTAATTGCAAAAGCTGAACTTTTCTAGGCTGCCCTACTTCCTTGCCTTTAGAGGAAGAGATTAAAGAGAAAAATCAGAGAAAAATTGAAAACGGACGGAAATACTAAAATATCACTGTTTCATTGATTCTCTTCTGCATTTATTGGTTACAATTTAATCTCTGAAGTAATTCCTGAATCATTTGGGGGTTAAAATGGATTGAACTTGGGTTTGTGGAAGTTTGATTTGAAGTTGTTGAGTTGCTGGGTTCTGCTACTTTGCTGCTTGGCTACTGACCTCCCCTTGCTTTCTTTCATTTCATATTCCAGGTACATGTTTCTAGATTCACCTCACATGAGGCTTGACATTGAAGTGAAATGAAATCTGGGGTTCTAAATATGGCTTCTACATATTCAGATTCTTTAGTTCAATTTTAGTTTTTTGGAGTTAATTGATGCATTGTATGTTCAACATGAGAACTATTAGTCAGTTTGCATCTGTTTGGAGTTAGTAGATTCCTTGCAGTTAAATGTTGCTTGCTTTTGAAATTCTTACTATTATAGCTGGTATTGGATTGTTGAGAAATGGAACTTGATAAAAATATTGATCATTAGCTAAATTTTGTGATTAAGCAGTGTTAGCTAAGCGTATGGTGTTAGATCCCTTATGCCTTTTCAGCTCATTTGAATATTGAGGCCTAATGATATGTCCAGGATCTCATGTTACTGTTTGATAGATTAAGCTATATGATATGAGTATTAGTTGAATGTTTTATTTTGAAAATCAACTGCTAGTTTGAAGTTATTTGGGAATGATGATTTAAGGCAAGGAAAATGAGATAGAGTGAAATATATGTTAATATATGTGTGTTGAGTTTGGGGAATCATGTTAGTGTAGATTCGAATAATCTACTTAGGAATTGTAATAACAGCTTGACAGATTCAATTGATAGGGGCCTGAACTTCATATATTTGGCTATTTCTAGAATGTTAATAGTTTGTTTGTTCACGATGTTGACTCAGTAGATTCGTTCTTCGTGATTCTGTAATGGTCATTTGGAGTCCAATTTCCCTACTCGAATTTGGTTGATGAGGCTCCATCTGGACTCGATGCCGAGTTAGTTCATGAGAAAACTTGGGCTCTCCCAGGCCCAAGTCTAAGGTCCTTTCTCGAGCAGGGCCTTGTATATGCTAAGGCTTATGTTCTTTTTATTCGAACCAACTCTTAATTAATAGTTGCACTAGCCCAAACCTCTTCATGTAATTAAATTACCTGCTGATCTCACTTGGGTTTATGACCATTAAAAGCAATTAGAGTCTTAATCTAGAATAGTCTCAAACATCTTAGGCCCGTTTAATTAAGTATTGTTTTTCTAATAAATTGAGGGGTGCCGCGCCCAACAATCTTACACGCAAGACCCTCATTTAGTTAATGTGCTTGCTTTTTTAGAATTCGAGGCGTGCCATTTAGCAAATTTCCATGGCCCTCAAAGTTACGCCCTTCCGGGGTTGTAGGTAAAAAAGGAGGTGTGACAGCTCTAGCGACTCTGCTGGGGATTATTATTAAAAGATTCAGAGTCGCCACTTGGGAGATTTATGGTGTCCCAAATCACTGGTTGAATCCCGAATCGAGGAAAGGGTTGACTCTGTTCAACAGTCCGCGAACCAGAAATCCGAGTAAGGAATTCTGTTAACCCGGGAGAAGGTGTTAGGCATTCCAGAGTTCCGTGGTTCTAGCACGGTCGTTCAACTGTTATATTCGGCTTAATTATCTTATTTTAGGACATTTGTAAACCTATGTGCATTTTATAGAACCGCTTTTAATTATTTTAAAGAAGATTTCAACGTCATCTAAAACACGTCTTTGGACCACGCCACATGAAATGCACCCGCAGTCCGAGATACATTTTATTTAACGTTGTTAAGATTTGGAGTTGGGTCACATGAAATGCACACCCGAGTTTAGGAAGGTAATATTATTAAAATACACGCCTAAAGCAACTACGCATTTCAGCTTTGTAAGGGTCAATGGAGATTTGCTAAATGGCACGCCTCGAGTTATAAGTATTCTGGAAGAAACAATTAGATGAGGGCCATGCATTTAAGGTTTTATTTGGCGCGGCGCATCTCAATTCCATTTTAAAAGGGTATTCAAACTAAAAAAAACTCGGAGGGCCATAAACTATTTGTTTTACCTAACATGGCTCGCTTCACTAGTTGGAGAAGTTTAATTACTCTATATTAATGGGTAAGGATTCTACTACGGTTCAATTTAAGAGACTACATTTTAAATAAGAAAGAAGTGAATGGTTTTTAGAGTTAAAAATTTGGGCCAGCGTGAGGCCCAACAACCCATAGACATGAAGTCCTATTGAGTTACCAACTAACATCA
Organism: Nicotiana tabacum; assembly: GCF_000715075.1. NCBI lineage: Eukaryota > Viridiplantae > Streptophyta > Magnoliopsida > Solanales > Solanaceae > Nicotiana > Nicotiana tabacum. The sequence continues at coordinate 26,329,274 of NC_134082.1, read as the reverse complement.
GTCTAGGCTGGGCCCAAAGGAGCCCAAATCGAAACAAGCAGCCCCAGCAAGAGATGAGATCCTTAGTTCGAATCCACAGACCAACACAGGAAGTTGATACTTTGCATTTCATTTCTTTTAAACTAATCAAACGAAAGGGAAATAAGGAACGTTCAAAGCTTTTTTTAGGCGTCCGTGCACACCACTGTTGTGACAGTCCAAACGAATTACACAACTAAGAGAGATCTAGCACAGCTAATACCATTTATCATGATGGAATGCAGAATATAACTAAATGACTTTGTTACACCAGTTATGCATTCAGGTTTTCACAACAGTTCAAAATCAGACTTAGTCAAACACAATGCTTCCAATGAACCAGAACAAGAAGATTTAGAAAGCCAACAGAGATAAAACTATAAATTAAAGAGTTGATGCTAGGATTCGAACTTCTATTTCCATGAACCTGGATGGGGAAGAACAAAGAAAATGGTAAGGAATGCAGCAGTAATAGCAGCAAACAACCCAGATCCAATCAACCCAGCAATGAAATAGTGAGATTCCTCAGAAGAGACTCAACAGAACAATGAACCAACCGACAAACTAAACCAAGCTCTTTCTATACCCAAGCTCAACTTATTTTATCACCAGATTCTCAGTTTTTCAGAAGTTTTCCAGAAATTTAAACCAACAGAGTGATTCAGAGAATTAAAACCAAGTAAACAACACCAACTCCATTGACTTTCAGCAATTGAAAACTAAGAAAATCAAAGAAGGATTTCGATAGAACAGTAACTTTCTATGGATTTCTTAGCTATTTTAAGTTTTTAGATTTTCAGAGTATTCCCAAAAGCCATTTATTGAGTGAAGGGAGTGGTTGTGCCAGGAGTGGCAAATAAGCCTGTGGTAGTTGTGGAGGGTACCCGCACAGATCCTGTCATTATCAAGTCGGTAACTCAATTACCGATATTCAACAGCAAGGCAATCGCGTGGAATTATGAACGAGTGACAGTGACTTACAAGGTAAAAGAGGTTAAAGAAGAAGTTTGTGAGACCCACAGTTTGACTCGATCGGGGAGATGCTTTGCCCTCGAAGAGTTGTGAAAAGCTAAGATCTCCAAAGATAACACAGTATTGGCGAAGAAAGCTGTGACCGAGGAAGAAGTAGAAGAGTTCTTGAGAAAGATGAAAGTGCAGGACTATTCCATTGTAGAGCAGTTGAGGAAAACATCGGCTCAGATTTCATTATTGCCATTATTGATCCATTCAGACGAGCATTGTCGGGCTTTGATAAAGATCTTGAATGAGGCCCACGTTCCTGATAAAATCTCAATAAATCACTTGGAAAAGATAGCTAACAAGATATTCGAGGTAAATAGAGTCACTTTTTCTGATGATGAGTTGCCCGTGGAGGGTACTGAGCACAATAGAGCCCTCTATCTAATGATGAAATGCGAAGATTCCTTGGTTACTCGGGTACTGGTTGACAATGGTTCCAGCGCAAACATTTTCCCCCTCTCCGCTCTGAACAAGTTGAAGGTGGATGATTAAAGAATTCACAAGAACAGTATCTGTGTTCGGGGATTCGACGGTAGAGGGAAAGATTCAGTCGGGGACATAGTGCTTGAGCTTACAATAGGGCCAGTTGAATTTACCATGGAATTCCAGGTGCTCGATGTGGATGTTTCTTACAATCTGCTGTTAGGTCGACCCTGGATTCATGCTGCCAAAGCGGTCCCGTTTACTCCACATAAAATGGTCAAGTTTGAATGGGATCGACAGGAAATTGTTGTGCACGGCGAAGATAATTTGTGTGTTCCCAGTGACGCCATTGTTTCACTCATAGATGTTGAAAACGACAAGGGGCAATGGGTTTATCAGGTTTTTGACACGGTATTGGTAGAAAGAATCCCAGAAGGGAAGTGCGTGCCAACTCTAAGGGTAGCTACTGCATCAGTCATGGTAGCTATTGAAATGTTGAAAAATGGTTTTGTACCGGGCAAGGGTTTGGGTGCATCTCTGCAAGGTATCATACAGCCGGTTTCTCTTCCTAAAAAGTTGGATACATTTGGTTTGGGATTCAAGCCCACAGTCGTAGACGTAAGAAGAGCCAGAAAAATGAAACAGAGGGCATGGGCCCTTCCAAAACCGGTCCCGCATCTTTCCAGATCATTTGTCAGGCCTGGTACCAGAAAGCGCCCAGTAACGACGGTTCCCAGTTCAGTGGTTGATATGGATGGATATTTGATTGAAAAGTTCGAGAAGTTATTTGCCGATGTGAAGGTGTTGGAGGCTGGAGAGGGTTCGAGTAAAGTGGATGTGCAATTTGTTGGGCCTAGTGCAAAGATTAACAATTGGGAAGCTACTCCTCTCCCCACCAGGAAAGAGTTTTGGTAGTTTGTTTTGATTTTCTTTTAGTTTATCTGGATTATTCTAGGGTTGTAATTCAGATTCTATGTTCCGTCCGTTTGGATGTATAAACCTTGTTATCTTTAATTTCAATGAAATGCAGTTTCCCTTTTCCTCCTTTCCTGATAGTTTTATTTTTCTTTTCTTTTCTTCCTTGTACAGTTCTTTTTATGCTGGCTTCAATGATATGACATGCATGAGGAACCTCCGGCCCAGTCTTAAAAGCCAATCTAATTTTGAAATAGTCATTCAAAAAATAGAGTGTGATGGTGAATCAGAATATGACGAAGATGAAGCCTTTGATGAGATTAGTAAAGAATTAAGCTATTTTGAAGAAAATCCCAGGCCTAACCTGAGTGATACATAAGCAATCGATTTAGGGGACCAAGATAATGTCCAGGAAACTAAAATAAGTGTCCATCTTGAACCACAACTCAGAGAGGAGATAATTAAAGCACTGTTCGAGTATAAAGATGTTTTTGCATGGTCCTATGACAACATGCCGGGTCTAAGCACTGACTTGGTGGTTCACAAATTGCCCACTGACCCAGCATTCCCCCCTGTCAAGTAGAAGCTGAGGAAATTTAAAACTGATATGAGTGTGAAGATTAAGGAAGAGGTCACCAAACAGTTTAAGGCCAAAGTCATTCGGGTCACCCGGTATCCCACATAGTTAGCCAATGTTGTGCCTATGCCGAAGAAGGATGGCAAGACCAGGGTGTGTGCTGATTATCGAGATCTCAACAAGGCAAGTCCTAAGGATAACTTCCCATTGCCGAACATCCATATATTAATCGATAATTGTGCCAAACATGAGATTGGTTCTTTTGTGGATTGCTATGCGGGCTATCATCAGATCTTAATGGATAAGGAAGACACAGAAACGACGACATTCATCACGCCATAGGGAACGTACTGCTATCGGGTCATGCCATTTGGTTTGATAAATGTTGGGGCAACCTACATGAGGGCGATGACGACCATATTCCATGACATGATACACAGGGAGATCGAGGTTTATGTGGATGATGTGATTGTAAAGACTAGAAAGTAGTCTGACCATGTCAGAGATCTGAGAAAGTTCTTCCAAAGGCTTCGCAGGTACAATCTCAAGCTCAATTCTGTAAAATGCGCGTTCGGTGTTCCGTCTGGAAAGTTGTTGGGATTCATAGTTAGCTGTCGAGGTATTGAATTAGACCCGTCAATGATCAAAGCTATCCAGGAATTGCCACCCCCAAAGAATAAGACTGAGGTGATGAATCTGTTGGGGAGATTGAATTACATCAGCAAGTTTATTGCTCAGCTTACGACAACTTGTGAGCCTATCTTCAAACTATTAAAGAAAGATGTTGCGGTAAAGTGGACAGATGAATGTTAGGAAGAATTTGATAAGATAAAGGGGTACTTGTCAAACCCACCTGTGTTGGTCCCGCCAGAACCAAGGAGACCTTTCATTCTGTATTTGACGGTCTTGGACAATTCATTTGGATGTCTGTTGGGACAGCATGACATCACTGGCAGGAAGGAGCAGACCATATATTATCTCAGCAAGAAGTTCACATCTTACGAGGTTAAGTACACTCATCTTGAGAGGACGTGTTGCGCCCTAACTTGGGTACCCCAGAAGTTGAAACATTATTTGTCATCTTATACTACTTACCTCATCTCTCGCTTGGATCCGTTGAAGTATATTTTCCAGAAGCCTATGCCCACGGGAAGGCTCACAAAGTGGTAGATCTTGCTCACAGAATTTGACATTGTCTACGTGACTCGGACTACGATGAAAGCACAAGCATTGGTCGACCATTTGGCTGATAATCCTGTGGATAAAGAATACGAACCTTTGAAGACCTATTTCCCTGATGAAGAGGTAATGCACATTGATGAATTGGAACAGATTGAAAATCCAGGATGGAAACTTTTCTTTGATGGGGCTGCTAACATGAAAGGCGTTGGGATAGGAGCGATACTTGTTTCTGGAACAGGGCATCACTACCTTGTTATGGCTCAGCTTCGGTTCTACTATACTAACAACATGGCTGAGTACGAGGAATGCATTTTGGGTTTGAGGATGGATATGGATATGGGTGTCCAGGAAGTCTTGGTCTTGGGTGACTCGGACATTTTGGTGCACCAGATTCAAGGAGAATGAGAAACACAAGATTTAAAACTCATACCGTACCGACAGTGCTTGCAGGATCTTTGTCAACGGTTCCAATCAATAGAGTTTAGGCATATTCCAAGGATTCACAATGAGGTTGCAGATGCTTTGGCTACTCTTTCGTCAATGTTGCACCATCCCGATAAGGCTTATATGGACCCTTTGCAGATTCAGATCCACGATCAACATGCTTATTGCAATGTGATGGAAGAAGAGCTCGATGGGGAGCCTTGGTTTCATGATATCAAGGAATACATCAGGATGAGGGTGTATCCAGTACAAGCCACAAGTGATCAAAAGAGAACAATTAGGCGGTTGGCAAGCGGTTTTTTCTTTAGCAGAGGGGTTTTGTACAAAAGGACTCCAGATCTTGGGCTGCTGAGATGCATAGATGCTAGGTAGGATACAACTATTATGACCGAAGTACATTCTGGAGTCTGTGGACCGCATATGAGTGGGTATGTGCTGGCAAAGAAGATTCTCCGAGCAGGTTATTATTGGCTCACTATGGAGCGAGATTGTATCCGTTTTGTGCGTAAATGTCATCAGTGCCAAGTGCATGGAGATTTGATTCATTCTCCACCATCTGAATTACACACGATGTCTATACCGTGGCCTTTGGTTACATGGGGCATGGATGTCATTGGGCCAATCGAGCCATCAGCATCAAATGGGCACAGGTTCATTCTGGTAACCATAGAGTATTTCACCAAGTGGGTAGAGGCTAAAACATTCAAGTCTGTAACCAAGAAGGCAGTGGTTGATTTTGTGCACTCAAATATCATTTTCCAGTTTGGGATACCAAAGGTGATCATTACAGACAACGGGGCTAATCTCAATAGTCATATGATGAAAGAGGTGTGTCAACAGTTTAAGATTACACATCACAATTCCACCCCATATAACCCCAAGGAGAATGGAGCAGTCGAGGCAGCCAACAAGAACATAAAGAAGATACTTCAGAAAATGGTGGAAGGGTCCAGGCAATGGCATGAGAAGCTGCCTTTTGCATTGTTGGGTTATCGCACTACTGTTCGTACTTCAGTAGTGGCAACTCCTTATTTGTTGGTATATGGCACGAAAGCAGTGATACCCGCGGAAATTGAAATTCCATCCCTTCGGATCGTTGCAGAAGCCAAAATTGATGATGATGAGTGGGTTAAAACCTGCCTGGAACAATTAAGTTTGATTGATGAGAAAAGATTAGCAGCAGTGTGTCATGGCCAGTTGTATCAATAGAGAATGGCAAGAGAATATAATAAGATGGTGCGTCCAGGGAAGTTTGAAGTGGGTCAGTTAGTATTGAAATGTATCCTTCCTCATCAGGCTGAAACAAAAGGCAAGTTCGCCCTAAATTGGCAGGGACCGTTCGTCGTGACAAGAGTGTTGTCCCATGGTGCTTTGTATTTAACAGATATAGAAGGCTAATGTGTAGAAATAGATATCAATTCTGATGCAGTCAAAAGATACTATGTATGATTTCTTTGGTCAAATTGGGTTTGTTTGTACTTGGCATATTTTGGAGATTGGAATGACGAAGGCATTTTGTTCTGCTATCTAAACACTTTATCCTTTGTTATCCTTTTTGAGCCTTGTTTATTTCCTTTCATACCCCTCTTTTGGAATCAATGGCAAAATCCAGAAACGCGAGAACAAACAATGAGAAAAAGAAAGAAATGAAAAGAGAAAGAGAAGAATGAAAAAGAAAAAAAAGGGGGGGGGGGGGAAAGAAAAGAAAACAAAACTAAAAAAGGAAGAGAAAAGAAAAGAAAAGAAAAAATCGCAACAACGAAGTAATTTCTATGACATGAACTACGTTCGACCTGATTCCTTTTAAGGATATGTAGGCAGCCTCACGGTTCGGTCCCATCAAAATAAAAATTCAAAAGTCCCCAAGCAAAGAAACTAAGGTAGAAGTTGTGGTTGTTGTAGGAAATCTGATTCCGAAAGTTGTAATGTTGAACCCATTTGAATTGTTTTGAGCCTTTGATACCCTTTCTTTCTAACCTTATCCAAAAGCCCACGTTACGGTCCAAAGAAAGACCTTCCGATCAGTCTTTGAGAAATGTCAAGTCAAACAAGGAGAGGTAATTCACATCAGGGGCAACACTCTGGTCCAAGGAAAAAAATGTTAAAAAATGAGAGAGTCTTATTGGTCAAAACCCTCACAGGCACCGTAAGGCGACGAGAGCTGAGGGAAAAACAAAAATGATAGAGTCTTACTGGTGAAAACCCTCACGAGCACCGTAAGGCGAAAGTAAGTTGAAAGATTAAAAAATGAGAGAGGCTTGTTGGTGAAAACCCTTCAAGGCACCGCAGGCCGAACAAGGTCAAGGTTTTGGTGAAGAAATCAGGTTATGGAATTCCGGGGAAACAAATTATGGCAACTGAAAGTTGATTGGTTGGATAGACTGGGCCTATTAATTCGAAATGCATGTCATGATCATTGGTACCAGCTGTTCCACACAGATAAGCCTCTTTCCTCTTTCCTTTCTTAGCAAGTCATCCAGTTTTGGATTTTCCTTATCCTTAACTCTCAAGGTCATTGCATTTCATTTCTTTTGGGTTTCATTTCTCTAATATGTTACCAATGTCTGTTCTGTTTAAGCAAATAAGAAGGAATTTCAAAGCTTACTACCAACTCCCAAAGTTACACAAGGCGCAGGGCAGATAAGGCATTGCTGGAGGTAGTATGATGTGAAATGGGGTACAAAAGGTCAAGTGGAAGTTCCATCGGTGAAACGGTTTAGTAATTTCGCGGGAAATGGAGAGGGTCAAATAGATAGGTCAGAGATGTAACACAACGGTTTGGGTAGAGAACACTCGGGTCATCTAAGGTCATGGTGGTTTGAAATTTAGCCGGGAAGTCAAGCGGTTCTTAGCCAGTTCAGAGGGAGCCAATCAAAACAAAGCACAGTAGCGGAGAGACCTTCTACAAAGAATGCCATCAACTAGCCACCACATTTAAACTGACAAGATTTCTCTTTGATTAAAACAGGGGTAGAAAATTTCGGTTGTTTCAGAGAAATCCTCCGCAAGGGAAAGCCAAGCACCAGACAAGTTTGACTTTTGATTTTCAGGGCCCGCCTGGATAATGGAATTTAATTTAAAAGTCTTCAGGACCCTCCTGGAAATGGGACCTAGTGTAAATTCAGACATAGCATAATCTAGCAAGAATGTATCCAAAGTAATATAGGTTGCCTTTGAAGTGTGCATGTTAAAGATAGGACTCAATTAGGAGTTTTCAGGACCCTCCTGAATAATGGGACGTAGTTTTAAGATTTCAATTAGATAACAACATTTAGCGTAAGTTCTGCCGTAGGGTAGTATAATTCAACCATAAAAGTTGTCACTTTTAAGATAAGATTTGATGTTTGATTTTCAAGACCCTCCTGGATAATGGGGTTTAATTTTAAGACCTTCTCAGATAACAAGATTCAGTGGAAGTCACACCTTTAGAAGATATAATTTATATTTTAAAACCGTCGCTTGATTTTAAGTTTTTAGGACCCTCCTGGATAATGTGATTTAGCTTTCAAATTCATAGAGATATTTGGTAACATGATTCAATTAACACACACAGATGCGCTCAGCACCAAACTGGGGCAGAAGTTTTCTTTGTCTTTGTCTATTTTGTGGAAATCAGGCGCCCACCTGGAGAACAAGGGAATACATTTCAAGTTCAGCAATCAGGCGCCCACCTGGAGAACAAGGGAATACACTTTCAAGTTTTAGCAATCAAGCACCCAAATGGAGAACAAGGGAATACATTTCAAGTTTCAGTAATCAGGCGCCCACCTGGAGAACAAGGGAATACATTTCAAGTTTCAGTAATCAGGCGCCCACCTGAAGAATAAGGGAATACATTTTCAAGTTCAGCAATCAGGTGCCCACCTGGAGAATAAGGGAATACATTTCAAATTCAGCAATCAGGTGCCCACCTGGAGAACAAGGGAATACATTTCAAGTTTCAGTAATCAGGCGCCCACCTAGAGAACAAAGGAATACATTTTCAAGTTCAGCAATCAAGCGCCCACCTGGAGAACAAGGGAGTATAGTTCAAGTTTCAGCTTTCAAGTTCTTACTGGTATTTGGTAACACGCCAAAATGGGGCAAAAGTTTTCTTTGTTTTTGTCTATTTTGTTGAAATCAGGCGCCCACCTGGAGAACAAGGGAATACATCCAAGTTCAGATATCAGGTGCCCACCTGAAGAACAAGGGAATACATTTCAAATTCAGCAATCAGGAGCCCACCTGGAGAACAGGGGAATACATTCAAGTTTTAGCAAGTAGGCGTCCACTTGGAGAAAAGGAAAACAACTCGGATTACAATTCAAGGCGGCAACAAGGGAATTTCACCGGGAGAATACAAGTCAACAAGGCAACAGGAACCACAAGGGCAAGTGTGAAGATATAGATAGGATCTTGTAAACTCACAGATCATAGTCTAGTCTAACTTATTTTATTTTTGACATGGTGTAATAAGGGGGTTCAGTAAGCAACATCAACAACAGTGAATTCACAGCTTTATGGTAGTCCCATCTACCAAACATTCCTGAACTACATTGACCTAATTCCTTTTTAGCCAAGGATATGTAGGCAACCTCAGAAGCAGGGCGCGGTCAACTCTTTAAAAAATGCCTCCTACGGAGTATTCAAATGGGCAAAAATCGCTCGTATCCGCTCACTTTATCTTTGCCCGAAAACTCTGCGTGTTTCCGAGCAAAGAGGGGCAGCTGTGAGAACGTATTTTTTGCCCTATATGAATTACTCCCATAATTTCAAAACAAAATAATTTCTTTTCATTATTGGCAATTTTATGGATTTTCGTGGTATTTTATGTTAAATGTTTGCATTTGTCTGTGAACATTTATTTTATTTAGCTAATGAAAAATACAAAAATACGTACATTTGAATTTAAGATTTAATTTGGTATTTTAGGATTAATTAATTAATTTAGTTTTTTTATAAAAAGGAAAATCACAAAAAATAGTTTATTTTTGCGCGTTTGAATTTTGTCGCTTGCTTTAATTTTGGAATTAAATAGTTGTGATAATTATTATTTAGAGTTAGTTAATTTAATTTGATAAGTATTATTTGATTAGGGATTAATTTAGGTTTTATTTTTAAATTTAATTTAAAAGAATTTTGGAAAAAATAAATTAAAAAGGATAAGGGAATAAAATAAGAAGAGAATGAGGTCTGGGCCATTAATTCGAAGCCCAAACGTTACCCATCACCCTTACCCGGCCCAAAACCACCCGGACCCGGTCCATGCTCCCCCCTTAATCAAAACGACGTCGTTTCATTAGCTTTGATCTGAGCCGTTGATTGTTCCTAATCCAACGGACGGGAACTAGGTTTTCGTTAATATTTATAGGTCCGAATCCTCCCCCCCCATGCTCAGTCGTCTCTCACACCGGAGACCAAACCTAAACCCTAATAGCCGCCACCCTTTCCCACTGTCCTCCAGTCGCGGCGCCATCTCCAAACGCCGCCAAAATTACACCATATAGAGTCGTCACTCCCCTTTTTCCAAATCCACACTCCATTACCTTCGAATATTGCCCTAGTTCCTCGAATCTTAGATCAGAAAAGAACCCCAAAAATCCCAAGGCAAGCTTTGGCGAAATTTGGTGTCGAATCCGATTTTATTCGTGTGTTCTTCGTAAGAGCTCACGATTAACATCAGATTTGGCTGGAAAATCTGAGGATTTGAAGACCCAGACCCCTCTTTCATTTTCTTAACTTTTCTTAGGTATTCTTCTTTTCTTCTTTTGGTTTAATCTGTTCGTCGTTTGTTTTTCGGTTTTCTATTTCTTCTCCTCTTCTTGAATCATTCTTCATTTGTTCTAGAGTTTATTTATTCATTCATGAGTAAATGGAGTCTTGTTCTTAATTAGTATAGCTAGGCTGCAATCAGTTTAGTTTTAAAATTGTTAGTTTGGTTAAGTTTAGTTAGTAAATCATTTAGGCTAAGTTTTAATTGTCCTATGTTATTTGGTGTTTACAACTTGTTAATTAGATAATTGCTAGTTGGGCCGAATAGATTTTTGATCCTGAGGGTTGGGTTTTGGGTCTATTCCGGCTCATTTGGGGCTGAACAGTTGGGTCAAAATTGACCCATGGCCCATTCGGTCTGTCTAGTATATTAATAGGAGTTCAGGGGCAACTTGGGAAGTCTAGGTGGGGTAGTCTGGGTAATTGGCATAGGGAATCTTTTGGTAACTGCTTGAGAAGCTTCTAGGAAGCTGGGTGGGGGGTTTAAGTTGATTTTCAGATGTTTAACTAAGGCTATCTAGGCAAAAACAAAAATTGAAAAGGGCCTAATTGCAAAAGCTGAACTTTTCTAGGCTGCCCTACTTCCTTGCCTATAAAGGCATGTTTCCTTGCCTTTAGAGGAAGAGATTAAAGAGAAAAATCAGAGAAAAATTGAAAACGGCCGGAAATACTAAAATATCACTGTTTCATTGATTCTCTTCTGCATTTATTTGTTACAATTTAATCTCTGAAGTAATTCTTGTGAGCACGTGATTTTTGTTTTTGCGCGACAATCGCTCCAAAAGAAATAAAAATAATAACAAATGGTCCCACTGTACAACTTTGGATTTTACATAGCACTTTGTTAATTGTTTATGATTTTTGCCCATTTTTATTTTTTATTAAAACAAAATACAAAAATGTATGTGTCATGCGTAGTTGGAACCGTAATCCGGTTATTGAAAAGAAAAATCATAAATAGACATCTTTGTCCGTGATTTTTTGTTTTGTTTGATTTTACCTGCTTTAAATATTTTAATATACGTGTGCAAATAATTGTGTTAAGTGTTTATTTAATTTTAATTTGATTTACCTAGGTTTTGTTTTTAAATAAAAAAAATAAAAATGATAATAATATTAAAAAAAATATATAAGAGATAAGTGCAGAATTAGTTTGAAAGTCAGTTTGGGCTGATTTTCATTTTTAATTCAAAGCCCAAACAACCCAGCCCAAAAACCTGTGCTTGCCCCGGTCCGGACCAACCTACTTCAAAAACGTCCAAACGACGTCGTAGTGGTTGAGTCTGATCTGAGCCATTGATCTCTGAATGATCAACGGCCAAGATCTCACACCCCGTACCCACTAACAGACCCGACCCGTCTCACCCGGACCGACCCCAACCCTTCACCCTTGAAACGACACCGTTTCCCGTTAGTTGAAGGATCCTGGCCCTTCATCGTGTCTCATCCAACGGCCAGGATCCATCTATCCACTAACTATATAAACCTACAACCCTTCACCCCGCGCCCTGATCCAAACCCCCCCTGCCTTAGGTCGTCTTCACCAGACCTCAGACCTTCAAACCCTAGCCGCCCCTGTATACTTTCACCATGAAAGCCGGCGGCATGGACGCCGGTGACCCCATCCTTAACACCATAGAACCCCCTTGCCACCCTGAACATGGATCTGTTAACCACTTAGCTCGAATCCCCTCCCACCTTCTCGAATCTTCATTTGAAGATTCGAGTCGAAACCTAACTTACACCGATTAACCCCAGTTTCATACCAGATAGTCCCCGGACCCCCCTCGTGACCAAACCATGCTTGGTTTGGTCCGAATCTGACCAGGGAAACACAAATCCCAGATCTGATGTTTTGAACCCTAGGGTCCTCGTGTCTGTCCCTTGCCTGTTCCGTGCCTGTCCTCGTGCCTGTTCCGTGCCTGTTTTAAACTAAGAGATTAGGGTTAACCTCGTGTCTGTCCCGTGCCTGTTTAAACCAAGAGATTAGGTTTAAACCTCGTGCCTGTTCCGTACCTGTTTAAGCCTCAGAGATTAAGGTCTAATGGACCTTAATCGAAGTGTTTTTCATCTGAGAAACACTTCGATTAAAGTCCGTTCAGCCTTAAGAAAGGCCTGTTCGAATCCAACCTGAGGCTCTTTGATTTTTCAGGATTTAAGGTGAGTTTTGTTTTGTTTTCTTTTCCTTATTCCATGTGCTGATTAAAGGTCTGTTCATGTTTTGTTGAAATTTGTGTCTTTGAATTTTTTATCAATTGTTGATTGTCCACTTTGCCTGTACCCCTTTGTTTGATCGAATGTTTCCTCATTCACTGATAATGTGTGTGTATGTGAACTGCCTAATTGACTGAATCAAAGTTGTTTGAGTAATCAATCCCCAAGTTAACCTCTGTATTGACATGTGCAATCTGACCCTTTGTTGATACTGTTCGATTCTAATCCTTGGCTTTGATTGTGTATGTTGTAACTGGTATAGTCGATTCGATACATGTCGTCAAAAGATTTAGCTGTTTGAATGGTAACAGCTCGATTTGTTTTGCTGAACATTGTTTGAATTAAGAATCAACTATAGCTACTTACCTTTGATGTATTTGAATCAGAAATGTAAAGGGATTGGTTTAAAATAATTGCAATCTGAATTGATAGCATGTACACTTGTGCACAACATGTGCATAAAGGCCCTTTTTGAATTAAAATAGTTTGACAGCATGTGCTGTCAGAACACACCCCTGCTGCCCATACTCTACTTTAGTTTCAGAAATAATAAACATTACTCAAAGTAAGTCTGCTATGGAATATCATGGGGTTTGTTTATACTTAATTAGTTAAGTGGAATCTGAAAGTAGGAGAGCACATGGGAGGGTGTTCTGATTGTCTAAACAGGCTGTTAAAGGGGAGATTTTTGATATACACACAGGGGGACGGACATTGAGAAGAGAGAGTAAATTGAGAGGATAACAACAGGGAGGAGATCAGGAGATCAGATAGAAGGGAGGGGTGGCTGAAGATATACACACATAGACATAGAGACACACACATATTAACACACACAGATAGAAATAGATAGAGAGAGGCATAACACAGAAAAGAGGGACTGCATCTTCATCTTTGTCTTGATTCTCACTGGTCTGGATTTCCTTGTTCCATATTGATTTCTTCTGAGGCCTGTTTGAGATTACTAGTTGTGTGTAGCATCAGTTCATTTCTGGATCTATTCTGCCCAAATTCTGATTCACTCTGCTGGGAATTTGCTACATTCTGCCATTTTTCATTGGTTCTAAACTGCACCTTGCACTGGAAATTTGTCCTGCTGTTTGTTCATCTGTTACTGCTGTTTTGCTTGCACTGTTGCTCAATTGACTCTCTTGCTTTCTTCATTGTAAGCATCTCCTCAGGTACACACTTCGAATCTGTCTGATGTAACTGATGTCGCAATGAAAGTTGGATCGAAAGATCCGAAGAATTTTTAATCATCTGTTGCCTTACTTATAGCTTTGCGAATATTGTTAAAGATGTATAAATCCTTTAACTTTTAGCCTGAGAGAGAATACATTAGTAAGCTTGTACTTAATTAATGTTTATGTTGATTTGAAACTGTGGTGTTTGATTCATTTAGTAGCATACAGGATGTAAATGTAACACATGGAATGTGAAACTATTTAGTGCGATTGTTAAAGTTAAATTCACTCTTTCAGCATGTTTTGAGTAAGTAAGGGCAAATGGCTATTAAACCTAGCCAAATATAATACAGTTTTTGAATCGTCCAGTTTTCGATTTCTTTAGGCAGTTTATAGGACTAGTTTTGAATATCATCGGTAGTATTCTTTAATAAGGAATTCTATTAACCCTGTTTAAGCAAGTTAATCTAAATTCGACCTAAAGATGTTTGTTCGGATTAAGTGTTGTATTTCGTTAGAATAAACGGATTTCTTTTGTCAAATTAAAGCATTTTTTCCATTGAAGTATAATGTTTTCTCAACTTTGTAAATAATTAACCATAAGAATCCGGATTAGGCCAAAACATATAATTAAATTAGCATGTACCTTTCTCTTCTAGTTTTAGAGACAAAAGCATTAGAAATGTAGCCACTTTAGGATATCCTTTCTAAAAATAGAGATGAGCCTCGCCAAATAAAACGCAAAATTGCGGGGCCCTCAATAAATAACCATAATAATTTTTTTAGAATTCGGGATAGGCCGTTTATTGAATTTCATGGCCTTCTACAAAAATAATAACGCGCTAGACTCTTTAGGCGCGGCTTAATAATTTGACCTTCTTAAACACGGGTGCACATTGATGTGACCCAAATCCAAATCTCAACGGAGTCAAAATGTGTCGACGACCACGGGTGCATTGATTGTGACGTGGTTCGAGATGCATTTTCACGACGTTGCAATTCTATAAAAATAAATGATAATAATAAAAGCGGTTTAAACTTAATAAAAGCACGTAAGTCATAACATATATTTAAATCAGATATTTAGCCATTATAACAATTTAAGCGACCGTGCTAGAACCACGGGATTCGAGGGTGCCTAACACCTTCCCTCGGGTCAACAGAATTCCTTACTTAGAATTTATGGTTCGCAGACTTCATTTGGAAAAGTCGAATATTTTTCCTCGATTTGGGATTCAAGATAAACCGGTGACTTGGGACACCAAAAACCTTTCCCAAGTGGCGACTCTGAATTAAATAAATAATCCCATTTCGAATATTGTCACTTAAATTGGAAAAACTCCCTCGCGCATTTAACCCTTCGGGACGGGCGCGCAAAAAGGAGGTGTGACAATTCCTGAATCATTTGGGGGTTAAAATTGAT
The DNA here is from genome assembly GCF_000715075.1 of Nicotiana tabacum. Classification (NCBI taxonomy): domain Eukaryota; kingdom Viridiplantae; phylum Streptophyta; class Magnoliopsida; order Solanales; family Solanaceae; genus Nicotiana; species Nicotiana tabacum. Next base: position 26,314,123 of record NC_134082.1, on the reverse strand, counting down.
TGAACTTGGGTTTGTGGAAGTTTGATTTGAAGTTGTTGAGTTGCTGGGTTCTGCTACTTTGCTGCTTGGCTACTGACCTCCCCTTGCTTTCTTTCATTTCATATTCCAGGTACATGTTTCTAGATTCACCTCACATGAGGCTTGACATTGAAGTGAAATGAAATATGGAGTTCTAAATATGGCTTCTACATATTCAGATCCTTTAGTTCAATTTTAGTTTTTTGGAGTTAATTGATGGATTGTATGTTCAACATGAGAACTATTAGTTAGTTTGCATCTGTTTGGAGTTAGTAGAGTCCTTGCAGTTAAATGTTGCTTGCTTTTGAAATTCTTACTATTATAGCTGGTCTTGGACTATTGAGAAATGGAACTTGATAAAAATATTGATCATTAGCTAAATTTTGTGGTTAAGCAGTGTTAGCTAAGCATATGGTGTTAGATCCCTTATGCCTTTGCAGCTTATTTGAATATTGAGGCCTAATGATATGTCCAAGATCTCATGTTACTGTTTGATAGATTAAGCTGTATGATATGAGTATTAGTTGAATGTTTTGTTTTTAAAATCAATTGCTGGTTTGAAGTTATTTGGGAATGATGATTTAAGGCAAGGAAAATGAGAGAGCGAAATATATGTTAATATACGTGTGCTGAGTTTGGGGAATCATGTTAGTGTAGATTCGAATAATCTGCTTAGGAATTGTAATAACAGCTTGACAGATTCAATTGATAGGGCCTGAACTTCATATATTTGGCTATTTCGAGAATGTTAATGGTTTGTTTGTTCACGATGTTGACTCAGTAGATTCGTTCTTCGTGATTCTGTAATGGTCATTTGGAGTCCAATTTCCCTACGCGAATTTGGTTGATGAGGATCCATCTGGACTCGATGCCGAGTTAGTTCATAAGAAAACTTGGTCTCTCCCCAGGCCCAAGTCTAAGGTCCTTTCACGAGCAGGGCCTTGTATATGCTAAGGCTTATGTTCTTTTTATTCAAACCAGCTCTAGATTAATAGTTGCACTGGCCCAAACCTCTTTATGTAATTAAATTACCTGCTGATCTCACTTGGGTTTATGACCATTAAAAGCAATTTGAGTCTTAATATAGAATAGGCTCAAACATCTTAGGCCCGTTTAATTAAGTATTGTTTTTCTAATAAATTGAGGGGTGCCGCGCCCAACAATCTTACATGCACGACCCTCATTTAGTTAATGTGTTTGCTTTTTAGAATTCGAGCCGTGCCATTTAGCAAATTTCCATGGCCCTTGCGAAGTTAAACGCGTAGTTGCTTCATGTGCGTTCTTTTAATTATTTACCTTCTTAAATTCGGGTGCGCATTTATGTGACCAAAATGCAAAATCTCAACAATGTTAAAATATATCGAAGACCGCGGGTGCATTTATGTGATGTGGTTCAAGACGTGTTTTAATAACGTTGCAATCTTTCTAAAAATGAATAAAAGCGGTTAGAGTTAAAAATGCACATAGGTTTTAAAACTTGCATTAAAATCAGATAATAGGCCAATTGTAACAGTTGAGCGACCGTGCTAGAACCACGTAACTGGGGAATGCCTAACACCTTCTCCCGGGTTAACAGAATTCCTTACCCGGATTTCTGTCTTCGCGGACTGTAAACAGAGTCAATCTTTTTCTCGATTTGGGATTTGAACCGGTGACTTGGGACACCATATAATTATCCCAAGTGGCGACTCTGAATTTGATAAATAAATAATCCCGTTTCGATTGTCACTTAAATTGGAAAAAACTTCCTTATACCCTTATGTGGTGTAGGTAAAAAGGAGGTGTGACATTGGGTATATTTTTGTGATGGGTGGAGGTGCTATTTCTTCGAAAAGTGAGAAGCAAAGCATCACTACTACATCTACAATGGAAGTTGAGTTTATTGCTTGTTTTGAGATTGCTTCACATGCTGTCTGGATGAAGAATTTTCTTACTAAATTGCAAATTGTGGATTTTATATCTAAGCCAGTGACTATTTTCTGTGACAATAGTGCAGCTGTGTTCTTCTCCAAGAATAACAAGAGAACAAGAGGCTCTAAGCATGTTAGCCTTAAGTTTCTTAAGGTTAGAGACATGGTAAAAGAAGGTGATATATGCAGTGAGCCTATTAGCACAGAATCTATGTTGGCTGATCCTTTGACTAAAGGCCTTAGGCCTGTAGTGTTTAATGAACATGCTAAAAATATGGGTGTTTTAGAGTCTTTTGATGTGCTTTAGTCAGTGGGAGTTACTTTGTAATTGCTGACTGAGATATTGCTTTCAATAAATTCTATTTTTATGCAAACTTGTGTTATTTGATATATGTTATGCTTATGACTAACATGATAATTTATTTATTTATTTTTATTTCCAATTGGACATTGTATAAACTCGTGATATCATTGAGTATTGCTGCTTATTGCCTTGATTATCCCGGGTAAGTCACAAGGGAATTCTCTCGAGGTGATATGGTTTTGTGTCACTTGGAGGCTCCTGAGGTGATATGGTTATAATATCACTTGGAGGATTATTTCTTTCTAAGAGGTATGCATCTATTCACCTTGATTAGAGAGATAAAATGCTTAGCGCACATGTTTGATCCATGTTTATGGAAATTCTAGCATATGTGGTCGTATATAGAATTCATACCTTAAAATGGTGCGATGCCTGCTACGATTCATTGTTAGTATTTTCTATTGAGACTCAATGGATTGTTATATGAGTTATTCTATCCTTGGCTATGTGAGTAGTGTGGCCACCGTAGAGTTTAAAATCTTTTTTCAAAATGATTTTCTTAAAAACTCAAATATTTAAAATTATTTTCTTGTCCTCAATTAACGTTGGCGTCCAAGTGGGAGAATGTTGGAATTTGGACTTACGTTAATTGGTTATAGCCTGAAAGGATTGTGACGTGGCCCAAGTGGTGGATAAATAAAAGGCCTAATATTAAATATTGTGTGTGTGGATAAGTGAGGCCCAATAACTATTGGTCTGTGATGGGTAGACACTCTTTATAAATAGAAGCCAACCCCCCTTTCCCTAGATATTAGAAAACCCTAGCGTATTCTGCCCCTTGAATATGTGGTAACGGAAGGCGTCCCATCAGTCAAGTTCTCCGGACTATGAGAAAGCGTAGCTAGTGGATCGTGAAAGTTGGTCTCAGGCTTAATCGCCGTTTGTTGTCGCTGTTGTATCCATGAAGTTTAACGGTATGCTTCCTTAGACTCTAACTCTAGATTGATTGCATAATTATGTCTTAATCTCTCTATGGCTGCGATTTAATAATCTAACATCTCGAACCAAATATGTGCAAAATAATCTAGTCTCACTAGGCTAAGACCAACCAACCAGAGAATGGTATCGCCTCCCATATAAGTCCTAAGGCCTCATACTAAGCTCTCGATACTAGACTAATAGTTGTTGTTATATGCAAACTTCGCTAATGGTAGAACTCGATCCCACTGGCCTCCAAAATCAATAATGCAGGCCCTAAAAATATCCTCAATGATCTGAATGGTCCGCACGAACAACCTATCTGTTAGAGAATGAAATGTTGTACTAAACTCAACTTGCGTGCCCAACTCACGCTGCACATCACTGAAAGAATTCGAGGTAAACTGAGTGTCGCACATGAAGGCCACATCACTAGCCTTCCTATAAGAAAACTCTTCTGCCTAAACTGTGTGGTGCGGAACCTCTCCGGAATCAACTTCACTTTTTCCAAAGTATCTCGAACCAAATCTTTTCCCAATAACCGAGTCTCACTAGGCTTAAACCAACCAACCAGAGAATAACATCACCTCCCTTATATGGCCTGGTACTAAGCCATTTCAATACTAGACTGACAGTTGTTACTATATTCAAACTCCACTAATGGTAGAAACTGATCTCACTGGCCTCCAAAATCAATAATGCAGGACCTCAATATATCCTCCAAGATCTCAATAGTCCGCTCGGACTGCCCGTCCGCTTGAGGATGAAATGTTGTACTCAACTCAACATGCATGCCCAACTCGCTGCACAACTCTCCAAAAATATGAGTTAAACTGAATGTCGCAATCCGAGATTATAGAAATAGGTACACCATGCAAGTGAAAAATTTCTCAGATGTAGATGTTAGCCAACAATTCTGAAGTGTAGGAAATCATGACAGGAATGAAATAGGCCGATTTGGTCAATCGATCCACAATGACCAAATGACATCAAAATTCCTCAAGGTCCGTGGCAGTCCCACCATGAAATCCATAATGATACGCTCCCACTTCCACTCTTGTATATCAACTTTTTGAAGCAAATTTCCCAGTCTCTAATGCTCGTACTTGACCTGCTGACAATTCAAACATTGTGCAACATGCCCAACAATATCCGTTTTTATCCGTATCTACCAATAATGCTACTTTAAATCACGATGCATCTTCCTAGCACTTGGATGAATAGAATACTTTGAATTATGAGCCTCTTTAAGAATTAACTCTCTCAAGCCATCGTCATTAGGAGCACAAACGCAACCCTAAAGTTGCAATACACAATTTTTACCAATACTCATCTCCGTAGCACCAACGTGCTGCACCGTGTCCTTAAGGACAAGCAAGTGAGGATCATCATATTGGCGAGCCTTAATGCGCTCAAACAAAGATGACTATGAAATAACACAAGCAAGGACTTACTCAGCTCTGAAATACGTTAATAAAATCTCTCGGTACGTCATAAAACTATTATGTCTCTGATTAATATCATGAAATAAATTTTACCAACTTATGCATTTTTGAGACCCATGAACAAATGACAGAATAATAAGACTTATGGGAAAACAAGAATATACGCATCTCTAGTATTTCCACGAATAAAATAATTTATAGAAGTTGTTCATTTGCTCGTTTCGTTAGTGTCGTGTAGAACATGCCAAAAAGAAAGAAGGAATAGCCTTAACATACCTTAATTGCTCACAAGAACTCGAGAAGGTCGTAGATAAACATTCAATCTTGGATCATATTCAAAAGAATTATCCTCAAGGCATGAATTCCCAAACTGCTTAACATAAAATGTAACTATATTTAGTAACAACCTCTCTAACACTCCCTTCACCCTTGATACTTGATTATCAGAAGACAACTGAGGAAGATGCACAACACTGGCTAGCTCCGAATCAGAATAAACCTCCAAAAATAATGGCTGAAGGTAAAAGGTGAAAAGCAAGAGAAAGGGCTTTCGTTATTTAAAAAGGTTTGAGAATACAATTTTATTCAGAAAATAGGGAATTACATATATTGAAGTGATGGGACATTATGCAGCATTTCCTTAAAGTTAGATAGATTTGAGTTGGTTTGGACCCGCCTAAAATCCAAGCAAAGAATCAACAAGACAATTTAATTAAGTACAAAAAATCATATAACCGCCAAATAAATAGCCTAGTCTTACTTATAGAAAAATAAATAAATTATAAATATCCCATGGGCAAGAACCCGAAACAGCCTAAAATAAAATCTAACTATTTTTGGTAACAACATGTCTCACTCTCACTCTCGTCTTACTAATGTTAACAGTTTCAAGGATGGAAGTTACTGCTGATAGTCATATAAAACATGTATATCTTGTAGCAAAGAAAAACTGAGATCGTGATCTAAAGCAAAAAGAGAGATTTAGCAACTCTCGTTCAAAAAGGAAAAAGAATTTTGACCCCCCCGTTACATAACAAGCAAATGCGCTAATAAGCCTTAGTCGAACACTCTTACAAGACTCTTAAGAGTCATCTAAACTTCAAGGGAGGGGCTGCCACGTTTAATTCTTATCCAAAAATATGAATTACTTAATCTCCCACTAAAATTTATAATTACCCAATTGTTCACATAATTAAAAATTATCTCAAATTACTTATCATACTACTTACTTTTAACACACTTTATACATTTTGCTATTATGGTCATGTGGTACCATATAAAATAAATACATACACTATTATTTCATTAAAATATCCAAATAAAAAAAATACATATAATTTCTCAACTTCTAATTTTCCTATTCTCATATAAAGAGTACAAATTTTCGTACGCTTAATTCTTAAAATGGTAAAAAGATAAAATAATTTCTATCTTCACAATAAAGAAATCTCATAAACTTTCTCGTATTATGTATATAATTTAAAGCATATTCGAAAGTAGTAATATTAGTAACTATCAGAAATTATACTTATAAAACCTTTACTAAAATACTTCACTTAAAAAAAATACCACACTAACATAATATCTAACGATCTCAAACTTGTTAAACTTACGGGGTTTTATAATAACATAGTCACAAAATTAGTATAAATAAAAAATACTCCAAGCGGGCGTTCTTCCACTTAATCAGACAACATGAACAAGGCTAACCATACAATACCTGTAAAATACGTAGTATAATCAAAGAATGCATATATCAGGACAAAGAACGCAATATATCGCCAAAACCATTCAACCAAATAACATTCATAGCCTGATGAAGAACAAACATCTATAAAGAAGTGAATAATAGCAAGAAATTTGTAATCACATCAAAGACCAAGAAGCAGACAATGAAAGTAACGTTCCCTAACTCAGATGTGAAGCAACTTGGCAACATATTCAAAAGGGAAATCACATTAACTCTTCAGCACCACTTTTAACTGAAAGATACCTTAAATTAAAAACTAGTACTTCCCTCATTTTAGTCATATTGACAGGCATCAAACACCTTTCAAATCACTATTACTCTTTTCCTAATATTAAAGTACGGAATGTAGCAGAATCTTCTTCAAGCACATGGAAATCTCAACAACCCGAATAAAAGTAGTATTATTTTCGGCCTCCTGGACCATCCCATACTGGATACCAAAGTTGAGGCCCTCAGTGAACCTCCTAACCCTCTCCCTCTCAGTAGGGATCAAGAATAACACATGACGTGCCAACTCCATGAACCTCATCTCATACTGAGTAATGTTCATACCCTCCTAGTGTGGATGCTCAAACTCCCTAGAAACTCATCTTTGCAAGTCTGTGGAATAAACTTGTCTAAGAAGAGAACTTAGAACTGATGCCATATAAGTAGTGATGAGCCAACTGGCCTACCCGACTCATTGCTCTACCAAAACCTATAGGTTGGCCATGATAGCTGGAAAGTAGTGAAGTCAACTACTTTTGAGTCCAGAAGATCCAAAGTGCATAGAATCTGCTGGTACTGATCAAGGAAACCCTTTGAATCCTTATAATCTCCTCCACTAAATTGGGGAGGATGAATTCTCTTAAATCTCTCCAACCTTTTCTGATCCTCAGCAATCAAAGATGGTCTAATCTTGGTCTAAGATGCAATGACCAGCTGTACCGACAAAATCCCTAGTGTTTTATAACCCTAAGCTAGCTTCTCTGGTGTACAGGCGGGGAGAGTGTGCTTTTACCCTGGCATGTGAGGTATCTAGTGCAACTGGTATCATACCTTCTTGGGCAAAGCTCGAATACACACTCAGAATATTAGCAAAAGTTTCCTGAAGACCACGCATAGCCATAGGTACTGCTGGAGCCTAAGCTAGTCCCACAGGATCGACAATATCCGGAACCTACTAATGTAATGGAGCAACTTGTAGCTCCACATCTACTAATCTAGCTACGGCTCCAGCTGCGGCGCATGCCTTACCTCGGCCTCTCCCTTAGCCCTGGCCCCTCACTTGCTAGGCAAGCCAAGCATTATATTAATGATACGAGATAACAAATTACGAAAATAATATAAGTCTAAAAGTTGAATACTATAAATAAGACTACACTGGTACAATAAATCCCCCAGAACTGGAAATATAAAGTCATGACCTCTACAATGGGAATACAAGTATGATAATGTATGAGCAATAATTACGGTAATAGAAATGGAAAGAGACGCCAAGGACTGCAAGCTGAGTACAACTCTACCTCGTTTCGCATCAACTCAACAACAATCCAGAAGAAGCTCTCGGTTAGGTCCTACACTTGTATCTGCACAATTAAGTACAGAGCGTAGTATGAATAGAAGCAACCCATATACTCCGTAAGTATCATGACTAACCTCAGAGAGGAAGTCACAAGGATCATCAATTATACACACGTGAAAAAATCTATACAAGTCATGAATGAGTACGAATATGCAGTAACATTACCAGAGTCTATGTACAATTGCATGTAAACGGATTGTGCTTATAGAGAAGATATGCACGAACATTAAATAGGATAAAAGTTCAGGCATATAGAGAAGATATGCGAAAAAGGCAAGTCAGATCACAAAGAGAGAGACACACATAAATGATATGTATTGGGTATCATTTCCTTAATAGAAGTGGCATAAGAGAAGATATGCATAATGAGATATATGTACAAGTATGAGGCCAACATATAGAGGAGATATGCAGTAAGATCATGTATACAACAAAGAATTTACATATAGCGAAGATATACAAAGTCCTTGTACTGATTAGTTTTCCACAACCGCATATATATGATCAAGGATAAATATGAGAAGACGACCATCGGGGGAGGGGGGTGGATCCTTATCCACATGCTGCATGGACAACTCACGTTACATAATAACCACATGGAAAACTCACGTAAGTCAATCAACTCAACCCGCACGGACAACTTATGGGCTATCAAACCAGTCCATAAAATAGACAAGAAAATACATATACATATACAAGAAAACATATAGTAATTTTCACGTTTGAACAGGAGATTACCTATACAAAATCTCTAACATGATTCATGAAGTAACGTAGTCATACAACAAGTAAAGCATGATGATCAGAATCACAGATATTCAATACAAGGCATAATATAGCCTAAGTACTATCCAAAGCATGAATAAAACCCAGTGCATGCACATGGGCTCAACCCCTCGCATGTACGCCACCCTTAGCATGTAGTCAACGCGAATAACTCTGGTAACTAGTGCCTCAACAAAATTTAGGCAAGATACTTATATCAAACCAGGCAAGTTAATACTCTAAAAATGCCTTCCCATGCAAATAAACCTCCGATCGGTTCGAATCTTGACAAACGAAACAACCCCAAACAATAAAGCTTTGATCTATATAAAAATACATAAAGTCAACCTGAGCACGCATCCAGGAACCCGACCAAACTCAATCATCCCGGTAAAACATTTTATACAAAAAGAAATATAGAAGTTTCATTCAAATACAACCTCAAATCAACCCCCAAATCTCCAATTTTAACTCTCCAACCATAGTCAAAAACCCCAAATTTCTCTTTCAAATCGCATAATCTACTTATAAAATTCATTGTTTAATAGGATATAATATTAAAATCAAGAAGAAATCACTTAGCCTCTTGCCTTGTGTGTAAATCCCATTCAAAATCGTTCCTCTCCATGTCTTCGGCTCAAAATATGAAATAATCGGTCTAAGTCTCAAAATTACATAACTTACACTTTTGTCCATTGGTACCCTTCGTGAATGTCACGACCCAAACTGAAGGGCCATGACTAGCACCCGACCACACTTGCCGAGCACCAACGTACATTTCATCTAACCTTCATTATTATCTTTTAAGGCTGACGAGATCAATATAAATGGTAGACCTAGATCATGGACAACCAGCAATAAAATATGACGGCATGAACATACATAGCAGGGGATGACCAGACAATCAAGAAACTACGTATAAGGTATGAGCTACCACGCTACTATGAAAGACTATACAACAAAAACTAGCCGACAAGGCATACCAAACTATACATGAGCCGACACCTGTCTATGAGCCTCTAAAAGAACATAAGTGTTGAAACATAGCCGGAACATGGCCCCGACATACCCATAATGTCTATAACAAAAATTGCATACCAAGACTAAGGCAAGTCCGGAGAAGGGATCTCGCCAATCACCGCTGAACTGGACAGTCTACTGTGGTGGGGGAGCTGCACCTGTCTGTCTATCAGGACCTGCAGCACGACATGCAGCGTCCACAAATAAAAGGACGTCAGTACGAATAAAGTACTGAGTATGTAAGGCAAGGAACCATAAATGCGATCAGTAATGTAAGCAAGGATAGAGAATATACAACCTGTAACATCTTAGTACCTCTGAGGGCTACTTACATGAAATGCATGATACATATGTATAAATACATAAACCTTTAAAGCATTCGCCTCTATGGGCATCATCATCATCATATCGTACCCGGCCATAATAGGCTCGGTAGAATCGTACCCGGCCATGTGGAGCTCGGTAAAACCCAACTGATCAGTGGTTGCACAATAGGTGCCTTCACAATAGGTGCCGTACCCGGCCAACTATAGCGTGGCTCAGTAGAGTAAAATAGATACATATATATAATGCATGCTCGACTCATGGAATCACATTCTAAACCTTTCGGAGTGAGGTAAGGTCGGTATCCTCTGTACACGTTATTAGGACTAACTCTTCACTATGAACCTTATAAGAATCAGGAAGTACCAACAACATTGATAACATAAGACTAAGAGAAGCAACATTAACATCAATCGTTCCATAAGAGGGAAAACAATGTAAGTACTGCTAGCTTCTAAGAGTAGAGTATCTTGGAAGATCGTTCATTATATTATGTGCAATCGGAGTCGTGCAAAAGAAGGAAAGGGATAGCCTCACATACCTTGTATATACTGCCCCAATCTCAAGCTATGCAATTGTCAAAACTCCTTAGTCTACAATAAGATAAACGATACTATCGTTATCATTTAAGCGTCATAACTATTATGTATCGACCACAACCTATTTTACGATGAAACGGATAGCACCTCCCCTATATATATGACCTCACACCATTCAAAACAATCACCAAACAGCCCAAACAACATCAATAATAAACATATTGAGCCTCACAAAATAGTCCACACACAGCCTAATCACTCCATACATACGACGACCACCGTAGTCGTGTCAAACAACCTGGAAATGTTACGAATAACTATCAGACCATAACCCTACATATATATGGTGTTTCTCCACACCCTTCCTCCTCAAAAACTCCACAAGATAGTAGTAAAATACGCAGCCCAACAACAACGCAAAACAGTCCACAAAACAATAACATTACTTCCAAGCCTTTCGATATATATTTCACAAGTTCTAGCTTCAATGGCTTAGCTGCAACTTGGATAATCTTAAATACATATATAGTAAGAGGTTCCTTACCTTTATACAGAAATAACAACTCCAATTTGACCTTAAATTTCCATGAAATATCCCTCCAATGCTGCCACAACAACAAAAAAGCGAAACTAGCGATCAATTAGTGTTTTTCGGCACTAGAATCACTTTAGAAGGCTTGAAATCACCTAGGATTGATATTAAGAACATGAGGGAGTATTTACAGAACATAAACCCTTTAAAACAACCTCCCACACGAGCTGGAACGACACAAAAATGAGCAACAACAAGAAGAACAAGAGACTTACTAGCGCCACGGAATTCCCGACACTTGATTTGTGTTGTTTGCCCTTTTTTGGGTCTTGAATCTTGAGAGAACCTTGAGAGGATGTTCCTAGGGTTCTAAGGTCTGAAAATAGTGAAAATAAATGACTTAAAACGGGTTGGAGGCATCCTATATAGGTCCAAATATCTTAAACCGACTTAGTGGGCCCCATAGAGAGGTGCTTGGCGCAGTCTCGCGAAAATGCGAATATCTCTCTACTCCGAGATCGTATCGATGAACGGTTTAATGCGTTGGAAACTAGACTCATAGATCTTTAATTTTGTTGGTATATCACCCCGTAATTACTTGTAAATTATGAGAAAAGATTAGAAACATTTGACCTAATGTTTAAGTAAAATTATGAACCTAAGTTGCGACAACTTTTGTCGACTTTTGTTTCATAACTCGTTTGACTTCAAGACTTATGATACGGATATTATATGATTAAAATACCTTAATAAATGGCCTCTTGAGTGTATTAAGCACCGCTAGATTACCTGAAAATACGAGTTACAACATCCTTGATTCGTTTAACTTCTAATACTGGTTAATCACCCTTATACACTCTTGTATCACTTAAGACCAATAGGATTGACTTCTTATCATCTCAAAGATAATTCCTTCTTGGATTTATGTTAACTAATATATGGCATGAACTAACACATGTGGATATGGGTTGTAACACCCTCCCCCTTAGGAACATTCGTCCTCGAATGTAAGGGTTTATGGGGAGTTTAAATCATCGTGGATTCCAATGGAAATTTCCGATCAACTTTCCCCTATAAAATGGTCACTAGCAAAACTTGCAAGTAATTAAGCCCAACATATGGCTTCACAAGGCTACACAAAGCATTATGCGTATTTACATTATCTACATATCACCATTTTGTATTAAGGAGGAGTATTCTCAAATTATTGCTTACCTCATAGAGCCGTTTCTTCTTCCAATGTATCCTGTCTTCCACCAGCATCCTTGTTATCTTCATTCTGGAATAAGTAAGGGTATTTAGACTTCATCTCCTCTTCTGCTTCCCATGTCATTTCTTCCATATTTTTGTTCCTCCACAATACTTTGACGGAAGCTACATCTTTTGTTCTCAACTTGCGGACTTGCCGATCTAATATCGCCACTGAAACTTCTTCATATGATAGGTCCTCTGTAACTTGTACATCTTTGATAGGGATGACTCGAGAAGGGTCTCTAATACATTTTCTCAACATAGATACATGGAATATCGGGTGGACAAATTCCAATTCGGATGGCAATTCTAACTCATAAGCAACCTGTCCAATCCGTCGAAGAATTTTATACGGCCCGATATACCTTGGACTCAGCTTAACTTTCTTCCCAAAACGCATAATACCCTTCATTGGTGAGATCCTCAGGAAAACCCAATCACCAACCTCAAACTCTAGATCACGACGTCGGACATCAGAATAAGATTTTTGCCTGCTTTGTGCCGTCCTCAATCGCTCCTGTATCACTTTCACCTTCTCAATAGCTTGGTGAATCAAATCTGGCCCATATAATTCTGTTTCACCGACTTCGAACCATCCAACTGGTGATCTACATCTCCTCCCATATAGTGCCTCATATGGGGCCATTTTAATACTGGAATGGTAGCTATTGTTATAGGCGAATTCTATGAGTGGAAGATGATCATCCCAATTCCCCTTAAAATCTAGAACACATGCTCGTAGCATATCTTCCAGTGTCTGAATGGTACGTTCAGCCTGTCCATTAGTCTGCGGATGAAATGCAGTGCTGAGATTTACCTGTGTGCCTAAACCCTTCTGGAAAGACCTCCAAAAGTTAGCCGTAAATTGAGCTCCTCGGTCTGATATAATAGATATGGGCACACCATGAAGCCTAACAATCTCCTTGATATACAACTTCGCATAATCTTCAGCCGTGTAAGTTGTCTTCACTGGCAGAAAATGGGCACATTTTGTAAGTCGATCAATTATCACCCAGATGGAGTCAAACTTATGATAAGAGCGAGGTAATCCAATAATGAAGTCCATATTAATCACCTCCCACTTCCAGGTCGGAATCTCTATATTTTGAAGCAATCCACCGAGTTTCTGATGTTCTATCTTTACTTGTTGACAATTGGGACACTGGGCTACAAATTCTGCAATAGACTTCTTCATATTATCCCACCAATACTGCTCCTTGACATCATGATATATCTTTGTCGAGCCGGGATGGATGGAATATCGGGATTGATGAATCTCATTCATAATCTTCTCTCACAACCCTGCCACATTAGGCACACACAATCGGCTCTGGTATCTCAGTGCCCCATCTTTTCCGATCCTAAAAGCCATACTTTTACACTGTTGAATGCTTTCTCTTAATCGTACTAAGATAGGATCTTCATATTGTCATGCTTTTACCTCGGCTACCAAAGATGATTCTGATGTATTATGTACAGTAACACCTCCGTCATCAGAGTCTAACAATCTGATTCTCATATTGGCTAGCTGATGAAGCTCTTTAATCAACCCCCATCTACCTGCCTCAATATGTACTAAGCTTCCCATTGATTTACGGCTGAGAGCGTCTGCCACAACATTGGCTTTACCGGGATGATACAATATCTCGACGTCGTAGTCTTTCAATAATTCAAGCCACCTACGCTGCCTCAAATTCAACTCTTTCTGCTTGAAGATGTATTGTAAACTCTTGTGATGTGTGTAGATGTCAACATGGACGCCGTATAAGTAGTGCCGCCATATCTTCAAAGCATATATTACTGCAGCCAATTCCAAATCATGGGTTGGATAATTCTTTTCATGCTTCTTCAATTGTCTTGATGCATAAGCAATCACATTCCCACGCTGCATCAATACGCACCCCAAACCTATACCTGAGGCATCACAATATACCACATAACCTTCTGTTCCTTCAGGAAGAGTGAGCACTGGTGCAGATGTCAATCGATTCTTCAACTCCTGAAAACTACGTTCACAAGTGTCAGACCACTGGAATTTGGTAGCTTTTTGTGTTAACTTAGTCAATGGTGATGATATAGAGGAAAATCCTTCTACAAACCGCCTATAATATCTTGCTAGCCCTAGGAAGCTGCGGACTTCTGATGGTGTTGTAGGTCTCGGCCAATTCTTTACTGCATCGATCTTCTGAGTGTCGACACTAATACCCTCATCAGATATCACATGGCCAAGGAATGCTACTGAGTTCAGCTAGAATTCACATTTGGAGAGCTTAGCATATAACTTACGATCCTGAAGCGTCTGTAATACTATCCGCAAGTGGCCCGCATGTTCCGCCTCCGAACGAGAATATACTAGAATGTCATCAATGAATACAATCACGAACACATCAAGATAGGGCCTGAATATAGTATTCATGAGATCTATAAAAGCTGCTGGGGCATTTGTTAGCCCGAACGACATCACCAAGAACTCAAAGTGCCCATATCTTGTCCGGAAGGCCGTCTTTGGAATATCCTTCTCCCTAACCCTCACCTGATGATACCCTGAACGTAAATCAATCTTAGAGAAATACTTGGCACCCTGGAGTTGGTCAAACAGGTCATCAATTCTTGGAAGTGGATACTTGTTCTTTATAGTAGACTTATTCAACTGTCGATAGTCGATACACATCCGTAACGACCCGTCTTTCTTCCGCACGAATAGGACTGGTGCACCCCAAGGTGAAGTGCTAGGCCTAATAAAGCCCTTATCCAGCAAGTCCTTCAACTGCACCTTCAACTCTCGCAACTCTGCCGGGGCCATTCTGTATGGAGGAATAGAGATCGGTTGAGTGTCAGGCAACACATCAATGCTAAACTCAATCTCCCTTTCAGGAGGAAGGCCTGGGAGTTCATCTGGGAATTCGTTGACCACAAGGATTGTTTGTAAAGTAGGCGGTTTCGCCTCCGCATCCCTAACGCGAACGAGATGATAAATGTAACCTTTTGAGATCATTTTCCTTGCCTTAAGATAGGAAATAAACCTACCTTTCGGTGTAGCAATGTTCCCTTTCCATTCAATGACGGGTTCACCCGGAAATTGGAACCTAACCATCTTCGTACGACAGTCAACATTTGCATAGCATGAGGCCAACCAGTCCATTCCCATTATCACATCAAAATCAACCATTTCTAACTCAAATAAATTTGCCGAGGTTTGACGACTACAAATCATCACAGTGCAACCTCTATATACCCTTCTAGCAATCACAGAATCTCCTATCGGAGTAGATACCGCGAGGGGTTTACTTATCAATTCAGGTTCAATGACAAACTTATTAGCCACAAAGGGTGTAACATATGATAATGTAGATCCCGGATCAATCAGCGCATATACATCATAAGAAAACACAGATATAATACCTGTAACAACATCTGGAGACGACTCGAGATCCTGTCGACCTACTAGAGCATAGGTTCGATTTTGAGCACCACTCGAACTCGGCACTGCACCTCTACCCCTACCACGACCTGTCGACTGCTGAAAACCCCGTGCTGGAGGTCGAACTGATGAGGAAGAACCAGACACAGATCCAATCGGCTGAGTCATACCATCACCTCCTCTATTAGGACAATCCCGCATCATATGGCCAGGCTGCCCGCAAGAATAGCATGCATCAGAACCTCGACGACACAGTCCAAAGTGGGCCTTGCCGCACTGATCACAATGTGGTGTTGGGGGTCTCATCTGACTAGTATCCCTGTGATGTTGCGAGCCAGATGCCCGCGAACTCTGACCTGGACCAGAATAGGATTGATCATATCGAGACCTCTGAAACTGTGGAGGAGCACTAGCTACAGGTGGCGCCGAACTCCTCGAAAACTGTGGCCTGATGCGGCCTCTGAAGTCATCAGAATACCCTGCAAATCTCGCCCTCTTATGCTGGCCTCTATCCTGCTCCCTAACTGCCCTCTGCTGGCGCTTACGATCCTCTAGGGTCTGGCCATAAGCTTGAATACGGGAAATATCCATGCCCTCCACCAAGGAGGCTGTCGTACACTCATTTATCAGATGTGGTCCCAACCCATTCACGAACATATGCACCCTATCACTCATCTCGGCCACCATATGGGGAGCATACCTTGCCAAAGAATCAAACTGCATACTGTACTCTCGCACACTCATATTACCTTGTCTAAGGTTCAAGAACTTATCAGCTCTAGCTCGTCGTATCTCAACTGGCAAGTAGTGACGAAGAAAGGCCTCAGAAAATTCCTTCCACACAACTGGAGGAGGGTTCAGACCCCTTTATCTCTCCCAACTATCATACCAGAGAACTGCTAAATCCCGTAGTCGATAAGAAGCCAACTCTACTGCCTCTGTATCACTAACATGCATAACCCGAAGTGTACGATGAACCTGGTCAATAAAAGTCTGTGGGTCCTCCTTGGGGTCTGATCCGGTAAACACTGGAGGGTCTAAATTAATAAAATCACGAACTCTTGTACTAACTGGTTTCTCAGCAGCACCTGTATTCTGCCTCTGCGCCTGAGCAGCTACCAAGCTAGTCAATAACTGCAAAGCACTCTGCATATCCTGGTCTGGAGTGCCAGACGGAGGAACTGGAGGCACTGGGTGCCTTCTAATACCCTCTGGAGGAGATGGAGTAGATAAGGTATGAGAGGGCATCTCACTTTGAGCCTCACTTTGTCCTGCTCTAACTTGGGGCACCTGACTGGTACCCTCTCCTGCTGCTATATCAAGATGTCTACTAATCGTTTGCTTCCTAGTCGAAGGCATCACTGAAAAAAACAAGGTGAATATTAGAGACGAACACTTACGACTCAACTCTACGCACGATCTAGATTCAGGAAGAAGGTAACAACCCTAGATGTCATGTAGCCTCCTGATTATAAATGTGGCGCGCTACACATCCATAATCAAGACTCTACTAGACACGACTCATAGACAACCCCTAGGACAGACTTGCTCTGATACCAAGTTTGTCACGACCCAAACTGAAGGGCCATGACTAGCACCCGACCACACTTGCCGAGCACCAACGTACATTTCATCTAACCTTCATTATTATCTTTTAAGGCTGACGAGATAAATATAAATGGTAGACCTAGATCATGGACAACCAGCAATAAAATATGACGGCATGAACATACATAGCAGGGGATGACCAGACAATCAAGAAACTACATATAAGGTATGAGCTACCACGCTACTATGAAAGACTATACAACAAAAACTAGCCGACAAGGCATACCAAACTATACATGAGTCGACACCTGTCTATGAGCCTCTAAAAGAACATAAGTGTTGCAACATAGCCGGAACAGGGCCCCGACATACCCATAATGTCTATAACAAAAATTGCATACCAAGACCAAGGCAAGTCCGGAGAAGGGATCTCGCCAATCACCGCTGAACTGGACAGTCTACTGTGGTGGGGGAGCTGCACCTGTCTGTCTATCAGGACCTGCAGCGCGACATGCAGCGTCCACAAATAAAAGGACGTCAGTACGAATAAAGTACTGAGTATGTAAGGCAAGGAACCATAAATGCGATCAGTAATGTATGCAAGGATAGAGAATATACAACCTGTAACATCTTAGTACCTCTGAGGGCTACTTACATGAAATGCATGATACATATGTATAAATACATAAACCTTTAAAGCATTCGCCTCTATGGGCATCATCATCATCATATCGTACCCGGCCATAATAGGCTCGGTAGAATCGTACCCGGCCACGTGGAGCTCGGTAAAACCCAACTGATCAGTGGTTTCACAATAGGTGCCGTACCCGGCCAACTATAGCGTGGCTCAGTAGAGTAAAATAGATACATATATATAATGCATGCTCGACTCATGGAATCACATTCTAAACCTTTCGGAGTGAGGTAAGGTCGGTATCCTCTGTACACGTTATTAGGACTAACTCTTCACTATGAACCTTATAAGAATCAGGAAGTACCAACAACATTGATAACATAAGACTAAGAGAAGCAACATTAACATCAATCGTTCCATAAGAGGGAAAACAATGTAAGTACTGCTAGCTTCTAAGAGTAGAGTATCTTGGAAGATCGTTCATTATATTATGTGCAATCGGAGTCGTGCAAAAGAAGGAAAGGGATAGCCTCACATACCTTGTATATACTGCCCCAATCTCAAGCTATGCAATTGTCAAAACTCCTTAGTCTACAATAAGATAAACGATACTATCGTTATCATTTAAGCGTCATAACTATTATGTATCGACCACAACCTATTTTACGATGAAACGGATAGCACCTCCCCTATATATATGACCTCACACCATTCAAAACAATCACCAAACAGCCGAAACAACATCAATAATAAACATATTGAGCCTCACAAAATAGTCCACACACAGCCTAATCACTCCATACATACGACGACCACCGTAGTCGTGTCAAACAACCTGGAAATGTTACGAATAACTATCAGACCATAACCCTACATATATATGGTGTTTCTCCACACCCTTCCTCCTCCAAAACTCCACAAGATAGTAGTAAAATACGCAGCCCAACAACAACGCAAAACAGTCCACAAAACAATAACATTACTTCCAAGCCTTTCGATATATATTTCACAAGTTCTAGCTTCAATGGCTTAGCTGCAACTTGGATAATCTTAAATACATATATAGTAAGAGGTTCCTTACCTTTATACAGAAATAACAACTCCAATTTGACCTTAAATTTCCATGAAATATCCCTCCAATGCTGCCACAACAACAAAAAAGCGAAACTAGCGATCAATTAGTGTTTTTCGGCACTAGAATCACTTTAGAAGGCTTGAAATCACCTAGGATTGATATTAAGAACATTAGGGAGTATTTACAGAACATAAACCCTTTAAAACAACCTCCCACACGAGCTGGAACGACACAAAAATGAGCAACAACAAGAAGAACAAGAGACTTACTAGCGCCACGAAATTCCCGACACTTGATTTGTGTTGTTTGCCCTTTTTTTGGGTCTTGAATCTTGAGAGAACCTTGTGAGGATGTTCCTAGGGTTCTAAGGTCTGACAATAGTGAAAAGAAATGACTTAAAACGGGTTGGAGGCATCCTATATAGGTCCAAATATCTTAAACCGACTTAGTGGGCCCCATAGAGAGGTGCTTGGCGCAGTCTCGCGAAAATGCGAATATCTCTCTACTCCGAGATCGTATTGATGAACGGTTTAATGCGTTGGAAACTAGACTCATAGATATTTAATTTGATTGGTATATCACCCCGTAATTCCTTGTAAATTATGAGAAAAGATTAGAAACATTTGACCTAATGTTTAAGTAAAATTATGAACCTAAGTTGCGACAACTTTTGTCGACTTTTGTTTCATAACTCGTTTGACTTCAAGACTTATGATACGGATATTATATGATTAAAATACCTTAATAAATGACCTCTTGAGTGTATTAAGCACCGCTAGATTACCTGAAAATACGAGTTACAACATCCTTGATTCGTTTAACTTCTAATACTGGTTAATCACCCTTATACACTCTTGTATCACTTAAGACCAATAGGATTGACTTCTTATCATCTCAAAGATAATTCCTTCTTGGATTTATGTTAACTAATATATGGCATGAACTAACACATGTGGATATGGGTTGTAACAGTGAACACGGCCACTACCTCACATTCGGTAAGCAGAAAAATCCACAGCCTCAAATTGCTCCTACACGAATGGGCCCCCAGCCCGCTATCGCGATGCCCAAACACCACAAACCTATGAGAACATGGTCCCTTCCCTTGAACGCGAAGGCCAAGGACCTGACTCTCCTCAACCGACCTCACTAATACACGAATGTGATGCCCAAATCATGAATATGAAGGCCATTCAACCTCACCCATCACGAAGTAGACCACTGTGTTGAGAACGCGAGGAACAAATCCCTGCCCTGCATAAATGCACTCCGTAATCACGATCCAGTCTCCGCGATCATGAATAAATAGTTGACACCATAAAAGTATGAAACTTATCAAAATGCTCCGGGTAGCGAAACTCACTCGAGCCTGAGGGGCCCCGTCCAATAACACCAACATGTATATAAACCATATACAAGCTTGCTTATAAGCTACAAAGATCAAAAGAACACTCAAAACCAAGAATCAAACACCAAAACACATAATGTATTCCTTGAAACATTCATAACCAAGCATATGATTCAAGCTTAACCAATCCAAAATGAAACCAAACATTTCACACAAGTATCAAATGACATAACGAACCTATTTCAACTCCTAGAACAATAATCCGAACCCGAAAATGCAAGGCCCTATAAAATGTTACTAAAACTTGGGGTTTCGTGGTGCCGAGGTAGGCTAATACGGTTGGAGACCCGTCGCTTACTGTGCCAGTTGAGACTATTGAGGTTCTAGTTCCCATTGTTGAGGCAAGTTCGAAAGCTGAGAAATAAAAAGATTGCCTCCGTAAAAGTGCTATGGCAAAACCAATGTGTTGAAGAGGCCACCTGGGAGGCCGAGGAAGAGATGAAGAAGAAGTAGCCTCATTTTCTTGAATAGCTATGTAATTAAGTAGTTGTGTTCTATGAAAATATTGAGAGCTTACTTTCTATGAATTATGTATCACTTGTACAGTTAAGGGTATTTCTTTCTAGTAACATATATTGCTTATGAGTCCACAATTGGTGTTGTTTTCATATTATGTTACGTCATTGGATTATGTATATGTTGTTAGGTTTGGTTTCTAGGATTCTCTGACAGGTGGATAGGCCCAGTTATAGGGGAAACTCTACCAAAATTTCTGGAGATTAGGGTAGTTAGTTAAAAATTTAGAACTGTGGGTGTGTGAATTAAGAGTTGAATCACAAAGGATGCTGATGGCAGATTTTGACCCTCATTCAAGGATGAATAATTTTAAGTAAGGGAGGATGTAAGGCCCCGTAAACTTTACTAAAACCTGGGGTTTTTTGGTGCTACGGTACAGACATTTTGGGTTGTATAGTGTGTTGGGGAGTTGAAGGAAGAATTTTGCAGAACGTGGCATTTTTGTGGTCCACTATGCGGACCGTAGATCAAGCGTAGAGTGCAACAGGACTTAAGACAATTTCGAATGGGACTCCATGGGTCTGTGGCATCAATGCACCACTACCTTGAATCCTTTCTTATAGTCAAAAGCTCACTCTCGAGGTCCGCTACGTCCAGCACCTAGATTTGCACAAAAATGTGCATACGTATAGCATGAGTACGGGACAACATGTACTTAGTAAGTATCAAGAGTAACAACGGTGAAGTAGTGACAAGGTTGAAGTCATGTTATACATACTAGTCAAAGAACATGTGCAATATATCAAATAATTGGCAACAAAAATATAACAAGATGTAGTATATACCATCAACTCAATGAAACAAGAATTATCAGCTCATCTCAGGTAATTCAACTTTCGACAAAGAAACTACCGGCCAATAATAGAGGCATAAAGTGGTATGTTAAAAGCAACGTGAAATCAGGTAAAGTACATAACAAGGCATAAAGAATTCACTTGCATCATCATGAATGTCACCCTTATACTCCACTCATCATCAATATAGAATGTCACCCTTATACTACGCACATCATCAAATAGGAATGCCACCCTTATACACCATCAATCAATCACACCAATCCCAGTACCACAATCTGCACGTATACCATCAAGAGAGAAACATGAGAGGGCGATCCTAGGGGGATGGATCCATATCCACACGTTGCACGGCAAAAAACCTCATGCCATAATAATAACAATATTATCATAACATAAATGCAACTCTTATAATCAACACATCATCATAATCAAGGATGTCACTCTTAAACCCCACATAACATCATAGTAACAATACCCGCACGAAAGAAACCTCGTGCCAACACCAAATCAATCCTTCCGACGTATCCAGATGTACCCCAATCATAAAAATTCAAGATACAATTTATCATCAAGAGACATATTCTCATAATTAATCAATAAAGTGCATAAGGACATAAAAATAATAAAGTGCGCATGTGTGCTCAACATATAAAATGTGACTATGACTAAATCAATTTTTCAATGATTTCACAAATGTTCATCACGGTTAATTAAGAGATAATAATTCTATTGTTTACCTTGAAAATGGTAATTACAATTAGATTTGATTTTTTGGTTCTAAAAATACGTGATCTATTTTTACGCTAGTTGTTAGGCGATAGATGCTAAGTGTGAGACTAGGAAATAAGATAAGAACTCAACACAGTATGTTTAAGCAAACAGGGTGGCTGGGAATCGGGGCCTCGATCTTGGTTGTACGGGGCCTCGGGGTCGAGCTTGATACTGCGTTACGCACAGCCGGTAAAGGGCTAACAACTTTGAGAGCTTATATGAAGGCTCTTTATGATCACTAATAAGAAATAAATGAAGAAAAATTAATAGAACACAATAAATGTAAGCAATAAATGTAAATAATAGGATCAAGGGAGAAGGTGTTTAAGTTAGAGAGCAGAGAATGTTCTTGTATTCAATATTGTGTGTTGTGTCTTGTATCCTTACAAAATGACCAGGTTCCCCTTTATATATGAGGGGGAATGCCAACATAGTACAAATGCATTTATTGCAAAGATATGGGGCTGGTAGAGCAATTTAATGCCCCGGTACGGGCTTGAACTAGCCTAATAGGCTTGGTCAGCTTTAGTCACGTGCCTTGGGAACTTCCCATTAGTCCACCGTAGCTGCTGATTCGCACTACCTCGAGGTTGATCATTGAGAACCATCGGGGTCGAACCCCGAGCTGAACTTCAAGCCTTTTGGGGGCGGTCTTTACGAAGTGCCTCAATGATCATAAAATCGGACCCTATGATTTTTACGATATACAAATATTCCCCATGTTTCTTAGAATGAAGATGATAAGAAATGGTTTTGAATTCTCGCCTATTTGATACCTACTACCATGATGTCAGTCCATCAGAGCATTAAATGCTACGACTCAAAAGCCCCGCGGGAATCGCTGTAAACACGACTACCGAAGAGCCCCTGAACCACTATTGGTACAACTTTTCCACTTCTCAAATGCTTCATAAGTGGATACTATAAATACCTCAACTAATTGCAATTCATACTTTACGATATCTTCAAAGTTTTATAGCTAAATCCACCATCTACTTTACTATTCTCCCTTCTTCGCTTATTTTTTCACTTTCCTTCCCGAAAACCCTTATTTTTTATAATTATGGCCCGAACTTCTAGAATAGTACCTCAGAAGGAGGACACCGCCTCCTCGTCATGCTCATCAAAGGGGCAACCGAAAGTGCCCCCAACTGTCAAGTAATATACTCCTACCAAATTCGATACTTTATCCGATTTTTCCGTCAAAAATCCTCCTACTACACCAGGCCAATGTGAGCATGTATCTCGGCACATCAGCGTGGTGACCGATACAGAAAGAGTGAAAGAAGACTGCCAATGGGGGAAGGTAGCGTTAGTAGAAATCCCTAATTCTGGGGAGAGCATAGTGGACCATAAGGTTGGCTTCCTCACTGTGTACACATACCCGTTTACTTTAGGCCCCACAGATTCTTCGAATCCTTCTCCTCCGTTGATAGATCTGGTGATCCTTGATTTCTACCACAAGTACCGAGTGACGCTCGGTCAGATCTATCTTTCTTTCTGGAGGATAGTTCATATGCTCTGATACATTTCCAGCAAGGTCGAGGGTATGACCTTCACTCTCCATCACCTGATTAGATTATACAGCCCCGTTTCTTCTAGGGTTTGATCAAGCTTCATCCTCGATCTGTGAGGATATTCTTTTCGAGTATTGATGAGGACAAGGATCGGGGGTAGATGAGCCGGTTTGTCCGAGTGAGGACGTCGGAAATTATCCCGACTAATAGGATGCCATTCCTGGAGGAATGGAATATGAACCGTAAGTGCCCCTACCTCGAACATATTTTACTGGCTTTTTATCCCCTTTCGAAAAAATGACATTGTTTTGATTATAGAGCCACCATTTGGTAACATGATGCGGTTTAGGATCTAGCGGGATGGATAAGACAGTTGGATTCCGCTTTCCCTTATTTCAATCGTTCTTGGTGTGACTTGGCCAGAAAGCTGTGGCCAGCCAAGAATCACGGTCTGCTTTTTTACTGCTATCTCTACTAGGTTTCCTTATGGGTATCTTTGGTAAGTTTGATGCTTTACATTTGTGTAGGAATCGGGGATGGAGTGTCGATGAGGTCGGCTCCTGCTAGTGAAGAGGGAACCTCGAAGTCCAGCAAGGGTACGAAAAGGAAGAAGGAAGCTTCAACTGGATCTTCAGCTAAGATCGACGCCACGACCTCGGTTTCGGCTTCTATGGAAAGTCCTCGTACCGAGGATGAAGGTGATGATGATGATGTAGGCCCTTTGGTACAAAGGACGAGACGAGTTGTAGATGCTCTGTAGGCTACTGGGTCGAGAATGGTCAATATAGACCAATCCCATGCTGAGGGGACCCTCGAAGAGGGTGCGGGCACAGTCCCGAGTTCCAAGTCAGACATGGTACAACCCATGCCGATGTTCCCATTGCTGGTGGCTTTGGAGGGCCTGAACCCGAAGCTTCTCGGGGGCAAGAGGAGACCCTTAGAGAACTTAGTGCCCTAGGGGGCATTAATTTCGGCCCTTCATACTCATCGGGGGAGATCAGGGATGTTCAGGATCAGGATACCGCTACTACGGGGGATATGTGCTCGAAGACATTGTTGCTGGTATCGATGATAATATTGATCTCGATGAGGCGGAGAGACTTCATCAGCAGGTGATACTCTTGGCATATCATTTGTGTTTTTAAATCTTTGTGCTTGACCTTATAAATTTTCTGTGGTGTTGTAGGCCAAGAAGATGTATGATCATGCCTTCTCTAGGCTCAAAAATGAGCTTTCATGCTGTGGGAAGGAGGTCGAGAAGGTTACCTCAGAGTTAAAAGAGTCGAGGACCTCCTCTGTCAGAAAGGGGGAAGAGTTGAGCATGTTTCAGTCCAGTTTGGAGGGAGTGTGCCAGGAAAGGGCTAGCCTTGTCGAGCAGGTAACTTGGCATCCATGAACTCACCTTTTAGTTATTATAATCTGATGCACACCAGCTTGTTTTGCCTTTGCAGATTGGGCAAAAAGATCCCCTCGTGGGGCGACTTCAGGGAGAGGTTACTACCAAGAATTCGAAGATCCTCGTGCCGAGGAGGCAAAATAAGGCTACAACCTTGGAGCTAGAGCTTTTGTGGACAAAGTTGGCATCGATCCAAGGTCTTCTTCGGAATGCTCAGGAAGATGCTGCAGTACTTTCATCGGACAAGGCTGAGTCCAAGGAAAATGCATCTTAATATAAGAAGGATGCCACTACTGCGAATAAACAAGCCCGAGAAATATCACAGAGGGCCGAGCAGAAGTTAACTCGAGCCATCACTCATGCTTGTGCAAAGGAAATGAGGTAAGCTCTCAAGGAGGCAAGCGCTAAAGGTGTCGATCTCTCAGCTGAGATTGAGGAAGGCCGGGACTTGGAGGAAGAATCGGCATTCTTGGCCACTTCGGATGAGGGTTCCGGAGATGACCCGGTGAATAGTGACGGTGAGGAGTAGACCTGCGTCTTTTTCCTTTCTTTTTTATGTATGAATTTCTCAGGGGAAATGGTCTTGTAAAGACACCCCTTGTAAATATATTTTTGGCAATACAAGAAAACATTTCTACTTCAAGTCTTCGAATTTATTTTCAACGCTTATGCGAAGTTAGCCTGTTTAATTTTTATATTGGCTATCTGGAGCCCATACTTGGAAAAATTGGGCCCCTCGAGATTGGGCACCATCTCAAGATCAAGTTGATAGCTTTTTAGAATCGATGCTTGTAACAACAGAAATCCTCGGGGTCTCAACAGCTTCCAAGTGCCACATGGAAGTATCATTTATTTGCCACGGTTTATGAAGCGACCGAGGTGATCCCACCAGTAAATTTCCCAAAAATGATATTGATAGGGTCAAAATTAATTGGCCCTTTAGGATAGGCGAGCAGTCGCTGCTTGCTCTATATATTCACTTGCTTATTTCTTATGTGAGGACTTGACTACATTGAGTAACTATCCCTTTTATAGAGCTCTTTTTTGTGCTGGTTCTCTTACCATTTCAAAAGATTTCTCCCAAGCCTGTACTTTCTCATTTCTCATTTTACCATAGCCATAGCCGCTACTTCCAAACCCGTTCATCACAGAGGGGAGAGTTCTGCCTCTACTTCGCGCTCGATCGGTGGTATACCGCCGGTTTTTGGTGAACTAACCTCGAGGTGCTTTGTCACGAGGAGGAATTTTGCATTAGAGAAACCTCCCAATGTTCAGGGCCATCGGGAGCATGCATTGAGGTTTATTTCTTAGATAGGGGAGGAGCACCTCGAGGTAGTTAGAAAAGAATACGGATGGGGAGAAGAAGTGGTACTACAGGTACCTTCCCTAGAAGAGATCATCATGGCTCATGTCGAGGGGTTTTTGAATGTATATACATACCCCTTTACGTTGGGCCCCTTTGATAGAGTCGTGCTTGAATTTTGTAGGAGATGTCGGGTTACCCTGGCACAGGTTCACCCATCATTTTGGAGGATAGTGTTGATGATAAGATACTTTGTGGATAAAGTCGGGCTCGAGTTTACCCTTAGCCACTTTCTTAGGCTGTACCGGCCCATGCATCATCGGGGCTTGATTACCCTGCGCCGCCGATCCACTCGACCCTTTATTTCCAACAGTGAAGAAAATGGTGACCGAAGGTGGATGAGTCATTTCATCCGAGTTCGGACTATAGATATTATCCCTGTAGAGTTCGTTCCATTTCCTAAGAAATGGAATTTCAAACGTAAGTGGTACACTTGTGTTCTTATTGTTTTTGCCCATGGTGAAAGCAGACTCAATTAAGATGCTTTATCCTTCTTTTATTTTGTAGAAATCCCATGGATGCCACACTAGGTTCCCGACCTGGCGGATTGGTC
This sequence comes from Nicotiana tabacum, assembly GCF_000715075.1. Lineage (NCBI taxonomy): Eukaryota > Viridiplantae > Streptophyta > Magnoliopsida > Solanales > Solanaceae > Nicotiana > Nicotiana tabacum. Next base: position 26,286,724 of record NC_134082.1, on the reverse strand, counting down.
TCGAGAACTGGTAGCTTGCTCGGCTTTCGATGAGCGTAAGTGGAGAGATCTGACCAAGGGTAGATGGGAAGAAAAATACCATGGTACGTGGTGTGCGGCTTACTTTCTTCGAAAGGCATTTTCTTTTATGTGTACTAACTCCATCACCACAGGTATTGGGGATTTCTCTGAGATAAGGTCTTGCCCCATCGGGGAGGAGGAAGAATCGTCGGCTTCGAGGTCGAGGACTAATAACAAACGGAAGGAGTCTTCGAAGGACGAGGGTGCTCATAACGAGGCGAGCCCTGCTCGAAGGCTCAAAGAAGATGTATTTGCTGATCCTGCGGTGTCTGATGCTTCTAGCCTTGGAAAAGTGGTTCCTCCCTTGCCGCCGTTTTCATTTCCCATTGAAGGTACTTCAAGGGATACATGTGTTCAGTCGCTGTCCTCACCCCCGTCGAAGGTACTTCGAGGGATGTTTGAGACCAAGGGCCGCCTAAATCAAGCAAGGTCTCAAGCAACCATGGCCCTAACAAGATCGGTTCAGCTGGGGCTGGTGAGACCAGGCCAGTGGGTGCATGTTCAACCTTTGAGGAGGCTCAACAGTTTTGTTCTACAACGAACTTTGGTCGACTTTGTCGATCTTATGATTTTATATTTTGTCCTTCTCATTGAGCTCCTTTTTCATAAGCTTTCAACAAGCTCAAGTCCGAGATGCTCCGTTATAAAGCCCGGTTAAGGAAACCCTTAGATAGGGAGAAATCCTTTAGGCTTCTTTGTGATGAAAGGGGAAAAGAATTGAGGCACTTTTGGTTCGAGGCGAACCGAAGCCTGAACTGTGAAAACTGCCTTGAGATATAGGTAACTTTTGTTCCTAGGGGATGCACGTCCATTCTCCTATTCTTAGAGATTAATGTTTGATACCTTAGTTTCAGAGCAAGACAGAGGATTTGGAATGCCTTTGGGGCGAGATTGGCGAGGCCAGGCATGAGTGTAACGAGCTAAGGGATCAAATAGATGCCCATGTTGTGGCCAACAAGAATGCTCTGGCCAAGGTTTCTGCACTCGAGGTACAGATCCAAAACACCCGTGAAAACTGCTCGGTTCAGACGAGAAAGACTACAAGACTTGAGTCCGACCATTTGGAGATGAAGGCCGAGGTGATGGATGCCCGGGGGGAAGCTAAAGAGATTCGGGCTAAGACCGACAAGAAAGTGGCTGCCTATTTAAAGGACGCTGTCGAATCTGGGTTGAGCTGAGAGGGGGTTCTGATCGAGAGAACATAAGCAATGAATATGCCCGGTGTAAATAAGGAAGGGAAACCATCAAAGAGGTTTACCCTAGGGGCTTCGATCTATCGGAAGAGATAGCGCAGGACAAGGTGGATGAATATGACACCAAGTTCTTTTTGTCTGATGCCGAAGATAATGAGGAAGAGACCGATGGGCCACTGTCCCCAAGGGGGACGGAGACTAGGATTTTTCTTTTTAATTCTTTGTACAGTGTTCTTAGAGAACTTTTGCAAATGGAGCTTTTGTATTTTTTTGCACATGCGTATAAAAGAAAACCTTTCGGTTTCACCTTTCATGCATTTCTCTCTGCTTGTGTATGTTTTTGGATTTATATGTTTGTTGATGATTAGCGAGGTGAACTGGACATAGAGTAATGATCCTTAATTATATATTTCGGCCCTAAGGATTTGTTAGGCTGGACCGTAGGCTCTTATGGGTAAGGTCGATACGACCTTTAACATATGCTTGCGACAGTGGCTCTTACGCGTTTTCCCTTAGGCATATTTAGTTAACTGTATCGGTCTCAGTCTTCGAGTCAGATTTCCACTCGTGCTCATTGACCCTTAAGTTTTTTGAATTTTAAGCTGGCCTTTAGGTTCTTACGCGTTTGGTCGGTACAACCTCAAAATATAGGCTGGCGATAGTGGCTCTTACGCATTGCATCTGTACGACCTCTTAGAGTAGGCTAGCAACAGTGGCTCTTATGCATTGGGTCGGTACGACATCTTAGTGTAGGCTTTATTTTTCCCTCGCTAAAGACTTTTTGAAGTTTTCATATTCGCCCGAATCTTTGACAACTCGATAAGAGCCTCGATTGTGAGACGTTCTATAGTAATAAACGAGCACCTCGGGAGGTTTCGCTCATTGGCTGAATTGTTTCGAAGCCTATTGTTTGGAGTGGATATGATCGAAGCTCTTTTTCTATGCCGATGGTAGCCTTATTACCGGTTATTTTCGAAGTTTCTTCGAAGTAATTGAAGGCCTATGATTTTATAGCGATGTTCAGGAGTCTCCCAGTTGTGTTAGTGTGGCTGGTACAGCCTTGTAACCATAGTCATCATATTTGGTCGGAGCCTTTTAGTCCCCGAGTGAAGTAGTTTCGATATTTATATTGAGGGTATGCCTTTTAGGGGTCTTACATGTTCGAATATATAGCCTTAACTTTAAGATAAGGATTATTCCGTTTGTAAGGTCTTAAAATTTTTAACATGCCTTCCTTGAGGTCTTCAGATTTGGTTACTTGGCACAAGTATGATTCATGCCTTGCTTGAGGTCTTACATGTTTGGTATTGCCTTTATAAAGGTCTTATGAGCTTGGGGTTGCCCGCATAGGGTCTTATAGCCTTGACTTTTTGACAAATCGATGGGGTGACCATCGACGACAGTCCCCAAGACATCGAAAGTCTTTTCGCTCTAGAGCCACTTTTTAAGAACTTGGTGATGCCTCATTGAGGGCTTACGAGTTTGAAGTTTCTGACCCAGAGGTCGAGTTTTTGACGTCAGTCCCCGAGTGTTTGTGAAATTTTTTTGGCTTTTGAGCCATTTCTTGTAAAGGTAGTAGACTCTTTTTTTAAGCGCAAAGTGTTTTGATGGAGGAAACAATATTCTTTGATTACTTGGCACAAGTATACATGTTTTCGTCGTCAAGGGCTCGGTTATTCGATGCAGATACGGTTCGTTCGACCGTTTGGTCGGATACATTGTTTTCCTATCGAGACCCTTTTTTGGCACATCTTGACTTCTCCGAGGAGGCGACCTCCCAGGTGTATGCCCCCCCTAGTTTTTGAGGTTTATTGTAGAGAAGCAATGGATACTTGTTGAGTTCTCCTTAGTAGCACATAGATGTGACCTCGTTAAAAACCATGCCAGTAAAAACCTTCTTAGGATAAAACCCGATCGAAGGAAAAGAGTGCAACTTATGCTTTGAAACCTAAGGTCTTCAAACTGGGGCTGGGGAGACCAGGCCAGTGGGTGCAGTGAGCTTTGGTCGATCTTATGATTTTATATTTTTGTTCTTCTCATTAAGCTCCTTTTTCATAGGATTTCAACAAGCTCAAGTCCAAGATGCTCCGTCATGAAGCCCGGTCAAGGAAAGCCTTAAATTGGGAGAAATCCCTCAGGCTTCTTTGTGATGAAAGGGGAAAAGATTTGAGGCACCTTTGGTTCGAGGCGAACCGAAGCCTGAACTATGAAAACTGCCTTGAGATATAGGTAACATTTGTTCCTAGGGGATGCACGTCCCTTCTCCTATTCTTAGAGATTAATGTTTTGTTACCTTAGTTGCAGAGCAAGACAGAGGATTTGGAACGCCTTTGGGGCGAGGTTGGCCAGGCCAGGCATGAGTGTAACGAGATAAGGGATTAGATAGATGCCCATGTTGTGGCCAACAAGAATGCTCTAGCCAAGGTTTCTACCCTCGAGGTGCAAGTCCAAAACACCCGTGAAAACTGCTCGGTTTAGACGAGCAGGACTACAAGACTTGAGTCCGACCATTTGGAGATGAAGGCCGAGGTGATGGATGCCCGGGGGGAAGCTAAAGAGATTCGGGCTAAGACCGACAAGAAAGTGGCTGCCTATTTAAAGGACGCTGTCGAATCTGGGTTGAGCTGAGAGGGGGTTCTGATCGAGAGAACATAAGCAATGAATATGCCCGGTGTAAATAAGGAAGGGAAACCATCAAAGAGATTTACCGTAGGGGTTTCGATCTAACAGAAGAGATAGGGCATGCCAAGGCGGATGAATATGATAGCAAGTTCTTTTTGTCTGATGCCGAAGATAATGAGGAAGGGGCCGATGGGCCACAGTCCCCAAAGGGGACGTAGACTAGGCTTTAAATTTTTAATTCTTTGTACAGTGTTCTTAGAGAACTTTTGCAAATGGAGCTTTTGTATTTTTTTTTGCGCATGCGTATAAAAGAAAACCTTTCGGTTTCACCTTTCATGCATTTCTCTCTGCTTGTGTATGTTTTTGGATTTATATGTTTGTTGATGATTAGCGAGGTGAACTGGACTTCGAGTAATGATCCTTAATTATATAATTCGGCCCTGAAGATTTGTTAGGCTGGACCGTAGGCTCTTACACATAAGGTCGATACGACCTTTAACATATGCTGGCGACAGTGGCTCTTACGTGTTTTCCCTTAGGTATATTCAGTTAACTGTATCGGTCTCAGTCTTCGAGTCGGATTTCCACTCGTGCTCATTGACCCTTAAGTTTTTTGAATTTTAAGCTGGCCTTTAGGTTCTTACGTATTGGGTCGGTACGCCCTTATAATATAGGCTGGCGATAGTGGGTCTTACGCATTGCGTCTGTACGACCTCTTAGAGTAGGCTGGCAATAGTGACTCTTATGCATTGGGTCGGTACGACCTCTTAGTGTAGGCTTTATGTTTCCCTCGCTAAAGACTTTTTGAAGTTATCATGTTCTCCCAAATCTTCGACGGCTAATTAAGAGCCTTGATTCTGAGCCATTCTATAGCGATAAACGAGCACGTCAGGAGGTTTCGCTCATTGGCTGAATTGTTTCGAAGCCTATTATTTGGAGCGGATATGATCGAAGCTTTTTTTCTATGCTGATGGTAGCCTTATTACCGGTTCTTTTCGAAGTTTCTTCGAACTAATTGAAGGCCTATAATTTTATAGCGATGGTCAGGAGTCTCCGAGTTGTGTTAGTGTGGCTGGTACATCCTTGTAACCATAGTCATCGTATTTGGCCGGAGCCTTTTAGTTCCCGAGTGAAGTAGTTTTGGTATTTATATTGAGGGTATGCCTTTTTAGGGGTCTTACAAGTTTGAATATATAGCCTTAACTCTAAGATCAGGATTATTCCGTTTGTAAGGTCTTAAAAATTTTAACATGCCTTCCATGAGGTCTTACAGATTTGGTTACTTGGCATAAGTCAGATTCATGCCTTGCTTGAGGTCTTACATGTTTGGTATTGCCTTTATGAAGGTCTTATGAGCTTGGGGTTGCCCGCATGGGGTCTTATAGCCTTGACTTTTTGACAAATTGATGGGGTGACCATCGGCGACAGTCCCAAGACATCGAAATTCTTTTGGCTCTAGAGCCGCTTTTTAAGAACTTGGTGCTGCATCATTGAGGGCTTACGAGTTTGAAGTTTCTGACCTAGAGGTCGAGATTTTGACGTCAGTCCCCGAGTGTTTGGGAAATTTTTTTGGCTTTGGAGCAATTTCTTGTAAAGGTAGTAGACTCTTTTTTTTGAAGCGCAAAGTGTTTTGATGGGAGAAAAAATATTCTTTGATTACTTGGCACAAGTATATATGTTTTCGTCGTCAAGGGCTCGGTTATTCGATGCGGATACGGTTCGTTCGACCGTTTGGCCGAATACATTGTTTTCCTATCGAGTCCCTTTTTTGGCACGTCTTGACTTCTCCGAGGAGGCGATCTGCCAGGGGTATGCCCCCCCAGTTTTCGAGGTTGATTGTAGAGAAGCCTTGGATACTTGTTGAGTTCTCCTTAGGTAGAACATAGATGTTGCCTCGTTAAAAACCATGCCAGTAAAACCCTTCTTGGGATAAAACCCGATCGAAGGAAAAGAGTGCAACGTACGCTTTGAAACCTAAGGTCTTCAAACTGGGCGGCGTTTTGATTACTTTGATCGGACACCTGCACAAAGGTTAGGGTAAAATGTGAATTAAATGGGAGAGGGTTATACCTTAGTGGTGATGGCGCTCTGAGCCTCAATATGCTTCGAACATTTGCTTTTGGGACACGGCACAGTCCTTTGCTTGTTTTATTCGGGTGTAGCCGAGAATGTGTCTCGTGATTTCTACTTCACTGTTTACTTATCCTTTGTCTCCTTCAATGTGGGAGGAGTTTATGCCGTGCCACATCGTGCACCGCAAACATTTCCCTCGCTACATGTTGTTCCCTATGCACAGTTTTTATACTGTCCTTCGTCGGAAACTTCATCATTTGATGAAGGGCTGATTGTACTACTCTCATGCAGTGTATCCATGGCCTTCCGAGCAAGGCATTGTACCTCATGTCTCCTTCGATGACATGGAATTTGATATTTTGGATCGTGCCGGCCACGTTGACCGAGAGGGTGATTTCCCCTTTTGCTATTTTTCTTGCCATGTTGAATCCGTTGAGGACTCGAGAGGCGGGCATGATTTGATCAAGCAGTCCGAGCTGATCCATCACCCTCGACCTGATAATGTTGGCCAAGCTACCTGGATCCATAAGTACACATTTAATTTGAAATGTATTCACAAGAAAAGAGATTACCAGAGCATAGTTATGAGGCTGAGACAAGGTCTGGATGTCCTCATCGCTGAATGTAAGAGTGCCCTCGGGTATGTAACCATGAGTTCGCTTCTCCCTGGTGATGGATATTTTGTTCTTTTGACAACGGGTTCCTGTGGGATGTCGACTCCCCCGACAATCATGTGGATGAAATGTTGTGGTTCTTCCATTTCATTTTTCCTCCTTGCCTCTGTTTCCCGATATTGGGTTTTGGCTCGGTCATTGAGGAACTCTCGAAGGTGCCCTATGCTGAGTAGTCGGGCAACTTCTTCTCGGAGCTGTCTTCATTCTTCGGTCCTATGACCATGTGTTCCATGGAATTCGCACTAAGTTGGGGTTCCTTTGTGACGAATCTGACAGTATAGGTCTTGGCCACCTGATGTATTTGATTTTGCTGATGGTAGATACGATGTACGAGATGTCAACATTGAAGTTGTATTCAGAAAGAAAAGGGGCCTCCATCAGCCATATGTGCCTGTCAAATACGACTCTACTTACATGTCCCCGAGGATTCTGACCTCGATCCATCCTTCGATCATTTCAGGGTATGTTACGCCTTGGAGCGTTTCTTCTATCTTTTGTGTATGGTTGGTATCTTTCCTTGTTCAGTTTTGGCTCCTTTTCCAGGATCCTGCTAGGATATACTGAGCATGAGGGTGCTCCTATTTGGTCGTCCTCGACCATAATCTTTGATTGATATCATTTGTGGACATCCAACCAAGTCACGACGGGATATTCAATCAAGTTCTGCTTCAGTTGCTTCGAAGCCACCGAGCTTCGTTCATTCAAACCTTGGGTGAAGGCCTGCACTGCCCAGTCATCGGAGACTCATGGTATTTCCATTTGTTCCATTTGAAAATGAGATATGAACTCTCGTAGCATCTCATTTTTTCTTTGTTTGATTTTGAAGACGTCTGATTTCCTTGTAGCCACCTTGATGGCACCGGCATGTGCCTTTATGAAAGAATCTGCCAACATGGCAAATGAGTCTATCGAGCTTGGAGCAAGGTTGTGATACCACATCATGGCCCCTTTTGAAAGTGTTTCTCCGAATGTTTTGAGCAAGACAGACTCGATCTCGTCGTTCCTCAGGTCGTTGCCCTTTACTGCACAATTGTAGGCAGTGACATGCTTGTTGGGGTCCGAGGTTCCATTGTACTTTAGAAGATTGAGCATTTTGAATTTCTTCGGGATGGGCTTTGGAGCGGCATTTTGTGGGAATAGCTTTTGCACGAACTTCTTCGAATCTACACCTTTCAAGATCGGGGGTGCTCCTGGGATCTAGTCGACCCTTGAATTGTAGGTCTCCACCTTTTTGTCGTTAGCTTCTATCAATTTTTTGCCCGATTCAATCCTCTTAGTGAGGTCTTCGAGTATCATCATAATAGCGGGGTCAGCTGCTGACCCGTTTTTACTTGATCTTTCCGGTACTTGTTCAGCCTCGAGGGGCCGTTTCCAGTGCTGTTGTGCTTGGAGTTTTTTGGTGGCTTTGCAGTTGAGCTATAGCTAGTTGTTGTGCCTGAAACATCTCAAAAATACTGTGAAGTCTAACCTCTTGCTCCTCCCGAGCTGGGGTTTTCTGAGCTTCTTGTTGATCTCCTTGGTGCATGCTTGTGTTTGTGTGGGAGCTTATATCGATGTGTTGGGCATCACGTGAGACCACATCCGCAGGGATTAGCTCTGATGCATCCTTAGGGTTTCATGGTGGTACACCAATACCTGGAACAGCTATGCCGTTCTCCCCGTGGTCCTGAAGGCCGTTGTTCTCATATGCATTTACTGAGTTAGACATTTTGACCTGAAATCAATGATCTTTGGACAAGAAAAAGTGTGAAAGATAACTTGCGTTATGTAGTAAACCAACAAGAAAACAATCACTATTATTTTTAGCCCCACGGTGGGCGCCAAACTATTTACCTTGAAAATGGTAATTACAATTAGATTTTATTTTATGGTTCTAAAAATACGTGATCTGTTTTTATGCTAGTTGTTGGGCAATAGATGCTAAGTGTGAGACTAGGAAATAAGATAAGACCTAAAAAACAGTATGTTTAAGCAAACCGGGTGGCTGAGAATCGGGGCCTCGAGATTAGTTGTGCGGGGCCTCAAGGTCGAGCTCGATACTGTGTTATGGACAACCGATAAACGGGTAAAAGCTTTGAGAACTTTGATAAAGGCTCTTTATGATCAATAATGAGCAATAAAGGAAGAACAATTAATAGAACACAATAAATGTAAGCAATTAATGTAAATAGGATCAAGGGAGAATATGTTTAAGTTAGAGAGCAGAGAATGTTCTTGTATTCAATATTGTGTGTTGTGTCTTGTATCCTTACAAAATGATAAGGGTCCCCTTTATATATGAGGGGAAATCCCAACATAGTACAAATGCATTTATTGCAAAGATATGGGTCTGGTAAAACTATTTAATGCCACGGTATGGCCTTAAACTAGCCTAATAGTCTTGGTCAACTTTAGTTACGTGCCTTGGGAACTTCCCATCAGTCCACCATAGCCGCCGATTCGCGATGTCTCGAGGTCGATCATTGAAAACCCTAGGGATCGAACCCCGAGCTAAACTTCGAGCCTTTTGGGGGCAGTCTTTACGAGGTGTCTCAATGATCATAAAATCGGACCCTCTGATTTTTACCGTATACACCTATAATATGGTCTCTAGCATGAAAGGATTAGCTCACATAGTCATACAAAGAATTACACATGTATCATAGAGAAACCACAATCAAATCAAGGCATACTAGAACCCTATAGCATAATCAGGTCATTTTTCATACATTGCACCCGCATATATGCTCGTCACCTCACTTATATATTTCTCTGCATACATTAAAATTAAGGTCCAATCCTAAATGTTATTCCGTCGTACAAGATTAGGCAATATACTTGCCTCTAAATAAACCCTCAAAAATCCCATTTCCTTTAGAAACCACCTCTAACCACCTCGAATCTAGACAAAAATAACTCAATAACGTCAAACAAAGACATAGGAAATAACCCCAAACAATAAATCATCGGTCTTTAATCAAATCCCCAAAAGACAACTGGCCCTACACGGTACAAATTCGAGTCAAGGGGTAGTTCCTGACTACCCATAATCCCCACGAGTCCAAATATATGATTAGGTTAAAAAATCGAGTCAAATCGACTCCCAAATACCCAATTTTCACTCTCTTAAATTGTAGACAAAATAAAATTTCAAGTTTTAGGTGTAGAAATCCATAGGGATTTAAGATATATAGCCAAATCCAAGGGAAAATAGTTTGCATCCAATGTCGTAGTAAAATTGCTCTCCAAAATCTGCACCTTTTGAATTCTAGGGTTCATGTCATGACCTAAAACGCCACCAAGTCGTGATGGCACCTAACCCAACCCACTAGTTAAGCCAAATAGTAGAAACTACTATCAAACTAATAAATCAACAATATGTTTAATAAAAATTACAACAAAGTTCAATACAACTATCCCAAGGACTGGTATGACAAGTCATGAGTCACTAAGATTTAGATTTTCAAAGCTAGTAAGAAAATAAATACAACATTATTTGGAATATACATGAATAGAAGTACGAATCCAAAGATGCCAAGGACAAGTGGTAGCTATCTCCAGAAAGTAGGTACATCTTCAATGACAACCTCCATCATCCACAACAACTTAGCTCTAAGATCTGCATGCAAGGTACAGAAGTGTAGTATGAGTACACCACAGTCGGTACCCAGTCAAGACTAACACCGGTGAAGTAGTGACAAGGTTCAATTCATGTGATACTCACTAGTCAAATAACCTATAAAATATATCAAACATGGGCAACATAAAATATAGCAGAAAACCATTAACAGTAATTTCATCAGAACCAACGATAACAATTTAATGTAAGTAAAGGCTTAGATTTAACAACAAGTCATCAACTAGAAACGTACATATATGGAACCTCCTCACACCACAATATCAATCACTCATATGGAAAAGACCTTGATCAATCACACTCACACAACAAATTCCTCGTGCCAACATCAATCACACTCGCACAACAAAGACTTTGTGCTCGCATGATAAAGACCTCGTGCCAAAGATAATCACACTCGCACGGTAGAGACCATGTGCCTGCATGGCAAAGACCGCATGCCACATATAATCACATTCTCAAAGTAAATACCTCGTCCCGCACGGCAAAGACCTCGTGCTCATATAATCACATGCACAGCAAAGGCCTCGTGCCCACACGGCAAAGACCTCATGCCATTATCAACTACACTTCATAGCAAAGACCTAGTGCTAGCATGGAAAAGACCTCGAGCTCATATAATGATACTCGCACGGAAATCAATCAAACTCGTGCAACAAAGACCTTGTGCCAAAGTAAATCACTCTCGCGTGGCAAAGACCTCAGATCCACATGGCACGGACATCGTACCAATATCAATCACACTGCAAGGCAAAGGCCTCGTTACCGCATGGCAAAGACCTCATGCAAATACCCAAACAATCTGCTCAAAATTTCCACATGTGCCACAAAATCCACACACAATAATGCCAATGTTTTTATCATGTATATGTGTTCATAATTTATCAACAAAGTGCACAAAGACATGAAAGCCAGTAACATGCAGATGAATATTTAAAAAATAAAGCATTAGTATAGTTAATAACAAGTGTAGTGATACCGTTCACATTGCCACAAAATGATTAAGCATGTTTTATATACAATACATCCTCAAACTAAGGCATATTAAAAGCCTAAGTTCTATTTCGGTCACAAATCACACATATCATCCATGTATACGCTTGTCACATCATGTACACGTCACTTTTCACATTACAGAAATAGAAAATTATGTCCAAATCCTAAGGGATATTCCCCTACATAAGGTTAGATAAGATACTTACCTCAAACGAGCCAAACCAACTGTATACGGTGAAATCGGAGGGTCCAATTCCTCGTCATTAAGGTGTTTTGGGAAGTCATCTTGAGATCTCGAGGCTGTGAGGTTGCGGTCGAGTTCTCTCCCTCGATGTCCATTTACACCCGACACAATGACGATTCCGGGAATGGGGAGTTCCCAAGGCGAGCAGATAGCACTAGCAGAGCCTAGTGTCACGTCTAGCCATCCCATCTCCATACCTTTACAATTAATGCATTTTGTACTATGCTGAGATTCCCCTCCTATATAAAGGGGATACTTACCATTTTGTAAGGGAACTGTTGTTGCTCCAACTATTCTACATGAAATATACAAGAGCTCTTCCTTTTCTCTCTAACATATTCTCTCGATATTATTGCTCATATTTATTGCCTTCATACTTGCTCATAGTATGCGTTTCGCCTTTTTAACCCTTAAGTTTAATATTTTTTGCCTATCTCAGTTGCAGAAAAAGATAGAGGCTCAGGAGTACCTTAGGGGTGAAGTCGTTCGAGTTAGGAATGATTGTGATGAACAAAGAGCTCAGGTGCAGGATCAAGCTTCAGAGGAGGAGGGTGCCTTGGCTAAAATTCCCGCCTTTGAGGCCCAACCCTGCTTAGCTCGTGACAACGCTTCAGTTTAAGCAGGTATGATCGCAAAGCTCGAGTCTGATCTCTCGAAGGTTAGGGCCGAAATAACCGATGCTTGGGCTGAAGCAACATTGAGTCGGACCAAGGTTGATCAGGAGATGGTGATTCATTTGAAGTACGCTACTGATGCCCAAGCCGAGTTGAAGCGGGACCTCGATCGTGAAAAGAGGATGGAGGAATATGTTCGTTGTAAATCCCAAAGAGAGGTTCTTTAAGAGATCGGCGCCAAGGGTTTCATTCTCTGGGAAGAGTTGGCTTGAGTGAGGGCGGACGAGCTGATGCTCTGTCACTTCTTGCCGACACCACGGAAAGTGAAAACGGGGCTCGCAGGCCATAGCCTTCTGGAGTGGAGCGTAGAATTTGCCATTTTGTACTAGATATTCGCAGAGCACGTTTGTAGATGGAGAACGCATCTTCTGCGTATGTAAATAAAAAGAAAACTTGAAGCTTTACCTCTTTTGTATCCTTTTTTGCATTGCTTTTGACTAGGAGGGCTAGTTTCGGAGTTTGGCGGGAACCCTTAGATTCGTAATACGGCTTCAGAAGCTCATCAAGTAGGCCCGAAGGCTCTTATATGCTTGGTAGATGCAGCCTTTAATGCAAGCTTGCGTTATAGCTCCTATGCTTTGCTCAGCTATTTTGGTTTGAGTCTCCGAGTTAGGTTTTTGACTCGAGCTTATTTGACCTTTACTCTCTTGTGCCTGCATGGGCGGATGACAACGACTCTTACGCCTTGCCCTACCCGACTCGATGAGGTCGAGCTTAACTGACCCTCAAAAAAAATTTTGTGCCTGCATGGTGAGATGACAATGGCTCTTATGCCTTGGGTCGAAGCGAAGTTTTATGTGTGTGGCTCTATGGCTCGTTTCATTAGCGATAATGGCTCTTAATCTTTTGCCCTTACACATGTGCAATTAACGATTTTGGATCCGGTATCCAAATCGGGTTACGACTCGAGCTCATTTTAATCCTCAAGTTTTCAATTTTCAAGTTGGCGACAATGGCTCTTACGCTATTGGCCATTGGGACCTTTTAGTGTATGGCCCTGAGGCTCGTTTGGCTAGCGATAATGGCTCTTACGCTTTTTCCCTTGGGCATTTGTAGGCTTTGTTTTCCTCTCGTTAAGGACTTTTTTGAAATAATTTTGCGTGACTCGTCGTCAGTTCGGGAAGAACCTTGATTTCAAGTCGTTAGCGGCTATGTTCGAGCATCTCGGAAGGTTTAGCTCGTAGGCCGAGTAGCTCGAAGCCTGGTGATTTGGATCTGACATGGCCGAAACTCATTTACCTGTTGAGGGTAGCGTATTTTAACTGGTTCTTTTCGAAGTAGATTCGAAGTAATGGCCTGTGATTTTGTTAGCGATGGCTGGGCGTCCCTGAGTCGCGTTAATTTGGCTGGTACAGCCATTTTGACCGTAGTCATATTTTCTTGGACGAAGCCATTTTTGATCCCGAGCTATAGTTTAGGTGTCTACATCGAGGGTATGCCCTTTCGGGAGTCTTACAAATGTGACATATAACCTAAACTTTGGGATTTGAGTTTTATACCTGTAGTATGGTCTTACAAAAATTTTATGCCTGTTGAGGTCTTACAGTTTCTTCATGCCTGTTGAGGTCTTACAGTTTTTTCATGCCTGTTGAGGTCTTACAGTTTTTTCATTCTGTTGAGGTCTTACAGTTTCTGTTACTTCGTAAAATAGATCTGGCTAGACCGAGTCTACCCTGTCGGGGTCTTTCGACCTCGGGTTTTCCAGTGAATTTTGATTGATGGCAGTCTCCGAGTCATAGAGTTTGATTAGGCCCTAAGACCGTTATTCGTGAGCTCGGAATTGCCTCATCGGGGCCTTATGAGTATGGAGTTCCGACCCTTAGGTCGTGCGGGTGCCAAATTGTTGACGCTAAGTCTCCGAGTATTTCAGCACATACTTAGTGGAGGGATACCTTCCGTGAGCATGCTGAACTTTCTTTTGGAGTACGGGATACTTTTGGTGAAAGATACTCTTTGATTGCTCGACATAAATACATGTTGTTGGGTTGAGTAGATCTTTGGTACACCGAGTTTGCCCGCTCGGGGTCTTACGACCTCGGGTTTTTAAGTGCATGGAGACTGGCGACAGTCTCCAAGAACTCAAGGTACCTTTGATGTTGGTGATGCTTGGCGATTTCTGAGTTGCCTTATCCGAAGTTTTTATGATTTTGGAGTATCGACCTGTGGGTCATTTGAGCGTTGAATTGCTGGAGTCAGTTCCCGAGTGTTCGGGACATTTCCAGCAGAGAAATTGCTACCCTATTTTGCGAAAGTGCTTTTGGAAAAAGGTATTCTTTGATTGCTGAGTGCAATAGTACATGTATTTGCCAATGGAAGCCTGGCTATATGGACACGGTTCGTTCGACCATTTGATCCGGTACATCATTTCCTACTGGAACCTCGTTTTTCATTTCGGAGTACGGGGTTGATTGCGAAAAACGTCCGGCAGGCTTGTTGAACCCTTCTCAGGCAGTGCGTGGACGTTGCCTTGTTAAAAACCTTATTGGCGAGACCATCTTCGGGGCGGAAGTCCGGATGAGGAAAGAGTGTGACGGGTGCTGTTAAAGCCTTGGGATCTTCGGGTAGAGTTAATACTTCCGAACACCCTGGACGGGTGTCTGCATACAGGCTAGTGTAAAATAACGAAGGAGGGAGGTAGTTTTACCTTGTTGTGGTATGCACAGGCGATGTTCCGAGGTTTGATATGTCCCTGCTGTTTTGGAGCGAGGACTCTAATACAACCATCCACCGTTGTTTACCATGCAAATGGTAACAACAATTAAATTTGTAAATGAGACTGTAAAAATATGTTATCTATTTTTATGGTAGTTGTTAAAGAAGTTGATGCTAAGATTATGAAGTTTAACGATGAGATACAAGATAAATGGGGCAGTATTCAAACAGAGGGTCCTACTGCCCGGGATTCGGATTGGTCGATGAAGGGCCTCGGGGTTGATATTCGGCTCGAGCTCGAGCTATCGGGGGTAATCGAGAAAGGGGCAACAGCTAGAATATAATTAAAGAAATCTCTTTATGGCCAATACCAAGCAATAAGTGGAGAATAAGTATGAACGCAATAAATGCAAAGATTAGCCTCGGGCAAACGGGTTAGAGAGAAAAGAGAGAGAGAGAGATTATTCATCTTGTGTATAATAGTTGGAGCAATAGCAGCCGAGCTTTACGAAGTGATCGGGATCCCCTTTATAAAGGAGGGGAATCCCGTTATAGTACAAAATGTGTTAAGTTAAGGGGAATCACCTGAGGCTCGTGAAGTTGGCGACGGTGGCTCTTACACTATGCCCTTAGGCATGTATAGTTAACTATTTTGGATATGGTCTCTGAATCGGGTTACGACTCGAGCTCATTTTAATCCTCAAGTTTTCAATTTTCTTTAGCTAGCGGCAATGGCTCTTACGCTTTTGGTCATTGAGACCTTTTAGTATGTAGCCCTAAAGCTCATTTGGCTGGCAACAATGGCTCTTACACTTTTGCCCGTGGGCAAATTGTAGGGTTTGTTTTCCTCTCGTTAAGGTCTTTTTGAAATAGTTTTTCCTGACCCGTCGTCGGTTCGGGAAAAACCTCGATTTCAAGTCGTTAGCAGCGATGTTTGACCACCTCGGAAGGTTTAGCTCGTAGGCTGAGTAGCTCGAAGCCTTGTGATTTGGAGATGACATGGTCGAAGCTCGTTCGCCTATTAAGGGTAGCCTGTTTTAACCAGTTCGTTTCGAAGTAGATTCGAAGTAATGGCCTGTGATTTTGATAGCGACGGTCGGGCGTCCCCGAGTCGCGTTAATTTGGCTGGTGCAGCCATTTTGACCGTAGTCATATGTGTTTGACCGAAGCCATTTTTTATCCTGAGTAATAGTTTAGGCGTCTACATCAACGATATGCCCTTTTAGGAGTCTTACAAATGCGACATATAGCCTAAACTTCGGGATTGAGTTTTTGCCTATAGTAAGGTCTTACAAAATTTTCATGCCTGTTGACGTCTTACAGTTTCTTATGACTGTTGAGGTCTTACAGTTTGTCATGCCTATCAGAGACTTAGTGTCTATGTAAAATAGATCTGGCTAGACCGAGTCTGCCCGCTCGGGGTCTTTTGGCCTCAGGTTTTCCAGTGTATGGCGATTGACATTAGTCTCCGAGTCATCGAGTTTGATTAGGCCCAAAGACCGTTAATTGTGAGTTCAGAATTGCTTTGTTGGGGCCTTATGAGCCTGGATTTCCGACCCTGAGGTCGCACGGGTGGCAAATTGTAGACGCTAAGTCTCTGAGTATTTCGGGACGTATTCAGCCACGGGGTCAGTGCCGTGGGCATGCTGAACTTTCTTTTGGAGTACAAGATGCCTTTAGTGAAATATATTCTTCGATTGCTTGTGGTGGATAAATGCCGTTGCATTGCCATAAGCCCAGCCTACGCGGACACTATTTGTTCGACCGTTTGGCTCGGTACATCATTTCCCATTGGGACCTCGTTTGTCCTTTCCCGGTACGGGCTTGATTGCGAAGAAAGTCTGGTAGGCCTGTTGAATCCTTCCTAGGAGGCATGTCGCTCCTCTAAGGACCTCGCTGGCGAGACCCTCTTTGGGGCAGAAGTCCGATCGAAGGGAAAGAGTGCGACGGGTGCTGTTAAGGCCTTGGGATATTTGGGTAGAGTTAACACTTTCGGGCGTCCTAGCCGGGTGTCTACATACAGGTTAGTGTAAAATAACGAAGGAGGGGGGTAGTTTTTCGTTACTGCAGAGTGCATAGGCGATGTTTCGGGGCCTGATATGTTCCTACCGTTCTGGAGAGAGGACTCTAGTATAGCCCTCCGCTGTGTTCAATTGGGCTCGGCCAAAAACATGGTTCGTTTACCCTTTGATTCTTTTGAGAGTGGGGATATTGGTGCCGGTAATGCGTTATGTGATGCAGACTTTTCCCTTTGCCACATGTTTCTTTCGGCCAATGATTTTCATTCCGTCCTTTGCATGGAATTTCTTCCTCTTGGCGAAGCGAGGATGACACTGCCCTCGCGCGATGCGTCCGTGGTTGTCTGAATAAGGTGTCCGTTCCTCGCGACTCTTTTGATGATATGGGACTTGGCATTCTAGTCTGCGCCAGCCGCGTTGACTGAGAGAATGGTCTTTCTTCTCATTGTCTCGATTGACGTGTGGGATCTGTCAGCGATCCAAGACATGGGCGTGATTTGTCCGATGGTTCGAGCTGTCCTATCAACCTCGACCCAACAACGTTGATCAAGCCACCTGAATTTATGAGCATATGTTTTATTTGAAATGGATCGAATGAGGAAGAAGGTTACCAGTGCGTCAGTGTGAGGCCGAGACAAGGTCTCGATGCCCTCTTTGCTGAATGTGAGGGCGTCCTCGGGAATATATCCCCAGATCCGCCTTTCTTCGGTGACGAGCATTTTTGCTCTCCTTTTTACGAGTTCTTGGAAAGTGTCATCGCTCCTCCACTATCATGGTAATACGCTGCGGCCCATTTGCTTCGTTCTTCTTGGCCGCCTTCCCTACTCGGGACTGAACTTGAATTCAGTTGAGCTTCAGTTCTCGGCGGTGATTTTTGTTGAGTGACTTGGATTTTTTCCTTTGGAGCTGGTGGCCATCCTCGGCCCCACGATCGTACTCGTTATACAGTTTACACACCAAGTTGTGATTCCTCTGAGAGGGATTTTGCTGAATAGGTCTGGACCATCTGATGTCCCTGGTTTCGCTGACGGTGAACACAATGTCTGATACAACGATGTTGAAATTGTATCTTGATGAGCAAGGCACCCTTGCTGGCCGTGTCCCCATCAAATCTGGCTCTATTAACAATTCCTCGAGGATATTGTCCTCGATCTATTCTTCGATCATTGTGAGGTAGATTGCGTCTCGGGATGTTCCTCCTATCTGCGGCATACGGGTGGTACCTTTCTCTATTTAGCATTGGTTTCTTTGCCAGGAGCCTGCTTGGGTATACTGAGTCCGAGGGGGCTCTTGGATGGTCATCCACGACCCTGGTTTGTGACTGGTGCCGGATATGGGCATCCAATCGGATCTCGGCTAGGTACCCGATCAAGTTTTGTTTTAACTGCCTTGAAATCATCGGGCTTGGTTTGTTTAGGCTTTCAGTGAAGTCCTGTACCACCCAGTCATCCGAGATTGGGGGTAATCCCGTTCGTTCCTTCAGGGGATGAGATGCGAATTCTCGTAGCATTTCATTCTCTCTTTGCTCAGTCCTGGATGTGTCGGGCATTCTCATCCTTGCTTTGATATTGTTGATACCCAATGTTTCCCTATGTATTTCTTTTACATGAAAATACTTTCAAATATCATATACATACATATATAAGTATGCTCAAGTGTTTTAGTATTTTTCCAATTTTTTAAAAGATTTTTAAATTGATTTATTGCTCAATAATTTTTCCCAAGATTATCACTTTGGTGAATAAGTTATTTTATTTTCATATTTATACCAAAATATAGGTAGGTTACTTTTCATATATTTTTACAAATTAATTTGGTATTTTAAAAGCTAAATTGCATATAATTGCAATTTTAGCCTGCTTTAAGATTTAATAGCATTTTATAATTATGAAACTGGTTCCAATATTTTTAAATTAATATTTATATACTACTAACGGATCCAGTGCTTTTAATTTTCTTTCAAAATTATTTTTTACTATTTTTATAAAATAAAAAGGGAAAACTGGCTATTTAAATTTTGACCTTAGTTCGTTTCAATTGTAGCGTAATTACATTTCGATTTTAGCCAAAAATTGACCCAATTTCAAACTCAAATTCAGACCAGCCCAATTCCTTTTGACCCAACCCCTAACCCAACTCCCACCTACCTTTTTAAATCTAGGCCGTTGATCATTCGGATCAACGGCCACTATTCGCCCTACCATAAAAAACACAGGTAAACCCTCTAAAATCCTCTCAAAAACTCTCCGAAACCCTAGTCTCCTCCTACACCCTTTTCAACCACCGGTCACCGGAATACATGGCTTCTCAGGCCATGGATAGTTGGTACTCACCTATCATCACTAGTAAGCCAAGGTTGTTCGAAGCTTCGAGGCCTGACCTCTACGATTCCCTCTCGGATCTTCTCAGACCTTTGATTTCATGGCTCCTCCGGCCATGCTCCGGCATATTCAAGACTCAGGAGCCTGATTCTTGACCTCTCTGACTCAAGATCAGACCTGTTTCCAAGCCTTTCTCATTTCTAAGGTTTCTCCGAAACCCTAAGTTATTCAAGGTCCTTTCACCGTTATTTGCTTAGATCTATACTGTATCTATGCTTTTCTTGCCATCTAAAGTGTTTTCCCCAAAAGTTTCTTTTCAAAATCGTTTCTCTTCAATTTTAGGGTTTCTGAAAATATTTTTTGGGAAAAATCTTTCTGATTTTTCTTCTTCTTTACTTTATGTGTGTTTGTCCATACCCTGCTGGTGTGATTACTCTTTACGCATGTACTGTATTCTACTTTTTCTTTTCTACTATGCATGTTAATCCCTGCTTAGTTTTCTTTACTCTTTTACTATGTGTGTTTCCCGTTAAATTATTTGATCTTGTTTACTGGACTCTGTTCATGTTCTTACATGCTTCATCTACTTGTGTTCACGTTTGTATTATCTCCTTCTTCTGAACTTGTTTAGCTTCCGATTTTTCTCAAATTTGTTCTTCATGATTTTTCTTGCTTTGTCATTCAAACATGCTATCATATCTATTTTGTTGAGACTCTGAAACAATTGACTTGCTTTCTCACTTCCATGTTTGATTCAATTTTGAAACTCTAGGATTTGGGGGGTTTCCTTTGACGATTTTGATTTTTGTGTTCGAGTTAAGGCTCCACTTTGGGACCCTGAGCTCTCAGACTTACTATGAGTTTGCAAATTGAACCTGTATCTTTTTGCTTATGATTCTGAACTTCTCTTCGATTAAACTCTCTTCTAAATAATTTGACAGCCTCTTCTTGATTCACATATTTGTGTGCTTTATATATGAGAACTCTACTTTCAAAAGGTTTTGCCAACTACTAATTGATTCCGAATTCCTTTAATGGTGTTTACTTGATTGTTACTGATTTTCCCTAATTGAACCTCTCTTTACCCTTTTTCTGACTTGGTTCATTCTAACAAAGCTTGCAGCTTTGATTTTACTGGTTGTTTGATTGATTCCCTTTCCTTATTTTTCACAAATCATGTACCATTGGACTTTTTCCTTAAATAAACCCTGTGTATTTACCCTTATTATGTTACTTTGGAAAAGGTTTTAATAAAATTCTTTCCTTAATTGTCTTATGCCCGTTCAAAATCAGAATCCCTTAACCAAAGGGAGACTTTATGTGATTGATCGCAAACTATTTCCTTACCTTTTCTTTCTTGTTTTCTGCACTATAAAAGGGGACTACCCTTCTGCACTTGAACACGCTTTGAATTGCATACTCTTACACATACACTCTCAATTACAATACTCTTTCAATTCTCTACTCTCTTCTGAGATCTTTTGTACTGCTTGCTTGCAATTTGGCTTACAAGACTTCTTCTTTCATTTATTTGTTTCCCTGAAACTGGTATGTCCTAATTTTGATTCCAGCATCATCCCTATGTGTTTACTTTACATTTGCTACACTCTTGGCTACTTTCCTGTTCATGTTTTGTATTGAATAAGCTACTCTCTCTTTGCATCTGCTATTTGTTGTGAATTCCCCATACCCCTACTCCCTTCTATGTGTTTGAGTTAAGGTTTATGGCCTGGCAGTATCCAAATTGCTGCTCAGGTCTGAACCTGGTCCTCAATGGATCTTAACTCCCAAAATGTGGCCTAGTAGATTGGTTAGGGTGTGCCAGCACTCCTTATTGTTGGGTATGACCACCAATTTACGCTGGACTTCCCCTAATTCCCCTCTATTGCACTTGCACTTTCTCCTAGCCTCTAAGTTCTGCCCTCCCCCCTCCTATGAGTCTTGCCTTGGGACACTGATTTCCCTCTGAGCTTGGAAATTTGAGGGCTGGCCCTTCCACACTGCACTATAATCTGATTCTACAATGATATTTGGGGGTTTAAGCATTGCCTGGAGTTCTTGAAGCTCCTTGGAACTTTGACACATCCCAAATAAGAGAAAGGCTTTGGAAATCTGATCTTTGGAAGTTGGTTTATTTCATATTTCAGACATGGGGTCTGAATTAGGCTCTCCTTGGTTGGAATCTTTAATTTCAAATATATTTCTTATCTTTTTCTTATTCATTCTGGTCTGTAATAATCTTGTAATAAACTGTTGGGGTGTTAGTGAAAAATAGAGGGTCAGTCCTGCATGCAAGGGGTAGATACCATGTTTATAGGGAATTACTATACTTCTGAAATTCTGCATCTCATGTAGATACCATATTCATAGGGAATTACTATACTTCTGAAATTCTGCATCTCATGTAGATACCATGTTCATGGGGAATTACTGTACTTCTGAAATTCTTCATTTCATGTAGATACCATGTTCATAGGTTTTTCTGCACTTCATATAGATACCATGTCTATAAGTCGTTTTTGAAATTCTGCATATCATATAGGTAATATGCCTATAGGACTTCCTACATTTTGCATATGCATCTGTCACTAGGCAAACCTGTTTATAAGATTTAAATAACTAATTGTATATAGATGACCTGCCTATAGGATTTCTACATGACAATAACAGTGCTTAAAATCTGTAACGCCTAGAAAGCATGCCTATAGGAGCTATCAACCAAACCTGAATCGTCAACTCGCTTATAAGCCTAATAATGTTTAACGCCTGCAGATCTTATGTCCCTATAATTGACAATTCTTTTTTCTGCCATCAGTTTACTTCTTTATTTCTGAAACTAATAGATATCATGCCTATAGGTTCCGTTTAACACCTAGGCAAGCTTTAGGGTAAAACTAAAATTGCATCAGTCTTTGATAATTACAACCAGCAGGCAGGCCTAATTCAGACTTCTTATCTGAAAAATATGTGATAAATCAGCCTGCCTTAATGTTTAAGTTTAATTCAGACTTAATCAGTACGTGTAAGACATGCTAAACTATATGATTTTCTCTGATTTAAGGAGGTTTATTTGAGCCATATCTGCTTACTTGCTTTCCCAATACTTGCTGTATATGTTTTGAATGTCACCTTCGAATTTTATACTTTTTAAAATACTGCAAAAGCCACAGCTCCCTCCCCTTTAGGATTAGTAGTCCCATATGCCTCCGGGACTGATAGGACTGGGACGGGTAATAGCATTCAATAAGTAACAATACTATTCCGCGCTTTAATACCTTAATAGGGTGGGAAGGGTAGATATGGAGATGATGACCGATGCGCTAATATCACATGCGACCCCTCTTTTTTGAGGAGTGATTGCTGGGTATTGCCTGAAGTGATCCATATTAATCTTAAACCTAGGACCCCCCCCTCCCCTTTTTTGCTTTCATCTCTTCTCATGAAACCATTCAAATCTTTTTTTCATAAATTTTTGTCCTCTCTACTTACCTTCAAAAGTTTTCAACCTAATTGCAATGTTGTATGCAAGTCCTTATTTGAGCCTTGATTGTTTACTTGTAAAGTCACAATTGTAACATGGCCGGGACCACACTAGTGGATCTTGAGGGGTGCCTAACACCTTCCCCTCGAGATAATTTCTAGCCCTTACCCAAACTCTAGTTTTTTCCAACTCAAACCATTCTTAAAGTGTCCTAATGCACTATAATCATTAGGTGGAGACTCTTCAAAATTCCAAAACCCAATTCTCGAAAGGGAATAGAGTTGTCCTCCCAATGTCTTATACCTGATTTCGACCCGTAGAAAAAGGGGGCGTCGACAGCATGGAGACTCTGCTGGGGAACTTCCTTAGGCTTTTACCATTGCATGTTGCTTGTGACTTTACTATCTCATTAATTGCTTTATTTACTGTCTTTTATTCTTTCACTACGAAACTGACTTGGCTCTTCATGTCTTTTCTTTCCTTTAACTACTTTCCTTTACTGCTTTATTTCAATACTGTTGTGATTACTACAATTATTGTAAACATTTATCTTATGAACGTGGAAATACATGTCAATTTGTTTCATTCTTGTAAACTGCATCTTCAACATCATATTCCACTCATGCCAAACAAATACCATAGCAACACTTATAATGAGTGGTTGCGCTATTCCAATATTATCACCCTTTAAATTCGGCAAAGGCTTATTTGCGGTAAAACCAGTCGATCAACGATGCAGTCGACGGTTCCGTGCCTTTCCCTCTTGAGTTGTCCGCTCAAGGGTACCTGTCTAATACCCCAATAGAAGCCTTACTCTGTTTAACTATGCATACATCATGGTCAAACCTAGCCGAGTCAGTTAAGTTGTCCACATAATGACTCATTAAGATAGCCTTGTCCGAAGTCCACTGGGTTTCCTTGAAACCCAAACGGACACCACCATATTCTGTAAATTTATTTGGAGAACTAAATGCTTTTTATGCTGATTATTGGTATTAAATAGTCGAGTCCGGTGGGGGTGAGGTCTTAACCCTTTTGTTTTGCAGAAAATGAATGACAAAGTTCCTGACTTCAGTGTGGTAAGCATGCCTTCACTCTTGCAGACTTGGTGGAGAAACCTCCCATCGAGCAACCAAATCAACGAATGGAAAGAGAGAGTCACCAAGGCTAGTGAGAAGCTAGAATACCTGGAGTACAGCTTGCTGGAATTGGAAGGGAAAGTGAGTAAAAGAGTCATCGACTGTCAAGATGCTGAGGAAGGCAAAGGAGAACGTCTGGCGATAGCATTTTTACTGGAAAATCTGCGCGAGCTGGAGGACTTGATCAACGAGAACATTCAACCTGAAGAAGGTCCTTCTGAGACCGAGTAGTTAGGAGTCTTTCTTTTCGTTTTTAATGTAATAAGGCCAATGGCCATTAGTGACATTTTTACTTTCCGCTATTTTAGTGTCGTTTTGGGATTTGTCTTATTTTTGTCAATAAAATGAGGCATTTAGCATTATAAGTTATCCAAATTAACTTATCGCTAGGCCTACCTCGGGCACAACGAGGCACCCAAATTAGGACACGATTTATATTTTTGCACAATATGTTCAAATATTGCAACATTTTTTCCTCATAATCTGCACTAACTTGTTACCTTTTTTGTTTTTCTTTTCTTTTATTATTCCCTTCCCCAAAGGTTAGTTCGTGCATTCTAGCACCATCATCATACAGTACAAGATCCAAGGGCACTCCAGCTCCTCCTCCTCCGAGTCCTATCCGAAACAAGAACAAAGGTAGAATGGGAGATTCAAGCGCCAGAAAGGAAATTGAAAGAATTGAGATTCCTCAGGGTACCTGATTTCTAAGGAAACTGCTGCCCAACTTGACCAGATTGAAGTTTCGAGAAGAACTGGACCAAGTTCGGAACTTGGCAAATTTATCATTCTCTCTCATCGCTCCTGATGTTAACTTTCCAAATGCTCAAAATCCCGCACCTCCACAGAACACCCCACAACCATAGATGGAACCCACTCATGCTCAACACTGTAACACATGCCACACTCCAAACAACACTCCACTACTCATTCCTGAACCACTGAACACCACAAACGACCACCTTCACAACACTCCCATCTACGTAGATACCGTACCCCACTACACTCAACCAATCTCAAGTGCACCTGAGTCTGATGACAAGGACTATCTTATCAAAAACTTGGCAGCATAACTGAAGAAGTTGACCAACCGAGTCCAGGGCATGGAAGGAAACAAAGGTATAAAGGGGCTGAATTATAAGAACCTCTACATTCAGCCAGATGTTGAACATCCGGAGCGGTACAAACCTCTCAAGTTCTAAATTTTCGATGGCACGGGAGATCCCAGAGTCCATTTGAGGACATATTGTGATAAGCTGGTCGGAGTCGGAAGGAATGAGAAAATCCGTATGAAACTCTTCATGAGAAGTCTGAAGGGGGATGCTTTATCCTGGTACATTAGTCAGGACCCCAAGAAATGGACAAGCTGGGTAGGTATGGCATCAGATTCCATGGATAGGTTCCGATTCAATACAGAGAATGCACCGGATGTATTCGACATCCAGAATTTGAAGAAGAAGCCTACCGAGACATTCCGCGAGTATGCTACTCGTTGGAGATCAGAGGCTGCTAAGGTCATCCCGGCCTTAGAAGAGGAACAAATGAACAGATTCTTCGTCCGGGCTTAGGATCCACAATATTATGAGAGGTTGATGCTGATCGAGGTCCAGAAATTCTCCGATATCATCAAGCTGGGAGAAAGAATTGAGGAAGCCATTAATAATGGTATGGTTACTAATCTTGAAGCATTGCAGGCCACCAACAAGGCTTTACAGTCTGGTGGCATGTCCAAGAAGAAGGATGTGAGTGCCGTGATGGTCGCACAGGGAGCCAAATCATCACTTAACTACCACACTTACCCGTCACCTCCACTTACATATCAGCCTATCCCGAATTACCAAGCACTCGCACCCTCTTACCAAAATCCACCACCCATTTACCAATCATCTCCACCTCCCACATATCAACCCACTTCACCCAGATACTCTCAACCTGCACCTGTTTACCAAGCATATAATGTCCAACCCTCTCACTACCAATCACCTCCCACTCGCCAAAATTTCCCTATACCCAGACCAAATTTTGACCGCAGACCTCCCAAACAATATGCAACCATTGTTGAGCCAATTGACCAGCTGTATGAGAAACTTAAAGCTGTTGGTTACGCCTCCCCTATCCCTTCCATAACTTTAGAAAATCCTTCCCAGTGGGTTAACCCTAATAAGACCTGTGCGTACCACTCCGACATGAAGGGACATACCATTGATGAGTGTCGCTCGTTGAAGGACAAGATTCATACTCTGATCGACAATAAGGTTATCGTAGCAAAGGAGCTTGCTCCTAATGTCTACAACAACCCTCTGCCTGATCACAAAGGTGGAGACATTCACATGATCGAGATCGAAGATGACTGGGACCCTAAGGGGTCGATAGGATTGATTGTTGAGGGCGATGAGCCAAAGAAACTGGCGGTCATGGTTAACCCAGTTGTTGTGCAGAATCAGCCCTCCAAGGGCGATGAAGTAAATATGTCTATACCTCTCGAATTTGAAGCACCTTCTTCTACAAAGGCGCCCGGACCAATTAAGGTTGAGTTTGGAGTCTTGAAGGCACCTGCACCTTTCAAAGTTGTTGTGTTACCACCAAGGGTACCTATTCCTATAGCAATGTCAGACATAACACCGTTCTACTAAAATTCCATAGCATGGGGTTACACAGCTAAAGCAAGGAGGAAAGGGAAGACCAAGACGGAACAAGCAATTGCTGCGCTGGGTATGACCAGAACAGGCAGGGTTTACACTCCAGAGCACCTAGTTGAGTCTAGTAAGCAAGCCTCTGGACGGACTACTAAAACTGGGCCTGATGATCTTTGAAGGAAAATACAAGCTAAGGAGTATTCGGTCGTTGAGCAGTTGAACAAAATACCAGCGCAGATCTCCATCCTAGCTCTTTTACAGAGCTCTGACACACACAAAAATGCCTTGATGAAGATATTGAGCGAAGCTTATGTGCCCAGCAACATAATTGGAGGAGAATGGGAATTATGGTAGGGCAAATACTGGAAAGCCGCAAAATCACCTTCCACAAAGATGAGCTGCCACCGGAAGGACTGAGTCTCAACAAGGCCCTGCACATCACCATGCAATACGAGGATTACTTCATCACTAGAGTCCTGATCGACGGAGGATCCAGCCTCAACATCTGTCCACTGATCACTCTCAGAACATTGGGAAAGAGCTTGTACGAGATCAAAGATGGAGCCATCAATGTCAAAGCCTTCGATGGGTCCCAAAGGTCTACTATTGGAGAGATTAGCCTATGCCTGCAAATGGGACCAACTTGGTTCGACGTTGACTTTCAAGTGATAGATGTCCCAGCATCCTACAACTTGTTGTTGGGACGACCATGGATCCACGCCGCTAGAGCTATAGCATCAACCCTACATCAGGCAGTGAAGTTCGAATGGAATCACAAAGAGGTGATTACTCATGGCGATGGTAGCAACCCCATATATAGTCGCTAGACCATCCCGATGATTGGAGGCAGAAGGAGAATAGGCAGAGAAACATACCACCACATTGAAAGGGTCAATGCTGTAAACAAGGATAAATGGTGGGATAACAAGATTGAAAGTATCTTGAATTGGTGTGGTTACGAACCTGGAAAGGGACTCGGCAAAAACCTCCAGGGAATCACCAAACCCATCAAGCTGAAGAAACATGGTACTACATTTGGTTTGGGGTATGAATACACTTGGAAGGAGTTCAATAACTAGTCGCCACCATGGCGCGGTCCCTACTATCCACTGGAGCATCCGATACCTCGCCTGGAGCAGACTTTCCAACCGCCAGATATCATACATGGATCAGAGGAAGATGAAGCATTGGCAGCCATAAAGAATCTGTTTCTGGAAGACAATGATATGGACTACTGTGTTATTTTCGAGGAGGAAGGGGAGGAAGATCCTACTATACAAGCTGTGAACCGAGGAGAACGCCTCAGCAATTTGTCAATCAGAACCACCAGGGCCCAGAAAGCTTTGGGGTAGAAAGGCTAAACAAAAGCACCATGTATCACATCTTTACTTTTTACTAGCTGATTTTATTTCCGCATTGTCTTTAATTTTGAAAAGAGCTTTGATATTCAAAACAATTATGAATTCAATCGAAGCATTTCAGTTTATTATATATCTCGCTCTTATTATTTTTTCTATCATTCACTTTATTGTACACAACATTACTATTACTTGCCTTGACGATGAATCAACGATTGTGACTTGCAACGAGACAACGCAACAAACAGATATGGATTCAGAAGAGGATGATATACCAGAAGAGGTCGTTAGAGAGGTTGAGAATTTTGAGAATAGGCCTAAGTCTAACATGGACGAAACTGAGGTCGTTAATCTGGAAGATATAGAGAATGTCAAAGAAACGCGCATCAGTGTTCACCTGTCACCATAAGAAAAGAAAGAGTTCACGGAATTCCTAAAGGAATATGAAGACATATTCGCCTGGTCATATGATGATATGACTGGTCTCAGTACATCCATTGTAGCTCACAAACTGCCAACAGATCCAACATGTCCGCCAGTAAAGCAGAAGCTCAGGAAATTCAAACCCGACATGAGTTTGAAAATCAAAGAAGAGGTTACCAAGCAACTTAAAGCCAAGGTTCTCAGGGTAGTAGAGTATCCGAAATGGTTAACCAACATCGTGCCAGTGCCAAAAAAGGATGGGAAAGTTAGAGTTTGTGTTGACTACCAGGATCTTAATCGGGCCAGTCCTAAAGACGACTTCCCATTGCCGAACATACACATTCTAATTGATAACTGCGCCAAGCATGAGTTACAGTCTTTCGTTGATTGTTTTGCTGGGTATCATCAGATATGGATGGATGAGGAAGATGCAGAGAAAATGACTTTCATCACGCTATGGGGAATGTACTATTACCAAATGATGCCATTCGGTTTGAAGAATGCTGGTGCCACCTACATGAGAGCCATGACTACCATCTTTCATGACATGATACACAAGGAGATCGAGGTATATGTGCATGACATCATCATCAAATCCAAGAAAGCCAAGGATCACATGGAAGACCTAAGAAAGTTCTTCAACAGACTAAGGAGGTACAATCTGAAACTAAACCCCACCAAGTGTGCATTCGGGGTTCCTACTGGTAAATTATTGGGTTTCATTATGAGTCGTCAAGGAATAGAATTGGATCCGTCAAAGGTCAAAGATATCCAAGAATTGCCGCCACCAAAGAACAAGAAGGACGTGATGAGTTTCATGGGGAGACTCAACTATATCAGCCGGTTTATAGCTCAGTCCACGGTGATTTGTGAACCTATCTTTAAAATGTTGAAAAAGCACGCTGCCACCAAGTGGACTGATGATTGTCAGAAAGCTTTTGACAGAATTAAGGAATACCTGTCAACGCCACCAGTCTTGGTTCCGCCTGAGCTAGGATGACCCCTATTGTTTTACCTTGCGGTATTGGATGGAGCATTCAGTTGTGTTCTGGGACAACATGATGAAACATGGAGAAAGGAGCAAGCCATCTATACATCAGGTTCGAGAAGAGTGGGCAACCAAGAACTCTAAGATACTTCCCTACTTGCATCACATACAGGAGTTGAGGAAAAGGTTCACAAAGACAGAATTTCAGCACGTCCCTAGAGTCCAGAACGAGTTTGCTGATGCATTAGCTACTTTATCGTCCATGATCCAGCATCCAGATACAAATTTCATTGATCCCATCCCAGTAAAGATTCATGATCAACCAGCTTATTGCGCCCACGTTGAGGAAGAAGCGGATGGAAAACCATGGTTCCATGACATCAAGGAGTACTTGACAACAGGAGAATATCCAGAACTTGCCAACGCTACTCAGAAGCGCACACTTCGTAGGTTATCCAGCAACTTCTTTCACAGTGGAGGAATCCTGTACATGAGGACTCCCGATTTGGGTTTACTCAGGTGTGTCGAAGCAAAAGAAGCATCCAGGCTATTGGACGAAGTGCATGCAGGGACCTGTGGGCCGCATATGAATGGTTTTGTCTTAGCAAAGAAGATACTCCGAGTAGGGTATTTTTGGATGACTATGGAAACAGACTGTATCCGGTATGTTCGCAAATGCCATCGCTATCAGATACATGCAGATATGATAAAGGTGCCTCCAAACGAGCTTACTGCAACAAGTTCACCATGGCCATTCGCCGCTTGGGGAATGGATGTTATCGGACCTATCGAGCCTGCCGCATCAAATGGGAACAGGTTCATCTTAGTGGCAATCGATTATTTTACCAAATGGGTCAAGCAGCATCATACAAGGCGGTCACTAAGAAGGTTGTGGTAGATTTCGTCCGCGACCGCATTGTTTGTCGGTTCGGAATTTCGGAATCAATCATCACCGATAATGGTTCCAATATCAACAGCGACTTGATGAAAGAAATGTGTGAAACATTCAAGATCAAACACAAGAACTCTACAGCCTACAGGCCTCAGATGAATGGAGCTGTGGAGGCAGCCAACAAGAATATCAAGAAGATACTAAGGAAGATGGTCGAAAGGCACAAACAATGGCATGAGAAATTATCATTAGCCTTATTAGGATACCGTACCACAGTCCACACATCGACCGGAGCAACTCCCTACATGCTGGTTTATGGTACAGAGGCGGTCATCCCCACCGAGGTAGAAATTCCCTCCTTAAGGATCATACAAGAAGCAAAGTTGGATGATGCAGAATGGGTAAAAGGTCGCTACGAGCAGTTAGACCTTATAGATTGGAAAAGGATGAATGCAGTTTGCCATGGTCAGTTGTATCAAAACAGAATGTCCAGAGCCTTCAACAAAAGAGTTAAGCCAACGAAGTTTACACCGGGGTGGCTGCTGTTGAAGAAAATATTCCCACATCAAGATGAAGCCAAGGGAAAGTTCTCTCCCAATTGGCAGGGTCCGTACATGGTTCACCGGGTTCTAACTGGAGGAGCCCTTATTCTTGCAGAAATGGATGGAGAAGTCTGGCCAAATCCGATCAATTCAGATGCAGTAAAACGATATTATGTTTAACCACTTATGATTCCCTCTATGATGTAATTTGAACACGCCTGACTTGATTCCCGTTTAAGAGGGGATACGTAAGTAGCCCTATGGGTTCGGTCACAATTTAATAAAAAATCCATTTTCCCCACTATTGGAACCGGGGCAGAATTTTGAGGAGAACCCTTAAAATTCCGAAGTTGATTTTAGTCCATGCATCGCCAGAAGTGCCAGCCCAGTATACTGGGGTAGAATTTTGAGGAGGACCCTCAAAATTCCGAAAATGATTTTATTTAGTCATTTAGCACAGCCGTCAGGAATGTCAGCTCAGCAAACTGGGGTAGAATTTTGAGGAGGACCCTCAAAATTCCGGAGCGAAAGAGGTTGAAATGTCTTGAACCACGTCGCAGTCATTGGTTCATCTAAAGAAAACTATTTTTGATTATATACTTACTAAATCATGCATAACTATTATCTGAATTGCTGTTGTTTAGCGACGCTACCCCAATGACACACAACGTCAAGAGCCCGGGGAAGACGAACTAACTTTTTCCCCTTACAGAACTAACAATTTTTCTTTGGATGCAGGCACTCGACTTGCAGTATCCTTAAGTATATTTATGTACGCATACTTTCCCAAGAATGCAACTTCTCAGAATCATCACTTGCCCGCAATTGCTATCCGTACACAATCTCCCCAGCAGTCATATTGTCATAATCAACTATCAGCTAAGAGATCTTACTACTAATCATTCTTTTACATTCTTGCACTGCATAAGGCTACTTATCTGCCTTTCGAGACTAAGCTCTGTGTCCATCTGCATTTTGCATAAGGCTACTTTTCTGCCTTCCGAGGTTAAGCTCTACCTCTCTCATCATCTGCATAAGGCTACTTATCTGCCTTTCGAGACTAAGCCCTGTCTCCATCTGCATTTTGCATAAGGCTACTTTTCTGCCTTACGAGGATAAGCTCTACCTCCATCATCATCTGCATAAGGCTACTTATCTGCCTTTCGAGACTAAGCCCTGTCTCCATCTGCATTTTGCATAAGGCTTCTTTTCTGCCTTCCAAGGTTAAGCTCTACCTCCATCATCATCTGCATAAGGCTACTCTTCTGCCTTTCGAGACTAAGCCCTGTCTCCATCGGCATTTTGCATAAGGCTACTTTTTTGACTTCCGAGGTTAAGCTCTACCTCCATCATCATCTGCATAAGTCTACTTATCTGCCTTTCGAGACTAAGCCCTGTCTCCATCTGCATTTTGCATAAGGCTACTTTTCTGCCTTCCGAGGTTAAGCTCTACCTCCATCATCATCCGCATAAGGCTACTCTTCTACCTTTCGAGACTAAGCCCTGTCTCCATCTGCATTTTGCATAAGGCTACTTTTCTGCCTTCCGAGGTTAAGCTCTACCTCTATCATCATCTACATAAGGCTACTTATCTGCCTTTCGAGACTAAGCCTTGTCTCCATCTGCATAAGGCTACTCTATTTGCCTTTCGAGACTAAGCATTGTCTCCATCCTGCATGGCTGAAATATCACCTATTTACTTTTCTCGCACGGCTGCAACATCGCCACCTTCATTTAAATTCTGTACCGGCTGAAAGATCGCCACCTTTTGCATTTCATGGGTTGAAAGATCGCCAACCTATTCAAAGGCATCATAGTTCTGAGGCACCATCTACATGGCCCGATAACATCATTTCATGGCCTGCAAATTTTTATTTACGCTATTCATAGCCCGGGACGTCATGGTCCAAGGACGTCATCCTAACCGTCCAAAGACAACATTCATGGTCTAATGGGAACTTGCATAACGTTTAAATTTATGTACAATCTATGCTGTATTGCCCACTTGCAGGTACACCGTCTAGCAAACACCCGTCTCAGTAGTAGCGATCCCGCTCCGGTTCTCGCAGCCTATCAGACTTCAACTATCCTTCTCAACTTAGGCATCGCGTCCGTTCCTTTCAATAACTCTATCGACATATTTCGCCGATAGATCCTGAACTACATATGGCCTGAGCCAGAGCTCGGTCAGAATTCTTTGCAAATCGTCTCTTTCGGTCAAAATTGGCCATCATATCTTTACCCGACAACTCTTTCATCCTTCCCGGGTAAAGAGGGGCAGCTGTTGATACCTAATTTTTCCCTATATATTTCTTTTACATGCAAATAATTACAAATATTATATACATACATATATAAGTATGCCTACGTGTTTTAGTATTTTTCCAATTTTTAAAAAGATTTTTAAATTGATTTATTGCTCAATAATTATTCCCAAGATTATCACTTTGGTGAATAACTTATTTTGATCTCATATTTATACCAAAATATAGGTAGGTTACTTTTCATATATTTTTACAAATTAATTTGGTATTTTAAAAGCTAAATTGCATATAAGTGCAATTTTAGCCTGCTTTAAGATTTAATAGCATTTTATAATTATGAAATTGGTTACAATATTTTTAAATTAATATTTATATACTATTAATGGATCCAGTGCTTTTAATTTGTTTTCAAAATCATTTTTTACTATTTTAATAAAATAAAAAGGGAAAACTGACTATTTAAATTTTGGCCTCAGTTCGTTTCAATTGTAGCCCCATTACATTTCGATTTTAGCCTATAATTGACCCAATTTCAAACTCAAATTCGGACCAGCCCAATTCCTTTTGACCCAACCCCTAACCCAACTCAAACGACCCAACCCAGTTCCCCACCTACCTTCTTAAATCTAGGTCGTTGATCATTCGGATCAACGACCACTATTCGCCCTACCATAATTAAACACAGGTGACTACCCTAATCCCTCATTCTCACCTGGCCCGCCGCCTTTGAATTCCAAACCCTCTAAAATCCTCTCAAAATCTCTCCAAAACCCTAGCCTCCTCCTACCCCCTTTTCAACCACTGGTCACCGGAATCCATGGCATCTCAGGCCATGGATAGTTGGTACTCACCTATCTTCACTAGTAATCTAGGGTTGTTCGAAGCTTCGAGGTGTGACCTCAACGATTCCCTCTCCGATCTTCTCAGACCTTTGATTTCATGGCTCCTCCGGCCATGCTCCGGCATATTCAAGACTCAGGAGCCTGATTCTTGACCTCTCCGACTCAAGATCGAACATGTTTCCAAGCCTTTCTCATTTCTAGGGTTTCTTTGAAACCCTAAGATATTCAAGGTCCTTTCACCGTTATTTGCTTAGATCTATACTGTATCTATGCTTTTCTTGCCATCTAAAGTGTTTTCCCCAAAAATTTCTTTTCAAAATCGTTTCTCTTCGATTTTAGGGTTTCTAAAAGGATTTTTTGGGAAAAATCTTTTTGATTTTTCTTCTTCTTTACTTTATGTGTGTTTGTCCATACCCTGCTGGTGTGATTACTCTTTACGCATGTACTGTCTTCTACCTTTTCTTTTCTGCTATGCATGTTA
This sequence comes from Nicotiana tabacum, assembly GCF_000715075.1. NCBI lineage: Eukaryota > Viridiplantae > Streptophyta > Magnoliopsida > Solanales > Solanaceae > Nicotiana > Nicotiana tabacum. The sequence goes on along the minus strand of NC_134082.1, from coordinate 26,252,535 downwards.
ATCCCTGCTTAGTTTTATTTACTCTTTTACTATGTATGTTTACCGTTAAATTATTTGATCTTGTTTACTGGACTCTGTTCATGTTCTTACATGCTTCATCTACTTGTGTTCACGTTTGTATTATCTCCTTCTTCTGAACTTGTTTAGATTCCGATTTTTCTCAAAGTTGTTCTTCAAGATTTTTCTTGCTTTGTCATTCAAACATGCTATTATATCTGTTTTGTTGAGACTCTGAAACAATTGACTTGCTTTCTCACTTCCATGTCTGATTCAATTTTGAAACTCTAGGATTTGGGGGGTTTCTTTTGACGATTTTGATTTTTGTGTTCGAGTTAAAGCTCCACTTTGGGACCCTGAGCTCTCAGACTCACTATGAGTCTGCAAATTGAACCTGTATCTTTTTGCTTATGATTCTGAACTTCTCTTCGATTAAACTCTCTTCTAAATAATTTGACAACCTCTTCTTGATTCACATATTTGTGTGCTTTATATATGAGAACTCTTCTTTCAAAAGGTTTTGCCAACTACTAATTGATTCTGAATTCCTTTAATGGTGTTTACTTGATTGTTACTGATTTTCCCTAATTGAACCTTTCTTTACCCTTTTTCTTACTTGGTTTATTTGAACAAAGCTTGTAGCTTTGATTTTACTGGCTATTTGATTGATTCTCTTTCCTTATTTTTCACAAACCATGTACCATTAGACTCTTGCCTTAAATAAACCCTGTGTATTTACCCTTATTATGTTACTTTGGAAAAGGTTTTAATAAAATTCTTTCCTTAATTTTCTTATGCCCATTCGAAATCAGAATCCCTTAACCAAAGAGAGACTTTATGTGATTGATCGCAAACTATTTCCTTACCTTTTCTTACTTGTTTTCTGCACTATAAAAGGGGACTACCCTTCTGCACTTGAACACACTTTGAATTGCATACTCTTACACACACACTCTCAATTACAATACTCTTTCAATTCTCTACTCTCTTTTGAGATCTTTTGTATTGCTTGCTTGTAATTTGGCTTACAAGACTTCTGCTTTCATTTATTTGTTTCCCTGAAACTGGTATGTCCTAATTTTGATTCCAGCATCATCCCTATGTGTTTACTTTACAGTTGCTACACTCTTGGCTACTTTCCTGTTCATGTTCTGTATTGAATATGCTACTCTCTCTTTGCATCTGCTGTTTGTTGTGAATTCCCCATACCCCTACTCCCTTCTATGTGTTTGAGTTAAGGTTTATGGCCTGGCAGTATCCAAATTGCTGCTCAGGTCTGAACCTGATCCTCAATGGATCTTAACTCCCAAAATGTGGCCTAGTAGACTGGTTAGGGTGTGCCAGCACTCCTTATTGTTGGGTATGACCACCAGTTTACGCTGGACTTCCCCTAATTCCCCTCTATTGCACTTGCACTTGCTCCTAGCCTCTAAGTTCTGCCCCCCCCCCCTCCTATGAGCTTTGCCTTGGGACACTGATTTCCCTCTAAGCTTGGACATTTGAGGGCTGGCCCTTCAACACTGCACTATAATCTGATTCTGCAATGATATTTGGGGTGTAAGCATTGCTTGGAGTTCTTGAAGCCCCTTGGAACTTTGACACATCCCAAATAAGAGAAAGACTTTGGAAATCTGATCTTTGGAAGTTGGTTTATTTCATATTTCAGACCTGGGGTCTGAATTTGGCTCTCCTTGGTTGGAATCTTTCATTTTTGATACATTGCTTATCTTTTTCTTATTCATTCTGGTCTGTAATAATCTTGTAATAAACTGTTGGGGTGTTAGTTAAAAATGGAGGGTGAGTCCTGCATGCAAGGGGTAGATACCATGTTTATAGGGAAATACTATACTTCTGAAATTCTGCACCTCATGTAGATACCATGTTCATAGGGAATTACTATACTTCTGAAATTCTGCATCTCATGTAGATACCATGTTCATGAGGAATTACTATACTTCTGAAATTTTCCATTTCATGTAGATACCATGTTCATAGGTTTTTCTGCACTTCATATAGATACCATGTCTATAAGTCGTTTTTGAAATTCTGCATATCATATAGGTAATATGCCTATAGGACCTCCTACATTTTGCATATGCATCTGTCACTAGGCAAACCTGTTTATAAGATGTAAATAACTAACTGCATATAGATGACCTACCTATAGGATTTCTGCATGACAATAACAGCGCTTGAAATCTGTAACGCCTAGAAAGCATGCCTATAGGAGCTATCAACCAAACCTGAATCGTCAACTCGCTTATAAGCCTAAAATTAGTAGCAATAATGTTTAATGCCTGCAGATCTTATGTCCCTATGATTGAAAATTCTTTTTTCTGCCATCAGTTTACTTCTTTATTTCTGAAACTAATAGATATCATGCCTATAGGTTCTGTTTAACACCTAGGCAAGCGTTAGGGTAATAACTATAATTGCATCAGTCTTTGATAATTACAACCAGCAGGCAGGCCTAATTCGGACTTCTTATCTGAAAAATATGTGATAAATCAGCCTGCCTTAATGTTTAAGTTTAATTCAGACCTAATCAGTACGCATAAGACATGATAAACTATATGATTTTCTCTGTTTTAAGGAGGTTTATTTGAGCCATATCTGCTTACTTGCTTTTCCAATACTTGCTGTATATGTTTTGAATGTCGCCTTAGAATTTTATCCTTTTTAAAAAACTGCAAAAGCCCCAGCTCCCTCCCCTTTAGGATTAGTAGTTCCATATGCCTCCCACACTGATAGGATTGGGACGGGTAATAGCATGCAATAAGTAACGATACTATTCCGCGCTTTAATACCTTAATGGGGTGGGAAGGGTAGATATGGAGATGATGACAGATGCGCTAATATCATGTGCGACCCCTCTTTTTTAGGAGTGATTGCTGGGTATTGCATTGAAGTGATCCATATTAATCGTAAACCTAGGACCCCCCTCCCCTTATTTGCTTTCATCTCTTCTCGTTAAACCATTCAAATCTTTTTTTCATAAATTTCTTTCCTCTCTACTTACCTTCAAAAGTTTTCAACCTAATTTCAATGTTGTATTCAAGTCCTTATTTGAGCCTTGATTGTTTACTTGTAAAGTCACAATTGTAACATGGCTAGGACCACACTAGTGGATCTTGAGGGGTGCCTAACACCTTCCCCTCGAGATAATTTCTAGCCCTTACCCGAACTCTGGTTTTTTCCAACTCAAACCTTTCTTAAAGTGTCCTAATGCATTATAATCATTAGGTGGCGACTCTTCAAAATTCCAAAACCCAATTCTCGAAAGGGAATAGAGTTGTCCTCCCAATGTCGTACACCCGATTTCGACCCGTAGAAAAAGGGGGCATCGACAGATAGCACCGGTGTGTGCCTTTATGGAGGAATCTTCTAGTATGGTAAGTGAGTTTATGAGGTTGGGCGCTAGGTTATGATGCCACATCATGGCCCCTTTCGAGAGTGTTTCCCCGAATCTCATCAATAAGATGGACTAGATCTCACCATATTTTTGGTCATTGCCTTTTACCGCGCATGTATACGCAGTGATGTGTTGGTTGGGATCTGAGGTCCCGTTGTACTAAGGGAGTTCCAGCATTCTGAACTTGTTTAAAATGGGTTCCAGGGCTGCTTTCTTGGGGGTCGGCCATTGCACGAAGTTCCGCGAATCTACACCCTTTAGTACCGGGGCGCTCCCGGGATTTGGTCGACTATGAAGTTGTAAGTTTCGACCTTCTTATCGTTGGCTGCTATCATTTTCTCACCTGACTCGATCCTTTTGGTGAGGTACTCCAGCATTTTCACGATAGGCAGGATCGGCTACTGATCCGTTGTTGCTCGATCTCTCCGGTACCTGTTCGGCTGGGGAAGTAGTTTCTGGTGCTATTGTGCTGGGATTCATCGAATGGCTTTGCAACTGAGCAATAGCCAACTGTTGTGCCTGCAATATTTCAAAAATAACATGAAGACTAACTTCCTGTTCTTCCCGAGCTGGGGTCTTTTGGGCTTCCTCCTGGTCACCATGTCATATGCTTCCATCGGTGTGTGAGGTTTCATCGACCTGTTGCACGCCTTGCAAACCCGCGTCCTCTAGGATCGGTCCAAGTGCGTTATCGGGGTTCTGCGGTGGCGCGCCAATGACTGGAACAACCACACCGTTTTCACCATGATTTTCGAGGTAGTCGTTGGCCCCGTGAACGTACTTGTTATATAGTTCCCACACTAGGTTGTGGTTCCTTTGCGAGGGATTCGACTGAATTGGTCTGGGCCATTTGACGCCCCTTGTTTCGCTGGAGGTGAACACGACGTTTGGTATAACGATGTTGAGATTGTATTCTGATGGGTGAGGAGCCCTTGCTGGCCTTGCGTCCCTATTGAATCTGGCTCTATTGACAATTCTTCGAGGATATTGACCTTGATCAGTTCTTCGATCGTAGCGAGGTAGGTTGCGTCTCGGGGCATTCCTCATGTCTGCGGGGTACAGGCGGTGTCTCTTCTTATTTGACATTGACTTCTTTGCTAGGATCCTTCTTGGATATACTGAGTCCGAGGGGGCTCCTAGCTGGTTCTCCGCGACCCTGATTTGTGACTAGTGCCGGATGTGGACACCCGACCAGGTCTTTGCTAGATACCCGACCAAGTTTTATTTCAACTGCCTTGAAATCATCGAACTTTGTCTGTTTAGGCTTTGAGTAAAGGCTTGTATCACCCAGTCGTCTGAGACTAGGGGTAACTCTGTTCGTTACATCTGGGAATGAGATGCGAATTCTCGCAGTATTTCATTCTCCCTTTGCTCGATCTTGGATGCGTCGGTCTTTCTTGATGTTGCTTTGATGTCATCGGCATGTGCCTTTGTGGAGGAATACACCAGTATGGTAAGTAAGTTTATGGGGTTGTGAGTTAGGCTATGGTGCTGCATCACGGCCCCTTTCATGAGCTCTTCTTCGAACCTCTTCAATAAGACGGACCCGATCTCCTCGTCTTTTGTGTCATTGCCTTTTACCGCACAGGTGTAGGCAGTAACGTATTTATTAGGGTCAGTGGTCCCATTGTACTTAGGGAGTTCCGGCATTCTGAACTTCTTTGTTATGGGTTTCGGAGCCGCTTCCTCGGGGAACGACCTTTGTATGAACTTCTTTGAATCCACGCCCTTGAGGACTGGGGCCACACCCGGGATTTGGTCCACCCTAGAGTTGTAGGTCTCGACCTTCTTATCATTGGCTGCTATCATTTTCTCGCCCGACTTGATCCTTTTGGTGAGTTCCTCCAACATTTTCACGATGGCATGATGGACTACTGATCCGTTGTTGCTTGACCTCTCCGGTACCTGTTCGGCTGGGGGAGTAGTTTTCGGCGCTACTGTGCTAGGAGTCTTTGGGTGGCTTTGCAGATGAGCGATAGCCAACTGTTGTGCCTGCAACATTTCAAAAATATCATGAAGACTAACTTCCTGTACTCCCCAAGTTGGGGTCATTTAGGCTTTTTGTTGGTCGCCATGATGTATGCTTCCATTGGTGTGCGAGGTTTCGATGACTTGTTGTGCGTCTTGCAAACCCGCGTGTGCTGGGATCGGTCCAGGTGCGTTATTGGGTTTCTGCAGTGGTGCACCAACGACTGGAACATCCACACCGTTCTCGCCGTGAATTTTGAGGTAGTCGTTCTCAACTTTATTTACCAAGCCAGACATTTCGACTTGAAATCAGAAGATCTTGGACAAGAAAAAGTGTGAAAGATAACTTGTGTTTGTTTAACGAAACCAGCAAGAAAATAATCACTATTATTTTTAGCCCCACGGTAGGCGCCAAACTGTTTACCGTGAAAATGGTAACAACAATTAAATTTGTAAATGGGACTCTAAAATTACATGATCTATTTTTATGCTAGTTGTTAGAGCAGTTGATCCTAGGCGGATGAGATTTAACGATGAAGTATAAGCTAAAATGGGGCAGTGATCAAACCGAGGGGCTTGCTACTCGTGCTTCGGACCGGTCGATAAAAGGCCTCTAGGTCTATATTTGGCTCGAGCTCGAGCTATCGAAGGTATCCGGGAAGGTGATAATAGTTAAGAAATAATTAAACAAGGCTCTTAATGGCTAATATCGAACAATAAATGAAGAACAAGTATGAAAGCATGAAATGGAAAGAGTAGCCTCGAGCAAGTAAGTTAGAGAGAAAAGAGAGAGAGAGATATTATTGATCTTGTGTAGAATGGTTGAAGCAACAACAGCCTCTTACAAAGTGGTGTTGATTCCCTTTATATAGGAAGGGAATCAGGTTTATAGTACAACATGCATTAATTATAAAAGCATGGAGATGGGACGACTAGATGTGATGCCTCGTCACAGGCTCCGGTTAGGCCGGCTCTGTCAGACTTAGTCGCGTGCCTTGGGAATTCCCCTTTTTACTCTAGCCTCGATCTTCATCTTCTTTGGGTTGGGCCTCGACGAGCCCCGAGAGAGGGGAATCGGTCGCAACTCCACATCCTCGGGGTCTCAAGATATTCTTCCGAAATGACTTGATAGCAAGAAATTAGGCCTTCTGATTTCACCGCATACAGGCTTCAAAATATGCCACCAAATTCCATTCATTCTTTGCCTGAACTTGTTCGAGCATTCATAGCTAAATGGTTCCCGCAAAGTAAGAAATTCGAGCTTTGGGATAAAATTTTCTTTTTCAAGAAAGTATTGGGAGAACATCTACATGAGGCATGGGATCGATTCAAGTTATATTTGTTGAGGTCTCCCAATCATGGTTTTCCGGATTCTATCTTGTTGGTGAAATTCTACATGGGTTTAAATCCTATGAATCAATCTATAGCCAAGAATGCAGCTGATGGATCTTTTATGGACAATACATTCGCAAGGGTCACACAAATCCTTGACAAAATGGCACAACATAATCAAGCTTGGCACTCAGAGGACACCAAATATGGAATTTCATATGGTTCTCCTTCCTTGACCAACATGATCAAGGAAAATCAAGAGAGAGATCAAGTAATCGCAGGCCTTGCCACCAATGTCAATGTGTTGACAAAGATGTTCACTGAAATCCAAACGAAGAAGGTAAATGTTGGGAGGATGTGCAACCCATATCAAATGAAGACTTTGAGGAGGCAAACTATGTCAATAACTCTCAAGGAGGATATCAAAGGAAACAATACCAAGGTCTAGGACAACAAAATCAATAGAGGCCTAACCCGCAAGGGCAAGGCAACTAACAGTGGCGCAATGACCAAAATGGCTCAAATCAAGGAAATTGGCGTAACAACAACAACTTCTCAAATCGGAGTTCAAATCCTTATGTTCCTCGAAAGGGTCAATATTCAAATCAAGGTTGCTCAAGTGATTCCAAGTTGGAAATCATGCTTGAACGGGTATTGCAAAATCAAGAGAAGTCTAAGACTTCGATGAGGAATATGACCGAGCTTGTTGGCTCTCATACCGCATCCATTCAAAAATTGGAGATGCAAATGAGAGATCTGTCTAGGGAACAAAACCCGTAGCAAAAAGGGCCACTTCCAAATGACACAATTGCGAACCCAAAGGGTAGTAGGAGGGGTCCAACTTCTCATATCATGGCAATTACTACTCGGAGTGGGAAGGTACTATAAGGAGAGAGTGAACAAGTGGTTGAAGTAGAAGGGTCCGAACAAGAGGTTGAGGTTGAAGATCCAAGTATTATTGAAGTTGAAAAGGTTCCGGAAGAGTTGAAAGTGCAAGAAGAAAACCAGGAAGAGGTAAAGGAAAAGGTATAAGAGACACCAAAAAATCTACCACCTATTCCTAGACCTCCTCCTCCATTCCCTCAAAGACTTGCTAGGTAGGTTGATGACAACAAAATTGAAAAGTTCTATGACATTCTCAAGCAGTTATCGGTGAATATCCCATTTGTGGAAGCATTTCAAGAGATGCCGGGTTTTGCTAAATATTTGAAAGACTTGATTACAAAGAAGAGAACCACCAAGAATGAAGTGGTGAATGTGACTCACCGGGTTAGTTCTATCATTGCAACATCCACCGTTCAAAATAAAGAAGACCTGGGAGCTTTCACCATTCCATGTACTATTGGGACACATGATTTTGCAAGAGCCCTTTGTGATAATGGGGCTAGCATCAACTTAATGCCTTTTGACATTTACAAGCAAGCAGGGTTAGTTATGTTAAGGCCCACAAGTATGAGATTACAAATGTCCGATTGTTCAATAAAGAGATCGGTGGGAATTGTCGATGATGTGCTTGTTAAAGTGGGAAAGTTTCATTTACCCACCGATTTCGTAATCCTTGATTGTGCAGTTGACAAAGAGATCCCTATCATTTTGGGGAGACCATTCCTTGCCACCGAAAGAGCACTAATGGATTTGGAACAGAATGAGATCAAATTCCATGTGAATGATGAAGAGGTTACATTCCAAGAAAGCAAAGGTATGAAACTACCACATGAATATGAAAGCATCTTGGTGATTGATGTTGTTGATGAGGTTTCCGCCGAAATTTGCAAACACAAGATCCAATTGGAGAATGAGGCTAAACCAAGTGTAGAGCACCAACGATGGTTAAACCCGTCCGTGCAAGAGGTGGTAAAGAAATAAATAATCACGTGGTTGGATTCTGGGGTGGTCTACCCCATTGCTGATAGTTCTTGGGTGAGCCTGGTGCAATGTGTGCTGAAAAAGGGAGGCATGACCGTGATTGAAAATGACAAAAATGAGATCATCCCAACAAGAACGGCGACCGGATGAAGGGTGTGTATGGATTATCGGAAGCTCAACAGTGCCACATGCAAATACCATTTCCCCATGCCTTTTATTGATCAAATGCTTGATCGGCTAGCAGGAAGGTCATTCTATTGCTTTCTTGATGGATATTCTGGTTACAGCCAAATCAACATTGCGTTGGAGGACCAAAAGAAGACAACATTCACTTGACCTTATGGAACTTTTGCCTTTAGCCGGATGCCGTTTGGTTTGCGCAACGCTCTGACTACTTTTTAAAGATGAATGATGTCCATCTTCTTTGATATGGTGGAGGATTTTCTAGAGGTTTTCATGGACGACTTTTCGTTGGTAGGTGACTCTTTTGAGCATTGTCTTGACAATCTTAGACAAGTGCTCAAAAGATGTGAGGAGACCAACCTTGTGCTTAACTAGGAGAAATGCCATTTCATGGTGGATGAAGGAATTGTATTGGGGCATAAAATTTCAAAACATGGAACAGAGGTTGACCGGGCAAAGATCGAGATCATTTCCAAACTTCCTCCACCTACTTCAGTTAAAGGTGTCCAAAGTTTCTTGGGGCATGCCGGATTTTATAGGCGTTTCATCAAGGATTTTTCCAAGATTGCAAATCCCATGTGCAAACTCCTTGAGAAAGATGCAAAATGTGTTTGACGAGAAATGCCTCAAAGCCTTTGAGGAATTGAAACAAAAGCTCATCCCGACACCTATTATTGTCACACCCGATTGGTCTCTTCCATTAGAACTCATGTGTAACGCCAGTGGTGTAGCTATTGGGGAAGTGCTTGGCCAACGTCACAACAAGGTTCTTCACCCGGTCTACTATGCAAGCAAGACACTCAATGGAGCGCAAATGAATTACATGGTGAGTGAGCAAGAACTTCTTACCATTGTCTATGCCTTTGAGAAATTTCGGGCTTACTTGTTGGGATCCAAGGTGATAGTGTATACAGACCATGCTGCTCTTCGCTATCTTATGGCAAAGAAGGATGCAAATCCTATGTTGATTCGGTAGCTCCTGTTGTTGCAAGAGTTTGAATTCGAAGCCAAAGATAGAAAAAGGACGGAAAATCAAGTGGCATATCATTTATCAAGGCTTGAAGAGGCAGGGAGACCAAAGGAAGATCTTGAAATCAATGATGCTTTCCCGGATGAACACATATTGGCATTATCTAACACTTTTTCTCCTTGTTATGCCAATATTGGTAACTACTTGGTTAGTGACATTATTCTGGATGGATTAGAATCCTATTCAAAGAAGAAGTTTTTGAGAGATTGTCGGAAATACTATTAGGAAGAACCATTCTTGTTCCGTGTTTGTGCTGATAACATCATCAGAAAGTGTGTTCCAGAAAAGGAAATTATGCCAATTCGGGGTTCACCATGGGGGCAATCGAACGACGGTAAAGGTGCTTGAATGTGGTTATTATTGTTTGTCGATTTATCATGATGCCAATCAAATGGTCAAGGCTTGCGACCAATGCCAAATGTAAGGATCAATCTCCAAGAGGCATGAAATGCCAATGCACTTTGTGATGGAGATAGAAACCTTTGATGTGTGGGGAATTGATTTTATGGGCCCCTTTGTAAGCTCTTGTGGTATGACATATATCTTGGTGGATGTGGACTATGTGTCCAAATGGGTTGAAGCAATTTCCTTACAAAACAACGAGGCAAGGAGCGTGACCACATTCTTAAAGAAAAACATATTCACATGGTTTGATACTCCTAGAGCCATTCTTAGTAATCGTTGGTCTCATTTATGTAACAAGGATTTCACGGGGCTACTAGAGAAATATGGCATCAAGGATAAGGTGGCCACAACTTATCATCCCCAATCAAGTGGCTAAGTTGAAGTTTCCAACAGGGAGATAAAGAACATTCTAGCAAAGGCTGTTAATGCAAACATGACCGATTGGTCAAAGAAGTTAGATGACGCATTGTGGGCATACTGCGCGGCATACAAAACCCCTATTGGCACTTCTCCTTACCGGTTAGTCTTCAGCAAGGCTTGTCATCTACCCGTAGAGCTGGAGCACAAAGCCATGTGGTCTTTAAAAAGGTTGAATTTGGACTGGGCGGAAGCTGCAAATTTGAGGTTAGCATAACTCAAAGAAATGGAGGAATTCCATTTCCATGCATATGAAAGTGCAGCTGTGTACAGAGAAAGGATGAAGTTCGTCCATGACAAAAACGATCTTGAAAATGGAGTTCAAGTTAGGTGACATGGTTTTGCTCTTCAACTCAAGGCTCAAATTGTTTTCGGGAAAGCTCAAATGGAAATGGTCCGGTCCGTTCAAGGTGGTTAATGTATCCCCTTTTGGAGCTTTGGAATTTGAATCAGAGAATGGCTCCGAACCTTCAAAGTAAATGGCCAGCAAGTCAAGCGCTACTTGGGCACAGATGGAGAAAAACATTTGGTGGAATAGTTGGCTCTCAAAGGTGGCCCTTACCCGACAAATGAGTGAACCCAAAGAAAGCCCAACTATGTCGTGCCGCGATGTTAAATCAAGCGCTTCATGGGAGGTAACCCATGTGTGGTAACACCCTTTTTGTCCTTTAAATTTTAACTTTTGTTAGATAGATTTAATTGAGCAATTTAAAGTGTGTGTTAGAGTGCAGGTGATTCAAAAAATCATAACACTGGGTAAAATTGCATGTGAAAGGGAAGAAAAGTCACCATGGGAAGTCTACTACACATATGCAGTCGCATTTTAACTATGCGGACCGCATAGTGGTCGCAAACCCAGACAGTTTGTTTGGCAAAATTTGGTGGTAGAAATGCGGCGAGGAGGTGCACTTTGCGGATCGCATGTCAATTATGCGATTGCACAAGTGCACCGCATTGTTTCCTCGAGCAACTCAAGTTGAACCCACCGCATAACGCTTATGCGGTCGCATAATGTGTTATGCGGTGACTTATCCACCACGAACTTCACAGGTAAGTACCCCTCGCATATCATCAGCATTCAAACACTTGTAAAACAAAAGAAAAGAAATTTTTTTATCAGAAAGTAAACAAAACAAAAAAAAGAGAAGGGAAAACAGCTAGTTGCATCGAAAAGTGTAAACAACACCTGTTGAATTCATCTCCCAAGTGCGCTCATTTCTCCATCACTGGTATTTTCTTTTCTCCAATTTCATCCATGTAAAGTTTAGTTTAAATTTTGTTGTGTTTTTCCAATTTTTGTTTCCTTTAGTTTTTGTTCCTTTTATTTTCCTCTTCGTATTTGGGTATCTATTCATAATGTGAGGGGGTTCTTGGATACGTAGCTAAGTTGGGGGTGCTGGTTATGAAATTAGGTTTGCCATTATTTAGGGGTGGAGTTCAAAATGTTGAGAACGATGACTTCTGCGGACCGCATAGTTGATTTGCGGTCCGCATTGTTGCCGCATAATGAACCCTAGGTGGCCTGAAAAGGATGACAATTTGCAGCAGCTTTGCGATTGCATAAGTGATATGCGGACCGCAAAGCCACCGCATACCTAAATAGTTTCATGGCTTTTGTAACATGTTGTTTGCGACATTTTTGCGATCGCAAATCCATCTTTGCGGTGGACTTTGCGATCGCATAGTGTGAATGTACTTTCCAAGCATTTGTTTGACATGCTTTGCTGATGGTGTTAGTTTTTTGACAAAAGTTAACGGGGGGATAATTTTGCCACCTTTTAGATAATATAGAGATGTTTTTTTATTTACTGAGGTAACCCAAGGATGTACCTGAGGTTTGAGATATAGTTAAGGGATGATTTTTGCCAAAAACTCCGATGGTTATGCGAACTGCATAATGGATATGCGATCGCATAACCCATCGCATAATTGTTTCTCTTCAGCAGACAAAAGGGTTTACGACAGATTTGCGGTCCGCATAGTGGTTATGCGACCGCATAACCTGTCGCATACTTGATGTTCTGTGCAAATTATTTTTGATGTCTTCTATGTTGCTCACACTTCATTTCTGTGCAGATATGGCTCCCAAGAAATATACATCTTCTTCCAAGAAAAGGGCGTCCACTAGTCGTCAAGCACAACTAGCCAAACGTTCATGACCAGACCCTACTGCTTCACATCCCTCCTATTCTGATGAGGAGGAGACCTTGCCCTCAGTTGACTTACAAGCTGAGGCAAGAAGAAAAAGAGTAGATGATTTCCAACTCAGGTTTGGGGTCGACAGCTCTAGGGAGCTGTATAGAAAAGGGCTAACAAAATAGAAAATCCTTGCTGAAAAATAACTGAGTCTGAACGGTCTATAGGAGCAGTACCCTCACATACTGGAGAACATCAAGTCTAGAAACCGGGAGTGCTTCACTAAGCTGCCGGATGATTACAATGAAATAGTGGTCCGTGAATTTTATGCATCCTATGGAGCCTCCAGGACCCCTCAACAGAAGCGCAACAAAGTTTTCTGTGATACTGTCTTGGTTTGGGGGAAGCCGGTGTTCTACAGCAGTGACCCCATAAATGAGTTCTACTTCACCAACTGGAGATCGGGCACATCTAAGTATGACACCAAACGGGCAAACATGGATATTGAGCGTGGTTGGATAGCTTCAGTGATAGCCAAAGGGGCCCCTGGTTGGATTGACCCTCTGCACAAAATATTCAAGGAAGATCCCACACAAGAGGATAGATTCTGGCTCAGCTTTGTCACTTCGCAATTGATACCGTCCCGAAATGAAACTGACATAAGCATTGAGAATGTTCTTCTCATTGCATGCATTATGACTGGGATAAAGATTGATGTAGGTGACTTCATCTTCCGAGAGTTAGGGATCCGGGCCAACCAGACAGCTATGTCCCTTCTATTCCTGTACTTGATCACAACCCTCTATAAGGCTATGGAAGTCCCTTCAAATGCCACACACTGACAAGACAGGGAAAGCGTTGAAGGATATTGATATCACGCACATTAATGATGCAGTAGATTTTGCTCCCCCGGAGGTTCAGACCCAGATTCCTGCTGATGCAGAGCCCTAAGATTCCCAGACTCCTGTTTCTCGTCAAGCTACTGATGCATCCACTTCCACTCCACAACCCACCTCTTAGGCCACCATTGCACAACCTTCTACTGCACTGCCAGCTATTTCAAGGCTCGGTATCTTAGCTCAGCAAGCAAATGCTAAGGTAGACCAGCTTCTGAAGAACCTCCCCACACTCATCAGGTAGGCTTTGACCCCTAACCAGTCCTCAGTGATAACCCTCCAACAGCAACAAACATCTTACGGGGATCGCCTGAAGCAACTTGAGGTGCAGGTTGAAAAGATAGAGCGGGGTGAGGTTGGTGACTTGCCAAAGCTCCGTGATGATGTTGCCACAATAAAGATTGAGATCCACAAAATGCAAACTCTAGAGTTTGATCTATCCTCCTTCATGCCTAAGGAAGGAGAGCAGGGAGCGGTCACGACCATGGCCGGATTAGACCTTGATTTCTCCACTTTGATGATAGCCCCTGCACCTCACACTCTCGGGGCTTCCCAGCCTCCAGCTTCCCCTGCACGTATTGTCATTCCTTCTGAGGAAGATTCCGTACACTCTGCAGAGTCCGAAGGTGGGGAGGCAAATGAGGGAGATACTGATGAGGAGTCATGGTCTGAGGAGGATGAGGGTTCTTAAGAGAAAGGTAAGAAGATTGCTGCCCCTACAGTTGCAGAGGAGGAACAAGCAACTTTTCAGAAGGCAATAGAATATTCGCTAGCAGACATGGTCACCCAAGCCAATCCATCAACCACTCAGCTATCAGCAGGTGAGGCTAGCAGCTCACAGACCCCAGCTCCAGTGTCGGGCTAGTCAGAGATCCCTCCTCCATCTGTGGAGGTCACTCCGCGGGCCGAGATCTCATCGGTCCCAGCTTCAGCATCAGAGGGTGACCCTACCATCATTTAGCCGGCTACTGACTCCCATAGCGCTTAGTGCGCCTCAGAGAGCCCTTAAACTCTGTTTTACATTCTTATGCATTGGGGAAAATGCATGCTTTTCAGTTGGGGGTGGGATAGCCTTGTATAAACTTTTTTTTGTGAATTAAACTGTTGTACATGTTTTTGTGTTATATAAGCCAACTTCTGTGGTTTCTGTATATATTTGTGTTGTGTGGTTTTTTTACATAGGTTATCTTTGTATATAAAAAAACCACAAACAAGTAGATAGTTGTATGTTCATCTTTAGTAATTAACAATGAATCCCCCTTCGGTTTTCTTTGCCGGGTTCTTTTCCAAGGGTGTAATAGGAGAACCAGGGCAGTAGAATGAAACATTTTGACCGGTGTGGTGTAATTGTCTAATTTCAAGCATGTGTGCCTGTAAATATCCTATACCCTTCCGTTGATATATAAAAAAAGAAGTCAATTGTGTGAACTTGAGGCTCGCTCTTTGACTCTATGTTTACCTAGAGTCATACATGTAAATATGATGAAAGCTTCAAGTTTCTAAGTGTTGACTCGAGGGCTAAAACTATGTTGAGACAAACAGTTCGTGTGCCATGTGTGTGACTCTTTGTATAAATAATTCTTGTGTTTACTTCTGCCATCTAGAACTTGCCCGGTTGGTCTTTCGATGCTAATGATAATTACATTTGGTTGGAGAAATGATCTTAGGCAGTCTTTGTGATATTGGAAAACCAGTTAGCCTTTCAAGCTACCCATTGTATAGATATTATCACTAGTTACCCCACTTGAGCCTTTAACCTTTTCTTTGGCCACCTCGCTACAAACTTTTCCCCTTTTGTAAAATAATTCTCTCTTTTGAACTCGTCCCTCCTTGAACATTGAGAATGAGGTTAAAAGCCTATGTTGGGGGTGTGGTGTCAAGCCAGAAATTGGAAAGGTTGTATAGTGAGTGTGGGAAAGTATACCTCAAGATATGAAACTATTCAAGCTCCAGAAGCAAAATAAAAAGTGAAAAAATAAAATAATTTTTTTTTGCAAGAGAAAAGAAGAAAAAGAAAAGAAAATGGATGGTATGTATATATATAAATATGGAGTCTTGAAGAAAATTATAGAGGTATTTAAGGCGGTTCAATGTGGGAAATTAGGAACTAAGGTGGGCTATGTGGTTTGAAAAGAAGCAAAGACCAACAAGAAAGAAAAATGTGAGTAATGTTTAAGGAGGGTGTAGTCACTTGTACCCAAATGCTTATCCGACCCTCCCCTAAACCTACATTACAAGCGTAAAAAGTAATTATGGGATTTCCAACCGAACGTTCTTAGAATAAAGCGATGATTTAAAATAAGGGCAAGCTTATGGTATGGCATGTTGTAACACTTGAAACTCTTTTTGAGAGTAAGTGTCTTTCTGAATCCATCCCTTGTGTTGTCATTGTAAATATTGTGAGTTTGGGACTTTTTTTCTAGTAAGGGCACATGAATTGTGAGGTTGGACAGAAGTTGAGTTCTTGAAGTCGAATGCAATTGCACTCAGCTGAGAGTAACATTCTGTCAAATTGGTCGAGGCTCAAAGTTTCACAAGTTAATTAGTTTTCTTTGTAAATAACAATGATGGTTCAGGAATGGTAAATAAACGGAAGTTCATGCTTGTAGTACTGACAGCTAACACCGTCCACGGTCACTATTGTTTCATATCGTTTAAATGGATTCTAGAATAGGATAGCGTCGTTTTAGTTGCTTGAGGACAAGCAAGAGTTTAAGTTGGGGGTGTTGATGTGCCGGAGAATTTTAGCACATTTAATACAAATTGCTTAGATTTTAGCTTGTTTTAAATGTAATTATCTTCTATACTTATGTAATTTTAATGTTTTTGTAGTGTATGAGGTTTAAGGATCTAAGAACATGTAAATCAAATCAAAAAGCCGCAAAAGGACAAGAAAAGATCAAAATGCGATCGCAGATGTGAAGATGCGGGCCGCAAATCAACATGCGGACCGCATAATGCTCAAAGGAATTGCAAAGTCCAACAATTTGCTGGCCAAATTCAGGTGCAAGAAATGGGGTCCATTATGCGACCACATAACAGGTCTGCGGGCCGCATAATGGATCGCAAACTCGTTGTGGAAGTTGCTGAAGCTGGAAATATGGTGACACTATGCAGTTGCAAATCAACAATGCGGACTGCATGTCAATTATGTGATCGCACAAGTGCACCGCATTGTGTCCTCGAGCAACTCAAGTTGAACCCACCACATAACGCTTATGCGGTCGCATAATGTGTTATGCGGTGACTTATCCACCATGAACTTCATAGGTAAGTACCCCTCACATATCATCAGCATTCAAACACTTGTAAAAGAAAAGAAAAGAAATTTTTTTATCAGAGAGAAAACAAAACAAAAAAAGAGAAGGGAAAACGGCTAGTTGAATCAAAAAGTGTAAACAACACCTGTTGAATTAATCTCCCAAGTGTGCTCATTTCTCCATCACTGGTATGTTCTCATCTCCTAATTTCATCCATGTAAAGTTTAGTTTAAATTTTGTTGTGTTTTTTCCAATTTTTGTTCCCTTTAGTTTTTGTTCCTCTTATTTTCCTCTTCGTATTTTGGTATCGGTTCATAATGTGAGGGGGTTCTTGGATACGTAGCTAAGTTGGGGGTGTTGGTTAGTGAAATTAGGTTTGCCATTGTTTAGGGGTGGAGTTCAAAATGTTGAGAACGATGACTTCTGTGGACCGCATAGTCGATTTGCAGTCCGCATTGTTGCCACATAATGAACCCTAGGTGGCCTGAAAAGGATGACAATTTGCGGCGGCTTTGCAATAATACCAACTGTGGGATTCCACCCCAACCTTGTTGGGTTATTATATTTGACACCGACCGCCTTACACTATTTAATTAAAGTGTAATTTGAGCATATCAGTGTCCCGATACATTTGTGTCGTGACCAATATAAAAACGGTGATGATAGAATACCGATGGAGGGAGGGGGTAGCATTACAAGTGCTTCCCCTGGATAAGGGTATCACGGACCTTGCCGATGGATTCCTAAACGTGCATTTGTACCCTTTCGCACTGGGCCCCCTTGATAGGGTCGTGCTTGATTTCTATTTAAAGTATCGAGTTACTTTGGTGCGGATACATCTATCATTTTGGCGAATAGTGCTGATGATGAGGTTCTTTGCGGAGAAGGCAGCGCTTGAATTCACACTTAGTCATCTTGTCAGGCTGTACCGGCCCTTTCATCATCAAGGTCTGCTAACCTTGCGGTTCCGTTCGTCCATTCCCTTTGTTGTTGACGATGAGGAAGATAGAGATTGAGAGTGGATTAGTCGGTTCATCCATGTCCGGACAACTGACGTTATTCCCGTGTAATTTATGCCATTCCCCGAGGAATGGAATTATACGTGTGAGTGGAGCGTCTTGCTGATATGATGGACTAACAGGAGTGTTCTCGGCCATCGAGGAAGTCCGCCGTCTTCACTTTGTGGTGAGTTTCGGCGTAGTCCTTCTACATTTCGCGTCTTTCTCTTCTTATTGAGTTTTCCTTCTACAGGCCTTTGATAGGCTTAGGTCGGAGCTGCTCCATCATAGGGATATGCTTCATAAAGCTCTGGATGAGGGTGAGTCCCTTACGCTCCTCAAGTCTTAATCCTTTTGCTTATCTTAGTTGCAAAAAAAGATGGAGGCTCTAGAGTACCTTAGGGGCAAAACCGATCGAGTTAGGAATGCTTGTAGTGAACTGAGGGCTCGGGTGCAGGGTAAAGCTTTAGAGGAGAAGGGTGCCTGGGCTAAAGTTCCCGCCTTTGAGGTCCAACTCCGCTTGGCTAGTGACAATGCTTTAGTTCATGTGTATATGATTGCGAAGCTCGAGTCCAATCTATCGAAGATCAGGGCTAAGATAATAGATGCTCGGGCTGAAGCAGCATTAAGTCGAACTAAGGTTGATTAGGAGATAGCGATTCATTTGAAGGACGCTACTGATGTCCAAGCTGAGTTGAAGAGGGCCCTCGATCGTGAAAAGAGGATCGAGAAATATGTTCTTTGCAAACCCGAAGAGACGTACTCAAAGAGATTGGCGCCAGGGGCTTCATTCTCTCGGAGGAGTTGGCTCGAGCTAGGGCATAGTAGCATGATGCTCAGTCACTTTTTACTGATGTCACATAGAGCGAAACTGGGGATGGTAGGCCATAGCCTTCTAGAGCAGAGCGCAGACTTTGCCATTTTGTATTTGATATTCGCAGAGCATGTTTGTAAATGGAGAGCACACCTTTTGCGCTTGTAAAAAAAATAAGAAAACTTGAAGCTTTATATCCTTTATACCTCCTTCTGCATTGCTTTTGACCAGGCGGGCTAGTTTGGGAGTTTGGTGCGAACCCTTAGATTTTTAGTACGGCTCTGGAGCTCATCAGGCAGGCCCGGAAGCTTTTGTACGCTTGGTAAACGCGGTCTTTAGTGCAAGCTAGCATTATAGCTCTCCTACTTTGCCCAGCTATTTTGGGTTGAGTCTTCGATTAAGGCGTTGATTCGAGCTTACCTAACCTGCAATCTCATGTGCCTGCACGGGTGGATGATAACTGCTCTTACGGCGTGCCGTTAGGCATTTGCATTTTAATTATTTTGGGTTCAGTCTCCAAGTCTTGTTGCGACTCGAGCTTAATTGACCCTCAAGTTTTTTGTGCCTACATGGGCAGATAAAAATTGGCTTTTGCACCTAGCCCTTGGGAATTTGCATTTTAACTATTTAGGGTTCAGTCTTCGAGTCGTGTTGTGACTCGAGGATTAATTGACCCTCAAGTTTTTGTGCCTGCATGGGCGAATGAAAATGGCTTTCATATGCCTTTGGTCGTTGAGACCTTTTAGTGTACGGCCCTAAGGCTCGTTTGGCTGGCGACAATGGCTCTTACGCTTTTGCCCGTGGGCATATTATAGGCTTTGTTTTCCTCTCGTTAAGGCCTTTTTGAAATAATTTTGCCTTACCCATCGTCGGTTCGGGAAGAACCTCGAATTCAAGTTGTTAGTAGCGATGATCGAGCACCTCGGTAGGTTTAGCTCGTAGGATAAGTAGCTCGAAGAATTGTGATTTGGAGCTGACATGGTCGAAGCTCATTTGCCTATTGAGGGTAGCCTATTTTAACCGGTTCTTTTCGAAACAGATTCAAAGTAATGGCCTACGATTTTGTTAGCCATGGTCGGGCGTCCCCGAGTCGCATTAATTTGGATGGTGGAGCCGTTTTGACCGTAGTCATATGTGTTTGGCTGGAGCCAATATTTGATCCCAAATGATAGTTTAGGAGTCTACATTGAGGGTATGCCCTTTCGGGATTCTTACAAATGTGACATATAGCATATACTTCAGGATTGAGTTTTATGCTTGTAGTAAGGTCTTACAAAAATTTTATGCCTGTTGAGGTCTTACAGTTTTTCATGATTGTTAAGGTCTTACAGTTTTTCATGCTTGTTGAGGTCTTAAATTTTTTTTTTGCTATGCAAAATGGATCTGGCTAGACCGAGTTTGCCCACTCGGGGTCTTACGACCTCGAGTTTTCTAGTATATGGCGATTGATCGCAATTTTCGAGTCATCGAGTTTGATTAGGCTTGAGGGCCGTTACTCGTGAGCTCGTAAATGCCTTGTTGGAGCCTTATGAGTCCGGAGATCCGACCCTGAGGTTGTGCAGGTGCCAAATTGTTGACGCTAAGTCTCTGAGTATTCTGAGACATACTTGGTGGAGGGATCCCTGCCGTGAGCATGCTGTACTTTCTTTTGGAGTACGAGATGCCTTTGGTGAAAGATACTTTTTGATTGCTTGATGTAAATACGTGTTGTTATGCTGAATAGACCTTTTCTTGATCGAGTTTGCTCGCTCGGGGTCTTACGGCCTCGGGTTTCCAAGTGCATGGCGACTGGCGACAGTCTCCTAGTACTCAAGGTACCTTTGATGTTGGTGACGCCTGGCGATTTCTGCGTTGCCTTACCTGATGGTTTAGTAATTTCAGAGTTTCGACCCGGAGGCTGTTTGAGTGTTGAATTGTTGGCGTTAGTCCCCGAGTGTTCGGGACATTTTCGGCGAAGGGATTGCTACCTTACTTTATGAAGGTGTATTTGACAAAAGGTATTTTTTTATTGCTCGGTACAATAGTACATGTATTTGCCGACGAGAGCCTGGCTATATGGACACGGTTCGTTCGATCGTTAGGCCCGGTACATTACTTTCCTATAGGAACCCCATTTGGCATTTTAGGACCATTTCGAGCGGGTAGTTATCTGGGGGAATGCTTCTCATCATTCAAAGTTGTCTGCAAAAGAAGTTTCGAGCATTTGCGGTGTTTTCCTTAGGCAGCTCGCAGACGTTGCCTTGTTAAAAACCTTGCCGTTAAAACCATTCTTTTGGGACAAAAACTTGGTCGAAGGAAAAGAGTGCAATGGGTGCATTTTTAAAGACTCAAGATCTTCGGCCAGTGTTAGAGTTCTGACTGCTCCGATCGAGTGCCTGCATAAGGGTTAGTCCTAAATTCAAAACAAAAAGGGGGATGGTCGTACCTTGAAGCGAGATATGCTGGCGATGCCTCGGGATTGATTCGTTACAATCATGAGGGCCGATCTGTTTCAATTACCTGAGGCAAAGACGTGATATGGTTCTTTACTTCGTTTTGTCATGTTCAGCTGAGGGTGAGGCTCGATTCGCCCTTTCGTTTATTCAGGGGCGGAGGCACGAACGTTGGTACCACATTATGTATTGCGAACATTTCCCTCGCCGCGTGCTGTTCCCCGTAGACGATTTTAATTCTGTTCTTTGTTGGGAATTTTATCATCTGGTAAAAGGTGGATGGCACTGCTCTCATGCAGTGTATCCACGGTCGCTCGAATAAGGCGTTATACCTCATGTCTCCTTCGATCACATGGAATTTGGTGTCTAGGGTCGTCCCGGCTACGGTAAGCGGGAGGATGATTTCTCCTTTAGTTGTTTCACTTGCCATGTTGAATCTATTGAGGACCCGAGTGGCGGGTACAATTTGGTTGAGCAATCCGAGCTGCTCTATCACCCTTGATCTGACAATATTAGACAAGTTACCTGAATCCACGAGTACATGTTTTATTTGAAAATAATTCATAAGGAAGGAGATTACCAGTGCGTCATTGTGGGGTTGAGATAGGGTCTTGGTGTCCTCTTCGCTGAATGTGAGGGAATCTTTGGGGATATATCCTCGAGTCCATTTTTCTCTGGTGATGGATATTTTTGTTCTTCTCATTACGGGTTCCTGCGAGGCATCGGCTCCCCCCATGATCATGTAGATGACATGTTGCGGCTCATTTGCCTCATTCTTCTTGGTTGCCTCCGTTTCTTGGAACTTATTTTTGGCTCGATCACTAAGGAATTCCCGAAGATGTCCTTTGTTAAGTAGCTGAGCTACCTCTTCCCGTAGATGATGACAATCCTCGGTCCTATGGCCGTGCGTGTTGTGGAACTCGCATACTAAGTTATAATTCCTTTACGAAGGATCTGACTGTATAGGTTTAGGCCACTTGGCATCTCTGATTTTACTGATGGCGAACAAGATGTCTGAAATATTGATGTTGAAGTTGTATTATGACAATGGGGCACACTCGTTGGCACTACATTTCGATTGAACCTGGTTCTGTTGATGAGCCCTTGAGGGTCCTGTCCTCGACCCACTTTTCGATCATTGCGAGGTAGGTTGTGCCTCGAGGCATTCCTCCTATCCTCGAGGTATCGCTGATATCTTTCCTTGTTTGGTTTCGGCTCCTTTGTCGGGAGCCTAATTGGGTATACTGAGCCCGAAGAGGCTCCCAACTGGTCATCCTCGACCCTTATCTTCGACTGGTACCGGTTGTGGACGTCTAACCAAGTCACGGCTGGATACTTGATCAGGTTCTATTTCGCTGTTTCGAAGCCACTGAACTTTGTTCGTTTAGGCCTTGGGAAAAGGCCTGCACTGCCAGTCTTCGGATATTGGCGGTAGCTCCATCCATTCCATCGGAAAGCGAGACACGAATTCCCGCCGCATCTCGTTTTCTCTTTGCTTGATTTTGAATACGTCGGACTTCCTTATCGCAAACTTAATGGCTCTGGCATGTTCCTTTACGAAGGAGTTTGCTAGCATGGCGAATGAATATATGGAATTAGGAGCCAAGTTGTGATACCACATCATGGCCCCATTCGAGAGTGTTTCCCCAAATTTTTTCAGCAATACGGACTCGATCTCGTCACTTTTTATATCGTTGCCCTATTTACTACACAGGTATAGGCAGTGACGTGTTCATTAGGGTTGGTGGTCCCATTGTATTTAGGGAGTTCCGGCATTCTGAACTTCTTTGGAATGGGCTCCAGGGTCGCTTCCTCGGGGAACAACCTTTGTATAAACTTCTTCGAATCCACGCCCTTGAGGATAGGGGGCATACCCGGGATCAGGTCGACCCTAGAGTTGTAGATTCAATCTTCATATCATTGGCTGCTATCATTTTATCACCCGACTCGATCATTTTGGTAAGGTTCTCCAGCATTTTCACGATGGCGGGATCGACTACCGATCCGTTATTGCTCGATCTCTTGGGTACTTGTTCGGCGGGGGGAGCTGTTTCCAGCGCTGCTGTGGTGAGAGTCTTCGGATTTCTTTGAAACTGAGTGATGGCCAACTGTTGTGCCTGCAACATTTCGAAAATAACATGAAGACTAACTTCCTGTTCTTCCCGGGCTGGGCTTTTTTGGGCTTCCTGTCGGTCGCCATGCCATGCTCCTGTCGGTGTGTGAGGTTTCGTCGACATGTTGTGCGTCCTATGAATTCGTTTCCACTAGAATCGGACTGGGCGCGTTATTGGAATCTGTTGTGGCGTGCCGACAGCCGGAATAGCCACACCGTTTTCCTCGTGGTTTTCGAAGTTGTCGTTCTCGACTCTGTTTACTGAGCCGAACATTTTGACCTGAAATCAAAGATCTTGAACAAGAAAAACGTGAAAGATAACTTGTGTTTGTGTAATGAAACTAGGAAGAAAATAATCACTATTTTTTTAGCCCCACGGTGGGCACCAAACTGTTTACCGTGAAAATGGTAACAACAATTAAATTTGTAAATGGGACTCTAAAAATACGTGATCTATTTTTATGCTAGTTGTAAGAGCAGTTGATGCTAGGGATGGAAATTTAATGATGAGATACAAGCTAAAGAGAGGCAGTAATCACACCAAGGGGCTTGCTGCCCAGGCTTCAAACTGGTCGATGAGGGGCCTCAGGGTTAATATCCAGCTCGAGCTCGAGCTATCGGGGGTAACCGGGAGAGGGATAATAGTTAAGATATAATTAAAGAAAGCTCTTTATGGCCAATGCCGAGCAATAAATGAAGAACAAGTATGGAAGAAAGAAATGAAGAGAATAGCCTCGAGCAGATGAGTTAGAGAGAAAAGAGAGAGAGATTATATTGTCGTGTAGAAATGTTGGAGCAATGGCAGCCCTTTACAAGGTGGTGAGGGTTCCCTTTATATAGGAGGGGAACCCGGTTATGGTACGACATACATTAATTATAAAAGCATGGTGATGGGATGGTTAGACGTGACGCCTTCACACAGGCTCTGGGTAGGTCGGTTCTGTCAGACTTAGCCGTGTGTCTTGGGAATTCCCCTTTTGCTCTAGCCTCGAACTTCGTCTTCTTTCAGTCGGGCCTCGTTGAGTCCCGAGGGAAGGGACTCAATCGCAATTCCACATCCTCGGGGTCTCGAGGTGTTCTCCTGAAGTGGCTTGGTAGCAAGAAATTAAGCCCTCTGATTTTGCCGCATACAAAACACAAAGGTTTGGATTCTAAAATTTAATTAGAAGCATACCAGTTAGAGAAAGAAAACACAAGATGTAAAACAGGTGTTGCACAAATTTCAACCTAGGCTTGCAGCCGGCTAGACTAACAAAGATCACAAGTAGCAGAGAGAGTAGAAAGAGTTTTCAAAGTGGAAAAGTAGTGGTTTATGAACTAATGTTCATCTGTAAGAAGTTAAAAAAAAGAGAGATTGTATTAAGGGATTTTAGAATGAATCACACAAAGATACACAAAGATTCAACATGGTCTTCTCCCTTAATTAAGGAAAATCTACCAATGGTAATGACTGGACTAATTAAGGAAAGAGGTTCAATCAGACTGAGTAAAGAAGTAAGAATCAGAGGTCTTATTAAGGAAAGGAGTTCAAATCAAACCAAAAAATGAAGAACTTCAGAATAAATAAGTCAAGGGTTTAATTAAGGTGAGAATCATGTAAAGAATCAGCAAGTATCGCAGACAATTCGAATAAGGCAAGAAATGAATAATCAGGATTTAACACATAGCAAATTGGTAAATCAAGAAATCAAAATAACACTGATTTAAGGAGAAAAATATAGGTTTATCATGAATAGGCAAAAAATAAATATAAACACATAGAATCAGTAGAAAAGTCGAACCAAGAACCTTAGTAGATGCACATTAGGATAAAATATCACAAGACATCGAATTAGGCTAAAGAAAAATCATAGGAACCAAAGCATAGGACAAAGTCGGTACACAAGTAACTCAGAAACCAAACAAAATGTCGAAAAATTGGGGTTTTTAGCATAAATTAGCTCGGGTTAAAACAAACTTTCTGAATCGGTTAAAAACACATAAGATAGAAGATTAAATACTCAAAATTAGCAAAACGTTTTCGATAAAGAAATTTTCGAGAAACCCTAGCTTAGAAAAATGGGAAACCATTCGAAAATCAGAGGGCTTTCATAAAAACCAGTGAAATAAGTCCAAACCATCTCAGATCTGTACATATCTGAGAAGTTCAAAGGAAGAAATTAGGGTTACGAGAAGAACAACACAGAGATGAAGAAGTTGGCTTAGAAATCCATAGGTTTAATGAGAAATAGGAAGATCTTACTCGAAATCAAACCAGAATAACCTGAAACAAGCAAGAAAAGGCCATAGGTGTAAGTGGATTGATCCTGGTCCCTCGAGGACCTTAGAGATCGCAATACCAGCATAGGAGAGGCAATTAGAGGTCGGATGGTGGTGAGAAGCCACCATGAACGGCAACAGATGAGTGGCGATGATGGTGAGTTAGAGTTTGGTTTTTGAGAGCATTTGAGAGAAGAGAAGAACAAATGACGGCGATGACAGGAGAGGAAATGAGGGGTCTAGGGGAGGTCATTAGGGCTTAATTTAGCTAAGGAGGAATCTAGACCGTTGATCAAAATGATCAACGGCCAGGATTTAGCAAGAAGTGGGTGGGGTAGATAAGTGGTTTGGGCTGGGTAGATTTTGGGTCTAGTTTAATTTTAAATTGGGATTAAAATTAGGCTAGGTATTTAGGCTAAATTTTAAAATAAGGGGGCCATTTGTTAAATACCCTATTTACTTGATTAAATAATTTTTAAAAATAACTAATAGGCTGTAAAAAATGATTTTTATGCCTAGAAATATTTTAAACTAATTACTTAATATTTTAAAAATATAAAAGTCTATTTTCTGGTAAAATAATGTAATAATGCATGCATAGGCTAAAACTGCAAAGTGATCACAATTGCATTCTAAAAATACAAATGTGGCTATTTCTGCAATAACTAAAACTTGGTACAAAATCAAATAATAAAATTAAGCCACAAAACTTATTATAAAACTATTTGTGATGCAATTAGTGATTATTTTTATAAAATAAATGATGGGATAAATTAATTAAAATGTTTTAAAATATAGAAATTGTATGAAAAACACTAATTGATGCAAAGGCACAGTTTTGAAAATATTATGGAAGAAATTGGGTATCAACAATAAGAATATACACATCTCTAGTATTTCTACGAATAGGGTAATTTATGGAAGTTGTGCATTTGCTCATTTCGTTTGCATTATACGGATCATGCCAAAAGAAATGAGGGATAACCTTAACATACCTGGAGTAGGAAAAATCCATATAATATTCTTGGAAAAGATTGCACCGTATTCCTTTAGAACCCCAAAATTTTACGTTGCTACGGTTCTAAACGTTGCTACGGTTCTAACAATTCTCGTTATAACTGTTTGCAAGAATTTCATTGGAGGCTTTTTCAGTTGAAACTAGCGTCTGTGTTTGAAGATTTTGAACTAGGAAGAAAAAATTATAGTTCAACTTGTTATTCTCTGTCCAAATGAACCAAGCTATTTTTAAAAGAGACTAACTTTAAAAAGATACCAAGCATTTTATATACACTTTGAATGCTTAAAGGTTTTACACGTTACATTAGATAGCCACTGATCTCATGTGACTAATTAGTCATTGGTTTGGTTAGCTCCCTTTGCTGCCACATCTTATTCTCATAATAATTAACTAGGTAATATCTTGTTATCCGATAATTAATTAATTACTCGTATAATTAAGAATTATCTCAAATTACTTAAAATACTATTTATTTTTAATATTCTTTATACATCATACTATTATGGTCATATGGTACTAGTTCATAAATATCTAGTGTTATAGCTCGGATCATATTTTATCCCAAATCGTCCACCTTCAACGAAACTCGTTTTCTGTAATTCGTATACCCTTTATCTTTCATGACACTTACTTATTGCTTGTTATAAAAAGCATAAATACGTTAATATCAAGATAATCTCATCCCCGAGTCTACGTCGATTAACTCAAGATGAAACATTAACGTACAGAAAAAAATACGAGATGTAATATCTCATTTATGAGCTTTCATCAATTTACTTATGGTGTACTTTCACATTTGAAAATATGGGGTATAACATCATTCCCCCATTTGGAACATTCGTCCTTGAATGTTGACTGGTGCACTTATCATTTTTATAGCCTATGTCTTCTGAATACTTTATTACTCTCCTTGCCATCTAGAAAACATTTCTGTGAATAAATCCAAAGGCCAGGGCATTCCCCCATCTAGGCCTCTTTCTCGCGCCACGGTCAATTGTCGGAATTCTTCCAATCTCGTAACTCTTTCCACTTTTTGTCATGTAGCCTCTACGACATTTTCTTTGTATGTACTCCTATACGACTAGTCTCTCCTCTTTCCTCCAGATTTTAGTCAATCTATAGGCCTCACTTTGCAAACATATATAGAGCTTGATAAAATGTCCCTCTGGGCATCTGTAGGTATACTGAAGTTCTTCGCTTGGTACTTTGTCGAACTTACAAATATAGTTATACCTTTTTTCATAGATATGCTTATCCATTCGTATGACTTTACTGCATCTAGGTAGGCCATACTATACCATAATTCTTACTTTGATTTATTGTTACTGATGAACCAAACTCCAGGTTATTCTTGTTGCTTATCCTATATGCATAAAGCTAAGTCTTTTAACACTTCTTTCTCACTACTCATCTTAAGAATGATGGTCTAATCTCATCTCATACTTTGTATCTCTTATCCATACATTGTTGATTCTACTATCAGGGAAGCATTCCATGTTTTCTGGATATTATTAGTCTTAGACTCCTTTGAGTTCATTCAGGCTATACTAAACTTTCTGTAACTTAGAGAAACCATTAGCTTTCTTGTTTTTATGGGTTTAATACCGAAGACTTATCCATTCTCGTAGCCTTCTCACTCGCCCTTTCTCGTTCTTAGTCCTGTCATAAAACTTTGTCGCTTTACTATACTTTAACTTAGGACCTATACATATTTATTTATACTATTCCCGACCTTCCTTCAACTTGCTTGCACCATAGACTTCCTTACGTTATTCTGGAACATCAAGTGAGACATCACATCATCTCTAACTCTTCTTTACTACTAGATTTCTCAACACTTAGAAACTGTAGGCTGGAAGGTATGCCATTGACGATGTTGATATCATTCCTGTATATTGAATCCTAGTGCTTCTAGCCTTTTATCCAAAATATGGACTCTTCATGATCTTCTTCCTTTGAGTATCTTGTACGTTGTTCACCTTTACCTTACTTACCTTAAAATCTTGCGTCGTATCTTTTATCTCTTTCATGAACTCCCTTCCACATAGGTATAATTCACGTCCATAACTTAAAGCTCTATTATAATACTTGAACCTCTAGTGCCTATACAATCTGGTGGGAGCTCCCTACTGAATTCTTATGAGGCTGGTATATTTCTAACTGGCTTTATCGTTGAGTTGTTATAGAATATGGTTGTTGTACTATCCCTTTGGTACCTTTGATATTAAGAGAGATCCTATAATGTTCTCAATCACGATTTCTATAATTTTGGGGTCAAATAATGAGATTCCTGATTTACTTCGTTGATGTATCTCTTTAGTTTCCTCCTTTTTCTAATTAATCTTTATGTAGGCTTAAGCTACCTCCCCATCCGTGGTTCATAGTATTAGTTATTGTGTTTAGCCTTTCGTGGGCGCTGACGAATATCCATGATACAATCCTATAATAATTCGATCCTTCGTTTATGACCTGGACTCAATTTTATTCTTTTAACATATACCGGAATTTTATACAGTTGTATATGTTGCATATATAAAACTCCAAACTCTTAAGTGCGTTCGTAACGTAAGTAACTCTGGATCATGAATCGAATAATTCTTTTCGTTCCATCTCATTTTTCTTCAAACGTAAGCAATTACTTTTTCTGGTCTTTCTGCCCCCTTCTTACGTGCATACTTAGCTTATCTTGGTGCCCACGCATATTGGAATTCTATACAATTTGTATGATCTTGAATATAACTTCTGATTTTACTTCCCGCTCATTTGCTACAGTAGGTGACAGTTCCTTTTTGATTGCATGCAATTTTGTAGTGAGACTGTTGTTACACAACCATTTCCTCTTTAGGTCATTGTGTTTAGGTTGAAGCGTTCTTCCCTTATTTCCTCAGCTAGTCTTTTATTGTAGTACTTAGGGGTGATCTTCTGACTCTTTTAATACTACGAGCTTATCACATCGTAAGCCTGACGGAATTTTTGATGTTCTTCCTCACATATAATTACCCTTATTTACATATCTACATGCCCTTGTGCTTGTAGGGTTACTTCTGAAATAATATTCCAACAGACTTCCCAGTGGTACTCTCTTTTATTTCTGTAGCACTCATACAGTATCTTTATCTACCCCAACTCCTATCCGAGTATTTCTCAATGATCAGGATGCCATAACTACGAGGCTGAAATCCCCATATTGGGGTTCCCTATGATTAGCGTGCTCAATCTGTTGATTTGTCTGTATCGTATTGTCTAGCCATAGCTAGGGTCTTCCTGAATAAACTACTAACTACTTGTTGGCCCATTCCCGTATCAATATTCTACGTAATCTTTCTTGGGTAATTTCTTTTGTCTTAACTTACCTCTCGCACTGGCTGCTTATTAATCAATAACATCTCAGGCAGGAACCCTTACTTTCTCTCCTTGGCATTGTGTTTACATAATGCTCTGGTATGGTAGCATATATGTAGGCTTTGAATAAGTGCAATCTCATCCCTTTTTCATTTTATCGCATTCTTCCTTTACCATTCCATAATCACTACAACCCCTTAATTCTGACTTGATGCTATATCACTTCGTATCCCCCCCCCCCCTTTACGGAAGTACTAATATTTAGTGCTACGACGATCTAGCTATAGATGTTTTACCTCTTCATCGCTGGCATCTTCTCACATTATCGATGACCCTTACTCCCATTGCGGTAATCCTTCTGTACCAAGGATAACAAAATTCCTTACTTGCAAGGGAAATACCTAGCGTAACTAGCACCTTTAGCCCTTTAAGCTTAACTTTGCTCACATTGCTTACTTTTAGGGTAGTGTTTTCCTGAATAACCATTCTCTGAATTCCTCATGAATCTTCTTCTGTGGTCCATTCTATTATCGTCGGAACGCAATCATGATGCTGAATATTATCGAATTACTTAGACCCTAATTCATGTTTAGTTTATCTTGTTCACTAGCCCATACTAATTTATATTACTCTAGGGATTAACTCTCCCTTCTGGTCGTCGTGTTGGAGTCATGAACTTATGTCTCGAAATGAGGATATAATTTTATGGCCTATATTTTTTTGTTGTCTTGAGATCTATTACCTCTCGTCTCTTCCTTCACCTGACTATGGACCCGGTAATACTGTCATCTTTTTGATCTACCGTTTCCATCTATGTATCGCGTCTTACTCATAATTCTTCCTTATCTTTCTTCTCATTACTCTGCTAATAATCTGCCTATCCCTTTCTTGTGAAAACTTCAGCATGACATTGTTTTGCTCTTTGCTCCCCTTGCTTCATCCATCGGCTCTTCGGGTTGCTCAACGTCCTTACTCTACTAGGGACGAAAGTCATACTAAAGTAATATTTATCTCGTCCAGGCTTTCAGTGCCTATCTTCTGAACTTTTTTTGATCATGCTAGTATTCACACCTAATTGTAATATTCTAGAGTGCATCATTTGGGTATCTCATAAGAAGATCTATTAGCACATTTGTAATACCCTTCGGAAATGTCAACAAACACAAACAATCCATTCACCATTTTTGGGTTACTCTAACCACTGTCGGATCCTGATGTTCCATCCTCTTCTTAAACTACACTTATTAGTCCCCATAGGGCATAAATGAGATGGGTACGACCAATTGTACATACCTCTGTTACTGTTGAATATAACTCAAAAAGCTTATATTCCTATACTTATCCACCATTAAGGTGGATAGGTATTCTTGCCTCAAGACTCCTTATCAAGAGGCTTACACCTTTCAGTACGCACATGATTTGCTAAAGACCTCACATTTACTTATCATAAGCATGATGCAAAGTCAAGTTCCTCTGACTCAATTCTTCCAAAGCCATGTCTTTTACCAACCGTCTTTCTGGATATAGGTATCATCTTATTACAAATAAAATAGAAGTTAGGAATTGGAATTCTTACAACTGAACTCTACCACACGATCTAGAGTAAGAAGAAAGAGTGACAGTCCTTGATCCCCTGTAGCCTTTTGCTTATAAGTGTGGTGCACGACACACTCATAAACAAGACTCTACTAGACACAGCTTGTAGACTCCCTAAGATAGAATTACTCTAATACCACTTTTGTCACGACCCAAACCGATGGGCCGTGATGGGCACCCGGTACCTTACTCAGCCGAGTACCAACATAACATATCTTTTCATGTCATACTCATCATATACACGTGACATATGAGCCTAATAGGCCAACATCATCATTTATAAACTCAAAACATAGGCCGACAAGGCCGTACAATCTTTCACGTACACGACATATGTCTACAAGACTCTAAGAGTACATAAATGTCATAAAGGTCGAGATAGGGCCCCGCCATACAAATCAGTACATATCCTAATGATAATGACCACATAAGCAACTCCGGAGCAAATGGAGTGCACCAACATCTTCCGCCGAGCTGATAGCTTACTTGATGGACTCTCGACATGTCTATCGGGACCTGCAGGCATGAAACGCAACGTCCCCAAGCAAAAAGGATGTCAGTACAAATAATGTACCGAGTATGTAAGGAATGAAAATCACAAACTAGTAGACATGAGAGAAACATGGAGTAAAATACTCAACATGTATACCTGAATAACTTTGTGACTCATTTAACATTATAATGTCGTGCATAAGCATATAAATGTCATACCATGCATGGGTATATGTGTTCATAACATCATCAAGCCTCTGAGGGCATCCCATCATATCATCTCGGCCACTGTGGGTAAATCATCAACGTATACCAGTTGATCAGGTGGTGGTGCGTATATAACGCCGTAACCTTTTTCCATATCCCATATACATATATTTACATATATACACACACACACATCTATATATATATATATATATATATATATATATATATATATGTGTGTGTGTGTGTGTGTGTGTGTGTGTGTGTGTGTATAACACCATATGGTCATGGATCAATATGCATGTATAAATGCATGAAATGCATATGAAATACGTTAATAAAATCTCTTGGTACGTTATAAGACTATTATGCCTCTGATTAATACCATGAAATAAACATTACCAACTTACATATTTTTGAGACCCATGAAAAGATAATAGATTAATATGACATAAGGGAGAATACGAATATACACATCTCTAGTATTTCTACGAAATAGAGTAATTTATGGAAGTTGTGCATTTGCTCATTTCGTTTGCATCATACGGATCATGCCAAAAGAAAGAAGAGATTGCCTTAACATACCTGGAGTAGGGAAAAATCTGTATAACATTCTTGGAAAAGATTGTACCATACTCCTTTAGAACCGCAAAATTTTACGTTGCTACGGTTCAAACAATTCTCATTAGAACTATTTGCAAGAATTTCATTGGAGGCTTTTTCAATTGAAACTAGCGTCTGTGATTGAAGATTTTGAATTACGAAGAAAGAATTATAGTTGAACTTGTTATTCTCTGTCCAAATGAACCAATCTTTTTTTAAAAGAGACCAACTTTAAAAAGATACCAAGCATTTTATATACACTTTGAATGCTTAAAGGTTTTACACGTTACATTAGATAGCCACTGATCTCATGTGACTACTTAGTCATTGGTTTTGTTAGCTCCCACTGCTGCCACGTCTTATTTTCATAATAATTAACTAGGTAATATCTTGTCAGCTGATAATTAACCTATTACCCGTATGATTAAGAATTATCTCAAATTACTTAAAATACTACTTATTTTTAATATGCTTTATACATCATACTATTATGGTCATATGGTACCTTGTATGGTACTAGTCCATAAATATCGAGTATTATAGCTCGGACCATATTTTATCCCAAATCGGCCACCTTCAACGAAACTCACTTTCCTTAATTCGTGTACTCTTTATCTTTCATGGCACTTACTTATTGCTTGTTATAAATACGTTAATATCAAGATAATCTCATCCCCGAGTGTACATCGATTAACTAAAGACGAAACTTTAGAGTACGAAAAAAAATAGGGGATGTAATTTCTCATTTATGAGCTTTAATCAATTTACTTATGGCGTACTTTCAAGTACGAAAAAACATGGGGTGCAACAGCAACCCTTAAAAAAAATTCCCTCGCTCGACAAACAGTTAAAGCTCTGTAAATTTTTGCCAGGATTATTGGTATGATAGTTCCATTGGCCTTTTTGATCATGCAGTCAGCCATTCCTGCAAGCCCCAACTCTATATCTCCATCATTTAGGCAGATTGGAGTGCCTAGAAATGCCACTACGAAGGCCAATACTCGGCGTGCTTACCATTTATCTTTATTTCTGTGATGACTTAAACTGATATTCGGAGCCTTAAAATCGTGGGGGTCCCCATAATGGCGATATAAGAAGTGGAACATGCAGAATCCTTCACCCAAATTTTCATCTTTTACTTTCCGGCTAATACTCAGAAGGTCCAAAAACTTGTTAGAGGTTACAGCTCTTAGTGCTATTGGATATCGGCGCCTGCGATTCCCGTTAAGACCCGCATAGCCTGGTATCTCCTCAAGTGTAGGGGTCAACTCAAAATCAGAGAAGTAGAACACATTGTACGCCGGGTCCAAAAATGGAATTAAAGCTTCAATTATGTCCACCATTGGCTTAACTTTGAAAAGACCGGAGAACTCGCCTAAAGCCTTTATCACAACACTTTTGCTGACCTCCCCCAGGTCATTCCACTACATATGGAGTCCTAGCATAATTTCCTCTACAACTTGAAAAGGTATATTTTCAATAGTGCTCATCCTGCACATTTATTTAAAGCGACTGGTTAAAATTATTTGATTTATTTTGACCCCAAAAAGAAGGTTATTATTTTTGCAAAAGGTAACTCAAAATCTCAAGGGCACCTTTTGCAAATACGGCCCTTCAGCACTTCAGAAAGAAAGATTTTAGGGTTGTGTTTGCTACGCGGCCAAAAATTAGAAAAGGACCATATGTGGCTCTTCTTGCAAAAATAGCATTTCGGCGTCCCGTCGGGACATTTCTGGCTATTTAGACAAAAACGGCATCACCTAACATTGATGACAACATTTCATATTTTTGGATTATTTTTTGCAAAAGCGGGGCTGGACCCGATGAGGGTTGCCTACGCATCTCACATCCGGTGAGAATCAAACCCGCATAGTTTGGGAAACTGAGACACAAGAAAAAATATGAAATATTTTGAAATAATATTTCCTTCTTTTTTTTTTCAAAATTTCGGTTGAGTTTCGAGATATTTTGGATACCAGGGATTTCATAGCGGGGTAATTTTCTCTCTCCTACCTCAATTTTATTTTTCTCTACTTTTCATCCTTAATCTATAATCCGGTCAACATGCAATCCGAAGCAAATAAGTGTACAAGTAGCACGTAAAATGCATTAGGATTGTAACGACCCGACCGATCGTTTTGAGATCTAGCGCGTCGTTCACCAGTTTGAGGCCATGAGAAGCTTCACTTCAGGTATTATGACTTGTACGCATGGTCGAAATTGAATTTCGACAAGTTCGGAGTTGATTTATAAAGAGAATTCTCATTTTGGAAGCTTTAAGTTGAAAGAATTGACTAAGGTTTTAGTAAATGACCTCGGAATCGGGATTCGAAGGTTCCATCAAGTTCATTTGATGATTTCAAACTTGGGCATATGTCTGGACTCAGTTTTGAAAGACCCGGGAACGTTTCGGCGCCTATTGTGGAAGTTAGCATTTTGGAAAAAAATTTAAAAGTTTGGGTTGAAGTGCATTATAGTGTTATCGATATCCGTTTGGGATTCCGAGTCTGGGAATAGCTCCTTATGGTGATTCTGGAGTTGTGAGCGCGATCGGAAGTGAATTCGGAGGTCCGTGGGTCGTTTTGAAGTCATTTGGCTAAAGATAAAAATTTGAAAGTTTTTGGGAAGTTTGACCGCAAGTGGACTTTTTGATATTGGGGTCAGAATCTGATTCCAGAAGTTGGAGTAGGTCCGTAATATCGAATATGACTTGTGTGCAAAATTTAAAGTCAATTGAACGTGATTTGATAGGTTTAAACATTGAAAGCAGAAGTTTGAAATTCTAAAGTTCATAAAGCTTGGATTAGAGGTCGATTCGTGATTTTAGCATTGTTTGATATTATTTGACCTCGAGCAAGTCCATAATATGTTTTGGGACTGGTTGGTATCATTGGTTGGGGTCCCGGGGACCACGGGTGGATTCTAGGTGATTAACAGATCGAATTAGAGCTTGTAGGATGGGTTGACGGGGCCTAGTTGCTGGTGTAAACGCTTCTGCAGAGGGTTCACCACAGAAGCGACCCCACAGAAGTGAAGGAATCAGGAACCGCATGTGCAAAGGAATTCCCGCACCTGCGTGATCGCAGATGCGGTTGGTGTGGCGCATAAGCGGACTGGAGCAGCTGGAGGAGGACCGCAGAAGCGGTATTGGAACCGCACATGCGGAACCGTAGATGCGGCCAAGTGATCGTAGGTGCGAAAATGCTAGAGGCAGTGAGGTTCTTTTAAATCGGTGGTTGGGTTCATTTCAACCCCATTTCTTCCATTGGAGCAACTTTGAGATGCCATTTTCACCACCAAGCATGAGGTAAGTAATTTATGCTAGTTTTTGGTTAAATACATGATTATATATAGATTTGAGCATGAAATTGGTAGAAACTTGAGGTTTTAGGGAAAATTTAGAAAATTGATATTCTTGGAATTTGACCACGATTTTGAGTATGAAATTGAGAGTAAATTATATATTTGAGTTCGTGAGATTATGGGTAAAGTTAATCTTCAAAAAATTTCGGATTCCGGGCACGTGGGCCCGAGGGCCATTTTGTCAACTTTTCGATCGGGGTTAGGAATTGTTATGAATTGGATTATAATGAGTAATTGAACATATATTAACGGATTTGCATAATTATGGGCTAGTTTTGGAGCATTGTGCATTGATTTGAGTGGCGTGGAATGCCGTTCATGGATCTTCCGAGTGAGGTGATTCTCCTTTCTAACCTTGTAAGAGGGAATTGTCCCCATAGGTAAAATAATTGTATATGTGCTCCTATTTGTTGGGGCTACATACGCACTAGGTGACGCGAGTCCGTGCGTAGCTACTAATATGTGTAAGTCCAGGTAGTATAGGACTCAAAAGCATGCTATACTTGGAATATCTGTAATCATGTTGGCAGTTGAATTGCTTAAAATCCTATCGAATTGGTAAATGAATTTCAAAAAGGATTAAACTTCATTTTCTTAAATCATTAAAAGAGAATTGGATTTTATTTGGATAAATGTTCCCTGATAAGTTCTTAATTGACTGTTTGAGCATGTATTTCTATGTGTACATGCGTCATATGTATAATTCGTGAGCAGGTTGACTGTTTATTTAAATTTGACCATGTCGCATGTGTGATTAATGAGAGGGGTAATAGATGCATCTATTGTTTGCGCCGTTCAACCCTCGGCAGTGCACATTTTACATTTCTGTAGGATCGGGCCGTACGACCTCGGCATGATTTGCGCATGCGTGTATTGCTTGCCTTAAAACTTATTGAAGTTGTTATTGCCTCTTCCCGACTTAAGAATATATGTATAAATGATGAAAAGGAATTTGGAAATTTTCCTATAAGAGAACAAATTGTTTACTTACTTCAACTTATCGAATTACAACCATGTTTATAAAAATCCACGATTTAAAATATTATTGATATAATATTATTAGACCACTAGTAAGTGTCAAAGTTGACCTCTCGTCTCTACTTCTTCAAGATTAGGCGGGATAATCATTGGGTACACATTGTTTTCGTACTAATACTACACTTCTGTGCATTTTTGTTGCACAGGCACATGCATCTCTAGTGGCCTAGTGGGCGTAGAAGCATGGTTGATACGGAGACTTAGGTGAGCTGCACTTCCCGAGATGACCCGCAGCCAGCAGAGACTCTTTCAGATTACTATACTTATTTTCTATCCAATATTATATTCCGGACGGTTGTTGTATTACATTATTTCTTAGAAATTTCTTATGCACTTGTGACACCGGGTTCTGGGATGTCTATGGGTCTATTCAAAAAATTTAAAAGTTGTTAGATGATTCATTATTTATTCAGAGGAATTTACTGTGTATTGTTTAAACGTAAAAGAAGTGATTTCGTAAATATTTAAAACGAGAATTTAATTAAGTATTTTGGTTGGCTTGCCTGACAGCGGTGTCCGGCGCCATCACGACCCTTAGTGGATTTTGGATCGTGACTACATGGTATCAGAGCACTAAGTTCCCTAGGGTCTCACGAGTCATGAGCAAGTCTAGTAAAGTGTCACGGATCGGCACGGAGACGTCTGTACTTATCTTTGGGAGGATACAGGGATATTAGGAGTACTTCTCTTCTTGATTCCTCATCGTGCAATTTAATTCCTTGAGGCTTATGCCATTTTTTCCTTCCTACTCAATCTTACACGACGCGAACCGCTGGTTATAAATCGAGGATAGAAGGATTGTAATGGCACTACGAATGTGGTGCGGGGTGTTTCACCCTACCTTGGATGTCTGAGCTATTATCATTGCCTTATGGAAGGATATTCTGTCGTTTTGGCTCAGTAGCGGTACTTTTGAGAGCTCTGAAGCTAGGCACAAGATGCCATGATTCTATGAACAATTGTTCTGCAATATTGATATGATGGTAGGATGTTTGCCTACGTGTCAGGGCAGTGAATGACTTAAAGGAAGGTTTACTTAGTGCACGATCTAGAGATTTGGTATTTTATTCCCGGCAGTGGAAAGGCAATCAGACTAAGAATGTTCCAATTTGGGTTTATAGAGTAACAAGACTTGGTATTTGCGAGCGTGGTGGAGTTTTCTTCTACGATGAGGTGTCGTTGTCCTATTGAATGTACTAAGTTCATCGGTGTTATGATCTTCTTTAATCGGCCCTTGTGGTGGGATATTGTGAAATAATATTGGAGAAATGACTATTGGATATCGTGGGGTCTGGTGGTTCAAGATTGAATCGGTGTTTCTAATGCCGACGGCTCGAGAAAAATGATCTCCAGATAGGTTTAAAGTTAGTAGCGATTTGTGGGTTCAAGTGCTACGAAGATAGATTTTATTAAGCCAACAACTGAGCAACAAAGGATGAGGAAGGACATGTGGGGAGTGTCAGGTGGTGGTTAAAACTTCTAGAAGGCCAGGTATAAGAACCAAAGGCCGAGTAGTCGATTAAAGGGGTGAGTTCCACCAAAGTAGGGGAGTGGTGGGTTGCATATGGGCTCTGCGGTAGGATGACTACACACCTTAAGGAGAGTTTGGAATGATTTGAGAATTTTAGAGATTGGTGATTGGGGGCTTACGGATTTAATTAGGAGCATAGGCTATTATGCGGCAAGAGATTTGGTACAACGGAGGGGGAGCTGCTTGAAACGAAGAAGGATAACATTGAATTGGCATGATGTCACTGCACACTTAATTGATGTCCACGAAGAGTGAATGGACTGGTGCATCTAGAGAGTGAGCTCAGACTCAGGATGGGTCATTGATGTCGTAGTGATTGTACCCTGTGCAGTGACGTTGGAAGATGTCGGAGAGTGATTTCCACAGGGAGTTATTCCCTACGAGCAAGTTAGCGGTCGCGTGGTTGGTGAAGCTTCTGCGAAGAATTCTATTGGTTATACCGCAAAGAGGTCGGTCGTGCGAATGTGGTTGATGATTCGGAGTATAAAAATGGGTTTTACAGAAAAATTTCGAGAATATTTACGGTCTATTGTGCATGTTTATGTCAATAAGAGATAAGGAATCCTGGTGAATTTCAGAGTTCTGTAATAGTGGCTTCAAACTAAGTGGGAGAGTCCCACCGCCTACGATTGGGTTGTATGGTTATTTTCTTGTGAGGTTTTCGGTTATCGGCGTATTTGTGTGTTATTTCAACTATGGGAAAAGATCATAAGTGTTAATTTTAGCAATAAATTAATAAAGGTGTGCTATGGTTGGCCTTATCGGCTCATGTTCAGACTTGGGGAAGGATTCAAGATTTATGCCTTGTATAGATACGGGGTTCAAGGGAAGTGATTCTACTGGGTGCTACGTTGTGAGAGTATTCATGTTCTAGGAGATTAGTGAAGTTGATTATATTCGGGGCCAAGTCAGAGCAGGTGGCTCTCATTAGCGGTCCTAGTTAATTCAAAAGTTAAAGCGTGGTGCCTAATGATTTCGAGCCTATAGGTACGGTTAAGAAGCAAGCTTTGTAACAGCTTATGAGAAGAGGAATAGAATGTCCTATGATGTTTTGACTTGCAGTGTAGCATTTGGGGGGTATGAAATGGTTCGTGGAATTTGAGACAACATGGTCTCGTGATTCAAGGTCACTCGGGATGAGTGCGGATGGAGTGTGTTAAGTGTTGAATGGATTATTATTTCTAAGGAAATAAAGTATAAATTGGAAGAATATAGATTGGTTAGCCATAGTTGAGTTGGCATATTGGTGGTAGTGATCAGTTCCTTCAGCGTGATCAAGTTATGCAAGTGATTGTGAAGGAACGTGTGAGGCTTGTCGGCCGCCGTAATTGATGTTATTCAGAAGCATTCTACTGTTATGGCCTATTATGTGGAGGCGGATCCCGGAAGGGGTATGGAGGCTTAGACCACTCCTTAGAGATTTGCATATTCTACGGTTATGAGAATTTACCTGTGTGTTACTATGGTTCTCCTGAAGTGAGTTGGGTGAAAAGTTTTTATATGATCAAGCGTTAAC
Source organism: Nicotiana tabacum (assembly GCF_000715075.1). Classification (NCBI taxonomy): domain Eukaryota; kingdom Viridiplantae; phylum Streptophyta; class Magnoliopsida; order Solanales; family Solanaceae; genus Nicotiana; species Nicotiana tabacum. The sequence continues at coordinate 26,212,311 of NC_134082.1, read as the reverse complement.
CTATTAGTGGTTCCAGAGTTATGATGAAAATCGTGTTCTATCGCATATTGTCATGATGGGTGTAGTAAGTGGTATGGAAATTAAAGTAAGGATAAAGGTTGCAGTTCGGTGTTGAAAAGGATGTCACGGGCTCGGATGAGCAGGAAGGGAGTTTTGATGTTTAAAGTAAGTTGGTATTGTCCTCAGCGTCACCTGAGCTTGGTTCTTTGTGAAAAAGGCTCTGCATCCTGGTTAAGGATTCTTCATTGCTTTTCAGCATTAGTACAGCCGGTTGTTGGATGTACATACCTGTTATCCGTCACAGGAAGGTTGTATAAGCGTGGCAGTAGACACTTGATTGATTGAAGAGTTAAACCAAGTATGAATATTGTAGTGACATCAGTAAATTGAGAATTGATGCCTGGAGTGCCTCGGTTTATTGTGTTGTGGACTGTGTAGGATACTCCGGTCATGATGGTAGTTCTCGAGTGTTATGAGAAAAAGGGGAGTTATTATGGACCTTTGAAAGGTTATTAGACTAGTTCAGTGTGATCAGAATTAACTTGAGGTCTGTGGATGGATCTAAATGCGAATATGGGCTCTATATCAGGCCAGTTGTGTTCATTTCAGCAATGCGCTCCTTATGGAAGAGTAGGCGGGGTACTATTTCATCATTAGCTATTTCATGTAATGATATATTGCATCGTATGAGTTGCGAGACGGCTTAGTGAATTTCTTATATGTTGAGGTTCCGTGCAGAGATGATGTTACATGAGCAAGATGGATCTGGAGATTCAGATTGGATATCGCACTTCAGTTGTGCTTGAGTTTTGTAGCCCATGGCGTTATATGTCTGCCTAGTGATGGTATTATGCACTTAGTGTGCTTGTGACCAATATTCGGTATTTTGTTGTAATGAGCAATCTGGCTCGGTGTGTAACTCCTTTGTGAATTTCATGTGTGGATCGGGTGGCACACTGCCATGTGTATGTTGTTTGGATCGGGTTGCACGCCGCAACAGTGTGATGTTGAGTACAGATTCCTATATCTGTTTTTATGTGTTTTGTTTCCTATCTTTCTGAGGAAAACTCGTATTAGTTGTGTGCTCGCGTCGCATGTATGATTCGCGAGTGGGGTGTTTGTTTAATTTTGGTGACCGTGTCGCATGTATGATTCGCGAGCGGGGCAACTGGATTTCCTTTTTAGAGTTTGTTTTCCTTTGTATCACGTTCGAATTGGTAGCCTATTGACATATTGTGGCATCATATGAGACTTTTGATCATGTCCGGGATAGCTCATTGCCTGAGCAGTTCGTACTGGGTGAGATGAGATCATTGGATTTAGGATCAGTGCAATCGGATTATATGAAGTATATTAAGGAGCTAAGACCATTATTTGGTTCAGAATGAGGTGATGGTTCTTGTCAGGAGCATAGACCCGATGATTTATTGATTCAACAGTTAGTTATGAAATTCTACACATCTCTTCCATCATGGCGGTATTGTAAGAGTTAGATCAAGACTTATATATATCTTGAGGTGCATTGGGAGCATCAGATTCATGGAATTTCGACTATTATGCTCAGAGAATGTTATTGTGGCTATGTGAATAAAGCGGTGCAAGGTGTGAATTCAGCAAGGGTATGCAGTCATTTTCTGGTACATCGTGTAGAGATTGATACGGTGTTCGTATGTTGGAAATAGGCCTGGTAAAGAATTTCGGATATTGGAATTGGGCTCTAAGGCTTATTTGCCTAAATGAAAAAGGGTATCTTCTAATTGATCGAGCTAGGGTTCCCAACTGAGTTATGGTAGCATGAGTAGGTGTTCGAGGCGTTAAATAGTGAGTTCGGGCAACCCCAACGTAGTTCTTAGCACGTTCGAGGACGAATGTATGTTTAAGTGGGAGAGATTGTTACGACTCGACCGGTTGTTTTGAGCTCTAGCACGTCATTTAGCAGTTTGAGGCCATGAGCAGCTTCACTTCAGGTATTATGACTTGTATGCATGGTCGGAATTGAATTCCGGAAAGTTTGGAGTTGATTTGGAAAGAGAATTCTCATTTTGGAAGCTTTAAGTTGAAAGAATTGACTAAGGTTTGATTTTTAAGTAAACAACCTCAGAATCGGGATTCGGAGGTTCTAGCAGGTTTGTATGATGATTTCAGACTTGGGCGTATGTCTGGACTAGGTTTTGGAAGAACCAGGAATGTTTCAGCGCCTATTGTGGAAGTTAGCATTTTGGAAGAAATTTTATAAGTTTGTGTTGAAGTGCATTACAGTGTTATCGATGTCCGTTTGGGATTTTGAGTCTGGGAATAGCTCTGTATGGTGATTCTAGAGTTGGGAGCGTGATCGAAAGTGAATATGGAGGTCCGTGGGTCGTTTTGGAGTCATTTGGCTAAAGATAGAAATTTGACGGTTTTTGGGAAGTTTTACCGGAAGTGGACTTTTTGATATCGAGGTCGAAATCCGATTCCGGAAGTTGGAATAGGTCTGTAATGTCAAATATGACTTGTGTGCAAAATTTGAAGTCAATCGGATGTGATTTGATAGGTTTAATCATCGAAAGTAGAAGTTTGAAATTCTAAAGTTCATAAAGCTTGGATTGGAGATCGATTTGGGGTTTTAGCATTGTTTGATATGATTTGAGGCCTCAAGCAAGTCCATAATGTGTTTTGGGACTGGTTTGTATGATTGGTTGGGGTCCCGGGGGCCTCGGGTGGATTCCGGGTGATTAACGAATCGAATTGGAGCTTGAAGGATGGGCTGAAGTGGTATGGTTGCTGGTGTAACCGCTTCTGCGGAGGGTTCACCGCAGAAGCGGCCCCGTACCACATGTGAAGGGATCAAGAACCACATGTGCGAAGGAATTCCCGTACCTGCGTGATCGTAGATGCACATGTGCGGCACAGAAGCGGACTGGGGCAACTTGAGGAGGACCGCAGAAGCGGTATTTAAACCGTACCTGCGAAACCGCAGAAGCTGCCAAGTGACCGCAGGTGCGGAAATGCTGGAGGCAGTGCGGCTCTTTTAAATCGTGGGTTGGGTTCATTTCAACCCCATTTCATCCATTGGAGCCAATTTTGGAGCAACGTTGAGGTGCCATTTTCACCACCAAGCATGATGTAAGTAATTTATGCTAGTTTTTGGTTAAATACATGATTATATACAGATTTGAGCATGAAATTGGTAGAAACTTGGGGTTTGAGGGAAAACCTAGAAAATTGATATTCTTGGAATTTGACCACGATATTGAGTATGAAATTGAGAGTAAATTATATATTTGAGTTTGTGAGGTTATTGGTAAAGTTTATCTTCGAAAAATTTCAGAATCCAGGCACGTGGGCCCAACGGCCATTTTGTCAACTTTTCATTCGCGGTTGTGAATTGTTATAAATTGGATTATAATGAGTAATTGAACATATATTAACAGATTTGAATAATTATTGGTTAGTTTTAGAGCATTGTGCATCGATTCGAGTCTTTGGAAGGGCGTGAAATGCCGGTTATGGATCTTCCAAGCGAGGTTAGTCTCCTTCCTAACCTTGTAAGAGGGAATTCTCCCCATAGGTGAAATAATTGGTTATGTGCTCCTATTTGTGGGGGCTACGTACGCACGTGGTGACGAGAGTCCATGCGTAACTACTAATATGTGTAAGTCCCGGTAGTCTAGGACCCAAAAGCATGCTATACTTGGAATATCTGTAATCTTGTTGGCAGTTGAATTTCTTAAAATCCTATCGAATTGGTAAATGAATTTCTAACAGGATTAAACTTCATTTTCTTAAATCTTTAAAAGAGAATTGGCTTTTATTTGGATAAATGTTCCCCGATAAATTTTTTATTGACTGTTTGAGTATGTATTTGTATGTGTACCTGCGTAGCATGTATGATTTGCGAGCAGGGTGATTGTTTATTTAAATTTGACCGCGTCACATGTGTGATTCGCGAGCGGGGTAATAGATGCATCTATGGTTCGCACCGTTCGACCCTCGGTGGTGCACATTTTACATTTTTGTTGGATCGGGTTGTACGACCTCGGCATGATTTGCGCGTGCTTGTATTGCTTGCCTTGAGACTTATTGAAGTTGTTATTGCCTCTTCACGACTTAAGAATATAGGTATAAATGATGAAAAGGAATTTGGAAATTTCCTATAAGAGAACGAATTGTTTGGTTGCTTTAACCTATCGAATTACAATTATGTTTATAAAAATCCACGATTTAAAATATTATTGGTATAACATTATTGGACCATTAGTAATTGTCGAAGTCGACCTCTCGTCTCTACTCCTCGAGATTAGGCGAGACACTCATTAGGTACATGTTGTTTTCGTATTCATACTACACTTCTGTGCATTTTTGTTGCACAGGAACATGCATCTCTAGTGGCCTAGTGGGCGTAGCAACATGGTTGATACGGAGACTTAGGTGAGCTGCACTTTCTGAGATGACCCGCAGCCAGCAGAGTCTCTTTCAGATTACTATATTTATTTTCTGTCCAATATTATATTTCGGACGGTTGTTGTATTACATTATTTCTTAGAAATTGCTCATGAACTTGTGACACTGGGTTCTGGGATGTCTATGGGTTTATTCAGAAATTTTAAAAGTTGTTAGATGTTTCATTATTTATTCAAAGGAATTTACTGTATATTGTTTAAACGTAAAAGAAGTGATTTCGGAAATATTTAAAACGAGAATTTAATTAAGTATTTTGGTTAGCTTGCCTGACAGCGGTGTCCGGCACCATCACGACCTTTTGTGGATTTTGGGTCGTGACACTAATCCCTGCCTCCACATCTGCATGAGGCTAATCCCTGCCTCCATATTTGCATGAGGCTAATCCCTGCCTCCACATTTGCATGGGACTAAGCATTGTCCCTTCTTGCATAAATATCGATCTATTCCGGTACTATCTATTACTTTTTGATGGGGCTAAGCTCTGCCCTTCATTTCATAAGACTAAGCCTTGTCTTGTTAACATCATATTATTGTATCTCATGGGTTAAAATATCGCCGACCTATCCAAAGGTATCATAGTCTAAAAGGCATCATCCTCATAGCCGGAAGACACCATGCCATGGCCTGAGGATCTCTCAAATTTGCATATCATCATTCAAAGGAGTCATGGTTCAGAGGCACCATCTTCATGGCCCGGGAACATCATTTCATAGCCTGCAAATCCCTCACTAAACAATTTATGGCCCAGGATATCATGTTCTGAGGATGTCTTCTTTAACCATCCGAACACAACTTTCATGGTCCAATACGAATCCGCATCATGTTTAAATTTTCGCACAAATGCATGTCTGTAGTATCTCTTTATCTGCAGATGACCAGTAAGCAACTGTTATCCTAGCAGGAGCGCCTCGCTCCAGTTCCTTCAACTATCACAAACTTGGCTGACCATTCCTACATCCATTCCAAAATCTCGTGTCCGTTCTTGTAATGACTTCATCGGTATATTCTGCCAATGAATCCAGAACTATACGTGGCCTGATTCCTGTAAAACCAGGGATTTGTAGGCAGCTCAAAGACCATAGTACGGCCTCTATCTTTCAAAACATCCCATCCGGTCAAAACTGGACATCATTTCTTTACCCGAAAACTCTTTCATCCTTCCCGGATAAAGAGGGGCAGCTGTTGATACCCAATTTTTCCCATAATATTTTCAAAACTATGCTTGGGAATCAATTAGTATTTTTCATACAATTTCTGCATTTTAAAACAATTTAATTAATTTATTCCAACATTTATTTTATTAAAACAATCACTAATTGCATCACAAATAGTTTTATAATAATTTTTGTGGCTTAATTTTATTATTTGCATTTGTACCAAGTTTTAATTATTTCACAAATAGCCACATTTGTATTTTTAGAATGAAATTGTGATTACTTTGCAGTTATAGCCTATGCATGCATTATTACATTATTTTACCGGAAAATAGCCTTTATATTTTAAAAATATTAAGTAATTATTTTAAAATTTTTTGAGGCATAAAAATTATTTTTTACAGCCTATTAGTTATTTTTTAAAATTGTTTTATCAATTAAATAGCGTATTTAAAAAATGGCCCCCTTATTTTAAAATTTAGCCTAAATACCTAGCCCAATTTCAAACTAAACCAGGCACAAAATCTACCCAGCCAAACCCCTTATCTACCCGATCCACTTCTTGCTAAATCCTGGCCGTTGATCATTTTGATCAACGATCCAGATTCCCCTTTACCTTAATTAAACCCTAATGACCTCCTCTCAGACCCCTCATTTCCTCTCCTCTCACCGCCGTCATATGTTCCTCTCTTCTCTCAAACGCTCTCAAAACCTAACCCTAACTCACCCTCATCACCACTCATATGTTGTCGTTCATGGTGGTTTCTCACCACCATCCGACCTCTAATGGCCTTTCCTATGCTGGTATTGCCATCTCTAATGTCCTTGAGGGACCAGGGTCAGTACACTTACACCTATGGCCCTTTATTGTCTGTTTCATGTTGTTCCAGATAGATTTCGAGTAAGATCTTCCTATTTCGCTTTAAACCTATGGATTTCTAAGCCTACTTCTTCATCTCTGTGTTGTTCTTCTCGAAAACATAATATCTTCCTTTGAACATCTCAGATCATTACAGATCTGAGATGGTTTGGACTTATTTCACCGGTTTTTATGAAAGCCTTCTGATTTTCGTATGGTTTTCCATTTTTCTAAACTAGGGTTTCCCGAAAATTTCTTTCTCCAAAACGCTTTGTTAATTTTGAGTATTTTATCTTCTATTCTTATGTGTTTTTAACCGATTTCGTAAAGTTTGTTTATCCCTAACTAATTTATGCTAAAATCCCAATTTTTCGATATTTTGTTTGGTTTCTGAGTTACTTGTGTACCAACTTTGTCCTATGCTTTGGTTCTTGTGATTTTTTATCCTAATGTGCCACTACTTAGGTTTTTGGTTCGACTTTTCTACTGATTCTATGTGTCTATATTCATTTTTTGCCTATTCATGGTAAACCTATATTTTTCTCCTTAAATCAGTGTTGTTTTGAATTCTCGATTTACTAATTTGCTTCGTTAAAACCTATGTGTTGAATCCTGACTATTCCTTTTTTGCCTTATTTGAATTGTCTACGATACATGCTGATTCTTTACATGATTCTCTACTTAATTAAACCTTTGACTATTGTATTATGAAGTTCTTCACTTTTTGGTTTGATTTGAACTCATTTCCTTAATAAGACCTCTGATTCTTGCTTCTTTACTCAGTCTGATTGAACATCTTGCCTTAATTAGTTCCTATCATTACCGTTGGTTGATTTTCCTTAATTAAGGGAGAAGACCATGCTGAATCTTTGTGTATCTTTGTGTGATTGATTTTGAAATCCCTTAATTGCTGATTATTGATTACTTTACCTTATTTACTCTACTCTTGAACCACTATTTAAACTTTCTTTATTTTAACTTCTTACAGACAAACATTAGTTCATAAACCACTACTTTTACGCTCTGAAAAGCTCTTTTTGCTCTCTCTGCTACTTGTGATCGTTGTTAGTCTAGCCGGATGCAAGCCTAGGCTGGAAATTGTGCAACACCTGTCTTATATCTTGTGTTTTCTTTCTCTAAGCGGTATGCTTCTGATTAAATTTTAGAATCCAAACCTATGTGTCTATTTACTACCTTAGTTCATCAATTCTGAGTTCATTCCTACTTCTGTTTATTGCTTACCTAGCATGCCAAATACTGCCTTATTCAAATATGTGATTAGCATGTCTTCACTTTATGTGTTCGTTTACTATCTTATTTAACATGTCTTACACTGTCTTATTCCAAATGTGACTTGCATGTTTGCCTGAGTACTGTTTATCTAGCATGCCTAAACTTTGCTTTTGTGTAATTAGCATGCCTACACTTATTAATACTTGTCTAGCATGTCCATTTAAGTCCTTGCCTTTTCTGCCTTACTCCTGCTAAGTTATCTAGTCTCCCTAGAATGACTCTAGTTGTGCTGTCTATAATATGGGTTTTGTTAGATAATATGCCTATAGGGTTTTGCTTTGATTCAAACAAATTCTACTTGCTTTACTTTACATAATTAGAAGTCATGCCTAAAATCAGCTTTAATCATAGAAATCATGCCAATAGGATCGAAAACCAATTTAGTTAGATCTAAAATCAGTTTAACTTAAACTCATGCCTGTAAGTTCTGAATTAGATTAACTAACCTACTCGTTTCTTTAATAGTCTTCAACACTGCATTAATTAATATTGCTAAATTGCTTGCCTATAGGATCTGGATTGCCCGCTTAAAAATTGTTTACTGTTTTAATGCATTCCTGATTAATTGTTAGATACCATGCTCATAGGATATCACTATTACGTGCCTAGGCAAGCCTATAGGGCGATTAAAAATCCTGCAAACTATAAAACTACGCTCTATTATCTGTGACTGCTCATATTCAATAGGTTTAAAAGCAGTAGACAAACAGATTATGTTCTTTGCACTTTGGTTCTAACTCAATACTGCATATTCTCTGTTCACCTAGATATCCTGTTCTAGGGCTTCTCTTAAATATCTAAAATTGTGTTTAAGACGTGCACTTGCTTGCTCTGTTTGTGGAGGTAAAACTTGAGCCTTTAATTGTTCCATCTTTGGTCCAGTCCTAACTGTTTTGGTTGTCGCCTAGATTTTCTCGATGTATCGATTCTTGGTAGACAAGGCTGGTTTAGATCGAGACACCCACCTTTCAGTCCGGTGCTGAAGTTTTCTCTTTCTGTCGTTTCTTCTTTAAGTACCTTAGGATAGTCTAGAACTACCCAAATTAGAGGTCCTAAAAACCTCAGGGCCACAAGGAAGGGATGGGTAGTGCACGCATAGGGTATCTTTTAAGGTTGCTAGAACGCTTTAGGCTATGACCAATGGGAGGGAATTGGGTAGTAAGGATATGATGACTGCGCGCTAATGTCATGTGTAGCCCCTCATTGAGGAGTAATTATCGGGCATTGCATGGGTATGATCCTATATCTCTCTCTCTCTCTCTCTCTCTCTCTCTCTCTCTCTCTCTCTCTCTCTCTCTCTCTCTCTCTATATATATATATATATATATATATATATATATATATATATATATATATATATATATATATATATATATATATATATCAAGTTGCTCAAGCCTCTCCCTTGCCTCCATTACCTGAATCATATATGTGTTTAGAATGTGAAAACATGCCTTCATTTGCGAATATGTGCTGAAATTGTTTACTTGTAAAATGACAAATTCACATAGTGTAAGTTCGGCCGGGACCTACCATTGTGGACCGCGAGGGGTGCCTGACACCTTACCCTCAAGGTTATTTCGAGCCCTTACCCTAATCTCTGGTGATGCAAACTAGTTCATGAGTTAATCACTCTAGGTGCCCTTACGCACTATAATCCATTAGGTGGCGACTCTTCAAATACCCAATTCCCAAAATGAAACGAGCGTTCCCCCGTGAATGTCGAAATCCAGAATTCCCCGTCAAAAAGGGAAAAAGGGGGGGGGGGGGCGACACTTATTCTCCCTTATGTCATATTATTCTATCATCTGTCCATGGGTCTCAAAAATACATAAGTTGGTAAAGTTTATTTTATGGTATTATGAGGCATAATGGTCTTATGACGTACCAAGAGATTTTGTTAACGTATTTCATATGCATTTCATACATTTATACATGCATATTGACCCATGACCAGAAGGCGTTATATACGCATATATATATATATATATATGTATATATATATATATATATATATATATATATATATATATATATATATATATATATATATATATATATATATATATATATATATATGTATATGGGAAATGGGAAAAGGTTATGGCGTTATATACGCACCACCACCTGATTAGCTGGTATACGTTGATGATTTGCCCACAGTGGCCGAGATGATATGATGGGATGCCCTCAGAGGATAGATGATGTTATGAACACATATACCCATACATGGTATGACATTTATATGCATATGCACGAAATTATAATATTAAATGAGTCACAGAGTTATTCAGATATACATGTTGAGTTTTTTACTCCATGTTTCTCTCATGTCTACTAGTTACTGATTTTCATTCCTTACATACTCAGTACATTATTGGCACTGACGTCCTTTTTTGCCTAGAGACGCTGCGTTTCATGTCCGCAGGTCCCGATAGACAGGTCGAGAGTCGATCAAGTAAGATATCAGCTCAGCGGAAGATGTAGGTGTACTCCATTTGCTTCGGAGTTGATTATGTGGTCAGTATGATTAGGATATGTACTGATTAGTATGGCGAGGCCTTATCCCGACCTTTATGACATTTATGTACTCTTAGAGGGTTATAGACATATGTCGTGTACATGTAATATTGTATGGCCTTATTACCCTATGTTTTAAGTTTATAAATGATCATGTTGGCCTATTAGGCTCGTCTGTCACGTGTATATAATGATGTAATAATAAAGATATGCTACGTTGGTACTCGGTTGAGTAAGGTATCGGGTGCCCATTGCGGCCCATCGGTTTGGGTTGTGATAGTTGCAACTTGTTTTTGCAAATCTGGATAGTAGAACATCTTCGCCATCGCTCGGGGTACATGAACTATTGTCTGACTGGTCTCAATTGCATTGAAGAACATGAAAACCAGGTAGACGGTCATACGTTTTCGGAGGGTACTGAGGCATGGTTCGCACATTTGAGTTCCTTGACTGCAAACCGAAATGAGTGGACGCTCGGTTGGATCCCGGTCAACGAAGTTATTTATATGTCGGCCAGAGTGTGTTTTATTTTATTAATGGGTCTTCGGAGGGTTCTATGCCAGCTGCATTCCCAGAAGAAAAGGTTTGCGAGATTTGCCATCAATGTAGGTTTCTAGAGCCGCAGACTCAAGTACGGGATTTTTCCAGGGGTGAGGTAGAACCCAGCTACACGACTTGGTATAGTAAACGGCTTCAAGTCAATCAAGAGCCAGAACTGCCCACCAAAAAGCCCCACGTACAATAGTTCACTGATGTAGTGCAAGAACAATGGAATTGGTTAGAAAAGGAGAAAGGCTATAGGGCTACTATAAGCAAAATAGAAGGTCCAACCAAAGACATTAAATTTGATAGTGGTTTGTAGGTCGCTGCAGATGAAGGAGAGAAGAAAAAGTTGGCCCAGGAAAACGAAGCCCTCCTAGCTTAGATTCAAAGGATAAAAATAGCTACTGAAAACCTGGGAAACAGATGAAAAACTCATAAGTGGTCTTAAGCGAAAAGTGTGTGATTATGGGGCCGATTTGGAAAATGCCGAAGATGAATTAGTAAAATCCCGGGCAAAGCTTGCAAAGAATGCAGAAGAACAGGCGAGGTTTGTTTAGCAGCTAAATGTAATGTACGACAAAGAAGTCAAAAGTTAAAAAAAAAAAAGCTAACTACTCTTGAGAATGAAATGGCTCAGCAAACAAAGAACTTCAAAGAGGAAAGAGAGCATTGTTATGCGTTGATGTCTCAACCGGAAGAGGACATACAACAGTTACAAGAGCAAAACCATACAACCACCTAGGTTCTGGAGGCTAGGTCTCAACAGATTGGCGCCTACTCCAAGAGAAGGGCATCATTAGAGAAAGGATTAGAGGAATTGTTGATTATGTCGTCATGAAATGCTATGAGTGCGAGGATATTACCAGGTCCATGTTCTTCACTGCTGTGATGTCTTCTATCTGTCAGATAATGGATGACCTAGACCGCCTCCAAGAAAATATTGCACGCAGGCCCACGTCGAGACCGACTGATGTCCCGCGGGCCCCTGGAGTAGTATTGAAGGCACTTATGTATTCCTGATTTTCTTTTCGAGTCTGTGTTTCAGTGTTTAGAGTCTGTTAGTCTTCATTGAGTCTATTTTTATTTTTCAGTTCTTAAGTTTGTATGTCGGAGTCTATGTAATAGAAGAAAACCAGAAGTTTTTCTGAAATATTGAAAACCCAAAAAAAAATCTTTCTTTTATTTTGCATTTATCCCCTGAACTACATGATGATCTAATTCACGCGGCGTCATGATACGTAGGCAATCACAATGGATCCGGTCATAGCCTTAGACAACTGAATAAGATAGAACAAAAAGAAGAAAAAGAAAACGGGGAACAAAGAAAAGGGAGAAAATAATGAAAAAGCGCAAATAAAAAGAGAGAAAATGATGAAAGAGCCCAAAGGAAAGAAAAGGTTCGGGATCTGGGAGGTAACAAAAGCCGAGATGAGACACGCAACCTTTGCAAAAACATATAGAAAAAAATGTTTAACTGTTTAGGTACATTACACTCCACAATATATGATTCCCTATGTGTTAAATATCTCAAACTAACCGGTTTGTTGTTCATGATGTATAAGAGCAGGTTCTGTTTTTAGGTGGTTGGTTTTGTGGTAACTTGGCTTCACACCCTTACTTCACGATATCTAAAGGGAGCATCGAAATGACATTAGAGAGTCACCTACGAATCATTAACCTCTCAGAAGATAGACCGATACCGGTTATACTGTCCTCAGAGTTAGCAACTCCTGAAGAGAACAAAATATTACACTGCCGCATGATAGAGATGTGGGACACTCTGTCTAATGGCAGGAAATAGCCCAGTGCAATCCCTGGATTTCCTGAACTGATTCCCAGGACAAGTGGAACCTCCAACATCCCTATAACCAACCCATCACCCAATTCAGGTACCCCACTATGTCAACTAATTTCACCGGTATGCCTTTTGAGGTTCGCCCCCAGGCACTATTTTTGGGAGTATCTTCTACAATATTCATCGCACCACCAACTTCTACTATGGCACAACCAACAGTGTCGAGGCCATGTTTCGAGCCGTCAGCCTTTACTTTCAAAGTACCATAATTTCAACTGGACACGGCTCATGTCACCCCAAACTCTTATACTCAACACCCTCGGTACGAGTCTACCATGAAACAAGAAAGAATTGGTGAAGAACCCCGATCAAGAAGAGAAAACTCGAAAAATGAAAAACATCAAACAAAGTCTCAAGAACATGCAAGGCCTGAGTGGCCAAAAGAGTGTCTCCTACACCGATCTGTGCATGCTTCCTCACGTTCATCTGCCCATCGTCATTAAGACACCAAAATTCGAAAGATATGATATGCACAGAGACCCGATCGCCCATTTGAAAAGATATTGCATCAAGCTAAGAGGAGCAGGAGGAAAAGAAGAACTTTTGATGGCTTACTTCGGGAAAGCTTAACCGGAATTGCATCATAATGGTATATGGACTAAGACATCTCTCACTGGCACATATGGGGTGACCTGGCCCGGGATTCTGTTAGACAGTTCCAGTACAATGTGGACATAGCTCCAGATAGAATTTTTTTGTCCAATCTCAAAAATAAATCTTAAGAAAGCTTCCGAGAATACGCTATCAAATGGCGTGAACAAACGGCCTGGTTAAAACCCCCAATGGATGAGGCTGAGATGTTCAGTGTTTTCTTACAAGCCCAAGAGGTCGATTATTTCCAAAACATTATGTCTGTCATGGGCAAACTGTTTGCAGAAGCCGTAAAGATTGGAGAGATGGTGGAAAATGGTTTGAAAACGGGTCGCATCATGAGCCAATCAGCTATAAGAGCCACTTCCCAAGCTATCCAAAGCGGGTCGGGGGGTGTAGCAAACCGGAAAAAGAAAGAGAAGGGAGCAATGATGGCTTCAAGTTTGAGAAATCCTTGTCAACCCTAACGTTACTTTGGTTCCCCTTCTAGCACCCCGCAAAATTACTACCCTCACCAAGATGCAGCATATTCTATGACCTCTCATCCTTATGTAGTAATGAATGCCCAGCCATACACTCGGCCGCAACAACATTATAATAAGAACAAAGCACCATCTCCAAGAAACAACCCTCCTCACCAAGCACCGTATAATCTACGTCCACCATAGAATAAATATCCATATAATGTCCGTCCACATGAACCACCAAGAATAACAAACTTCACACCCACTGGTGAATCATATTCCAGTCTCTTCCCAAAATTAGTCCAGATGGGTATGTTACAACCTGTACCTCCAAACAGGAAAAACCCAAAGCCACCATCCTACCGACCAGGGACCAGATGTGCTTATCACTTAGGGGTGGAAGGGCACGACACCGAAGATTGTTGGACCCTTAAAAGGGCAGTCAAATATCTGATAGAGTAGAAGCGGGTAGTGTTAAGGGATGGGGAAGTATCCAATGTAACTAATAACCCATTGTCGGCTTACAACAATGGGCCAGTCATTAGGATGATCTGTAAGGACAAAGAATTTGACCCAGCTTTGAAAGTTGTCATTGCTATCGTCGACTTATGAAAGAAACCCAAAGCGGTAGCAAAACAAGCCAAAGATGAAAAGAAGATCAACTCCACTACCCAAAGCGCAGAAAAGGCTGTGAAAACCAAGACAGGGGCAACACCTCCTAAAGGTGACATTCTCTATGTTCCTAGGGCCCCCATAAATGAATAGTTTGTATTGAGTCCTCCCAAAAGGCTTGAGCAAAACAAGGATACGCTGAAGTTACCAAAGATGTACATACCAAAGCGGACTTATGTGGTGCGGGGGTCGATAATTTCACTCACGCTAACTGATCCTATGGTTATCAGTCGCACACCATAGAATCCCATGAAAGACCCCACTGTCGTCCCCTGGAACTACAATAAAGCAGTGGTCACATAAAAAGGAAAAGATATCATGGGGAAAGTAAATGAAATGAACCAATCTGGGAAGTACCTCAACATGGAAGAATTGAACAAGATAAAGCAGAAGCATTTTCCGCTTAAAAAGATAGTCAGTGCTGAAGAAGCAGAGGCATATGTAATTGATCTACGCTGTAATTGATCAACTCAGAAAGACCCCCTCTTATGTCTCACTATTGTCCCTTCTAATAAGCTCGAATGAGCATTAGAAAGTGCTATTAAAGACGCTGAATGAGGCATATGTTCCGGTCGAGACCATGGTTGAAAAGTTGGAATGAATGGCGGAATGATTTTTTGAAGTCGATCGAATCTCCTTCAGCCGAAATGACTTGCCTCCAGAAGGGGCTGCCCACAACAAAACTATTCATTTGACTGTCAAGTGTGAAGGATATTATGTGAAAATAGTTATATTGGACGGTGGATCTAGGGTCGATATTTGCCCTTTATCAACCTTACAGAGGATGGAAATAAGGATTGAAAGGATTAGACCCAAAAATGTTTGTGTACGTGCTTTCGACGACATCAAGCGGGATATAATAGAGGAGATTGATTTGGTCCTAACTATTGGCCTTGTAGATTTTGACGTAACATTTCATGTTCTGGACATGGACACTTCCTATAACTTTCTCCTAGGAAGTCCCTGGATCCATGTTGCGGGAGCCGTACCCTCTACTCTCCACCAAATGGTTAAGTTCGAACATGAATACCAAGAAATAGTGATCCACGGAGAAGATGTACAATCGATCTATAGGGACCCATCAGTCCCATGTTTGGAGGCTAGAAACTGTAGTGAACACATTGTCTATAAAGCTTTTGAGATCGTGGTCGCAGACCAGTGTGTGGAAGGAAATCCATGTCCTCAACCCTACTTATCAAACTTATCAAGTGCATCAATCATGGTCGCCAGTGAAATGATCAAACATGGGTACAAGCCCGGGAAAGGGCTCGGGGTATCTTTGCAAGGTATAACATTGCCCATCACTTTCACTGCCAGCAAGAAGTTCTTTGGTGTAGGCTTATGAGCTACAGGGGCCGACGTAAAATGGGCTAATGAACTTATGAACAATGGTTGGGTCCTACCTAAATCGGTCCCGCATCACGCCAGGACGTTTGTTAAGACAAGGTACTGTTGATACCTAATTTTTCCCTATATATTTTTTAATATGCAAAATACTTTTAAAATAGCATATATGTGCAGTTATATGTATGTCCAAATGTTTTATCATTTTTTCCTAATTTTTTAAAAGATTTCTAAACCAATTTATTCCCCTATTTTACTCATAAAAAACAAATAATAATCCACAAGATTATCAATCTTGGTGATTCATTTATTGGATTCTCATATTTATACTAAAATATAGCTAAGATAATTTTTGCATATTTTTACAAATTTATTTAGTATTTTTAAAACTAAATTACATTCAATTGCAATGTTAGCCTTTTTTAGATTTAATTAAGTTTATATCTATAAAAAATTAAGTCTAGTATTTTTAATTTGATAATTATGTATTATAAATCAGTTTAGTAGCTTTAATTTATTTACATAAATTATTTTACTATTTTTTATAAATCAATTAGGAAATATTGGCAATTTAAATGTTAGCCCCATTTTATTTCAATTATAGCCCGATTTTGAACCCCAATTTGAAGCCTAATTACCCTAACCCAATTCCCATTCAAACCTACCCACAACCTATTTAAATGACCCACCCAGACTCCCATCTAATCCCAGCCGTTGATTGTTTAGATCAACGGCTCCCATTAACCCTTTTCCTAATTAAACCCAAAGACCCCCCAAACCCTTTTCATTCTTCATAATCTGCCACCTCTGCAATCCCTCCTCTCCCAAATCCTCTCTACAACCACATCAAACGCTAGCCACAGCCACCCTAATCCGCTCTAATCCATGGCCTTCCAAGGTCATCAGAGACCTGCATCAACCTCTCAAAGCCCCTACGTGTTCGTTCATGTGGTCTCATGACTAGATCCTAAAAGCGTTTTTTCCAGTCTTTGCTCGATGATTGTTCTTCGGTCGTCTCTGACCTTTCTCTAGCCAGCCATGTCTATTCGAGTCAGACTTTTGACTCTCCTGCTTAGATCGATGGTTTTCAACGCCTTTCTCATCACTTGGGGTTCTTTTGAAACCCTAACCTCTAAGGTTCTTTCGATTTCTCTTAGATATGCTTCAGATCTATGTTTGCTTTGGACTTCTAAGCATTTTTCTTGAAGCTTCTTTCAAAAACTCTGCTTTCAAAACCCCTTATCTTTTCCGATTAGGGTTCTTCTTAAGTTATTTCAAAACTTTCCTCTGATCTTTGACATGTTTTGCTATGTTTGCTTATATCGTTCTTCTACCTGAGTTTGCATGTTAAAAGCCCTAATTTCTTTTGACTGTTTATTAGACGAATGCTTGTTTACTTGAGTTTTGTCCGATTTGTTTGTTTATCCTCTTTTAAAACTCTACTATTGTTGAAAATCCCATGGCTTTGAGTCTGAGACTGTTCGTTTAAGTGCATAACTTGATTTGAAGTTATTTATTTCAAAACCTTTTATTCCTTTGTGTGATTCTTCTTACTCAGGTTTTCTATCATCTTTAAAACTTGATTATTCTCGAAACCCTAATTTTTAACAGGGGGTTTTCCTCACCTGCTACTGTGAGATCTTCGCATGCCTTTGATATTCTATGTTTTCTTCACTACTGGTTCAATGTGACTTGACCTACTAGACTATCATGCTTCGAATGTTGCTATCTACTGAATTTTGTGCTACTATTGTATGTTATTTCCTTTTGCCAACAGGCTTGGCCTCGCATGTATAGTGTTTATGCACCTTATTTATATGTTGAGTTTCCTTCTTTGACTGATCTTCAAACTTGTGATTGATTTCAAACTTTTCCTTTGTAAAATTCTGATTTCACTCGCCTGTTAAGGTTAACTGATTTCTTTTCCTATTTTGCCTTACTGAATCCTTTCCAAAATTAGAGTGTTTCTATACCTAGACTCGATTGCTTACTTAATGTTTTACTACTTCTTTTATGGAAACTGTCTGCCTGCTGACAAATTGATTTCCTCCCTTATTTTGAACTTGTCACTGTCCGTTAAGCAAGTGATCCCTTAATTAAAGGCAATGACTTGTATAATTGATTCTGAATCATAATTGTTTCCATGTTTGCAGCTTATTACCTCTCTCTTACTTATTTTCAAAAACTATAAATATCATGTACTTCTTTTCTTTCAAGGACACGAACACAAGGCATAAACACTTGAGTTCAAACACACAGTCCATTAAATCTCTCTCTTTTTTCTCTATCACTACTATATTTCTATCATACCTAGCCGGCTGAAAGCCAAGGCTAGGTTGTGGGAAACTTGCTTCTTTTTCTTCGCATTTGCATTTCATACTGATATGTTCTAATTAAGCTTCTACACCAACAACAACATGCTTATTTACAGTTTCTTGCATCCTTGCTAGTGTATTATTTGTATTTAACCCAGTACCATTATTAAAGCATGTTGTAACTTCCCCTTTTTCCGTTCTGAATTAATGTATCATGACTTGTGAATCCTAAATCCCTAGCCCAATGTGTTTAATACTTGTGGTTGGTTTGGAGCATGATAACATTGGACATTGCTGTGTATGACCCAAACCTGATTCCTCTGGGATCATAACCTCCATGTTTATCTCATATGTTGTGATTGGGTTACAGGCATGTCAGCACTTCTCATTGCTGTGCATGCCCAATACTAATCCATGCCTAAGTGTATAGGCTCATTGCAATGGACTCCCAATCCCCTGACCCCTTTGTATGAAGTTATTAGCTCTGTGAAATGCTAATGGATGTCTCTTTATCCCCTCTCCTTTATACCCTCAGTTTTTCTAAATCTCTATTTCTGCACTTTCACTATCTTCTTAGACTTATGTTCTGCCCCCCTTGTGTGAGCCTTGCCTTGGGACCCATGAGCTCCCTCTGAACTTGGACACATAAGGGCTCACATTTCCACACTACATCATCCCTATTCTGGTTATGTAACTTGGGTGTGAGCATTTTTCGTGGTCCTATTGAGACCCTTAGGGAATTCTGACACACTCAAGTCCGAGAAACGCTTTGGATCAATGGAATTTTTGAGGTGGTTTATTCCATAACTCAAAGAGGAAGTCAAGAATCAGGCTTCCTCTGGTTGTTACTTTTCTTTGTTCTTTTCTTGTGTAATTCGTTATTTCTGGTTTGTAATAATTTGTAATAAACATTTGGGGGTTGGCTAGTGAAAAGGGTTGGGTGATTACGAATGCTCAAGGGTAGAGAACATGCCGATAGGACTTATGTTCTGAACAATTCAATTTTGCATTTAGAAAAAACATGCCTATAGGACTTATGTTCTGAACAATTCAATTCTGCATTTAGAAAAACATGCATATAGGACTTATGCTCTGAACAATTCAATTTTGCATTTAGAAAAACATCTCTATAGGACTGGTTTTAAATCCTTCGTGTTCAATTCTGCATTTAGACATCATGTATGTAGGATTTATTCTTAACTCCTTTCATGATCAATTTCACACCTAGATGACCTGCCTATAGGACTTATTCAAAATTTTGCATGTCACTAAGATATCATGCTTTAGGTTCTAAACGGCTATAAGTAAGTATCATGTTCATGATATTGAAATCATTCAATGTTAAATATCATGTCTATAGGGATTAAAATAAGTAGTATTATATACCATCGCCTACAGAATCTGGATTTGGTCTAATTTAAATCAGTCTATTCTGAATCAGTTTTAAATAATCTAATTCCCTTATTTAATGAGGTTTATCAAGCATGCCTATGGGATTTCAAACAATTCGTTGTGAGTTATCGCTTTTTCGCCACATTCTGAATCAATTAGATATCATGCCTATAGGATCCCATCTAAACGCATAGGCAAGCCTTAGAGTAATAACCGTAAAACTGAATTCGCCTTTGTTAACTGCTACAACCAGCAGGCAGTCCTGATTTGGACTTCTTATCTGAGTTATGTAATAAACAAATCTGCTTCAATAATCAAACTCCTCTCGTCTTTAGTATTTTAATCAGACCTAAAAAGTATGTACAAGTCATGCTAGTTATGTGCTTTTGTTTAAGGAGGTATATATGGGCCTTTATCTGTTTATATGCTTCCCACAACATGCAGTATGTGTTTTGTATGTCGCCTTAGATTTTTACCCTTTGAAACCAATCAGCCAAATATCCCTCCCCTTTTGGAATAGTAGTCCTAAGCTCCTCCGGGACTGATAGGAATGGGACGGGTAATAGCATGCAATAGTAATCGAGACCAATATGCGCTTTAATACCTTAACGGGGTGGGAAGGGTTGATATGGATATGATGACTGGTGCGCTAATACCACGTGTATCCCCTTTTTTGAGGAGTGTCATACCGGGTATCACATTGATGTGATCCATATTAAAATAAACCTAGGACCTTCTTTCCCTTTATTTGCAAATTCCTTTTTAAAACTCTTCTTTGAATTGTTCTTTCTTTTTATCCGTTTAAATCTCCTAATATTTGAGCCCATACTTGTCTATTTGCTAAATTCACAATAAATTGTCTGGCCGGGAACCATACTAGTGGATCCCGAGGGGTGCCTAACCCCTTCCCCTTGGGATAATTTCAAGCCCTTACCCTATCTCTGGTTATTCAAATGAAACATAGAATTGAACCCCATTGGTGTCCTAATGCACCTTAAATCATTAGGTGGCGACTCTTCAAATGCAAAAACCCAACTCCAAAAAAGAGCGAGTTGTCTCATACCAAATGTCATAAACCCGATTTTGCGAGAAAAAAGGGTGCGCGATAGCATGACGACTCTGCTGGGGATATTTAGGCTTTTACCATTTCAGACTGTTCTTGTGAATTTATACCTCTTTATGTGGCAATTACTTGTTTAATTTCTTTAAGCATTCAATTCCCTTTTCAATTGCAAAACTGATATGTCTTCTTTGTTTCTTTCCTGTACTACTACTTTAAATTATAAAACTACTGTATTTACTGCTTTCTTAACGTGTAAATATGTGCCAACATGCTTTTAATTATTGCATAATCATGCTCAACATCATACTCCGCTCGTGCCAAACGAATACCATAGAAACGGTTATAATGAGTGGTTGCGCTCTTCCTATATTATTACCCCCTAAATCCGGAAAAGGCATATTTGCGGTAAACCCAGTCGATCAACGGTGTAGTCGACGGTTCTGTGCCTTTCCCCCTTGAGTTATCCTCTCAAGGGTACCAGTCTAAAACCCCATAGAAACCTTACTCTGCTTAAACTGTGCATGCATCATGGTCAAACTTAGTTGGATCAGTTATGTTGTCCACATAATGATCCTTTACGGTAGCCTTGTCCAAACTCCACTGGGTTTCCCTAAACCCAAACGGATATCCCCACATTCTGTGCATTTATTTGGAGAATTAAATGTTTTATGCTAATTGTTGATGTTAAATACTCGAGTCTAGCGGGGGTAAGGGCCTAACCTTGTTTGTCTTGTAGAAAATGAAGAATGAGGTCCCCAGTTTCGGTATGGTTAGCACGCCCCCACTCTTGCTAGACTGGTGGAGGAGTCTTCCGTTAGATGACCAAATCAATGAGTGGAAAGAGATGGCCACCAGACCTAGCGAAAAGTTGGAATATCTGGAATACAGTCTGCTAGAATTAGAAGGAAAAGTGAGGAAGAGAGTCACCGACTGCTAGAACGCTGAGGGAAACGAAGGAGAACACCTGGCCAAGGCATTTTTACTGGTGAACCTATGCGAACTGAAGGATTTGATCAACGAGAGTATTCAACCTGAGGAAGGTCCTTCTGGGACCAAGTAGATAGTAGTTTTTCTTTTCGCTTTATAAAATGTAATAAGGCTAATGGCCATTAGTGATTTTTATTTCCTGTTTGTCTAGTGTCGATTTGGGATTCGTCTTATTTTCTATCAATAAAATGAGGCATTTAGCATTCTAAGTTCTCCAAATTAATTTGTCTCTAGGCCTACCTCGGGCTCAAAGATGTTCCCAAATTAGGACATGTTTTACATTCCGCACTACGTGTTTAAATATTGTAACATTTTTATGATCCTCACTAACTTGTTACCTTTTTGTTTTTACTTTTGTTTTATTATTCCCCTCCCTAAAGGTTAGTTCGTGCACTCTGACAAAATTTTTTGGGGGGGGGGGGGGAATTTTAATTTTAATACTGCGATGTATACCTGCTGATACATATATTCATTGTTTTAATATTTGTAAGAATTATTGTTTTTCTGTGTTGATAAGTCTCAAGATTATCTCTATAAAATTCAATTTCTTTCTCTATAGTTAATAAAGCTTTATTACGTAATCTATTATATTTAATTATGTCTTTGCAGGTTTTAATATTGTATTTAACACAATCTATTTTTCTATTTATGTTACTGAGGTTTTTAAGAAGTTTCCATTTCTGGGTGTTATAGAATCTTATATAATGAAAAGTGTTATGTTTCATTTATAAACAGATTTTATTAACTTGATATGTGATCATTAATCTGAATATAAATCTAATTCATATAGATCTAATATATCTATTTCTTGTGATACAATTAGTTCTGTAAATGCTTGTTCCATTACATATATTATTTCAAAAGTAACTAAAATATCATAAATTTTTCTTTTAACATCGTTATTAAGTCTGTTAAAGATATATAATATAAGTATTTTGTAGTCAATATTTTCTTCTAATAAATACGTGTGGTTGTTCATTCAGATTTACTATTTATCCTTATCATGTGTTTACTAAACATATTCCCTCTAACCTCTTTGTTTATCATAGAGTTTATCATATTTTAATAAGTTATACTAAACAATCTTTTCTGGTCACTACCATGTTTTTCATGCTTCAATAATTTACCCTAACAGCGCCTCAACTCTATGTACTCCCCTAAACGGCTTCCTTGCCTACTGGTTTCCACTTTAGGATGGCATTGTCTGGGCTTAACTACTCTCAGCATTATTAGACAGGCAAACTTTCTCAAGATGTTCTTTATAACAGTACTATAACATGATAAACAATTATGATATTCAAGAGATTATAAGAAATATAAGAGTTTAGTTAAACATGATTATGAATAAACTTACCTGGTTTTGTAACTCGTTTGAATGCTCCATAGCTTTCAGAAGTTTGTATATAATCAAATATTTTATTGAGAGAAGATAAGAGATAGAAGGTGAGTATGAGGATTAATTACAAAACAAGAGATAGTGACAATAGAACAGCAAAATTCAGAACTACCAAAAGCGTTAAGAAAAGACGAAGAAACAATTGAAAAATAATTAATTATTGGAGGAATACCAATATTAATAAATTTTAAAATATATCAAGGCGATAAAAACATTACACTAGGAATAAAATGGTTAGAAAAAGTTAAACCATATAAATTAGAAGATAGACAATTAACGATAAGTTATGAAAATAAGAAAATAATAATAAAAAGAACTTTGATATAATGCCAAAGATATACATACTTGCCAAGATAATAGTAGAAGGATATTATAATAGATACTATACACCTATGATGGATACAGGAGCAGAAGCTAACATGTGTAGACATAATTGTTTACCAGAGAGTAAATGGGAAAAGCTAAAAAAACCCATAGTAGTAACAGGATTCAATAATGAGGGAAGTATGATAACATACAAAGCAAGAAATATAAAGATACAAATATGGGATAAAATATTAACCATAGAAGAAATATATAGTTATGAATTCACAAATAAAGATATATTATTAGGAATGCCATTTTTAGATAAATTATACCCACATATAATAACAAAAACACATTGGTGGTTTACTACCCCGTGTAAACAAAAATTAGGAGCAAAAAGAGTAAATAATAAAGTAAGAAAAACAACACCCTGGATTAAAGGAAGTGAAAAGATTACCCAAAAATTAGAAAATGTAATACAAAGCAACCATAATATAGAAATAATCATTTTCTCAATAAATAAAATAAAACTACTGCAAGATAAATTAGAATTACTATATAATGATAATCCACTCCAAGGATGGGAAAAACATAAAACAAAAATAAAGATTGAACTAATAGATGAAAATAGCATAGTAACACAAAAACCTTTAAAATACAACTTTAATGATTTAACAGAATTTAAAATGCATATAAAGGAATTATTAGACAATAAGTACATACAAGAAAGTAATAGTAAACATACTAGCCCGGCATTTATAGTAAATAAGCATAGTGAACAAAAATGAGGAAAAAGCCGTATGGTTATAGATTATAGAAATTTAAATGCAAAAACAAAAACATATAATTATCCGATACCAAATAAAATACTAAAAATCAGACAAATACAAGGATATAACTATTTCAGTAAGTTTGATTGTAAATCAGGATTTTACCATTTAAAACTAGAAGACGACTCTAAGAAGTTAACAGCATTCACAGTACCACAAGGATTTTATGAATGGAATGTATTACCATTTGGATATAAAAATGCACCAGGTAGATATCAACATTTTATGGATAACTACTTTAACCAATTAGAAAATTGTATAATATATATAGATGATATACTGTTATATTCTAGAACAGAGAACGAACATATAAAACTACTAGAAAAAATCATACACATTGTAGAAATATCAGGAATAAGTTTAAGTAAAAAGAAAGCAGAAATAATGAAAAATCAAATAGGATTTTTAGGTATGCAAATAGACAAAAACGGAATAAAAATGCAAACCCATATAGTACAAAAAATAATTAACTTAAATGAAACACTTGATACAAAAAAGAAGTTACAATCATTTTTAGGATTGGTTAACCAAGTAAGGGAATATATTCCTAAATTAGCAGAAAACTTAAAACCGTTACAGAGAAAATTAAAAAAGGATATAGAATATCATTTTGACGAAAAGGATAAAATACATATACAGAAGATAAAAAATATGTGTAAAAAATTACCAAAACTATATTTCCCAGATGAAAAGAAAAAGTTCACATATATTGTAGAAACTGATTCTAGTGATCACAGCTATGGAGGAGTTCTAAAATATAAATATGATAATGAAAATATTGAACACCATTGTAGATATTATTCAGGATCATACACGGAACCACAAATTAAATGGGAGATAAATAGGAAAGAACTATTTGGATTATATAAATGTTTGTTAGCATTTGAGCCATATATTGTTTATAACAAGTTTATTGTAAGAACAGATAATACACAAGTAAAATGGTGGATAACACGGAAAGTACAAGATTCAGTAACTACAAAAGAAATAAGAAGACTTGTATTGAATATACAAAATTTTACATTTACAATTGAAGTAATACGAACTGACAAAAATGTTATTGCAGATTACTTATCAAGACAAAAGTACTCAAACTGATGAGAATCAAGAATCGAAAGATATATTTGCAATCCTTACTACCCTATCATTACAGATGGATAGTATGGGCAAAAGATTACAACAACTAGAAAGTCAGCAGCATGACTATAAAAATGCGGAGCTAAGTCGATCGGAAGACTTAAAAATTCCAGAATTAGAAGGAGACGTTGGGAAACTCCAAAAAACCCAAAGAAAAAACAAATTACCGAAATAATGATAGATAATGATAAATATACACAAATAGAATATGTAGATTATGAATTAAGCAGTGAAGACAGCATATATGAGATATCAGAAAACGAGTTCCCCGAAAATGAAAAAGAAATAGACAATAATATAGAAGAATCAGACGAAGAAAGTAATGACTGAAAAAGATATACAAATTATACAACAAGAAGAACACCAAGATGAACAATCTTCAGAACAAAAAATAATATTTGACGCTAATATATTTGAACAAATAAAAGGAAAATAATTGGATCTAAGCATAGACAAAATATTAGAAGTACCAACAATAAAGAATTGGTTTAAAAGACAGAAAGAAGAATACTATGTAGTAAGCCAAAGAGAACATATAATAGATTGTAAATACATCAAAGGTAAAGCACAAATACCAATTCTAAATAAAAAACTACTAAATAAAGAAATACAAGATATAAAAGCAAAAAATCCAATAAAATATGTACACTTAGGAGGAACGGAGATCCTAATAAAAACATGTTTTAGGGAAGGAATAGATACCCCTATAGAAATATACTTGGCAGATGATAGAATTGTACAACCTATAGAAAAGAGTATAATAAGTGTCGTAAGAGGTAAATTAATATACCAAAAATTTAAATTTATAGTAAGTGTCAACTATTCAGTAGCAATAGATGATAAAAATATAGATAAATCATTAGTGCTATACTGGAAAATGTCTGGAATAGAATTAGCACCAGGAAGTAAACAATAATTCTTATAAATATTAAAACAATGAATATATGTATCAGCAGGTATACATCGCAGTATTAAAATTAAAATGACCCACCCCCCAAAAAAAAATTGACAAATAAACATATACTTTAAGAAACAAAACCATGGAAAGGAACACTGACATTTACAAATCTGCAAAAAATACTCATAAACAGTGAGACAATTACAGAAAATACACAGATTAAAATAATTAAAAAATCAAGGAAAATAAGGAAGAAACTGAAAAAACTATACCTAGAATATGAATACCTAAGTATTACAAAAACAAACAAAGCTGGGCTATCTGGATTAATCGATATAATATCTAAAACAGAATATAAATATATTTGCTATCTTAAAAAGAAAAGATGAATAAAGAAGAGTTCGCACTAGAAGCGAAAACATATGAAAATCCAGAAGGATTAAAAATAACAATAATATTTTCCAACTTAGGAAGAAGATACAAGAAAATAGGAAATAACCTGAACTTAATGTTAGAAAAAGAAACTGTAAAACTAGAAGATAGTTTAACCGCAATGGTTAGAATAACAAAAGAAAACGAAGAAATAGACAGAAAAAAGGAAATAAAAGAAATACAACAGCAAGCTAAAGAAAAAATACAACAGATAGAAGAAGTAAAAAACACTAAGATAACAGAATTAGAAAAAGAATTAGAAATGCTAAAACAGTTATACGCTAATAAACTAAAAGAAAAAGAAAAACGTAAAGAAGAAGAACAAGAGCTAAAACTGGCAAATGAGATAGAAAAGTTCAAATTACAGTTAGAAGAAATACAGGATAATCCACCGAAAATAAGCATGAACGAAATAAATGACCAAAGTGATAACGACACAAATCTAGGAGAAGACTATTCAGAAACAAGTGAAACATACACAGAACTAATAGAAAAAACGGAAAAGATGAAAACAAATCCAGAAATAAATACAGGAGATATGATTGAAGATAAACCAAGCACATCAGGAGTAAAAAATCCAAGACAACTAAACCCAACCTATTACAGAGTAAGTTATGATTCATATGATAGAAATAAAACATTATGGGATAAAAGGCTAAATAGGAAATGGACACCAAGACAGATAACTGAACAATGTAATTTTTTAGATCTAGATTGTGTAGCAGATATAAATAAAACAATCCAATTATGGATAGGGTACATCTCCAAACAACTAATAGATAATAAAATTGCAATAGCTGAAACACCAGGATATATAGAAAGAACACTTATAGGAACGGTAAAACTATGGTTACAAAATTTATCAAGTGAAAGCCTAGATACATTAAGAAGTAATAAAAAACTTGATGGAACAAAAGCAACAACAGTGACAGATATATTGAACAAATATGAAATAGCAATAAGAAATGAGTTTAGTAGTATGACAACAGAAGTAGAAGATCAAAATAAAGAAAAAACTACAAATAGAAATTTGATGACAAAATTAGCAATATGTAATATGGGTTATATAGACGAATATACTTGTGCATTTAGAGACTATTATTATAAAGGAACATATAGTCCAGATGAAAGTAAGGAAATAAGAAAATTATATTTTACAAAATTACCAGAACCGTTTAGCTCAAAAATAATAAAAAATTGGAATGAAGCAGAACTAGCAGATACTCTAGGAGCTCGAATAAAATTTCTACAAAACTGGTTTATAGAATTATGCGAAAAGTATAAAGAAAATATCAAAATGGATAAAATATTAGTAAAACATTTGGCATGCTGCAAAAGTAGAATAGCACCCCAATTTGGCTGCACAGATAAATATTACAAAAAAGAAGGAAAGAGAAAGAAATTTAAATCAAAATATTCAAAATATAAATATAGGAAACCAAGAGGAAGATATTATGTAAAAAATTATAAACATAAAAAACCATATAGGAAAAAGAAAAAACTAACAGAATGTACTTGCTATAATTGTGGAAAGCTAGGACACTTAGCCAAAGATTGTAGATTACCAAAAAACCCAAAAATTGGTATCTTAAAACAGAATTAGAAAAAGAATTAGAAATGCTAAAACAGCTATACGCTAATAAACTAAAAGAAAAAGAAAAACGTAAAGAAGAAGAACAAGAGCTAAAACTGACAAATGAGATAGAAAAGTTCAAGTTACAGTTAGAAGAAATACAGGATAATCCACCGAAAATAAGCATGAACGAAATAAATGACCAAAGTGATAACGACACAAATCTAGGAGAAGACTATTCAGAAACAAGTGAAACATACACAGAACTAATAGAAAAAACGGAAAAGATGAAAACAAATCCAGAAATAAATACAAGAGATATGATTGAAGATAAACCAAGCACATCAGGAGTAAAAAATCCAAGACAACTAAACCCAACCTATTACAGAGTAAGTTATGATTCATATGATAGAAATAAAATATTATGGGATAAAAGGCTAAATAGGAAATGGACACCAAGACAGATAACTGAACAATGTAATTTTTTAGATCTAGATTGTGTAGCAGATATAAATAAAACAATCCAATTATGGATAGGGTACATCTCCAAACAACTAATAGATAATAAAATTGCAATAGCCGAAACACCAGGATATATAGAAAGAACACTTATAGGAACGGTAAAACTATGGTTACAAAATTTATCAAGTGAAAGCCTAGATACATTAAGAAGTAATAAAAAACTTGATGGAACAACAGCAACAACAGTGACAGATATATTGAATAAATATGAAATAACAATAAGAAATGAGTTTAGTAGTATGACAACAGAAGTAGAAGATCAAAATAAAGAAAAAACTACAAATAGAAATTTGATGACAAAATTAGCAATATGTAATATGGGTTATATAGACGAATATACTTGTGCATTTAGAGACTATTATTATAAAGGAACATATAGTCCAGATGAAAGTAAGGAAATAAGAAAATTATATTTTACAAAATTACCAGAACCGTTTAGCTCAAAAATAATAAAAAATTGGAATGAAGCAGAACTAGCAGATACTCTAGGAGCTCGAATAAAATTTCTACAAAACTGGTTTATAGAATTATGCGAAAAGTATAAAGAAAATATCAAAATGGATAAAATATTAGTAAAAAATTTGGCATGCTGCAAAAGTAGAATAGCACCCCAATTTGGCTGCACAGATAAATATTACAAAAAAGAAGGAAAGAGAAAGAAATTTAAATCAAAATATTCAAAATATAAATATAGGAAACCAAGAGGAAGATATTATGTAAAAAATTATAAACATAAAAAACCATATATGAAAAAGAAAAAAACTAACAGAATGTACTTGCTATAATTATGGAAAGCTAGGACACTTAGCCAAAGATTGTAGATTACCAAAAAACCCAAAAATTGGTATCTTAAAACAGAATTAGAAAAAGAATTAGAAATGCTAAAACAGCTATACGCTAATAAACTAAAAGAAAAAGAAAAACGTAAAGAAGAAGAACAAGAGCTAAAACTGACAAATGAGATAGAAAAGTTCAAGTTACAGTTAGAAGAAATACAGGATAATCCACCGAAAATATGCATGAACGAAATAAATGACCAAAGTGATAACGACACAAATCTAGGAGAAGACTATTCAGAAACAAGTGAAACATACACAGAACTAATAGAAAAAACGGAAAAGATGAAAACAAATCCAGAAATAAATACAGGAGATATGATTGAAGATAAACCAAGCACATCAGGAGTAAAAATCCAAGACAACTAAACCCAACCTATTACAGAGTAAGTTATGATTCATATGATAGAAATAAAACATTATGGGATAAAAGGCTAAATAGGAAATGGACACAAAGACAGATAACTGAACAATGTAATTTTTTAGATCTAGATTGTGTAGCAGATATAAATAAAACAATCCAATTATGGATAGGGTACATCTCCAAACAACTAATAGATAATAAAATTGCAATAGCCGAAACACCAGGATATATAGAAAGAACACTTATAGGAACGGTAAAACTATGGTTACAAAATTTATCAAGTGAAAGCCTAGATACATTAAGAAGTAATAAAAAACTTGATGGAACAACAGCAACAACAGTGACAGATATATTGAATAAATATGAAATAACAATAAGAAATGAGTTTAGTAGTATGACAACAGAAGTAGAAGATCAAAATAAAGAAAAAACTACAAATAGAAATTTGATGACAAAATTAGCAATATGTAATATGGGTTATATAGACGAATATACTTGTGCATTTAGAGACTATTATTATAAAGGAACATATAGTCCAGATGAAAGTAAGGAAATAAGAAAATTATATTTTACAAAATTACCAGAACCGTTTAGCTCAAAAATAATAAAAAATTGGAATGAAGCAGAACTAGCAGATACTCTAGGAGCTCGAATAAAATTTCTACAAAACCGGTTTATAGAATTATGCGAAAAGTATAAAGAAAATATCAAAATAGATAAAATATTAGTAAAAAATTTGGCATGCTGCAAAAGTAGAATAGCACCCCAATTTGGCTGCACAGATAAATATTACAAAAAAGAAGGAAAGAGAAAGAAATTTAAATCAAAATATTCAAAATATAAATATAGGAAACCAAGAGGAAGATATTATGCAAAAAATTATAAACATAAAAAACCATATAGGAAAAAGAAAAAACTAACAGAATGTACTTGCTATAATTGTGGAAAGCTAGGACACTTAGCCAAAGATTGTAGATTACCAAAAAAACTAAAGAAAAAACAAATTACCGAAATAATGATAGATAATGATAAATATACACAAATAGAATATGTAGATTATGAATTAAGCAGTGAAGACAGCATATATGAGATATCAGAAAACGAGTTCCCCGAAAATGAAAAAGAAATAGACAATAATATAGAAGAATCAGACGAAGAAAGTAATGACTGAAAAAGATATACATATTATACAACAAGAAGAACACCAAGATGAACAATCTTCAGAACAAAAAATAATATTTGACGCTAATATATTTGAACAAATAAAAGGAAAAGAATTGGATCTAAGCATAGACAAAATATTAGAAGTACCAACAATAAAGGATTGGTTTAAAAGACAGAAAGAAGAATACTATGTAGTAAGCCAAAGAGAACATATAATAGATTGTAAATACATCAAAGGTAAAGCACAAATACCAATTCTAAATAAAAAACTACTAAATAAAGAAATACAAGATATAAAAGCAAAAAATCTAATAAAATATGTACACTTAGGAGGAACGGAGATCCTAATAAAAGCATGTTTTAGGGAAGGAATAGATACCCCTATAGAAATATACTTGGCAGATGATAGAATTGTACAACCTATAGAAAAGAGTATAATAAGTGCCGTAAGAGGTAACTTAATATACCAAAAATTTAAATTTATAGTAAGTGCCAACTATTCAGTAGCAATAGATGATAAAAATATAGATAAATCATTAGTGCTATACTGGAAAATGTCTGGAATAGAATTAGTACCAGGAAGTAAAATATTCACAGCAAGATGTAAAAATCTATATGTCTTAACAACAAAACATAAGATAAAAGCTAAAAATAAAATAAATAAAATAAAAATAGAAAATCCATTCGAAAGAATAGTATCAGTTATAGACAACAATGATTACAGTTATACGGAAATGGACATGGAAGAAGATTTAGAAATAGTAAAAGAAAGATTAAGCACGTCAAAACGAACAAATAATGAAATGCCAGAAACGTCATCAAGAATAAGTACATCAAGAAGTACATCAAGAAGAATAAATTATATAACTCCACAAAAATTAATAGAATAAAAAATAGAAGAAATAAACCCACACCATTATTATATAACAGGAATAATGGACTAAAGAAAATATTTAATATTAATAAATACAGGGCAGGAAGAGAATTATATTATAAGAGAATTAATACCAGAAAAAGAGATAGTGACAATAGAACAGCAAAATTCAGAACTACCAAAAGCGTTAAGAAAAGACGAAGAAACAACTGAAAAAGAATTAATTATTGGAGGAATACCAATATTAATAAATTTTAAAATATATCAAGGCGATAAAAACATTACACTAGGAATAAAATGGTTAGAAAAAGTCAAACCATATAAATTAGAAGATAGACAATTAACGATAAGTTATGAAAATAAGAAAATAATAATAAAAAGAACTTTGATATAATGCCAAAGATATACATACTTGCCAAGATAATAGTAGAAGGATATTATAATAGATACTATACACCTATGATGGATACAGGAGCAGAAGCTAACATGTGTAGACATAATTGTTTACCAGAAAGTAAATGGGAAAAGCTAAAAAACCCCATAGTAGTAACAGGATTCAATAATGAGGGAAGTATGATAACATACAAAGCAAGAAATATAAAGATACAAATATGGGATAAAATATTAACCATAGAAGAAATATATAGTTATGAATTCACAAATAAAGATATATTATTAGGAATGCCATTTTTAGATAAATTATACCCACATATAATAACAAAAACACATTGGTGGTTTACTACCCCGTGTAAACAAAAATTAGGAGCAAAAAAAGTAAGAAAAACAACACCCTGGATTAAAGGAAGTGAAAAGATTACCCAAAAATTAGAAAATGTAATACAAAGCAACCATAATACAGAGATAATTATTTTCTCAATAAATAAAATAAAACTACTGCAAGATAAATTAGAATTATTATATAATGATAATCCATTCCAAGGATGGGAAAAAACATAAAACAAAAATAAAGATTGAACTAATAGATGAAAATAGCATAGTAACACAAAAACCTTTAAAATACAACTTTAATGATTTAACAGAATTTAAAATGCATATAAAGGAATTATTAGACAATAAGTACATACAAGAAAGTAATAGTAAACATACTAGCCCGACATTTATAGTAAATAAGCATAGTGAACAAAAACGAGGAAAAAGCCGTATGGTTATAGATTATAGAAATTTAAATGCAAAAACAAAAACATATAATTATTCGATACCAAATATAATACTAAAAATCAGACAAATACAAGGATATAACTATTTCAGTAAGTTTGATTGTAAATCAGGATTTTACCATTTAAAACTAGAAGACGAATCTAAGAAGTTAACAGCATTCACAGTACCACAAGGATTTTATGAATGGAATGTATTACCATTTGGATATAAAAATGCACCAGGTAGATATCAACATTTTATGGATAACTACTTTAACCAATTAGAAAATTGTATAATATATATAGATGATATACTGTTATATTCTAGAACAGAGAACGAACATATAAAACTACTAGAAAAATTCATACACATTGTAGAAATATCAGGAATAAGTTTAAGTAAAAAGAAAGCAGAAGTAATGAAAAATCAAATAGAATTTTTAGGTATACAAATAGACAAAAACGGAATAAAAATGCAAACCCATATAGTACAAAAAATAATTAACTTAAATGAAACACTTGATACAAAAAAGAAGTTACAATCATTTTTAGGATTGGTTAACCAAGTAAGAGAATATATTCCTAAATTAGCAGAAAACTTAAAACCATTACAGAGAAAATTAAAAAAGGATATAGAATATCATTTTGACGAAAAGGATAAAATACATATACAGAAGATAAAAAATATGTGTAAAAAATTACCAAAAGTATATTTCCCAGATGAAAAGAAAAAGTTCACATATATTGTAGAAACTGATTCTAGTGATCACAGCTATGGACGAGTTCTAAAATATAAATATGATAATGAAAATATTGAACACCATTGTAGATATTATTCAGGATCATACACGGAACCACAAATTAAATGGGAGATAAATAGGAAAGAACTATTTGGATTATATAAATGTTTGTTAGCATTTGAGCCATATATTGTTTATAACAAGTTTATTGTAAGAACAGATAATACACAAGTAAAATGATGGATAACACGGAAAGTACAAGATTCAGTAACTACAAAAGAAATAAGAAGACTTGTATTGAATATACAAAATTTTACATTTACAATTGAAGTAATACGAACTGACAAGAATGTTATTGCAGATTACTTATCAAGACAAAAGTACTCAAACTGATGAGAATCAAGAATCGAAAGATATATTTGCAATCCTTACTACCCTATCATTACAGATGGATAGTATGGGCAAAAGATTACAACAGCTAGAAAGTCAGCAGCATGACTATAAAAATGCGGAGCTAAGTCGATCGGAAGACTTAAAAATTCCAGAATTAGAAGGAGACGTTGGAAACTCCAAAAAACCCATGACAAAGTTTGTTTACCTACAGCTGCAGGCACAAGCAAACAGGTGAATAAGAAGCTACATACCAATGTAAATTTAAACAACGTATTTGATAAGCCATTTACATCAAAAAAGCCAAAAGAAGCAATAGCTATAACCCCACAAACTACAACCTATGCTAATAGCCTACACCACAACAAAAAGGTATATAACCATATTACTCAAACATATATTGAGAATATATATAAAATTCAGACATTTCTAAACCTAAACCCCGCGATGTATACCTGCTGATACATATATTCATTGTTTTAATATTTGTAAGAATTATTGTTTTTCTGTGTTGATAAGTCTCAAGATTATCTCTATAAAATTCAATTTCTTTCTCTATAGTTAATAAAGCTTTATTACGTAATCTATTATATTTAATTATGTCTTTGCAGGTTTTAATATTGTGTTTAACACAATCTATTTTTCTATTTATGTTACTGAGGTTTTTAAGAAGTTTCCATTTCTGGGTGTTATAGAATCTTATGTAATGAAAAGTGTTATGTTTCATTTATAAACAGATTTTATTAACTTGATATGTGATCATTAATCTGAATATAAATCTAATTCATATAGATCTAATATATCTATTTCTTGTGATACAATTAGTTCTGTAAATGTTTGTTCCATTATATATATTATTTCAAAAGTAACTAAAATATCATAAATTTTTCTTTTAACATCGTTATTAAGTCTGTTAAAGATATATAATATAAGTATTTTGTAGTCAATATTTTCTTCTAATAAATACGTGTGGTTGTTCATTCAGATTTACTATTTATCCTTATCATGTGTTTACTAAACATATTCCCTCTAACTTCTTTGTTTATCATAGAGTTTATCATATTTTAATAAGTTATACTGAACAATCTTTTCTGGTCACTACCATGTTTTTCATGCTTCAATCATTTACCCTAACAGCGCCTCAACTCTGTGTACTCCCCTAAACGGCTTCCTTGCCTACTGGTTTCCACTTTAGGATGGCATAGTCTGGGCTTAACTACTCTCAGCATTATTAGACAGGCAAACTTTCTCAAGATGTTCTTTATAACAGTACTATAACATGATAAACAATTATGATATTCAAGAGATTATAAGGAATATAAGAGTTTAGTTAAACATGATTATGAATAAACTTACCTGGTTTTGTAACTCGTTTGAATGCTCCATAACCTTTCAGAAGTTTGTATATAATCAGATATTTTATTGAGAGAAGATAAGAGAGAGAAGGTGAGTATGAGGATGTCCCTTCTTCCTCGGATTTACATTCTATATATAGAAAATTAAAACGACTCCTACTGTTCACAAATGACTCTTACTATTCATGAACGACCTTTATTGTTCATGATTATGACTCTTACTATTTACTTTACGACTTTTTTACATGACTCTTACTATTCATGAAAGACCTTTACTGTTCATGATTATGACTCTTACTTTATGACTTTTTTACATTATTTGTTTTCAATAGCTGTTTCCTTCATTTGTCTTCTTGCTGATACCTTCATTCTAGTTGGACTTCTGGTACATAGTTATCATCTCCGTTGCACTTTGAACATATGTGGTCTGGATATTTGTGTCCCACTAGTTTGCAGTATCTTGTCAATAACTCGTTTGAAATAAATTCTTTTTTCAATGCTCTGGTAGTTGGTTGCATTTCTGGCTTTAATAATGATAAAATCCATTTCTGGACTTCATCCATATCTCCTTGTCGTAGTTCTTTTGAGTTGGCATATATCATTAACTGGTCTCTGGAATAATAGCTCCAGATAGCATTTCCTTGTAGATAATTGTTAGCTAGTTCTTGAATAATAGTTGCTATACCAATTATTCTTTTGTTGGCATAGAAACTTGGTATCTCCATTTTTTGTATCTCCGGTTGTTTCTCTATTTCTTCCGGTATTATCATATCTCGTGTTAGTCCTATCTTTATCACCTGTATAATGGGTTTTATTTCATCATATAGTATTTCAGCTCGTGCTGTATAGAATTTGATGAAGAATAGGTTGCCTTTTGTAATTCTTTTGAAGGTGACAAATGCTTTGTATAGCTCTGGTATTCCAATTATTTCTTCTCCGTCATGGGTATATACGGTGCTGAGTAGTCCGTAGTTGTAACATGTCTTTACTAGGTTGGCTTTTGTTTTTGGTTGGGCTATTAGCCTATTATATCCCTGTAGTTTTTGGGTTATATAATCTTGTGTTGGATCTGTAGTAGTAGTTGATCTGGGGTTTAGGTTTAGAAATGTCTGAATTTTATATATATTCTCAATATATGTTTGAGTAATATGGTTATATACCTTTTTGTTGTGGTGTAGGCTATTAGCATAAGTTGTAGTTTGTGGGGTTATAGCTATTGTTTCTTTTGGCTTTTTTGATGTAAATGGCTTATCAAATACGTTGTTTAAATTTACATTGGTATGTAGCTTCTTATTCACCTGTTTGCTTGTGCCTGCAGCTGTAGGTAAACAAACTTTGTCATGGATTTTTTGGAGTTTCCCAACGTCTCCTTCTAATTTTGGAATTTTTAAGTCTTCCGATCGACTTAGCTCCGCATTTTTATAGTCATATTGCTGACTTTCTAGCTGTTGTAATCTTTTGCCCATACTATCCATCTGTAATGATAGGGTAGTAAGGATTGCAAATATATCTTTCGATTATTGATTCTCATCAGTTTGAGTACTTTTGTCTTGATAAGTAATCTGCAATAACATTCTTGTCAGTTCGTATTACTTCAATTGTAAATGTAAAATTTTGTATATTCAATACAAGTCTTCTTATTTCTTTTGTAGTTACTGAATCTTGTACTTTCCGTGTTATCCATCATTTTACTTGTGTATTATCTGTTCTTACAATAAACTTGTTATAAACAATATATGGCTCAAATGCTAACAAACATTTATATAATCCAAATAGTTCTTTCCTATTTATCTCCCATTTAATTTGTGGTTCCGTGTATGATCCTGAATAATATCTACAATGGTGTTCAATATTTTCATTATCATATTTATATTTTAGAACTCCTCCATAGCTGTGATCACTAGAATCAATTTCTACAATATATGTGAACTTTTTCTTTTCATCTGGGAAATATAGTTTTGGTAATTTTTTACACATATTTTTTATCTTCTGTATATGTATTTTATCCTTTTCGTCAAAATGATATTCTATATCCTTTTTTAATTTTCTCTGTAATGGTTTTAAGTTTTCTGCTAATTTAGGAATATATTCTCTTACTTGGTTAACCAATCCTAAAAATGATTGTAACTTCTTTTTTGTATCAAGTGTTTCATTTAAGTTAATTATTTTTTGTACTATATGGGTTTGCATTTTTATTCCGTTTTTGTCTATTTGTATACCTAAAAATTCTATTTGATTTTTCATTACTTCTGCTTTCTTTTTACTTAAACTTATTCCTGATATTTCTACAATGTGTATGATTTTTTCTAGTAGTTTTATATGTTCGTTCTCTGTTCTAGAATATAACAGTATATCATCTATATATATTATACAATTTTCTAATTGGTTAAAGTAGTTATCCATAAAATGTTGATATCTACCTGGTGCATTTTTATATCCAAATGGTAATACATTCCATTCATAAAATCCTTGTGGTACTGTGAATGCTGTTAACTTCTTAGATTCGTCTTCTAGTTTTAAATGGTAAAATCCTGATTTACAATCAAACTTACTGAAATAGTTATATCCTTGTATTTGTCTGATTTTTAGTATTTTATTTGGTATCGGATAATTATATGTTTTTGTTTTTACATTTAAATTTCTATAATCTATAACCATACGGCTTTTTCCTCGTTTTTGTTCACTATGCTTATTTACTATAAATGTCG
Organism: Nicotiana tabacum; assembly: GCF_000715075.1. Lineage (NCBI taxonomy): Eukaryota > Viridiplantae > Streptophyta > Magnoliopsida > Solanales > Solanaceae > Nicotiana > Nicotiana tabacum. Next base: position 26,174,134 of record NC_134082.1, on the reverse strand, counting down.
GGCTAGTATGTTTACTATTACTTTCTTGTATGTACTTATTGTCTAATAATTCCTTTATATGCATTTTAAATTCTGTTAAATCATTAAAGTTGTATTTTAAAGGTTTTTGTGTTACTATGCTATTTTCATCTATTAGTTCAATCTTTATTTTTGTTTTATGTTTTTCCCATCCTTGGAGTGGATTATCATTATATAATAATTCTAATTTATCTTGCAGTAGTTTTATTTTATTTATTGAGAAAATGATTATCTCTATATTATGGTTGCTTTGTATTACATTTTCTAATTTTTGGGTAATCTTTTCACTTCCTTTAATCCAGGGTGTTGTTTTTCTTACTTTATTATTTACTCTTTTTGATCCTAATTTTTGTTTACACGGGGTAGTAAACCACCAATGTGTTTTTGTTATTATATGTGAGTATAATTTATCTAAAAATGGCATTCCTAATAATATATCTTTATTTGTGAATTCATAACTATATATTTCTTCTATGGTTAATATTTTATCCCATATTTGTATCTTTATATTTCTTGCTTTGTATGTTATCATACTTCCCTCATTATTGAATCATGTTACTACTATGGGGTTTTTTAGCTTTTCCCATTTACTTTCTGGTAAACAATTATGTCTACACATGTTAGCTTCTGCTCCTGTATCCATCATAGGTGTATAGTATCTATTATAATATCCTTCTACTATTATCTTGGCAAGTATGTATATCTTTGGCATTATATCAAAGTTCTTTTTATTATTATTTTCTTATTTTCATAACTTATCGTTAATTGTCTATCTTCTAATTTATATGGTTTGACTTTTTCTAACCATTTTATTCCTAGTGTAATGTTTTTATCGCCTTGATATATTTTAAAATTTATTAATATTGGTATTCCTCCAATAATTAATTCTTTTTCAGTTGTTTCTTCGTCTTTTCTTAACGCTTTTGGTAGTTCTGAATTTTGCTGTTCTATTGTCACTATCTCTTTTTCTGGTATTAATTCTCTTATAACATAATTCTCTTCCTGCCCTGTATTTATTAATATTAAATATTTTCTTTGGTCCATTATTCCTGTTATATAATAATGGTGTGGGTTTATTTCTTCTATTTTTTGTTCTATTAATTTTTGTGGAGTTATATAATTTATTCTTCTTGATGTACTTCTTGATGTACTTATTCTTGATGACGTTTCTGGCATTTCATTATTTGTTCGTTTTGACGTGCTTAATCTTTCTTTTACTATTTCTAAATCTTCTTCCATGTCCATTTCCGTATAACTGTAATCATTGTTGTCTATAACTGATACTATTCTTTCGAATGGATTTTCTATTTTTATTTTATTTATTTTATTTTTAGCTTTTATCTTATGTTTTGTTGTTAAGACATATAGATTTTTACATCTTGCTGTGAATATTTTACTTCCTGGTACTAATTCTATTCCAGACATTTTCCAGTATAGCACTAATGATTTATCTATATTTTTATCATCTATTGCTACTGAATAGTTGGCACTTACTATAAATTTAAATTTTTGGTATATTAAGTTACCTCTTACGGCACTTATTATACTCTTTTCTATAGGTTGTACAATTCTATCATCTGCCAAGTATATTTCTATAGGGGTATCTATTCCTTCCCTAAAACATGCTTTTATTAGGATCTCCGTTCCTCCTAAGTGTACATATTTTATTGGATTTTTTGCTTTTATATCTTGTATTTCTTTATTTAGTAGTTTTTTATTTAGAATTGGTATTTGTGCTTTACCTTTGATGTATTTACAATCTATTATATGTTCTCTTTGGCTTACTACATAGTATTCTTCTTTCTGTCTTTTAAACCAATCCTTTATTGTTGGTACTTCTAATATTTTGTCTATGCTTAGATCCAATTCTTTTCCTTTTATTTGTTCAAATATATTAGCGTCAAATATTATTTTTTGTTCTGAAGATTGTTCATCTTGGTGTTCTTCTTGTTGTATAATTTGTATATCTTTTTCAGTCATTACTTTCTTCGTCTGATTCTTCTATATTATTGTCTATTTCTTTTTCATTTTCGGGGAACTCGTTTTCTGATATCTGATATATGTTGTCTTCACTGCTTAATTCATAATCTACATATTCTATTTGTGTATATTTATCATTATCTATCATTATTTCGGTAATTTGTTTTTTCTTTAGTTTGTTTGGTAATCTACAATCTTTGGCTAAGTGTCCTAGCTTTCCACAATTATAGCAAGTACATTCTGTTAGTTTTTTCTTTTTCCTATATGGTTTTTTATGTTTATAATTTTTTACATAATATCTTCCTCTTGGTTTCCTATATTTATATTTTGAATATTTTGATTTAAATTTCTTTCTCTTTCCTTCTTTTTTGTAATATTTATCTGTGCAGCCAAATTGGGGTGCTATTCTACTTTTGCAGCATGCCAAATTTTTTACTAATATTTTATCCATTTTGATATTTTCTTTATACTTTTCGCATAATTCTATAAACCAGTTTTGTAGAAATTTTATTCGAGCTCCTAGAGTATCTGCTAGTTCTGCTTCATTCCAATTTTTTATTATTTTTGAGCTAAACGGTTCTGGTAATTTTGTAAAATATAATTTTCTTATTTCCTTACTTTCATCTGGACTATATGTTCCTTTATAATAATAGTCTCTAAATGCACAAGTATATTCGTCTATATAACCCATATTACATATTGCTAATTTTGTCAACAAATTTCTATTTGTAGTTTTTTCTTTATTTTGATCTTCTACTTCTGTTGTCATACTACTAAACTCATTTCTTATTGTTATTTCATATTTATTCAATATATCTGTCACTGTTGTTGCTGTTGTTCCATCAAGTTTTTTATTACTTCTTAATGTATCTAGGCTTTCACTTGATAAATTTTGTAACCATAGTTTTACCGTTCCTATAAGTGTTCTTTCTATATATCCTGGTGTTTCAGCTATTGCAATTTTATTATCTATTAGTTGTTTGGAGATGTACCCTATCCATAATTGGATTGTTTTATTTATATCTGCTACACAATCTAGATCTAAAAAATTACATTGTTCAGTTATCTGTCTTGGTGTCCATTTCCTATTTAGCCTTTTATCCCATAATGTTTTATTTCTATCATATGAATCATAACTTACTCTGTAATAGGTTGGGTTTAGTTGTCTTGGATTTTTTACTCCTGATGTGCTTGGTTTATCTTCAATCATATCTCCTGTATTTATTTCTGGATTTGTTTTCATCTTTTCCGTTTTTTCTATTAGTTCTGTGTATGTTTCACTTGTTTCTGAATAGTCTTCTCCTAGATTTGTGTCGTTATCACTTTGGTCATTTATTTCGTTCATGCTTATTTTCGGTGGATTATCCTGTATTTCTTCTAACTGTAACTTGAACTTTTCTATCTCATTTGTCAGTTTTAGCTCTTGTTCTTCTTCTTTACGTTTTTCTTTTTCTTTTAGTTTATTAGCGTATAGCTGTTTTAGCATTTCTAATTCTTTTTCTAATTCTGTTTTAAGATACCAATTTTTGGGTTTTTTGGTAATCTACAATCTTTGGCTAAGTGTCCTAGCTTTCCACAATTATAGCAAGTACATTCTGTTAGTTTTTTTCTTTTTCATATATGGTTTTTTATGTTTATAATTTTTTACATAATATCTTCCTCTTGGTTTCCTATATTTATATTTTGAATATTTTGATTTAAATTTCTTTCTCTTTCCTTCTTTTTTGTAATATTTATCTGTGCAGCCAAATTGGGGTGCTATTCTACTTTTGCAGCATGCCAAATTTTTTACTAATATTTTATCCATTTTGATATTTTCTTTATACTTTTCGCATAATTCTATAAACCAGTTTTGTAGAAATTTTATTCGAGCTCCTAGAGTATCTGCTAGTTCTGCTTCATTCCAATTTTTTATTATTTTTGAGCTAAACGGTTCTGGTAATTTTGTAAAATATAATTTTCTTATTTCCTTACTTTCATCTGGACTATATGTTCCTTTATAATAATAGTCTCTAAATGCACAAGTATATTCGTCTATATAACCCATATTACATATTGCTAATTTTGTCATCAAATTTCTATTTGTAGTTTTTTCTTTATTTTGATCTTCTACTTCTGTTGTCATACTACTAAACTCATTTCTTATTGTTATTTCATATTTATTCAATATATCTGTCACTGTTGTTGCTGTTGTTCCATCAAGTTTTTTATTACTTCTTAATGTATCTAGGCTTTCACTTGATAAATTTTGTAACCATAGTTTTACCGTTCCTATAAGTGTTCTTTCTATATATCCTGGTGTTTCAGCTATTGCAATTTTATTATCTATTAGTTGTTTGGAGATGTACCCTATCCATAATTGGATTGTTTTATTTATATCTGCTACACAATCTAGATCTAAAAAATTACATTGTTCAGTTATCTGTCTTGGTGTCCATTTCCTATTTAGCCTTTTATCCCATAATGTTTTATTTCTATCATATGAATCATAACTTACTCTGTAATAGGTTGGGTTTAGTTGTCTTGGATTTTTTACTCCTGATGTGCTTGGTTTATCTTCAATCATATCTCCTGTATTTATTTCTGGATTTGTTTTCATCTTTTCCGTTTTTTCTATTAGTTCTGTGTATGTTTCACTTGTTTCTGAATAGTCTTCTCCTAGATTTGTGTCGTTATCACTTTGGTCATTTATTTCGTTCATGCTTATTTTCGGTGGATTATCCTGTATTTCTTCTAACTGTAATTTGAACTTTTCTATCTCATTTGTCAGTTTTAGCTTTTGTTCTTCTTCTTTACGTTTTTCTTTTTCTTTTAGTTTATTAGCGTATAGCTGTTTTAGCATTTCTAATTCTTTTTCTAATTCTGTTATCTTAGTGTTTTTTACTTCTTCTATCTGTTGTATTTTTCCTTTAGCTTGCTGTTGTATTTCTTTTATTTCCTTTTTTATGTCTATTTCTTCGTTTTCTTTTGTTATTCTAACCATTGCGGTTAAACTATCTTCTAGTTTTACAGTTTCTTTTTCTAACATTAAGTTCAGGTTATTTCCTATTTTCTTGTATCTTCTTCCTATGTTGGAAAATATTATTGTTATTTTTAATCCTTCTGGATTTTCATATGTTTTCGCTTCTAGTGCGAACTCTTCTTTATTCATCTTTTCTTTTTAAGATAGCAAATATATTTATATTCTGTTTTAGATATTATGTATCAGCAGGTATACATCGCAGTATTAAAATTAAAATGACCCCCCCAAAAATTGGTATCAGAGCTATATACTTTAAGAAACAAAACCATGGAAAGGAACACTGACATTAATAGTACAAATCTGCAAAAAATACCCCTAAACAGTGAGACAATTACAGAAAATACACAAATTAAAATAATTAAAAAATCAAGAAAAATAAGGAAGAAACTGAAAAAACTATACCTAGAATATGAATACCTAAGTATTACAAAAACAAACAAAGCTAGGCTATCTGGATTAATCGATATAATATCTAAAACAATGAATATATGTATCAGCAGGTATACATCACAGTATTAAAATTAAAATGATGACCCCCCCAAAAATTGGTATCAGAGCTATATACTTTAAGAAACAAAACCATGGAAAGGAACACTGACATTAATAGTACAAATCTGCAAAAAATACCCATAAACAGTGAGACAATTACACAAAATACACAGATTAAAATAATTAAAAAATCAAGGAAAATAAGGACGAAACTGAAAAAACTATACCTAGAATATGAATACCTAAGTATTTACAATCTTTGGCTAAGTGTCCTAGCTTTCCACAATTATAGCAAGTACATTCTGTTAGTTTTTTCTTTTTCCTATATGATTTTTTATGTTTATAATTTTTTACATAATATCTTCCTCTTGGTTTCCTATATTTATATTTTGAATATTTTGATTTAAATTTCTTTCTCTTTCCTTCTTTTTTGTAATATTTATCTGTATATTTCCCAGATGAAAAGAAAAAGTTCACATATATTGTAGAAACTGATTCTAGTGATCACAGCTATGGACGAGTTCTAAAATATAAATATGATAATGAAAATATTGAACACCATTGTAGATATTATTCAGGATCATACACGGAACCACAAATTAAATGGGAGATAAATAGGAAAGAACTATTTGGATTATATAAATGTTTGTTAGCATTTGAGCCATATATTGTTTATAACAAGTTTATTGCAAGAACAGATAATACACAAGTAAAATGGTGGATAACACGGAAAGTACAAGATTTAGTAACTACAAAAGAAATAAGAAGACTTGTATTGAATATACAAAATTTTACATTTACAATTGAAGTAATACGAACTGACAAGAATGTTATTGCAGATTACTTATCAAGACAAAAGTACTCAAACTGATGAGAATCAAGAATCGAAAGATATATTTGCAATCCTTACTACCCTATCATTACAGATGGATAGTATGGGCAAAAGATTACAACAGCTAGAAAGTCAGCAGCATGACTATAAAAATGCGGAGCTAAGTCGATCGGAAGACTTAAAAATTCCAGAATTAGAAGGAGACGTTGGGAAACTCCAAAAAACCCATGACAAAGTTTGTTTACCTACAGCTGCAGGCACAAGCAAACAGGTGAATAAGAAGCTACATACCAATGTAAATTTAAACAACGTATTTGATAAGCCATTTACATCAAAAAGCCAAAAGAAGCAATAGTTATAACCCCACAAACTACAACCTATGCTAATAGCCTACACCACAACAAAAAGGTATATAACCATATTACTCAAACATATATTGAGAATATATATAAAATTCAGACATTTCTAAACCTAAACCCCAGATCAACTACTACTACAGATCCAACACAAGATTATATAACCCAAAAACTACAGGGATATAATAGGCTAATAGCCCGACCAAAAACAAAAGCCAACCTAGTAAAGACATGTTACAACTACGTACTACTCAGCACCATATATACCCACGACGGAGAAGAAATAATTGGAATACCAGAGTTATACAAAGCATTTGTCACCTTCAAAAGAATTACAAAAGGCAACCTATTCTTCATCAAATTCTATACAGCACCATCTGGTCACTACCATGTTTTTCATGCTTCAATCATTTACCCTAACAACGCCTCAACTCTGTGTACTCCCCTAAATGGCGGAGAAATAAGCATGCTTTTTAACTATATCCGTCAAGGCATCAATTATTCCACAGAAATCACCTAAACTTAGATTAACAATTTAAGCTGCGATTCCAAGCTTTAAACATCAAATAGATACACCAAGTATCAGTTAGCATGAAAAAGATACAACCCAATGCATGCATGACAAATTTACATGCCAAAGTGAATGATATCGCAGTTTAATCATCAAGCATACCAAATCTCACCACATGTATAGTACCTGGTACGAGTAGCCCTCAATCATTTCACACAACCACACTCATCATTGTACAGTGTGAAAGTGTCTAACATAAATCCCTCTCCAAACAAATCTCATATGCCTGCACCCACATGTTATTACCATACTCCGGAGGGTCGGATCCTAGCCCAAGTGCTAATCGAATATAAGTCAGCAACCTGTAGCACTTAGCCCAATATGGGGCCTGACATACGCGTCACCTCACTATCAATACTACTTAGCCCAATATGGGGTTTGGCGTACGCATCACCTTGCTATCAAATGTATGAAACTTGTTAGTGAGTTATTGGACAGTTGGAGAGTGTCGATTTCTGTAAAAATAGAGGTAATTTCATACATTAAGATGTTAGATTAATAAACATGGTATTTGGAAATTGATTCAGAATTAGGTCATTATTATGTTTAGACCTTACATCATGCATGAGCATTTAAGCATACACATTGCTTGGTGCATGTCTCTTTATGTGTGGAGTTGGTGCAAGTTGTATTTTCTTGGCTTACCTAGCGAGTTAGGTTAGATTCCAACACTACTTGGTGGGATTTTGGGTCTTGACAAGTTGGTATTAGAACTCTAAGTTCATAGGTTGGACGAGCCATGAGCAAGTGTCTAGTAGAGTCTTGCGAATCAGTATGATAATGTCTATACTTATTTTTGAAAAGATACATGACATCTACGAAACTTCCATTCTTTCTTTCCTTATCATGCGACCTTGTTTTAGCTTGAAGCCCAAATCTCCAGTTCCTTTCTCTTCGATCCGTGTGCGATGTTGAGTACTTGGACTCAGATGTGTATCTACTACTTTTGATGTCGCGGATAGATTGCGAGGGGCTATGGAGGCTTGATTATCATCTCGATATGGTGTCTAGTCTTAGATGTGAATGTTTTGGTAGATATTTCAGTTGTTCATTTATGGGATGAAAGGGATTCTTGTATCTTGTCGGTAAGTATGGACTCGTGAACATTAATTGATTGCATAGAGGTTGTAATAGTGGCAGGTTCACAGAGAAATGTCGGTTGGAGGCTACGCAGGTGGGTTATCTCATGCAAGAAGGTGTAAGGTTATGTGATCCTTATGAAGTTTCTACGAAGATCTTTATTTCTATCCAATGGATATGCTCTATGATTAGAGTTTGAATCACTTGAGAAGGTTCACACGACTGTCACCATGATGAGTATGCACTTGGCGGATGATTCAAAAGGTGTGATGACTATTACTACATGAGCCTATAAGGAGAAGTTGGATGGTAGTGCGAAATCATGGTAGTTACAAAGGAAGAGTACGGTTGATTAGCAAATGATGTGTTTTGTCGCTTCGATAAAAGTGGGGGAGTATACCATTAATGATTAGGTCATGTATGCCCATGATGTTATAGTTCCTGGATTAGGATGTGCTTGTGGATTAGTTATGACATGAAGATAATGACTCGAGCAAGTAAATTTCTGGATGCATAATGTACTATACTTTATGGGTTTATAGTGATCTTAATATAATTCAATCATATTCATTGTGGATGTTGTGTGCAAGGAAACATAATCATTTGGTTTCTTCTTTTTGGATTCATGTGCTGGTGGACCGCAAGTTGTTCGACGTGTATCGGCTGTGTGTTGGAGATTAGAGCAAGGTGAATTACTTTAGAAAGTTCTAGTAGGTTCAAGATTCATATGTGGTATTTAAGGATTCTAGATTTATGTATGGCAAAGATATGTGATTTTCATTGATTAGTGTTGAAACTTGTAGTATTTCTATATCATTATTAAATATACATTATGATATTAGAGAGATGAAAGAAACAACTCAAATTTATTAAAGGGTTCTTCTGCGTAGGCACTTTTATATTGAAGTACTTTAGGGTTTGGCAGTCTGCATGGCTTGGGAGTATTAGAGGGGGTCAACTCTGATGGCTTGGTCATGTGCAAATGGGTTTTGCAGAGTTCATGATGGTTTTGACCACGGTTGGAGGTGATGTCATCTACGTGTATATAAAGTTGTTATGTGTTGTTGCAGAGTTCATGATGGTTTTGACCATGGTTTGAGGTTGATGTCTTCTATGGGTATATAAAGTTGTTAGGTGTTGTGATGTAATCTTGGATAGATTTAAGTGCAAGGTACTTTGTTGATGTAGTGTCTATCTTGCTTGTGATTCAGAGTTGATTATGAGGTTTTTGTATTTTTATATGATAGCATGATAGATGTGGTGCACCTATGGGATTGAGATTATATGGACAAGGTTACGATTCAGTTTTGGAAGGAAGGACAAGTTCTAGATATCAAGGGAGATTTCATATATTTACAAGGATGCTAGCACTATCTTGTATCACCTGAGAAGTGTGTGTGTTGTTGAAGGGACATTGTATATTGATTTATGTATGCTTGACTGGGATTATGTTAATTATATGGTTGGTGACAATTGATGTTCAACTTTTTCCATGTGTAATAGAAGATTTATGGGAATACTTCTCACAAGGAGATTGTGCATAAGTGTTGTAGCAGTCATTTGAGTGGGAGAGTTGGAGATTAGATATGGAGATTCCTGTATTCTTGAGGTTTAGAGGCTGGGTGTTCTTAGAGGCAGACTATTCATTGGTTGCGGACCGTGAAGATGTGTTAAGGGTTATACAGTTGACCGTATGTGTTATGGATAGGCCCTTATATACTTTTGGAAGGTCATTTACCTATTTTGGGGTGATCATAACTGAATTGGGGTGCATTGGAAGGCCTAATGAGGATGTGTACTCAATATCGGATCGTGTTTGTTTACTTAGCACAACAATTGTTGGAGGTGTGTCATCTGCTATAGTTGATCTTATTCATGCCATGATATGTTGCATGTGCTACTCTCTTGTGAAACGATGGATTGTGAGACTACTTGAATATTCACACGTGTGATGTGGTTCTATGTAGGCCTTGTGGCGAGATTTGAGCGAGATGGCTCTTGGGTTGTTGTGTTGCTTATTGTACCTTAATCGTGTTTTTTCTATGGTATATGGTTCTATCTGTTTATCCATAGCTATAGTCATGCACTTTGCATGCTTGCTATTGATACACATGTGTTTTTTGATTGTGAGCATTACAGCTCGGTGGGTATTTCATGTGGATCAATTTATTTGGATCAGGTTACACGCTCCAGTAGAGTTATGATAGGATATAATCCTTTGTGCTTATTTCGTATGTTTTGCTTCTCCATTGTAGGATGGAATCATAGAACTGTTCCTTGTTAGTCGTATCTACTGAGCTTGTTGGATATTTCTCTTATTTGGTTCTTCTTCTATCCTTGGTCGTATTCGAGTTGTTGCTTGCTGGGTGCACGGATTGTGCCATATGTGGCCAGGCGATAGTTAGTGTTGCCTGTCGAAGGGTACGAGGTTATTGGACTTAGAATTAGGGCAATTGAATTTGGGATAAGGTATGTTCGAAGGAATGTCATTAGTCAGCTTATAATTTGACAATGGTTTTTGTCAAGCGAGAGAACACAAAGACTTGTTGATTGGGTGAGCAGTTATGAGGTTCTACAAGTATAGTATGAGTACTGTTACACTCCAAACCTGAAGAGGCGTGGCCGGCACCCGGTGCCATACTCGGCCCGAGTTTACCACTCTATAACTGTGAAATCTAGAGGGGTAACCCTCAACTTAGGCCGATGAGGGCATATTCTGAATCATTTGAAAATAACGTCTACAATCAGTAATACCAAACTAAAAATCTACATAGAGCTGGTAAAACCACAATACTGATATAAAAATGTATAGGACTCATTTACAAGCCTCTATGGTTAACTAAACGGTATCATGGTCGGGACAGGGCCTCGACCTACCCATCAAACTTGTATATATAAAAAGGACTCCAAGGTATAGACCTGGTAACTCTGAGAAAGTGGAGCTTACCAACCAAGCTGATGTTTGAATCTATCTGCAGGTAGGGTCTGTCCAATTGTCAATCAGGACATGCAGGTATGAAATGCAGCGTCCCCAACAAAAGGGGTGTCAGTAGGAAATAATGTATTGAGTATGTAAGGCAACAAATAATTGAAAGTTTAAACTGAACTGATAATATAATAACTGAAAGTATCTGGGATTCAAAGATAATTTGAAGATATGCTTACTTGTTGATACTGACTCGACACTCTCAATATAGTAAGTAAAGTAGTTGTCCGGCCTTATAAGGCTCAATATGTGGAACTGCTCCACCATAGTAGGATCGCTCATAGGCACTCAGTCATACTAGGCTCTGTATCTCGGCTATTCTAGGCTCTCCCATAGACGCTCGACCATAGTAGGCTCAAAATATAACTTACCATCTGATCAGAGGTTGCCCAATAGGGGTGTTTACCGTGAAAATGGTAACAACAATTAAATTTGTAAATGTGATTCTAAAAATACATGATCTATTCTCGAGCTAGTTGTTAGATCAGTTAATGCTAAGTTTAACTATGAAATATGGGGTAAAAAGACGGATGCAGAGATGGTCGATGGGACCTCGGGGTCAGTGTTAGTATCAATCTCGAACTATCGGGGATATTCGGGGATGGGATAATCGTTAAAGATATAATTATACACGGTTCTTTTGGCCGATATTGAGTTATATAATGAAGAACAAGTTAAGAGGCGATGAATACGGAGACGGCCTTGAGCTAGTACCAACTGATAAACAAGAAGAATGATCGAAGATAAATGGCTTTGAGCCAAGGGGAATAAGCAAATTAGAGAAGAGAAGAAGAGAGAAGATATTATTGCCCTTGAATAAGATGATTGGCGCTGCTCTACAAGGTATTGGTGACCCATCTTTTATAAGAAGGGAACGCCCAAACTAAGCACAAGATGTGTAGTATGACAAAAGAGAATGAGATGTGACAACATGTTAGCCATATGTCTCATGTGGGCTGATGTCGAGCCGCTTGAGTAGATGTGATCGACCCCGGGTGCATTCCTCGAGGGGATTCCTGCGTTCGTCGGGGCTTTAGCTGATGTTATTCTTGGCAGGGCATCGACAGGTTTTGAGGGAAGCAACTGACCCGAGATCCCGTGTTTCCGGGGTCACTCTTCGAAGTATTATGACAAGGGGAAATCGGTCCCCCGGATTTCACCACACACATATAGTCTCCGCGTTTCTTAGAGGGAAGTGATAAGAAACGATATCAACATATTATTTCCCGATCTCTTGTAGCGGCGTCGTGCCGATGATGCTTCTCTCCTTTGATAGGTATCGAGGTGCTTCGCCTTTTCACTTCTTCAGGATCACCCAAAAAGTTATGACCCTTCGCTCTTTGGAATCGTACCATTGCTATGGGTTCAACTTCTATGATCGCATTGATTGCGCCTATTGTTACATTTTTTAAGGGCGGTAATGTCGCCATGTGTTTCTTTGCCTCCCTTATAAATGGGGCTCCTTGAGGATGGCTTTTTTATTCAAACTCCCTTCGATTCCTATCTCCTCTTCCTTTCCTACTATCTTGCATCTCTACCATCTTGCCGTGTTTGAGGCGTAAGGCTTCAAGATTTTATGCCATATGTGCCTTGACTCCTTTCTTGATCTCTTTTCTGTTGGACGGAGTTGCGCCGCCGTGATATAGCTATTGTTGCTATTGTTGTTGTTGTTGTTGCTGTTGCTGTCAGCTCGGGGTGATGAGGCAGAGGGACGATTATTTCCGACTCTGGAGGGTATTTTTGGACTATGCACCGCTGCTCAATAGGGGGCTCAGATTATACACCACTGTTCACCCTCCTCTCTTGTCTTGGCGTGTTGCACCCCTTTTGGATTCCTGGAGAGTGTGGCGGCAGTACCCACTGGCTGTTGCCTCCCGGGCCGAGGCAACGTCTCAAGAAGTGTCTTGGTGGGATTGATACTGGAGGAGTTCATGACAACAAGATTTTTCACGCAGCCAATTCTAATCTCCTTCCCTCATCTCTCATCCTTTTGAAGATGCCATTCTAAGGAATCGAGATGAGGCCCTCGAGGGCCTCAGACTTGGAAGATATTGTCTTTGAGGTCATATGCCTGAGGGGATGACGACAGAGATGCCGCATAAAAAGTAGGCTAGACTCTTAGGCTTTTGTTGTATGCATATCTTTGGATTTCCTTTTATGTGTGATGATCCCCTTGCGGGCTTCTTTAACCATATGTAAGGACCCTTCGAGGGCCATTGTTTATGGATCTTTATGAATATGAATATACCTTTTCTTGACTCTTGAATTCTTGCCTTGATTTTGTATGTTCTCATGTCTTTCAAGGCCTTTGGATGTCTTCCTCCGTTGTTAGCTATCAATGCTTGGGTCGGACGCGAGCGTTTTTCCCGATCTTCTGTTGATTGGTATGGCTTCTTCCCGAGCCTATTGTTATACTTCAGATCGAGCCTAAGTTGATCTGATAGGCTCGGGCCGTTGGGTTCTTTGAATCACATGGGGATAGTTGGTGGAGTCTTGGGTCTCGAGAATGGTATCCCGAGTGAAGGTTATTTTTAGGTACAAGGGGGTCCCTTTCGGAATAATTGTAGATAGCCCTTTAGAGCATATGCGATTGACTTCTGTTGAGGAGTTACCCATGCTCAGGTTCTACCTCGATCCTTCCTAGAGCCTTTGATTGATAAAAATGGCTTCACATAGGGTCCTTCGTGTTCTGACCCTAAATAGGGCCAGTAACCTCAGGACGCCGGATCCTTACTGTGAAGGCGTGAGTAGTGTTTTTGGACTTCGTAGTGGCCTTTGAGAGGAGGATTGCCCGAGGGCTGACGGGTTTATGGACGCCGATGGCTTCTTGAATGCGGTCTTCGGGCAGAGGTCTACCTGCGTTTGGACCATCCATATCGACATTCGGGTTCTGTTCTGTATGAGTGTATGTTAAAAACAACTGCATTTGCTAGCTGGCTTCCTTTGGCGGAGGCCTTTGAGGCCGTGTGCCGATCTTGTGTTGGCGAAAGCGTTGTTGGCCTTCTGGGGCTTTGTATTACCGCGATAGAGGCCTCTGGGTTGACTATTACAGCGGCGCCGGATATGGTGCTGATTGCTGGTGCTCTTGGTTGTTTTTGAATTGTCGCCACCTTTCCCATACGCAATATGAAGCTGCTTTCGCCTCCTCGGGGGTCGTCGGAGGCTGCCTTTAATGGGTGCTTATTTGGGGAAAGCAGAGACCAGGCTTGGCTGAATCATTCCTCTTAGCTGTTAGCTGCTGGTGCCACACCTTCGAAACCCTCGTTATTTGTTTGAAGAGATGAGAAGATGCACTTCAGGCGGTGTGCCTCGCATTTCGCCGGCTCTACCAACGACAATGGAGAATTTAGTAGCTGTGCCTTCCTTCTTCTGCTAGACTTTCCTCGTGTAGGCCCGTGCTGAGTTTAGGTCCGAGCTGCTTTGTCAAGGGGCCAAGCCTCAAACAATTCTGGATGAGGGCGAGTCCCTTAGGCTCCTTAGCGAAGAGAAGGAAGATGAGCTGCAATATTGGCGATATAAGGCGTATCGAAGCCCAAACCACGAGAGTTATTTGATGGAGTAGGTGCCTTCTTGTAGTAGACACTTCGCCCCTTTCTACCTTTAAGGCTTAAGGGCGACGTCAACCGCGTCAGAGTTGTTTGTGGGGAGCTAAGGGCTCAAGTGCAGGCTCAATCTTCGGAGGGGACGAATGCCTCAACCAAGGTCTCTGCCTTCGTGGTCCAATTCCTTATGGCAGCGCCAAAGTTCATCCTGGTATGATTGGGAAACTTCAAATCTGGTATTAGAGCTGAGATAATTGATGTTTGGGCTAAAGTGGCACTAAGCTGAACCAAGGCTGATCGGGAGATGGCAATTCGTATGAAGGGTGTTGCTAATGCCCAAGCTGAGCTAAAGAGAACCCTCGACCGAGAGAAGGGGATCGAGGAATATGTTTTTTGCAGATCCCAAAGAGAAGCACTCGAAGAGGTCAGTGCAAGGGGCTCCATTTTCCTGAAGGAATTGGCTCGAGTAAGGGGGAGTAATTGTGGTGCTTGGTCACTTCTTGCTGAAGTTGCGGAGGGTAAATTTTGACAAGTTGTATCCCTTTTAGTGCAGATTGTAGATTTTGCCGCTTTTGTCACTTTGTTTCTGATATATGCAGAATATGCCTGTAGATGGAGAATGCGCCTTTTTTGTGCATGTAATATATAAAAGGAATTTGAAGCTTTATCTTTTCTGTTCCTTTTTCTTTGTTATTGCTTTCGATCGGGCGGGCTAGTATTGATGGGATCCTTGTAGGTCCGGGACTGATCGGACATGTCCGGGGCTCTTAAACGTGATCCTTAACGTGAACAGGTGTCGGGGCCTCCTTACATGGCCCGGTTGTTTAGGCTTAGTCACCGAGTTGGGCATCAGCTCGAGCCTCCTCACCCTTGCATTTTTTGTGCCCGTGCGGGTAGGTAGTATTTGCTTTTATCTCCTGCCCCTGGACATTTGCCATTCCAATGATTTTGGGTCTAGTCTCCGAGTCGTATTGTGACTCGAGCTTCAATTCACCCTCAAGCTCTTTCCTGCCTGCATGGGCGGATGATGATGGCCCTTTGTGTTTTGGGTTGAAGTGACCTTAAGGGCGCGCGGCCCGGAGGTTTACTCGGTCTGCGACAGTGGCACTTATGTCATGCCCGTAGGCACATTATAGTTTTTGAGTCCAGTCTCTGAGTTGCATTGCGATTCGAGCTGTAATCGACTCTTAAATTTTTTTGAGTTTCTGGCTAGCGACGGTGGCACTTATGCCGTGGCCTTAGGCACATTACAGTTTTCGAGTCCAGTCTCCGAGTCGTATTGCGATTCGAGTTGTAATAGACCGTTAAACTTCCTCGATTTTCCGTCCGGCGATAGTGGCACTCATGCCCTTAGGAATATTGCAGTTTTCGCGTCCAGTCTCTGAGTCACGTTGCGATTCGAGCTATAATCGACCCTTAAATTTCCTCGATTTCCTGGCCGGCAATAGTGGCACTTATGCCATTTGGTCATTGAGACCTTTCCGTATGTGGCCCGGAGGCTTGCATAGTTAACTATTCTGGATCCGATCTCCGAATCGGGTTACGATTCGAGCTCATTTATTCCTCAAGTTGTCATAAAAATATTTTAGCTGGCGACAATGTCTTTTATGCTGTTTGGTCGTAGAGACCTTTCAATATGAGGCCCGTAGGCTTGCTTAGCTGGCGACAATGTATCTTATGCTGTTTTTGCCCGTGGGCTTTTTTGTAGGCTTTGTTTTCACTCGATAAGGTCTTTTAGAGTATTTTTGCCTGACCTGTCGTCGGTTCCAGAGGAGCCTCAATTTCAAGTTGTTGTCAGCGATGTTTCGAGCAAATGCGGTGTATAGCCTAAACTTCGGGATTTTCATGCCTGTTGAGGTCTTACAGTTTTCCATGCCTATTGAGGTCTTACAGTTTATCATGCCTATTGAGGTCTTACAGTTTGTGTGATGTAGATTAGATCTGGTTATGCCGAGTCTGCCCCTAGGGTCTTATATTTTCGGATTTTCTAGTATACGGCAATTAGCGATAGTTTCCGAGCCATCTAGTTTGTTTAAGCTTGAAGACCGCTTCTCGCGAACTCGGAGTTGCATTGTGAAGGCTTTGTGAGCTTGGGATTCCAACCCCAAGGTCGTGTGGGTGCTAAATCGTTTAAGTCTCTGAGTATCTCGGGACGTATTTGGTGAAGAGGCTTCTGTCGAGAGTATACTATGATTTTCCCTTTTGGAGAATGAGATGTTTGGAAGATATTCTCTGATCTATTGGTTCAATACATGTGTTGTTGTGTTGAGTCGATCTATTTTTAGGTCGAGTTTGGTTTCTCTGATAATTTTCACGTTGCCATAGTCTGAGAAGGAGCCTTTCTCTTTTTCCATGGAAAAGGGGTATTTTTTGATTGCCCGATATAATAGTACATGCTCCCGCTTTGGCGGGGTCTGATTACATCGATCGTTTGGCCCGATACATCGTCTCCCTATAGGAACCATTGCTTGGCGTTTCCCCACCTCCTTCGAATCGGGTGGCTTCCAGGGGGAATGCCCCTCGCCGCTTGAAAGTTGGCCGTAAGGGTGGCTTCGAGCAATTCGTGGAGTTTCCCCTTTAGGCAGCTTCTCAGAAAAAACCTTCTTTTTGGGATAAAAACTCGGTCGAAGGAAAAGAGTGCAATGGGGGCGCTTTTGGGGGTCTCGAGGCCTCCTAATAGTGTTAGCATTCTGGTATCTCCGTTCGAATGCCTGCATGAGGGTTAGTTCTTAATCCGAAATGAAACAAAAGGAATGGTTGTACCTTGAAATGAGATATGCTGGTGGTGCCTTGAGATTGGCATATTATGACCGCCCGAGGGCGGACACGCGATGTAGATTTCTACTTCATGTTGTCAAACCCGACCGGAGTTGAGACCTGATTCGCCCGCTGGCTTATTCGGGGGTATGGGCGCTGATAACACGTTGTGTATTGCAAACATTTCCCTTGTCGTGTGTTGTTCCCTATGGATGGTTTTGTCCCTGTTCTTCATCGGGAATTTTATCATCTGGTAGAGGGTGGATGGTACTGCTCTCATGCAGTGTGTCCATGATCTCCCAAACAAGGCGTTATACCTCATATCTCCCTCGATGACATGGAATTTGGTGTCTTGGGTTGTGCGGCCACGGTAATCGGAAGGACGATTTCTCCTTTCATTGTTTCGCTTGCCATGTTAAACCCATTGAGGACCCGAGTGGAGGGCACGATCTATTTGAGCAGTCCGAGCTGTTCTCTCACCCTCGACTTGATAATATTGGTCGAGCTACCTAGATCCACGAGTACACGTTTTATCTGAAAAGAATTTACAATAAATGAGATTACCAAGGCATCATTGTGGGGTTGAAAGGGCCTCGGTATCTTCTTCGCTGAATGTGAGGGCGTCTTTGGGGATATATCCTCCAGTCCGTTTTTCCCTGGTGATGGATCTTTTTGTTCTCCTCATCACGGGTTCCTGCGGGCATCGGCCTCGCTGTTCTGCACTCGGGGTATATGGACTAAGGTCCATTCTTTGAAGCGGCGCAATGTGATTTGGATCTTATCCAGATATCTCTGGATCCTGTCCTCCCGGGCTTTGTAGCTCCCATTCACTTGACTTACCACGAGGAGCGAATCGTATTTTGCCTCGATAACCTCGGCTCCCAAGCCCTTGGCCAACTCCAAACCTGGAATCATAGTCTCATACTCGGCTTCGTTGTTAGTTAGCTTTGTGGTTTTTAAGGACTATGTGATTATGCCGCCGACGGGCAGCTTTAGGACTATACCGAGTCCGAATCCTCTGACGTTTGTGGCACCATCCGTGGGGGACGAGGGATGGCAAAAAATCGGCCACTATATTAGCCAAGATTTGGGATTTAATGGCCGTCCGAGGTTGATACTCGATATCATATCCTCCGAGTTCAATGGCCCATTTGGCCAGTCGACCCGACAACTCAAGTTTGTGCAGTACGCTTTGGAGAGGATAAGTCGATAGGACACAAATGCGGTGGTACTAAAAGTAAGTCTTCATCTTGCGCGAGGCACTTATTAGTGCGAGCGCCAATTTTTATAGATGGGGGTAGAGGGTTTAGGTGTCTTCCAAGGTTTGGCTTACATAATACACAGGAAATTGCGTACCTTGCTCTTCTCAGACTAATACACCGCTCACCACTATTTCGGACATGGCCATGTATAGGTATAGCGTTTCATCCTCCTTGGGCGTGTTGGCATTCCGGAGTCCATTCGAAGTTGCTCTTTCTTTTGAGTAGGGCAAAGAAGTGGTGGCTTTTGTCTGACAAACTCTATATGAATCTACCCAGGGCCGTGATCCGCCCCGTCAGTCGTTGGACGATTTTTACGTTGTTCACTACCGTGATTTCTTTGATGGCCCTTATTTTGTCGGGGTTGATCTCGATCCCCCTGTTTGAGACCATGAAACCCAGGAATTTGCCTGAGCCTACTCCGAAGGCACACTTTTTGGGATTGAGCTTCATGTTGTAGCTTCTGAGGATGTTGAAAGTTTCCTAAAAATGGGTCAGATGGTCCTCTGTACGTAAGGATTTAACTAGCATATCATAAATGTATACTTCCATTGATTTACCTATTTGATGCTCGAAAATTTTATTAACTAGGCGTTGGTATGTTGCCCCTGCGTTTTTTAGCCCAAAGGGCATTACGTTATAGCAATATGTACCATATTTCGTGATGAATGAGGTCTTTTCCCTATCCTCGGGGTTCTTCTGGATCTGATTGTACCCCGAGTAGGCATCGAGGAAGGTGAGGGTCTCGTGGCTGGCCGTGGCATCGATCAGACGATCGATATTAGGCAGCAGGAAGGAATCATTGGGGCATGTTTTGTTTAAATATTTATAATATACGCACATCCTTAGCTTATTCCCCTTTTTTGGCACTGTCACTATGTTGGCTAGCCATTCGAGATACTTTACCTTCCTAATAGATCCGATTTTAAGAAGTTTCGTTACCTCCTCTTTGATAAAGGCGTGTTTTACCTCGGACTGCAGTCTGCTCTTCTGCTTCACGGGTTTGAATTTGGGATCGATGCTTAGCTAGTAGGAGGTTATTTTCGGTGGGATACCTGTCATATCTAGGTGGGACCAGGCAAAACAGCCGATATTATTACCAAGAAATTGGATAAACCCTGTCCTGAGTTCAGGGGTCAGCCCTGTTCCTAAATATATCTTGCGATCCGGGAGGTTCTCAGATGGCTTTGCAGCTGAGCAATGGCCAGTTATTGTGCCTGCAACATTTCAAAAATAACATGAAGACTAACTTCCTGTTCTTCTCGGGCCGAGGTTTTTTGAGCTTCCTGTTGGTGGTTGTGCCGTACGCTCCTGTCGGTGTGAGAAGTTTCGTTGACTTGTTGTGCATCCTATGAATCTGCGTCCGCTAGGATCGATCTGGGAGCGATATCAGGATTCCGCGGAGATGCTCCAGTGGTCAGGACAGCCACGCCATTTTTACCATGATTTTCGAGGTTGTTCTCGACTCCGTTTACCGAGCGTGACATTTTGGCCTGAAGTCAAAGGATCTTAGACAAGAAAAAGTGTGAAAGCTGATGTGTATTTGTGTAATGAAAACCGGCAAGAAAATAATCACTATTATTTTTAGCCTCACAATGGGCGCTAAACTGTTAACCGTGAAAATGGTAACAATAATTAAATTTGTAAATGGGATTCTAAAAATATGTGATCTATTCTCGAGCTAGTTGTTAGAGCAGTTAATGCAAAGAATGCTAAGTTAAACGATGAAATATGGGGTAAAAAGAGGCAGTAACCAAACCGAAGGTGGGGGCTGTTGCTTGGATGCAGAGATGGTCGATGGGACCTCGGGGTCGGCATTGGTATTGATCTCGAACTATCGGGGATAGCCGCAGATGGGATAACAGTTAAAGATATAATTAGACAAGGCTCTTTCTGCCGATATTAAGTTATATAATGAAGAAAAAGTTAAGAGGTGATAAATACGGAGACGGCCTCGAGCCAGTACCAAGTGATAAACAAAAAGAATAACCGAAGAAAAATGGCTTTGAGCCAAGGGGAATAAGCAAATTAGAGAAGAGATGAAGAGAGAAGATATTATTGCCCTTGAATAGGATGATTGGAGTTGCTCTACAAGGTGTTGGGGAACCCCCTTTTTATGGGAAGGGGACGCCCAAACTACGTACAAGATGTGTAGTATGCCAAAAGAGAATGAGATGTGACAGCCTGTTAGCCTTACTTCGCATGCGGGCTGACGTCGAGCCGCTTGAATAGATCTGATCGACCCGAGTGCATTCCTCGGGGGGACTCCTGCGTTCATCGGGGCTTCAGCCGATGTTATTCTTGGCAGGGCATCGACAGGTTTCGAGGGAAGCAAATTGTAAATCCTCGGAAAATTTTGCCAAGTAATTTAAGATTTAGTGGTGCCAAGGTTGGCTAATTATTTTATTTTGTGTGCAAATGAGGATTCATGATATAATGGATATCAATTGGATATGTTAATAAGCGTATAAGTCATATTATAAGTGAATTTGGGTCTAAGGAGAGGCCTAAGTCTAAGCCAAGTTGGAAAAGTTCATAATAGACTAAAGTTGTAAATGAGTGCGCACAATACCTCACTTTGGACAATCATATCTCCTGTTATATAAAGATTTGTGTCATGCACAACCTATCAAATTAAATCCCTTTAAGTCTAGTTTCCAAAGCTTCAAACTGTTCGTCATTTGGAGGTGTATATAGAATGTTACGACCATTTTACTAAGAATGTGTCATTAGCGCGGCCGCGCATATTGCGAAGTATGCTGCCTCGTTAGCGCGGCCTTAGCGCGGGTGCGCTAGTGGAAGACCTTTAAATACACCTATGGACGGGAAATTAGAGGATTTAAGTCATTTTTCAAGACTAGGGCATCCTCTCCATCCCCAATCCGATCAAGGCATCCAATTGCACACCTAAGGTGAGTTTTTAAGTGTGTTTTCATGGTGATTTCACTTCTCAATCACTAGTTACAACACGATTTTGATTGGATTTCATAGGATTTCTTCAAAATCTGAAGAACTCCCCAAAGTTGTCTTCAAAATTTGGTCTACAAGAGGTAAACTTTTACCCTTAGACTTACATATATGGATTTATTATGGAATTATGAGTATGAATCAAGTATTACAACTTATGGTATAGTTATTGGAAGCCATAAATTTCCAATTTAAATACATGACCATGGTAGGGATTTAAAGGTGATTATTTGATGGAATTTTGTTGGTTGGGTATGAATGGTTGATCACACATGTGGTGTTAGGAGTATAAATTATTAAAGAATAATGGTGGGATGAATTGTTGGTTAATGGTGATAGTATAGTTATGAGGTGTAAATATCTATACCTACAAGGTGTTTGATAGATATGCCTAAATGGCTTAAGTTATGGAATTTATTACTAATATTGGCCCTATTGAATGTTGTATTGTAGATTGAAGTTACTTAAGTGTATTGGATCATTGTAGTATCATTAAGCGGCAAATTTCAGGTATGTATGTCCAAAACCCCGTTTTATTAGAAATTGAGCTCCATTGGCGCTTACGAAAGTGTGGTAAAATTTGAATTGGTTAATCTATTGATTGTTAATGTGCATTAATTGATTTGCAATTAACTACACATATACATGAAGGATGTGCCTCAATATAAATAATGTACCATTCTTGATAATTAGAGAAGTATGAAGAATACAATTATGTGTTGAAATTCTTAGGCTATAAGCCAAGATAGAAACTGAGAATTATTCATGCTAGCTATGTGCCCACTTACTTATAATGCAACTTGAATTACTTTTGTATATGCCTATGATCACAACCTGCAAGATGAATACTGAAAATGGAAAATGATGTGATAATGGTGGCCCTGAGTGCCAAGGAATTGATATGATATATATGAAATAAAGATTCAGATGTGATGACTAATGAGAAAGGAACAATGCCTAGATAAGGCGGCCTAGCCGATCAGGTTGTGATCGGACACCATGCCGCACACATGGTGATAATGTGCTGATATTGAATTCCAGGTAAGGGAAATGAAATAGTGATTGAGATATATGCCTCCAATGAGGCAACCTAGCCGGTCAGGTCGTGATTGGACTCCGCTCAAGATAGTGGTGGTATTGAGAACAGTGATAAAGATATGAAAGAAATGCCCCAAACTATGTTCTGGAAATTATATGAAGGATTGAATGAATTGCATATTTGATTTACTCATGTGATTTACTTGTACTTGCTTGATAGTTCTTTCTAGTAAAATGGTGTTTAGTTATACATACTAGTTCTATTCGATGGCACTAACGTCCCTTTTGCTGGGGGCGCTACATTGTTTTTATAAATGTAGGTGGCTCCATTGCAGATAGTGTCGATCGCGCATAGCGGAGTACCTTCTTCTCAATGTCTTGGTGAGCCCCTTTCTTCTTCAAGGGGTTATATTGTATATCTTCTTATTTTGGACTTTCACTTTTGAGGTATAGCCGGGGCCTTGTTGCCGGCATTGTTATCACGTCTTTTGTATCCCTAGAGGCTCCGTAGACATTTGTGTGGGTTATGTATAGGTATTGGATAGGTCAATGGACCATGTTCTAACCTTGTACTCTTGCTTTCTTCTACACTATAACTTGTATGGAACCTTGGAAGTTTAACCACGTTTTAAATGTTGTGATATATAATGAACTAAGATGTTGAATGTACTATCTTTCCTAGTTTGAATAAAGGTAAACATGGCTTCCTTATTCCTATCGAGTTGGGTAGATAGCGGTTGATAAGGCTTGCTCAGTTGGGTTCACTCGATTGAGCGCCAGTCGCGCCTCCCGAAGTTGCGGCATGACAAACTTGGTATCAGAGCGTAAGGTTTTAAAGTGTCCTAGGATGTCTAAGAGCTGTGTCTAGTAGAGTCCTTCTTATCGGTGTGTTGTCGACCACATCTATAAGTTGGAGGCAACATGGGAATTTAGGAATGTTACCCTTCTTTAATACTCCAAATCATGCGATAAAGCTTGACAATAAGATTATCTTCTAACTCGTGCGTTGAGATTCAAGGTAAGTTTAAACGCTCTTTTGTCTATTTCAAGTAATGATGTCATATGGCATGACCAAATGGGCAAAGGCCTGAATATTAAAGAGATGGCACATGTATCATGTTGGACAAATTGTACGGATATATGAGATACGTACACAGTACCAGAAACATACTTTATTTGAGAAAAATGTTTAAATTGATCACCTACCTCCAAAGAAACATTGAATTGATAAGTGATATGTAAGCTTGAATAGCACACATGGGTAGTGTGAGAAGTATGCAAATGATCCTAAGGTGTTAAAGAAAACTGTTTATATAAGCATGTGATAGATGAGAGACATGACTAGGAGATTAATGATTAGAGTGCAAGTCTCTCCTAGGAGACAAGAAGTTATGAAATGAGAGCCAATTGAACCCATAATGCGAAGACCCTTATACTACGAATGTTATAAGAATCCCATAAGTGTATGAAGTTTTGTTACACTCCTAAAGGACATTGATATGAGGAATTGGAATCCCAAGCCCGTGTGGCTGAATAAGAGCAAAGAACTTATGAGGTTAATACCATTGTGACTTCAATCTCCCTAATAGTCGAACATATATGCGAGCGATAGAGAAATGATACATATGTCCATGATGTTGCTAAATTCAGGACTTGTGTCAAAATACGAGGCATTCACCCTAAGTGGGGGAGGAAGGGCCACAGTAAGGCCACTTAAATACAATGAAACAAGAGTATGACCATGTAGCTATAATGTTTGAGTATTTTGTTGAATACATGTGAAGTCTAGAAAAGTGGTAAGGGATAACGTGATTCTCTAAAAGGATATGCTAATGATAGACCACTAGTACCCCCTATAACGTGATTCTCTAAAAGGATATGCTAATGATAGACCACTAGTACCCCCCCCACACACACACACAAAAAAATGGTGGAAGGTAAAATTCTTCATACATGGCAATGTGGATGATAGGGTCAACGATCCTAGAAACTAAGAGTATGTTTGTAAAGGGATTTTATACTTGTTAGAAGGTCAGGAACAATGGAACCTAAGTAAGTACTATAGGTCAAATGTGGAAGGTTGCGAGTTTTTAGAATGGGTTAATCATAGATATGTGATTTGACCAAAGTACCAAGGCGTTAAGAAAGATGGAACGAGTGGGAGAAATAAATGTGATGCTATAATAACCCAAGAGGGTATTTGGGCTTGATGGAGAGCCTCTAAAGAATCTTACAAGCAAAGAAGTGTTAAGTGATACAAGATGAACAAACTTTCCCATGGATATCCTAACAAGAGTTAAAAGGTGAGCGGGATGAAAAACAATTAAGGAAAAAGACCATGTAACATGTCTAGGAATAATGAGGCGAGAAGAAATAGGAAGAAAATATATAAATTGAGATGTCCATGGGTATTGCTAAATACTTCATATCAGAATAGTGGACTCACCTGCAGCACAAGTGTTAATAGAAGGTATAAAGGACTAACCGTAATGCTACCGACTTGGGTGACACTGAATGGTAACTAAAGGAGCTAGAGATAGTTCATGTCTACATATAATTGAAAGTGAGACTACTGGTGGTAAAGTTGTGGTATGATAAACTCATTAAACCAGGCACGATGATATTACAAGTTCACGGGAGGTAGACAAGTGTGTGGCAAAATAAGGCTATCAATTATGCACTATGAGCAAAATAGAATGGGAAAAATATATTCCAATTATAAAGAAAAGATAGTACCAGCATATTGTTTGGGCTAGTGGCGCTTTCTGAATTGAATATGTATTAAGGGTGTTGATGTGTTTTGGGAAGTGTTGAACAGTAAAGAGAGATCACAAGAATGTTCACAAGGGAAAGTGGAGTGGTTTCTTAAATCCTATAAGGCACACAAGGAGGAAAGAGGTTGACCGGGAAAGGTTTGAGCACAATGTTACATTAGATTTGATGCAATGTCGTGCATGTTGATGATATTAAGGTGTGTACGTAGGCTAGAAGACGTTATTCCTTTGAAATAGAAGGTTCTATAAGAAAACTCATTCAGTGATGTCTCTTGTTGAGAATTTGGAAGAGTTAGTTGCAAGTATTCACTGGAGATTGTAACCATATCAGGGAGACTATTGTAAAACTCTATTCGTGGGAGGTCTTATGTAAGAGAAATGTGATAAAGATGTTCCACTAATGATGCAACATGTTAAGGTGATAGTTTATGCCTCTAGGCAACCCAAGAATCATGAAAGGAACTATTCGACACATGACTTAGAACTTGCGGCGGTAGTTTTGTATAAAGATTTGGCGACATTATGTGTATGGGGTCCACATTGATATATTTATGAACCACAAGAGCCTTCAATATATTTTTTTAAAATAAAAGGAGTTGAATCTGAAACAGAGAGGATGGCTCGGGTTACTCATGGACTATGATATTGAGATTCTCTATCACCCGGGAAAGGCTAATGTTGTAGCGGATGCTCTTAGTCAAAAATCTATGGGGAGCTTGGCTCATTTGGAGGCATATCAGAGGCCGTTGGCCAGGGAGGTTCACCAGTTGGCTAGTCTGGGAGTTCGTCTTGCGGACTCTAGTGAAGGGGGAGTAGTTGTGCAGAATAAGGATGAATCGTCGCTTGTAGCGGATGTCAAAGAGAAGCAATACAACGATCCATTGTTAGTACAACTGAAGGAGGGGATTCATAAACACAAGACCATAGCTTTTCTTTTGTCATTGATGATGGTACCTTACAGTGCCAAGGGCACCTATGTGTTCCAGATATTAATAGTCTTCGGGAAATGATTTTGCCAAAAGCTCACACTCCCAGGTATTTTGTACACCAAGTTCTACAAAAATGTATCATGATCTCAAAGAAGTTTATCGGTGGAATAACATGAAAAGGGATGTGGCAGACATTGTGGCAAAATTTCTGAACTGTCAGCAAGTGAAGGTTGAACATTAAAGGCCTGGAGGATTGTTACAAAGCATTGAAATTCCAATGTTGAAATAGGAAATGATCTATATGTATTTTGTGGTAGGGTTGCCGTGCACTCTGCGCAAGTTTGACTCCATTTGGGTGATTGTGGATCGACTCACGAAATCAACACACTTCTTGCCAGTCAAATCTACTGATAGAGCAGAACAATATGATCAACTGTATATCAAAGAAATAGTCAGGTTGCATGGCACTCCGGTCTCAATCATTTCAGATCGAGGGGCTTAATTCACGGCAAAGTTTTGGAAGAAATTTCAGCATGGTTTGGGTACTCAAGTAAATCTTAGTACAACCCTTCATCAATAAACTGATGGGCAGGCAGAGCGAACTATTCAGATGCTTGTGGATATGTTATGTGCTTGTACTCTTGATTTCAAAGGTAGCTGGGATGATCATTTACCCCTCATAGAGTTTGCTTATAACAACAACTTTCATGCTAATATTCAGATGGCACTATTTTGAGCATTATAGTAGGAGATGTAGATCTCCCATTAGGTAGTTTGAGATTGGAGAAGCTGAATTTATAGGGCCAGACCTTGTGCATCAGGCTATGAAAAAGGTTAAGGTTATTAAGGAGCGGTTGAAAACTGCTTAGAGTCGCCAAAAGTCTTATTAAGATGTTCGTCGTAGAGATTAGAGTTCAAAGAAAATGATTGGATAGTCCTAAAAGTTTCCCCCGTGGAAGGTGTTATGCGGTTTGGAAAGGAAGGGAAATTAAGTCCAAGGTATGTGGGTCCGTATAGAATCATTCAGAGGATCGGTCAGGTGGCATACAAGCTAGAGCTGCCAACCGAGATGTCGTTGGTACATCCGGTCTTCCATGTGTCTATGTTGAAGAAGGTAGTGGGAGATCTGTCCGCTATTGTGCCAATTGAAGCTATTGAGGTTAATGAAGAACTATCTTATGAAGAAATTCCAGTTGCCATTCTTGATAGGCAAGTCCGGAAATTGAGAAATAAGGAAATTGTTTCTATAAAAGTGTTATGGCGGAACCAGCAGGTTGAGGAAGCCACTTGGGAAGCCGAGAAAGAAATGAGAAAGAAGTATCCACATTTGTTTGAATAGTTATGTAATAGCTTTTATGCATTTGGTTCCTATGAACTCTTATCTCTTGATTTGATCTATGTTAAACTATTCTATTTTGGTTATATATGTTGCCTATGTGGCCATGGTTGGTGTTGTACAAGTTATGTTATGTCTATGGAACATGTATATGTTGTTAGGATATGTATTTGGGGCCCTCTGACAGGTGGATAGTCCTAGTTACAAGGGAAACTCTGCCAAAATTTCTAAAAAATTTGGGAGTTAAAGATGTGTGAGAAAGGAGATGAGTTATACTAGGTATTTTCGGATTGACTCCAGTTATCATTCAAGGATGAATGATCCTAAGCTGGGGAGAATGTAAAGTCCCGGAAAATTTTGCCAAGTAATTTAAGATTTCGTGATGCCAAGGTAGGCTAATTATTTTATTTTGTGTGCAAATGAGGATTCATGATATAATGGATATCAATTGGATATGTTAATAAGCATATAAGTCATATTATAAGTTAATTGGGGTCTAAGGATAGGCCTAAGTCTAAGCCAAGTTGGAAAATTTTATAATAGACTAAAGTTGTAAATGAGTGGGCACAAGACCTCACTTTGGACAATCTTATCTCCAGTTATATAAGGAGTTTTGTGATGAACACCTGTCAAATTAAATCCCTCTGAGTCTAGTTTCCAACGCATTAAACCGTTTGTCATTTGGAGGTGTATACAGAAAGGTACGACCATTTTACTGGGCATGTGTCATTAGCGCAGACTTAGCGCGGCCGCGCATATTGCGAAGTATTCTGCCTCGTTAGCGCGGCCTTAGCACGGGCGTGCTAGTGGAAGACCTCTAAATACACCTAAGTACGGGAAATTAGAGGATTTAAGTCATTTTTCATTACTAGGGCATCCTCTCCATCCCCAATCCAACCAAGGCATCCAATTGCACAACTAAGGTCAGTTTTTAAGTTTGTTTTCATGGTGATATCACTTCTCAATCACTAGTTACAAAACGATTTTGATAGGATTTCATAGGATTTCTTCAAAATATCAAGAACACCCCAAAGTTGTCTTTCAAGATTTGGTCTACAAGAGGTATACCTTTACCCTTAGACTTACATATATGGAGTTATTATGGAATTATGAGTATGAATCATGTATTACAACTTATGGTATAGTGATTGGAAGCCATAAATTCCCAATTTAAATACATGACCATGGTAGGGATTTAAAGGTGATTATTTGATGGAATTTTGTTGATTGGGTGTGAATGGTTGATCACACATGTGGTGTTAGGAGTATAAATTGTTAAAGAATAATGGTGGGATGAATTGTTGGTTAATGGTGATAGTTGGATGAACCAATACTGTAGTTATGAGGTATAAATATCCATACCTACAAGGTGTTTGATAATATGCCTAAATGGCTTAAGTTATGGAATTTATTACTAATATTGGCCCTATTGAATGTTGTATTGTAGATTGAAGTTACTTAAGTGTATTGGATCATTGTAGTATCATTAAGCGGCAAATTTCAGGTATGTATGTCCAAAACCCCGTTTTATTAGAAATTGAGCTCCATTGGCGCTTACGAAAGTGTGGTAAAATTTGAATTGGTTAATCTATTGATTGTTATTGCGCATTAATTGATTTGCAATTAACTACACATATACGTGAAGGATGTGCCTCAATGTGAGTAATGTACCATTCTTGATAATTAGAGAAGTATGAAGAATACAATTATGTGTTGAAATGCTTAGGCTATAAGCCAAGATAGAAACTGAGAATTATTCATGCTAGCTATGTGCCCACTTACTTGTACTGCAACTTGAATTACTTTTGTATATGCCTATCATCACAACCTGTAAGATGAATACTGAAAATGGAAAATGATGTGATAATGGTGTCCCTGAGTGCCAAGGAATTGATATGATATATATGAAATAAAGATTCATATGTGATGACTAATGAGAAAGGAACAACGCCTAGATAAGGCGGCCTAGCCGATCGGGTCGTGATCGGACACCATGCCGCACACATGGTGGTAATGTGCTGATATAGAATTCCGGGTAAGGGAAATGAAATAGTGATTGAGATATATGCCTCCAATGAAGCAACCTAGCCGGTCGGATCATGATCGGACTCCGCTCAAGATAGCGGTGGTATTCAGAACAGTGATGAAGATATGAAAGAAATGCCCCAAACTAAGTTTTGGAAATTATATGAAGGATTGAATGAATTGCATATTTCATTTACACATGTGATTTACTTGTACTTTCTTGATAGTTCTTTCTAGTAAAATGGTGTTTAGTTATACATACTAGTGCTATTCGATGGCACTAACGTCCCTTTTGCCGGGGGCGCTACATTTTTTTATGAATGTAGGTGGCTCCATTGCGGATAGTGTCGATCGCGCATAGCGGAGTAACTTCTTCTCAAAGCCTTGGTGAGCCCCTTTCTCCTTCAAGGGGTTATATTGTACATCTTCTTATTTTGGATTTTCACTTTTGAGGTATAGCCGGGGCCTTGTTGCCGGCATTGTTATCACGTCTTTTGTATCCTTAGAGGCTCCGTAGACCTTTGTGTGGGTTATGTATGGGTATTGGATAGGTCAATGGACCATGTTGTAACCTTGTACTTTTGCTTTCTTCTACACTATAACTTGTATGGAACCTTGGAAGTTTAACCACGTTTTAAATGTTGTGATATAAAATGAACTAAGATGTTGAATGTACTATCTTTCCTAGTTTGAATAAAGGTAAACATGGCTTCCTTATGCCTATCGAGTTGGGCAGATAGCGGTTGATAAGGCTTGCTTTGTTGGGTTCATTCGATTGAGCGCCGGTCGTGCCTCCCGAAGTTGGGTCGTGACACAAATGACCCGAGATCCCGTGTTTCTGGGGTCACTATTCGAAGCATTATGTCAAGGGGAAATCAGTCCCCCGGATTTCACCGCACACAAGGGGCATGCACATCAATTATAGGTCAGTGATAGTAAGAATACTGTAATAATATATATAGTCTCTCTGCTTTCTTTTCTTAAACAAGACAAAACTTAACTGAATATGAAGTCCCGATAAGGGAGAATACGGTAACTTATGAGACTAGGACAATGTACATAAATTCAGGAATATGAACTTCTCTTTATGTCTCGTTATCAAAAACATGTAGTTACTGGATCATGCCATAATGAAGAAAGGTTTAGCCTTAACATACCTTATCACAATCTTTCCATTCACAAGGTTGAACTTTTCTTCTCACCTTAATCTTCAACCACCATAATAATACTATCATTAAATGACGAAGGTATAGCTATCGCACAACGAACGACAAACTTATTTTCTATTAAAACGGACAACATCTCCCTTAAAATCCTTACTTCCTCCAAATTCAAAATAACAACAACACAAAAATAACAAAATATATACATTATTTTCCAAACTTATATACACCACAAAATACTACAAAACAACCCAACATACCCAATCTCTTCAAACACTAAATGACCACTGTAGTAGTATCAAACGACCCGAAAATATTACGACGAACTATCAGCCCACCATTCCAGCATTATGTGGTGTTTCTCCACACCTCTTCTCCTCCAAAGATCCACAGAAAACAGTAGCAAAAGAGAAAACCCAGCAACAACATGAAACAGCCCGCAAAACAGTCCACTACAAGTTGAACAAATTGAACTCACGGCTTCTGATCACCGTCCCATGAGTTCTTTCAATAATTAAACGAATTCTCTACTTTTGCAGAAGAAAAAATGGATAAAAGAGTGAAGTATACTTACCTTATTTGTTGAATAACTCATCTACTATCATGGTTCTTCAAACTCTAGGTTTTACCTCCAACTAGAAATTGAGTAGGAGAGAAAATCAATTAGGGTTTATGGGCAATTTATTGAAGGATGTTTGAAGGGTTTTAGGTCTTATTATTTTGTTATGTAATATGTGTTATATTGCAGGAGATAAGCTCTTAAATTGGTCTCTTTGACAGACCCGAAATATCCCCTTTTGGACTCTCATTTAAGCAAGTAGGTGACACACCTATTTGTCACCTAACAGCCTGTGCAGTCTCGCAAAAATGCATATATCTCTCTACTCCGATGGTACATTGACAAACGGTTTAATGAGATAGAAGATAGACTTATAGATATTCAATTTTTTGGGTGGAACATCCATAACTCTAAGTATATTTGGAGAAAATCGCAGCTAGATTTGAACCAAATTTTTCAGTAAAACATATGAACGTAACTTTGATGACTTTCATCAACTTTTGTTACACAACTCGCTTGACTTCAAAACATAACACACAAATATCATAAGACTAACATAACACATAACATAACCTCCTTATCATGTTAATCACCCTAGTCTCACCCCAAAAGTGCATGTTATAACATTCCCAACTTGTTGACTTTCAACGAAGCATTGTTTTCTTAATTTCCTTAGATTCTAAACCTTCCAACCCTCTTTGTACTTGTTGTTCATGATCTTCAATATATGTAACATCTGAAGTAATATGATAACTTACTTTATGTACTTCCAAAGATGAACTTATTTTTGGTCTTACGTCAATTGACTTAAGACGCACTCGTAAGTATGAAAACATGAGGTGTAACATCATTCCCCCCTTTGGAATATTCATCCTCAAATTTTTGTTAATGCGCTTATCGATCCCATAACCTTTAGCTCTTACAAATACTTTAATGATGCTCTTTCCATCTAGGCAACTGTTCTGTGAATAAATCCAAAGGCCAGGGCATTCCTCCCTTTAGGTCTCTTTCTCACACCACGACTTGTGGTCGGAATTCTTCCAATCTTGTAACTATTTATATCTTATGTCATGCAGCCTGTATGACTCTATCCTTATATGTGCACCTATATGACTCTTCTATCATTTTCCTTCAGATTTTAGCCGATCCTTAGGCCTCACTTGTGAACATATACAGAGCTGTGACAAGCTGTCCCATTGGGAATCTATAGGTGTACTAAAGTTCTTCACTCGGTACTTTGTTGAACTTACGATCGTTGCTATATCTTGTTTCATAGCCTTGTATATTGATGTGACGTATAATTTTGGCAATTTTGATACCAATTACATAGACTTTAGCTTATCTTTCAAAGCATTTTTAGTAAATTCTTATGAAGTTTTGGTGTTTTGTAGTGCACGAGTTATAGAATAAAAAACATGAAAAAAACGTCAAAAATCCATAAAAGGTCAAAAATGCGATAGGTTTGTGACCGTAGAAGTGGTGTGCAGACTGCAAACCCACCGCAGATAGAAGTAGTCTTTTTGACACTGAAGAGAAGATTATGCGGTCCATATGTGGCTGCATAATACTTATGGAGCAGAGTAATGACCGCACAATCGCATACTGGAAACAATCGCATACTGGAAGTTTGGCTTGTTACTTTTGTGATTAAGTTTGCGGTCGCATAATTGCTATGCTGACCATAGAACCGGAATGCGATGTAGAACTGGGCTTCAAGACCTGCAAATATGTGACGCTTGTTTCAATTATGTGGACCACATACATGTTATGCAACCATTATTCGGTTGCAGAAGGGCTCTACAGGGTAATTTTTTCCAATATTGAACCCAACTTTTAGTCCACTATAAATAGATTTACTAGGCTTTTTGTGGGTCATTGAGTCTGAAAAAGAGACCACATTGAAGGCATTGAATACACCTTTATTATGGAAGATTTTGAAGTGAGAATCTTGTACCTTTGTAAGCTTTATTACTTTATTTATTACTTTATTATTGTATTCTAGTATGGGTAGCTAGTTTTAAATACTAAGGTTGTGGACCCCAAATGGGTGCAATGTTAATGGCTGTTTAACATTGAATATATATATAATAGTTTGTTGATATTTATTCATTTCTTATGCTTTATTTATTGTTGGTGGTTGCAAACATAGATTTATTCCATTTTACTCTATCTTTACTTGGAAATGTGGGTTAGGTTTTGGTAGAAGTGAATATCAAGAACTCAAGGCGTTAAACCTTGTTTAATAGGATCACTTAGGAATTAGTGAGTTCTACTTGGCATAAATTGATTATTCTTAATTGCAACTCTTTTAAATATGAGAAAATCATAAAGGGAAAATACTACCCAACTATTAGGAAATATTGGGTAGTCATTTAGAAACCATTTGCATATAAAAGGACCTTCCATTAGAAATATATCATATTAACACCAATGACATTACATTTTACTGACGGGGACACAACCTTGGTTTCCTTAATAAGATTAATTACAAGCTCACAACAAAATAGTTCTCTTGTTAATTCACAATTATATCATTCTCTTCTTAAGCTAAAGGAATAGAATTATGACTTAAGGCAAGTTTCACACTATTCAAGTAACTTTTTCATGCCTATTCCATGTGCGATTCGACCCTAACCTTGTTGGTTTTTTATATTTGACATTGGCCACCTTACACTATTTATTTAAGTGTAATTTGAGAGTATCAAATTTTGGCGCTGTTGTCGGGGAATATGGTTTTGAAATTACTATTCAGTGTGTGCTTACTTTACGTCTTCTTCTATTCCATCACACTTTTATTTCTTTTCTTGGTGTTACTAGGAAAACATGTCCGAGTATGACGAAGAATATAATCCCTTTGCGGATATAGATGAGTACATTGAAGATACAGATGCCATTGTCCCTCCAAGAGTTGATGCTGCCACTTTCAAGGCGGAACATGGTTTAATCCTAATGCTCAAAGCAGAGCGATTTTTAAGAAATTCCACCAATGATGATCAAACACAACATCTCAGAAACTTCTTGGGTGTGTGTGAGATGCACAAGCAGAACAAAGTTTCAGATGATGCCCTAAGACTGAGGGTGTTCAAATACTCACTGGCTGAAGAGGCAAAGAAATGGATCCAAAATCTACAACAAAATTCCATTCATTCTTAGCCTGAACTCGTCCGAGCTTTCCTAGCTAAATGGTTCCCGAAAATCAAGAAGTCTGGGCTCCGGGATAAAATTTTATTCTTTAAGCAATTACCGGGAGAACACCTAGATGAGGCACAGGATCGATTCAAGCTATATTTAGCGAGGTCGCTAAATCATGGTTTTCTGGATACTATATTATTGGAGAATATTTACATGGGCTTGGGTCATATGAATCAATTTATAGCCAAAAATACAGCTGATGGATCTTTTATGGATAAAACATTTGCTAGGATCACACTAATCCATGACAAAATGGCAAAACATAACCATGCTTGGCACTCAGAGGACACCACAGGTGGAATTTCATATGGTAATCCTTCCTTAACCGACATGATTAAGGATAACCAAGAAAGAGATCAAGTGATTGACGGGCTTGCCACCAACATCAATGTGTTGATGAAGATGTTCAGTGAAAGCAAAACAAAAAAGGTTAATATGGTGAAAGATGATCAACCCACATCAAATGAGGACTACGAGGAAGCAAATTATGTCAACAACTCTCAAGGAGGTTATCAAAGGTAACCCTACCAAGGATCAAGACAACAAAACCAATGGAGGCCTAACCCGCAAGGGCAAGTCAACCAACAACAGCGAAATGACAAAGGTAGTTCAAATCAAGAGAATTGGAGAAACAACAACAACAACTTTTCAAATCGGAGTTCAAACCCCTATGTTTCACTAAAGGGGCAATATTCCAACTCTCCGCATTGGAAGGAAAGTTCTTCAAGTGATTATAAGTTGGAAAACATGCTTGAATGAGTATTGCAAAATCAAGAAAGATCTGACACCTCAATGAGAAATATGACCGAGCTTGTGGGTTGTCATGCCACATCTATTAAAAAGTTGGAAATGCAAATGAGAAATCTCTCAAGACTGCAAAATTCGAAGCAAAAGGGCACACTCTCAAGTAACATAATTGCAAACCCAAAAGGTAGTGGGAGCAGTCCAACTTCTCATTGTATGACACTCGCAACTCAGAGTGGGAAAATACTTCAAGGAGAGAATGAACAAGTGGTCGAAGTAGAAGATTCCGATCAAGAAGTTGAGGCACAAGTTGAGTTGCCAAATATTGTTGAAGTTGAGAATGTCCCAGAATAGGTGAAAATTAAAGAAGTGAACCGTGAAGAGGTTAAGGAAGAGGTGATAGAGACACCAAAAACTCTAGCACCAATTGCTAGACCTCCTCCTCCTCCTTTTCCTCAAAGACTTTCTAGAAAGGTTGATGATAGCAAACTCGAGATGTTCTATGACATTCTCAAGCAATTATCGGTGAATATTCCATTTGTGGAAGCATTTCAAGAGATGCCTAGTTTTGCTAAGTATTTGAACGACTTGATCACCAAGAAGAAAACCACCAAGAATGAAATGGTGAATGTGACTCGCCGGGTTAGTTCCATTATTTGCAACAACCATCGTTTAAAATAAAGAAAACCCGGGAGCTTTTACCATTCCATGCATTATTAGGTTGCACAATTTTTGAAGAGCTCTTTGTGATAATGGGGCAAGCATTGTATGCTGCAAAATAAGAAGGTCCAATTTCTTGCTATCAAGTCACTTCAAAAGAACACCTCGAGACCCCGAGGATGTAAAGTTGTGACCGAGTTCCCTCCCTCAGAGCTCATCGAGGTCCGACCTAAAAAGGATATTGATCGAGGCTAGAGTAAAATGAGGAACTCCTAAGGCACACACACGACTATGTTTAGCAGAGTCGGCCTTACCAGAACATGTATCAAGGTGTCATGTCTAGCCGTCCCATATTCATACTTTTACAATTAATACATTTTGTACTATGTTGGATTTTCCCTCCTATATAAAGGGGATCCTCATCACTTTGTAAAGGGCTGTTGTTACTCCAACTATTCTACACAAGATCAATAATAACTCTCTCTCTTTTGCTCGAGCCCGAGCCCAGGCATCGACCTCGAGGCCCTTCATCGGTTAGCCCAAGGCACGGACAGCTAGCCCCTCGGTTTGATAATAACTCTGCCATAGTTCGTAATTCCGCCGTTAAGCTTCACATATCTAGCATCAACTGCCTTAACAACTAGCATAAAAATAGATCATGTATTTTTAGAGTCCCATCAACAAATTTAATTGTTATTACCATTTTTATGGTAAACAGTCTGGCTCCCACTACGGGGCTAAAAATAATAGTGATTATCTTGCTGGTTTCATTACACAACGCAAGTTATCTTTAACACTTTTTCTTGTCCAAGATCTTCGATTTCAAGTCAAAATGTCTGGCTCAGTAAACAGAGTTGAGAGCAACAACCCTGAAAAGCACGGGGAAATCGGTGTGGCTGTTTCGCTTGTTGGCGCGCCACCGCAGAACCCTGATAACGCACCCGGATCGATTCCAGTGGAAGCTTCACAAGACGCGCAGCAGGTTGACAAAACATCGCACACTGCCAGGAGCATACAACATGGCAACCAATAGGTAGCCCAAAAAAACCCAGCTCGGGAAGAACAAAAAGTTAGTCTTCATGTTATTTTTGAAATGTTGCAGGCACAACAGTTGGTTATCACTCAGTTGCAATGCCACCCGAAGACTCCCAGCATAATAGCACCGGCAACTATTCTCGCGGCCGAACAGGTACTAGAGAGATCGAGCAACAACAGATCAATAGCCGACCCTACCATCGTGAAAACACTTGAGGACCTCATCAAAAGATCAAATCGGGTGAGAAACTGATAGCAGCCAGCGATAAGGAGGTTGAGACCTACAACTCTAGGGTCGACCAGATCTCGGCCGCACCCCCAGTCCTAAAAGGTGTGGATTAGAAGAAGTTCATACAAAGGCCATTCCCTGAAAAATGGCCCTAAAACCCATTCCTAAGAAATTCAGAATGCCGGAACATCTAAAGTACAATGGGACATCAGACTCCAATGAACACGTTACCGCCTACACTTGCGTAGTGAAAGGCAACGACGTAAAGAGCGATGAGATCGAGTCCGTATTACTGAAAAAGTTTGGGGAAACGCTCTCGAAGGGGGCCATGATGTGGTATCACAACCTAGCCCCCAACTCCATAGATTCATTAGCCATGCTAGCAGATTCCTCCGTAAAGGCACACGTCAGTGCCATCAAAGTAGAAACAAGGAAGTCCGACGTATTCGAGATTAAGCAGAGGGAGAATGAAATAATGCTAGAATTCGTATCTTGTTTCCAAATAGAACGAATGGAACTACACCCAGTCTCCGATGACTGGGCAGTGTAACCCTTCACTTAGACCTTGAATGAATAAAGCTCGGTGGCCTCGAGGAAGCTGAAAGAGAATCTGATCGAATATCCTACCATGACCTGGTCGGACGTCCACAACCGGTACCAGTAAAAGATCAGGGTCGAGGATGACTTGCTGGGATCCCCCTCGGGATCAGTATATCTGAGCAGACTCCTGACGAAGGAAGCGAAACCAAACAAAGAAAGATACCAGCCATACATCGAAGATAGAAGGAATGCCCCGAGGCACAACCTACCCTGTAATGGTCAGGAATGGATCGAGGACAATATCGTCGAGGGCTCATCAACAGAGCCAAATTCGACGGAGACACGAGGCAAACGGGGTCACCTTGACTATCAGAATACAACTTCAACGCTGTCGTATCGGACATTGTGTTCACCGTTAGCAAAACCAGGGACACCAAATGGCCCAGGCCTATTCAGTTGGATCCTTCCCAGAGGAATCACGACTTGGTACGTGAACTTCGTAATACACACAGCCATAGGACCAAAGATTGCCTCCAGCTCCGAAAGAAAATAGCCAAGCTACTCAATAAAAGTCACCGACGAGAACTTTTGAGCGATCGGGCTCAAATTTAGTTCAGAGAACAAAAGGCGGCCAAGAAAAACGAATCAAATGGGCCACGACATGTTGTCATGATATTGGAGGTGCGTTTACACTCCCTAGGAACATATGAAGAGGAGGACAAAAATTACTATCACCAAAGAAAAATTAACTCGGAGATACGTACCCGAAGATGCCCTCACATTCAGCAGGAAGGCCCCGAAACCTCGCCCCAGCTTCATAACAACGCACTGGTAACCTATTTCTTCATTCATCCATTTCGAATAAAACATGCGCTTGTGAATCTAAGTAGCTCGACCAACATTATCAAGTCGAGAGTGATAGAGCAGCTCAGACTGCTAGACCAAATCATGTCCGCCTCTCAAACCCTTGATGGATTCAACAGGGTGATCGAAATAACGAAAGAAGAGACCATTATCTCAGTCAGCATGGCCGGCGCAGTTCAAAATGCCAAATTCCATGTCATCAAAGGAGACACGAGGTATAACACCTTATTCGGACGGCCGTGGACACCCGCATGAGAGCGGTACCATCCGCTCTTTGCCAAATAATGAAATCTACAGGAAAGGACATAATTAAAATCGTCTACGGAGAATAACATGCGGCAAGGGAAGAGTTCGCGTTACGTAATGTAGCGCCGGCACGAATATCTCCACTCTCGAAGGAGTCAAATGGTAATCAAACCACGTCTTCAGCTAATCCCGATAAAACACAGTGGAGAACCGTACCGACTCCTCACTCCAAACAATAGGGACACATCAGAACTCAGAACATCGCTTGCGCATCCCACGATAAGATAAGACCACCTCCCTCTTTCATTATTTTACACCAACCCATATGCATGTGCCGGTCGGGGCGACCAAAAGTGTCAACCCAACCCGAAGATCCCAAGGCCTTAATGGCACCCGTTACACTCTTTCCCTTCGACCGAGCTTTTGTCCCGAATAGGGTTTCACCGACAAGGTCCTTAACGGGGCAACGCACTACCTAATGAGTATCCGACAAGCCTACAAGGTTTCTTTGCAATCGACCCCAAACATTAGAGGACACCCCCTAGAGAGGTCATCCACTTGGAAGAACTAGGGAATGATAAACGAGGCTCCAATAGGAAATGGTGTACTAGGACAAACGGTCAAACAAAACAACATGTACTTATGCCAATAAATCAAAGAATATCTTTCACCAAAAGCATCGTGTACTCCAAAGAAATTCAGCATTTTCATAGCAAGGATCCCTCCATCGAGAACGCCCCGAAATACTCGGAGACTAGCATCAATAACTCGGCGCCCGCATGGCCTCAAGGTCAAAACTCCATACTCATAAGCCCTCAATGAGGCAATACGGAAATAACGAAACATATCTAAAAAGGAAAAATGTCCCAAACACTTGGAGACTGGCATCGCAAACTCAGAAAGCGCACGACCCCAGTGTCAAAATCTCCAAAAAACATAAGCCCTCAATGAGGCAATTCCAAGTTTGCAAGTAACGGCCTCAAAGCCTAAGCATACTCAATGACTCGAACACTATCGCCAATCGCCATTCTCTTAAAAACCTGAGGCCATAAGACCCCAAGCGGGCAGACTCGGTCTAGCAAGACCTATTTAAAGTATCAACTAAACTGTAAGATCTCAACGACATCAAAAAATTGTAAGACCTCGACAAGCAATGAAAATATTGCAAGACCTCAAGCAAGGCATGAATCACACTTGTACCAAGTATTAACAAAACTGTAAGACCTTAAAAGGCATAAAAGTTTTGTAAGACCTTACTACAGGCATAAACTTAATCCTGAAGTTTAGGCTATATGTTACATTTGTAAGACTCCCGAAAGAGCATCCCCTCAATATAGACGCCTAAACTACCACACTCGGGATCATAAATGGCTCCGGCCAAACACAAATTACTACGGTCATACGGTTGTACCAGCCGAATTAATGTAACTCGGGGATGCCCGACTGTTGCTATAAAATCATAGGCCATTACTTCGAATCTACTTCAAAAAGAACTGGTTAAACAGTCTACCCTCGATAGGAAAAAGAGCTTCGACCAAGTCAGCTCTAAATCAAAAGGCTTTGAGCTACTCAGCCTACGAGATAAACCTTCCGCGGTGCTTGAACATCGCTGCAAACGACTTGAAATCGAGGTTCTTCTCGAACCAACAATGCGTCACACAAAAACATTTCAAAAAGTCCTTAAGGACAGGAAGAAAGCCTATATATGCTTAAGGGCAAAGCGTAAGAGCCATTGTCGCCGGTCTAATAAGCCTCAGGGCCACACACACTAAAAGGTCACATCGACCAAAAGCGTAAGAGCCACTATCGCCAACTTAAGAATTTGAAAGCTTGAGGGTCAAAGTGAGCTCGAGTCGTAACCCGATTTGAAGTCCGGATCCAAAATAGTAAATTATACATGCCTAAGTGCATATTGTAAGAGCCATCATCGCCAACTTCATGAGCCTCAGGCCCACATATATAAAAGGTCGCTTTGACCCAAGGCGTAAGAGCCGTTGCTGCCAGCCCGCGAAAATACAGAACTTGAGGGTCAATTGTGCTCGAATCGAAACCCGACTCGGAGACTGAATCCAAAATAGTTAAAATACAAGTGCCCAAGGGCAAGGCGTAAGAGCCATTGTCGCCCACCCACGCAGACACAAAAGCTTAAGGGTCGAATGGGCTCGAGTCGATGCCTAACTTAGAGACTAAACCCAAAATAGTTGAGCAAAAGTGTAAGAGCTCTAACGCTAGCTTACACTAAAGACTGCATCGACCGAACACGTAAGAGACCCCATGGCTGCCTGATGATCCCCGAAGCCGTATTATGAATCTAAGGATTCTCACAAACTCCGAAACCAGTCCACCTAGTCAGAGGCAAAGTAGAAAGGGGTACATATGAAGTAGAGCTTCAATTTCTCTTCTATTTACATACATGAAAAAGTGCATCCTCCATCTACAAACGTGCTCTGGAAATATCACACACAAAAAGGCAAAGTCTACGCCCTGCCCCTGAGGGCTGCGGCCTATCAGCCTTGTCTTCACTCTCCTTAGCGCGGATAGGAGTGGCCGAGCATCATGCTCGTCCACCCTCGTTCGTGCCAGCTCTTCCGGGAGAACAAAACCCCTGGCACCGATCTCCTTAAGTACCCTTCTTCGGGATATGCAATGAGAATATTCTTCGATCCTCTCTTCATGATCGAGGACCCTTTATAAATTGGTTTGGGCATTGGTAACATCCTTCAAATGAATCGCCATCTTTTGATCAGCCTTAGTCAGGCTTAGTGCTGCTTCAACCCGAGAATCAACGATCACAGCCCTGACCTTCGAAAGTTCGTACTATAGCTTCGTGATCATATCTGCTTGAACTGAAGTGTTGTCACGAGCTAAGCAGAGTTGGGCCTCGAAGGTAAGAACTTTAGCCAATGCACCCTTCTCCTCTGAAGCTTGAGCCTACACCTGAGATCTTAGCTCACCACAGTCATTCCTTACTCGGTCGGCTTCACCCCTAAGGCACTCCTGAGCCTCCATCTTTTTTCTGCATGGTGCAGCATAGTGTCTGATCATGACCCGATTGGCTAGGCCGCCTTATCTAGGCGTTGTTCCCTTCTCATTAGTCATCACATCTGAATCTTTATTTCATATATATATCATATCAATTCCTTGGCACTCAGGGCCATCATTATCACATCGTTTTCCATTTTCAGTATTAATCTTACAGGTTGTGATCATAGGCATATACAAAAGTAATTCAAGTTGCAGTATAGGTAAGTGGGCACATAGCTAGCATGAATAATTCTCAGTTTCTATCTTGGCTTATAGCCTATGCATTTCAACACATAATTGTATTCTTCATACTTCTCTAATTATCAAGAACGGTACATTACTCACATTGAGGCACATCCTTCACGTATATGGGTAGTTAATTGCGAATCAATTAATGCGCAATAATAATCAATACATTAACCAATTCAAATCTTACCACACTTTCGTAACGCCAACGAAGCTCAATTTCTAATAAAAAGGGGGTTTTAGCCATACATACCTCGTTTAAGCTTTCCTTAAATTACTACGATGTTCCGGAAATTCTAGCAATCCCAATCTACTTGAGACTTAACAAAATTAAACACAATTTAGGAAGGTATTCACGGTTTCAGTTCATTTGAGCATTTTATCAAACACTAGTTGAGCATCTTGATTTCAAATCTCATTTACAAGGTTTCCTTCATTCCGCAACCCAATCTTTACGTATTTATGTTCAACAATCTTCCCACAAATGTAATTCATACATGCATGTATACAAAATACTATTACACCCAAGAATCATACCCCAAATATCCCATCTGACAATCTATACAACACCAACACAACCTAGGTTAGGCACCTATGACTTCCAATCACCATCCCATGAGTTCTAATGAATATATCATACATAAATAATCACCATAGAGTAGTTAGAGATGATAGACATACCTCTTGTAGTAAGAATTTTGAGAATCCCCACTTGTAGAGTTCTTGATCAATTTAGGGATTTGAATGGGAATCTATGGATTTTCAAGATTAATCCTTATTAATATAAGTGTTTAGGAGTAGTAATCAACTCAAATTACTCCAAAACATTACCTTGGATCATAGGAGGGAAGTATGGGATGGATTCCCCTTGATAAAACAAGCCGTAGCTCAA
Organism: Nicotiana tabacum; assembly: GCF_000715075.1. NCBI lineage: Eukaryota > Viridiplantae > Streptophyta > Magnoliopsida > Solanales > Solanaceae > Nicotiana > Nicotiana tabacum. The sequence goes on along the minus strand of NC_134082.1, from coordinate 26,130,779 downwards.
AAAAATGACTTAGGGATGCTCCATACCCGGTCTTGGGGTATTTATAGGTCTGTTGGGCGCGTGGGCGCGGTTTGCCGCACTCGGAGACAGAAACACCCAGTTTTCCCGCGGTTTGCCACGGTCGCACGTATGACACATGTCAGATAAAATGGTCATAACTTTCTGTTTACATCTCCAAATGACAAACGGCTTAGTGCGTTGGAAGCTAGACTCAAAGAGCTTTAATTTGATGGATGTGCATCACTCAACACTTTATATAACTAGATATATGCTTGTCCAAAGTGAGTTTTTATGCGTTCACTTAGCCTATTTGGTAATTTTCCAACTTGGCTTAGACTTAGGCCTCTTCTTAGACCCCAATCCACTTATAATATGAATTATACATTTATTAACTTATCCAATTGATATCTATTATATCATAAACCCTCACTTGCACACAAAATAAAATAATTAGCCTATTTTGGCACCACGAAATCCTAGATTACTTAGCAAAATTTTCTGGGGCTTTACAGCTTCAGGCTTGATTCGAGGAACAACAATGAGCTCGGAAAGGAGCCATTTCTATCAACCAAAGACCGGAAAGAATGCTTGCACCCAAGTTGGATATTGACAATTGTTGACAGGGGCGCACGTTCAGAATCCCCATAAGTGTACAAGAACATACAAGAATAAACAAGAATGCGGCAAGTATCAAAGGCAGAAATCAAGAAAACATCTTTATATTCATGAACATTTGCTTACAACGACCCTCGAAGGGTCCTTACGTATAATTACAAAAGACCGCAAGGGGTCCTTACACAAAAAAAAAGAAGAAAAAGGATGTACACCCATAGTGAAAACCTAAGAACCTAGTCCATCCTCGGAGGTTCATCTCCGGTAGTAGTGTCTTCAAGCGTAGCCTCCTTGAGCTCACATCTCTGGCAGCAACATCTTCGATTGCCACCCCCTCTAGGATCCCAGCTCTATCCCATGGAATAACCTCGCCGAGGGAGAAGATGAAGAATAGGAAAAGGGGGGGATGCAGAAAAGGCAGAAAAAAGAGACATAACCCGCCGAAGCCAAAGGTTGAAGATTCGGCGGGCCCCAGCCTCAACAGCCGATTGTGCCATTTTATCTATCGGGAAAGAAAAAACCCAAGGGATGAAGTGCCACACCGGGCCAGGGTAGGAGAGTGAGCAGCAGTGTATAGTCCGAATAACTTTCTAAAAAAGAGGAAAGTCGATTCCCCGTATATCGTCATCTCGAGTCAATAAGGACAGTGATAGCAATTGTAATAACAATGACAACGACGATAAGACGGTATAATCTCGCTCGACAAAGGGAAGCTCAGGAAAAAGGCCATCACCCGGCCGATGGGAATGCAACCAAACAACCCTAAGGCCGTGAACTTCAAACATGGTGATTAACAATATAGAAAGATGGTGAGAAGGAGGGGATAAGTGAATGGAGAAAGGCACTTAAATAGAAAAATGACGCCAGAATTCCCCCATTTATAGGGTATAATGACATGGCCATCAATGCCTTTGGAAGACCGATCAGCAGGTATAATTAATGTGTTCCTGAAGAGCCGAATCGACGATCGTATTGTCACTTTGAAGTACGGGAATCGACAGCGCATTGAATGGAGTCGAAAAGACAAGTCCATGAGATGTCCCGGTTATCGTAAAAACTCATGCCATAGGTTTCGTCATCGGTATGACTATCTGTATGCGGAAAAATTAGAGGGTCCAATTTCTCGCTATCAAGTCACTTCAGAAGAACACCTTGAGATCCCGAGGATGCGAAGGTGTGACCGAGTTCCCTCCCTCAGAGCTCGTCGAGGTCCGACCTAAAAAAGATATTGATCGAGGCTAGAGTAAAGTGGGGAACTCCTAAGGCACGCGGCTAAGTTTGGCAGAGTCAGCCTTACCAGAACCTGTATCAAGGTGTCATGTCTAGCCATCCCATCTCCATACTTTTACAATTAATACATTTTGTACTATGTTGGATTTCCCCTCCTATATAAAGGGGATCCTCATCACTTTGTAAAGGGCTGCTGCTGCTCCAACTATTCTACACAAGATCAATAACAACTCTCTCTCTTTTCTCTCTAATATATTCTCTCAACGCTATCGTTATTGCTTATTACTTTCATACTTGTTATTCATTTATTGCTTGTTATTGGCCATAAAGACCCTCCTTTAATTATATTCTAACTATTAGACCCATCCTGGTTACCCCCGATAGCTCGAGCCCGAGCCCAGGCATCGACCGATGCCCTTCATTGGTTAGCCCGAGGCCGGGACGGCTAGCCCCTCTATTTGATTGTAACTCTGCTTTATTTCGTAATTCCATCGTTAAGCTTCACATATCTAGCATCAACTGCTCTAACAACTAGCATAAAAATAGATCACGTATTTTTTGAGTCCCATAAACAAATTTAATTGTTATTACCATTTTCAAGGTAAACAAGCATCAATCTAATGCCTCTTGCTATTTACAAGCAAGCGAGGTTAGGTATGTCGAGGCCTACAAGTATGAAGTTGTAAGTGGTCGATCGCTCAATAAAGAAACCGGTGAGGATTGTTAATGATGTTCTTGCGAAAGTGGGAAAGTTCCTCCTCCCCACTGACTTTGTGATCCTTGATTGTGCTGTTGATAAAGAAATCCCTATCATCTTGGGGAGACCATTCCTTGCTACCGGAAGAGCACTTATGGATTCAGAACGAAATGAGATCAAGTTCTAAGTTAATGATGAAGAGGTTACCTTTGAAGCGAGTAACAATATAAAGTTTCCACATGCATATGAAAGCATCTCAGTCATTAATGTTGTTGATGAGGTATAAGACACAATCGAGATAAAGATGGTAGAACAATGCCTTTGTGAGGCGTTGGCGGCTATTTTGGTGAATTTTGATGGTGAAGACATGGAGGGGGTACATGGAATCAGTGAATGCATTAGAAGAACTTGGGTACTACACTTATACACCAAACAAACTATCTCTTGACTTAGAGAATAGTGTCTCTCCTCTCGCCAAGCCTTCAATATCGGGCCACCGCAACTTGAGCTCAAGCCACTTCAACCATACATGAGGTATAAATTTCTTGGCTCTAATGAAACTCTACAGATAATCGTTTCTTCTTTGTTGAATGATGTGCAGGTAGAACACTTGTTCAATGTCCTGAAGGAGCATAGGCAAGCCATTGGGTGGACAATAGCGTACATCCAAGGGATTCCAGCCGGAATTTGTGAGCACAAGATACAATTGGAGCAAGAGAGTAAACCAAGCATGAACCATAAAAGAAGGTTAAACCCTTTGATGCAAGAGGTGGTAAAGAAAGAATTCATCAAATGGTTAGATGTCGTGGTGGTCTACCCCATTGCTGATAGTTCTTGGGTGAGTCCTATTCAATGTGTGACAAAGAAAGGAGGCATGACCGTGATTTAAAATGACGAAAATGAGCTCATCCCAATGAGAACAGTGGCCAGGTGGAGAGTTTTCATGGACTACCCGAAGCTAAACAGTGCCACTTGCAAGGACCATTTCCCTGTGCCTTTTATTGATCAAATGGTTGATCGGCTAGCGGGAAAGTCATTCTATTGCTTCTTGGATGGATATTCCGACTATAACCAAATCGTCTTGAATCGGGCAAAGATAGAAATTATTTCCATGCTTCCTCCACCCACTTCAGTAAAAGCTGTCCGGAGCTTCTTGGGGCATTCCGGCTTTTATAAGCGTTTTATCAAGGACTTCTTAAAAATTGCAAATCCCACGTGCAAGCTCCTTGAAAAAGATGCAAAGTTCATATATGATAAGAAGTGTCTCAATCCTTTTAAGGAATTGAAAGAAAAGCTCACCATGACACTTATTATTGTCACACCCGATTGGTCCCTTCCATTTGAATTCATATGTGACGCTAGTGGTATAGCTACTTGGGCGGTGCGTGGTCAACAACATAACAAAATCCTTCACCCTATGTACTATGCAAGAAATACATGCAATGGTACACAAATGAATTACACTGTGACTGAGAAAGAACTTCTTTCCATTGTCTATGCTTTTGAAAAATTTCGGGCCTATTTGTTGGGGTCCAACGTGATAGTTTACAAAGATCATGCTGCTTTTTGTTATCTTATGGCGAAGAAGGATGCCAAACCAAGATTTATTTAGTGGGTCCTTTTGTTGCAAGAGTTTGACTGTGAAGTCAAGGATCGAAAAGGGACAGAAAATCAAGTTGTGGATCACCTATCTAGGCTTGAAGAGGAAGGGATACCAAAAGAAGACCTTGCAATCAAATATGCCTTTCCAGATGAGCACATATTGGCATTGTCTAGCACATTCACTCATTGGTATGCTGACATCGCTAACTCTTTTGTTAGGGACCTTGTTCCTGATGGATTAGAAGCTTATCAAAAGAAAAAGTTCTTACGGGAGTGTAGGAAATACTATTGGGAGGAACCCATTTTGTTTTGTATTTATGCCGACAACATCATTCGACAGTGTGTTCCGGAAGCTGAAGTAATGCCAATTCTCAAGGCATGCCATGATTCCCCTATTGGGGATCATCACGGGGGACACTGGACGACGACAAATGTTCTTTAATTAGGCTACTATTGGCCATTGATCTACCAGACGCAAATCAGATAGTCAAGGCATGCAATCAATGTCAAAGACAAGGGTAGATATCTAAAAGACATGAGATGCCTATGATTTTTGTAATGGACATCGAGATCTTTGATGTGTGGGGGATAGACTTCATGGGCCACTTCGTGAGATCTTATGGCATAACATATATCTCGGTGGCTGTGGACTACGTCTCCAAATGGGTCGAGGCAATCGCCTTGCCCAACAATGAAGCAGGGAGTGTGACCGCATTCTTGAAGAAGAACATATTCACGAGGTTTGTTACCCCAGGGCCATCCTTAGTGATGGTGGTTCTAACTTTTGCTACAAGGCTTTCACTGGGCTGCTCGAAAAGTATGGCATAAAGCACAAGGTAGAAACACCTTATCATCCTCAATCGAGTGGTCAGATTGAAGTCTCCAATAGGGAGATCAAAAACATCCTAGCAAAACTGTCACTACAAATAGGACTGCCTGGTTAAGGAAGCTAGATGATGCATTGTGGGCATATTGCACAACATTTAAGACTCCCATTGGCACCTCACTGTATCAGTTGGTTTTTGCTAATGCATGTCACTTGCCAGTGGAGCTTTAACACAAAGCCATGTAGGCATTGCAATACGAGAGTGTAGCCATGTATAAGGAGAGAATGAAATTTGTTCATGACAAGAAGATTTTCAAGCGGGAATTCAATTACGGAGACTTGGTCTTAGTCTTCAACTCAAGACTCGAGTTATTTTCGGGCAAACTCAAATCTAAATGGTCTGGCCCATTCAAAGTTGTGAGTGTGTCCTCCTATGGTTCTATTGAATTGGAGTCGGAGGATGGAACTCAAACTTTCAAAGTGAATGGCCAACGAGTCAAGCATTACCTCGGTACCACATGAGAAAGGCATTTGGTAGAACAATTTACTCTCAAGGATAGTCCTACACTAGCCCCCACCACTGAGTAGCCCAAATGGGGTCAACATCGTCATGCCGCAACATCAAATCAAGCACTTCTTGGGAGGCAACCCATGTGTGGTAGCCCAAAATACCATGAAAAAAGGTGCAAGGACTAAGGTAAATAAAGAAAAAAAGGTTATGTGGTTTGCGACAACTATGCAATCACATAATGACTTTGCCAACCGCATAGTGGTCGCAGACACAGTCAGAGAAAAATGGCAAGTTGGGTCATCAAAATGCGATAACATTTCAACTTCTGTGGCCTGCATAACAACTATGCCACCACAAAATACATCGCAGAGTGAGTTTGAGAGACCCAGCCCTTAAACAATCGTATAACACATATGCGACCGCATAACGTGTTATGCGATTCACTTGCTCGCTGCAAATCACAGATGTACGTAACCCTAACCCTTTTCATAGACTAGTTGCACCTTCACTCTCATTCATACACGAGCACAATACAACACTCAGAAAAATCAAAAAAACAAAAACAAGGAGAAGAAAAAGATACGACAAAACACACACACAATCACACAAGGAGGATCGAGATTGCATAGAGAACTCACCTTGTTCACATCTCAAAATTGATTCTTAAATTGTTTAGACCTATGGTACATCATTTTCCTCCCTCTCCTTCGTAAGTATGCGAATACTCTCATGTACTTAAACCCCCTATTTCGCCTTCTTCTCAAACCATTGATGTGGGGATCTGGGTGAGTAATTTGTGAGATATCTCTCAAAATTGAGTGTTAGGAACTCTGTGCATGAGTGAATGAGCATTTTTAACCAAAGAAGACGATCTTTGCGGTTCATAAAATTGGTGTGTGGTCCGCAAAGTCGTCGCAATGGGAACCCTAGGTGGCCTGATGAAAACCAGTTCTACAATAGAGTTTGCGGTCGCAAACCAGTTTCGAGGATCGCAAAGTTGCCGCAAATAGGGTTGTTTACCGTGAAAATGGTAACAACAATTAGATTTGTAAATGGAATTCTAAAAATATGTGATCTATTCCCGAGCTAGTTGCTATAACAGAGTATACTAATAATATTACGTTTAACGATAAAGTGTGAGCTAAAACAAGGCAGTAATCAAACCGAAGGACCTGATGCCCGATCGTAGGGCCAATTGATGGGGACCTCGGGGTCTAGGTTAGGGTCGAGCTCGAGGTATCTGGGGCAGCCTGGAATGGGATAACAATTAAGGATATGGTTAAGCAAGGCTCTATACGGCCACAGAAATATAGTGAAGAAAAGGTAAGAGAACATTAAATATTGAAGCAGCCTCGGGCCAGTGAGAACAAACAAGTTAGAAAGAAAAGAGAGAGAGAGATAATATTGCATTTGTGGAGAAATGGAGCAACATCAGTCCTGTACAAAGTGGCATGGGTTCCCCTTATATAGGGGAGGGAACGCGATAAGGTAAAGAGTGCATTAAATGTAAAGATACGGGGATGGGACGGCTAGACAAGATACTAGAGTTTGCTGAGTCTAGCTGCCAACCTCGGGAATCCCCCATCCTCGGAGCCTTTATCGGGTCGTTGGTGATTTCCTTATTCTCAGAATCTCTGCTGGTTCGCGGTCAATCCTCGAGATAGGGAGCTTGATCACAATCCCATAGCCTTGAGGTGATGACATGATATTCCGAATATAGCTCAATGGCGGGAAATCGATTCCCCTGATTTCACCGTATACAAATAGTCTCTGCGTTTCCTAGAACGAAGAAATAGGAAGCGATATGGAATTGTCGTCTCGAAGTCATTATTTCCATGACGTCAACCATCTAAGAGCATTAAATTCCATGCCCCAGAGAACCGTGCAGGGCTGCTGTCAGATGCGGTAATCGAGAAACCAATGAACTGTCGTAGGCTCGTCTCTTCTACTTCCCCAGTGCTTCCTATAAATGCACCAATTGCCAGATACTTCCCATCTCCACCTTTGTTGTAAGCCCGCGAACTAGAATCTTACTACTTGATATCCTTCCCTTTTCTTAGAAGAATTTTTATCATTTTTCATGGATAGGACTTCCAGGATGGTCCCCCAATGGAGCGATGCTGCGTCGTTGTCACGATTACCTGAGGGGGAAAAAAAACCAGTTCCCACTTTAGAGCAATGGATTACTCCTGATCTCGACACATCACAGGATTTTGACATCGAGACTCCCTCATCTACGCCGGGTTGATGCGAGCACCTGTCCCGATATGTTAGTGTCGTGGCTGATGATATCAAAGTGAGGAAGGGTTGTCGATGGGGCGAGGTAGTTGAGATAGAGATTCCCGGTCCCAATGATAATATTACCGACTTCAAGGCTGGCTTTCTTTACATATACACTTACTCATTCACCCTAGGCCATGATAAGTCCGTCGAATCTTCCCCTCTAGAGATCGACCCGGTTATTCTTGACTTCTACGCTCTATACCAGGTGATCCTCGGTCAGATATACCCATCATTTTTGAGGATAGTGCTAAATCTTAGGCGTTTCATGGAAGGGGTTAGAGGTGAAGTTTTCACCCTTAGCCATTCGATTAGACTGTACCACCCTCGGCTGTATCGAGGCTTAATCAAGCTTTGGCATCGGTCCAAAAATCTTTCTCCACGAGCGTTGATGAGGGGAAGGACCGAGGGTGGATGAGTAGGTTTATTCGAGTGAGGACCTCGAACATCATCCCGGCCCAGAGGATGCCCTTTCCCGAGCAGCGGAATGATCGACGTAAGCGAACTTCCCTTTAACCACTTCTCAGTTACTCTTTCATTCGTCATAGTAACCTACTTGTGTTCTTTCCATTCGCTGCTTGGTGTCCAGAGGTGGTCCCAGATTTGTCGGGATGGATCAGGCGTTTGCATGAAAAGTTCCCGTATCGCATTCGGTCTTGTACCGTTATTGCTAAGGAGCGTTGGGTGGCCACGAATCACGGTAAGGTTCCTTTACCGCATGTGCTTCGCACTTTGTGGTTCCTTCCGAGCCCTTAGCAAAATGTATTGTGGTTGTTGTGTTAGTGCAAGCCTTGGTGAGAATATGCAGATGAGGCTACCCCCCGTTGGTGAAGTAGAGGCCTCAGGGCCTGATATGAACAAGAAAAGGAAGAGCAGGGCAGTTGTTGCCCGACTTGATAGGACTGATGCCATAACCTACAGATCGAATCTTGACATCGGGGGGTGGGGGATTACTAAGGAAGTCCGTTGAGGAGGAGAACAAGGTCTAGTGAGAGAGATTTGCAGGTGCCCTGACCCGAGGCTGCTGAATTCGAGACGGTTGGCTCCGGTCGGGCTGGTGAGCAAAGGGTCCTTGAAGAGGATGCTGATGCAGCTTTTGCTAGGAGGGCCATTGGCGTTGATCCTGAGGGTCCGGAGCATGGGGCCTTCCAGGAGCGTGGGTCACTATTTGGAGAAATCGGTTACCCGAACGATTTTATTCAGAACTTTTTGGTCTCATCAGGAAAATAGGGATGCCGAAAGGATGATCGGTGCCACAGTTGGGACTCTTCTCAGATGAGGAGACTTCATTGCCAATATTTTTGATGGTGTAATCGACTAGGCTGATCGTGACGTCTCTGGCGCTGTTAAAGCGGCGAAGAAGTCCATACAGCCGGTGATAGCTTTTTTGTTACGTGTTTCTTTTCATTCATGGGCATTATTCGCCATCTTTCTCAACTTTCCCATTGTGTCGCAGTGTAAGAAGATGTATGATCATTCCATTCTTTGTCTCCGAGGGGAACTTTTCTACCACGCAAAGGAGCGTAATAATATTGCTTCAAAGCTACAGGACTCAGAGGTTCGCCATGCCTAGAGAGACAAAGAGTTGGGAGAACTTTGGACTACCTTGGATGCGGCGCTTCGGGAGAAGGTCGCTCTTGTTGTTCAGGTACTCTCCCTTGCTCATACCCGCCCTTTTACTCCATATTCACTTATGTTCTGGATTTATATATTCATCGACTTGCCTTCATCATAGGTCGAGTAGAGTAGCTCACGAATTAGTCAGTTGGAAGCGGAGATCTTCGGGCTGAAAGAACGAAATGAGATTGTGACCGAGGAATTAGCGACATCCCATGATCTACTCTCGGGCACTTGCAGGGAGATGGTTACTTTGGCCGCGGCTAAATCTGAGGTCGAACGAGATGTTGTCGCTTATAGGGAGGATGCGACAACGACGCATAGAATGGTCTGCGACATGTCCATGACAGCTGAGCAGAGACTAATTCGAGCTATGAGCACGCCAAAGCGGAGGCAAAGAGGGAGACCCTAGAAGAACTCGAGGACAGAGGCTTTGATTTGTGTGCCAAGCTAGAGGAGGCTCGTGCGGTGGAAGGGAGATTGGCGCTCCCAATTGCACCTGATAGGGGTGAAGATGATAGTGGTGAGGAGTAGTCTCCGAGCCTTTTTTGTATGCCTTTCTTTTTGCTTCATGTGTCCCCCCCTTAGGAAACAAATAGTGTAAAGATATTTTTTCTCTTTTACCAATGTATAAAAAAGAGCTTTTATCTTGTCAGCCCTTCTCCTTACTTCTTTGTTTTTGTGTTCCGGTGCTAGCCCTTCGGGGTCCTTTTCGTGGGGCAGACCAGGGGTTCCGAGACTAGCCACGTCCCGAGGTAGGATCAATAGTTCCTCCCGAATTAGTATTTATGACGTCGGGGATCTTTTGTGACGTAGGGGATCTCCTGAGGTCCTTCGGTCTTATGAGTTATGTGGGAGCCTGGAATGATTCTGCCAATGCACTCCCCAAAAAGAAGGTGATGTTAACGTGGCTATAATTAATTGGCCCTCTTAGGAAAACGAGCAGTTGTCTCTTAGCCTATATATATTTGCTCATCCGCCCTTCGAGCGATGATTTTGCAGTTTCTGATAAGCCTATATCCTCTGTAGAGCCTGGAGCTTTGTGCAAGTCCTTCCGCTCTGCTTCTTCAAAAAATTTTGCTGTTTCCTCATCTTCTTCCCCTTTATTCTGCTGTAATCATGGCCGCCGCTTCGACGGCTGAACCTCGAACGGATGGGAGTCCCTGCTGTGCACCACCCTTGGTTGGTACCAGGGGTTCGCCCACGATGTCGGGAGAGCGAGACTCGGGTCGCCCTGCCTCAAAGAAGGTTGTCACACCGGGGAATCCTCCCAATGTTCCTAGCCATCGAGAGCATGTGTCGAGGATTATTTCATCGGTGAGGGAGCAAAACCTCGAGATGATCAGGAACGAATGAGGATGGGGGGAAGGCGTGATTTTGAGAGCACCTTCTCCTGATGAGAGTATTATGACATGTGTTGAGGGGTTCTTGAGTGTGTATATCCACGTTCTTACGCCGGGTTCCCCATACCGAATCATGCTTGATTTCTGCAGGAAATATCAAGTAATGTTGGTGCAGGTTCATCCTTTTCTTTGAAGAATAGTGCAGTCGATGAGATATTTTACAGACAAGGCCGAGATAGAATTCACTCTTAGCCACCTCGTGAGGTTGTATTGGCCATTGCACTATGGGGGCCTAATTGCTCTTCAGCGTAGATCCACCCGAGCTCCCCCAATCGGTGACGAGGAGGATGAGGACCGTAGTTGGATGAATCGGTTCGTTCGAATCCGGACGATCAACGTTATCCCCGAAGAATTTTTGTTGTTCCTTGAGAGATGGAATCTCACTCGTAAGTGCTTCGTTTGAGCTATATTTTAACTTGGCATGGGGTTGGCCTCATAACGGTATCTATCTGTTCTCTATTTATAGCGACTCATTGGCTGCCCGGCGAGATCCCTGATTTAGCTGAATGGTCTCATAAGCTAGCAGCATGCTCATCCTACGATAGGCGCCGGTGGCAAGATCTATCAAAAGGGAGATGGGAGGCGAAACATCATGGTAGGTGCCCGGCATCTTGCTCACCAAAGGGGCTACTTCCTTCTTGCTGGCTCATCCGATTTTTGTGCTGCAGGTGCCCGGAGTCTCTTTGAAGCGATGTCGAGGTCGAATACCCCGAAGAAGGAGGAGAGACCACTGGCCCTGGGGTCAAGGAACACCGGAAAAAGGGAAGATGACTCGGGGTGCGAAAAGGCCTCTCATGAGGCACCTTCTTTGCAGCGGTTAAGGGGAAGCGATTTGGTCGATCAAAATTTTTTTGGAGTTGTCCCATCATCGGACGTTGCTTCGGCCTTCGACTAGGCTCAGTGCTTCGGCCTTATGGTGAGTTTCAGCCGCTGTAAGAATGTTCTGGCCCTGCGCTGCTCACTTTTCTCTTTGTTTACCTGGCTTTCTTTTACAGGCTTTTGACAAGCTCAAAGCTGATCTGCTTTGTTACGAGTCCCCGTTGTGGGGTGCTCGAGATAGGGAGAAATCCCTCAGGCTTCTTTGTTCGGCAAAGGAAAGCGAGCTCGTCTCCTTACGGTGTGAGATAGATCAGAGTCGAGCACGGGAGTCTCTCTTGGAGAAACATGTATTCCGCATCTCGCACTAGCCTGTATTCTCATTTTGCCTCACCACCTTGACATGTTGCTGTTTTAGTTGAAGGATAAGATAGACGAGCTGGAACAACTCTGGGGCGAGGTTGGAAAGAACAAACGTGAATTCATTGAGCTATAGGTGCATGTGAATGCCTATTCTGAGGCCAGAGAGAGGGCTCAGGCCTGGGCTTCCACTCTTGAGGCGCAAATTTAGGCTGCCTGTATGAATGATTTTGCTTGGGTGAAAATGATCGTGAGGCTCTCATCCAAGCTTTCAAGGGCAAAAATCAAGGCGGTGAATGTCTAGGTCGAGGTTGTGATGAACAATACCAGGGCGGGATAGAAAATGGCGGCATATTCGAGGAGTGCTGCCGCTGCTAAAGTTGAGTTGCAGAACATCCTCGATCTTGCCAACAATAGCAAGGAGTATGTGAGGTGCAGGTCCCATAGGGAAACCCTTGAGGAGATTCACGCCAGGGGCTTTGATCTCTCGGGGGTGATCGAGCAAGCCAAATGAGAGGAGTACGATGCCAAGTTCCTACTGTCTGATGCTGAGGATGATGGGGAGGAGTCCGTCGGGCCATAACTGTCGGAAAGAAGTGGAAAAATCATTCCCTACCTTCTTTGTTATGAATATATAGCTTTCATTATACGACGCGGGTTGAGGTCGCGCTTTGTCGTCAAAAATCATTTCTGCTTGTTGGAGTTTCGATCGGGTCAATTTGATCCCATATTTTCCCTTAGGCTCGCATGATTTAACTGTCTTTGGGCTCATTTTCTGAGTCGTGTTGCGATTCGAGCTTTTACTAACCCTAAAGTTCTTTCCTGCCTGCATAGGCGGATGGCGATGGCCTTTTGTGTTTCAGGTCGAAGTGACCTTAAAGGTGTGTATCCCAGGGGCCAACTGATGTGGCATTTATGCCGTGCCTTTAGGCATATTGTAGTTTAGCTATTTCGGGTCCAGTCTCCTAGTCGTATTGCGATTCGAGCTTTAATTGACCCTTAAGCATTTTTTCTGCCAACATCGACGGATGGCGATGGCTTTTACGCTGTTTGGCCATAGAGACCTATTAATATGTGGCCCGTAGGCTTGCTTAGTTAACTATTTTAGATCCGGTCTCTGAATCGGGTTACGATTTAAGCTCAATTTAATCCTCAAGTTGTCAATTTTTGGCTAGCGACAATGGCTCTTTTGTTGTTTGGTCATGGAGACCTTTTAATGTGTGGCCCGTAGGCTTGCTTAGCTGGCGACAAAGGCTCTTGCGCTGTTTTTTCCCGTGGGCATTTTTGTAGGCTTTGTTTTCCGCTCATTAAGGTCGTTTGGAATATTTTTGCCTTACCTGTCATCGGTTATAGGGAACCTCTATTTAAAGTCTTTATCGGTGATGTTTCAAGCACCTCGGAAGGTTCATAGCTCGTAGATCGATGCTCTTGCAATTTGGAGCCGACATGGTCGGGGCTCGTTTTTGCCCGTTGAGGGAATCCTGTTTCATTCGGTTCTTTCTGAAGTATATTCGGAGTAGTGGCCTGCGATTTTAGTGATAGTCGGGCGTCCCTAAGTTGTGTTATTTTGGTTATATTAGCCATTTTTACCGTAGTCATGTGCGTTTGACCGTAGCCAATTTTGATCCCGAGTGACAGTTCAGGCGTCTACACCGAGAGTATGCCCTTTCCGAATTCTTACCAATGCGACATATAGCCTGAACTTCGGGATTTTCATGGTTGTTGTGGTCTTACAGTTTGTCATGCCTGTTGAGGTCTTACAGTTTGTGTAATGTAGAGTTGATCTGGTTTGCTAGGGTTTCGGGATGCGGGAGTGATTTGGTCCGTTAGCCAAAACCGCCCTATAGGCTCTGGTCTGACATCGTTGTTATACGTGATTGGACCACCTAAATTCATGAGCACATATTTTATTTGATATAGATCAAATGAGGGAGAGGGTTACCAATGCGTCAGTATGATGCCGAGGCGGAGTCTCGACGTCCTTTTCCCTGGATGTAAAGGTGACCTCCGGAATACTTCCCTGGGTCCATCTTTACTTGGCGTCGAACACTTTCACTTTCCATTTGATGAGTCCACGGAGGGTACCACTGCTCATTCACTATCGTGGTAACATGTCATGGCTCGTTCACTCCACTCATTTTGGTTGCCTTCCTTCCTTGGGGCTGGATCCAAATCGGACCGCTTGATGGTACTCAATGGTGTTTTCCATTGAGTTACATAATTGTCGTCTTTCGGAAATGGGGGTTCTTTTGGAAGGGCCTTGGTTGAATAGGTCTGAGTTGCTCAGCGTCCCTATTTTCGCTTATGGTGATCATAATATTTGGTGTGGCAATGTTGAAACCGTACTCTGCTGGTAGCGCTTCGCCAGATCTGGTTCCACTAATAGTTCCTCGAGGATGTTGCCCGCGAAATATTTCCCTACCGTTGTGAGGTAGGTCGCACCTTGTGGCATTCTTCCCATTCACGGCGCATGGATGGTATCTCCACCCGTTCGGCATTAGTTTCTTTGCTGGGGGCCTGCTTGGGTACACCAGGCCTATAGAGGTTCCCGGACGATTGTACTTGGCCCCAACTCGTGATCGGTGCAGGGTACGGGCATATGTCCAGGTCTCGGCTAGATATCCGACTAAGTGTCATTTGAAAAGACCTGGGGTCATCGGGCACGCTTCGTTTAAGCTTCGGGCGAAAGCCTGTGTTGCCCAATTATCCGAAACCAGAAGCGATCTCATTCATTCCCTCAGGGAATGAGGTGTGGCTTCCTATAGTGCTTTACTCTCTCTTTGTCTGGCCCCAGGTTTGTCGAGCTCTTTCGTCACTGCTTCGATGACATCAGTGTGTGCTCCTGCGGTGAGGTCTGCTGATGTGGTAAGCGAAGTTGCAAGGCCAGGTGCCAGGCCAGGTGCTGCGTCATGGTTTCTTTCGAGAGTGCTTCCTCGAACTTCATCAACGAGACGAATTCGCACTCATCATCTTGGAGGTCGCTGCCTTTGAATGAGCATGTGTAACTAGTGGTGCGCTCGCAGGGATCCAAGGTCCTGTCGCCCCAACTCGTGATCGGTGCAGGGTACGGGCATATGTCCAGGTCTCGGCTAGATATCCGACTAAGTGTCATTTGAAAAGACCTGGGGTCATCGGGCACGCTTCGTTTAAGCTTCGGGCGAAAGCCTGTGTTGCCCAATTATCCGAAACCAGAAGCGATCTCATTCATTCCCTCAGGGAATGAGGTGTGGCTTCCTATAGTGCTTTACTCTCTCTTTGTCTGGCCCCAGGTTTGTCGAGCTCTTTCGTCACTGCTTCGATGACATCAGTGTGTGCTCCTGCGGTGAGGTCTGCTGATGTGGTAAGCGAAGTTGCAAGGCCAGGTGCCAGGCCAGGTGCTGCGTCATGGTTTCTTTCGAGAGTGCTTCCTCGAACTTCATCAACGAGACGAATTCGCACTCATCATCTTGGAGGTCGCTGCCTTTGAATGAGCATGTGTAACTAGTGGTGCGCTCGCAGGGATCCAAGGTCCTGTCGCACCTGAGGACTTTTGGCGTTCCGAGTTTTTGTGAAGCTAGTTCCGGGACCGCTTCCTCGGGAGATGATTGCTGTATGAACTTCTACGAACTTGACTCGATCGTTTCGAAGAGATCTCCAAGCATCCTTGCTACGGTGGGGTCGGTTACCGATCTGTTGTTGCTTGATCTCTCGGGTACTCGTTCGACATAGGGAGATGTTTCCAGCACTACTGCGTTGGGAGTCTCCTAGTGACTTTGCAGCTGATCAATAGCCAAACGTTGTGCCTGCAACATTTCAAAAATAACATGAACACTAACTTCTTATTATTCCCGGGCCGGGGTTTTTTGAGGTTCCTATTGGTCGATATGTTGTACGCTACCATCGGTGCGCAAGGCTTCGTCGACTTGTTGTGTGTCCTACAAATCTGCATTCGCTAGAACCGGTCCGGGCGCGATATCAGGATTATGTGGAGGTGCTCCAGCAGCCGGGGTAGCCACGCCATTTTCCCCGTGATTTTCGAGGTTGTCGTTCTCAACTGCGTTTACCGAGCCAGACATTTTGACCTGAAATCAAAGGATCTTGGACAAGAAAAAGTGCAAAAGATAATGTGTATTTGTGCAATTAAACTAGCAAGAAAATAATCACTATTATTTTTAGCCCCACGGTGGGCGCCAAACTATTTACCGTGAAAATGGTAATAACAATTAAATTTGTAAATGGGATTCTAAAACTACGTGATCTATTCCCGAGATATTTGCTAGAACAGTTGATGCTAATAATATTAAGTTTAACGATAAAGTGCAAGCTAAAACAAGGCAGTAATCAAACTGAAGGGCCTGATGCCCGGTACTAGGGCCGATCGATGTGGACCTCGGGGTCCATGTTCGGGTCAAGCTCGAGGTATCTGGGGCAGCTGGGAATGGGATAACAATAGAGGATATGGTTAAGCAAGGCACTATATGGCCAATATTGAGCAATATAGTGAAGAACAGGTAAGAGGACGATAAATATTGAAGCAGCCTCGGGCCAGTGAGAACAAACAAGTTAGAAACAAGAGACATAGAGAGAGATATTATTGCACTTGTGGAGAAATGGAGCAACATCAGTCCTGTACAAAGTGGCATGGGTTCCCCTTATATAGGGAAGGGAACACGATATTGTACAGAGTGCATTTAATGTAAAGATACGGGGATGGGACGACTAGGCAAGGTACTAGAGTTTGCTGAGTCCAGCTGCTTGCCTCGAGAATCCCCCGTCCTCGGATCCTTTATCTGGCCGCTGGCGATTTCCTTATTCTCGGAATCTTTGCTGGTGTGCGGTCGACCCCGATAAATTATGTTGAAGATACATTGCTCGACGATCCAGCAGAGCCTTCACTCACTCCTCCTACAGACTCGGTAGCACCTGCTGCTCCCTTACTACTTGACACTCCTTTTGCACCAGCTACATCACTTCAACTCTAACCAAACCACTGCACTGCCACCTACTGCCCTACCAACTCTATCAAAGCTGGGTCTAATAGCCCAACATGCAAATGGTAAGGTAGACAGTTGGACAAAGGAACTCCCAGCTCTCATCAGGCAAGCATTGGCCCCTCTCCAAGCAACAATCAGTGCTCTTCAACAACAACATCAATCCTATGAATATCGACTCAAGAAAATTGAAGTGCGACCTGAGATGGTTGAGAGAGGCGAAGTAGGAGATATGCCTCAACTCCAGAAGGATGTTGTTGACCGGAAATCAAAGATGCACAAGATGAAGAATTTGGAGCTTGACTTCACCACCATTCTCCCATAGGAAGGTGAGCAGGGCACTGGCACTTTCCACATCCGAGCATGGACTTAGATTTCACAAATCTTATGACAACTCCGGAAGCCCAGGGTACTGAGACTTCAAAGGCTTCAGATTTTGTTGTACATATTGATACCTCTTCAGAGGAGGGATCTGGACAGTCTGAGGGGGAGACTGATGAAGGATACAGTGAAGATGAGGAAATTGATGAAGATGCATTGGTTGAGGAGACTGAGGGTCAACGGGACAATAGGGGCAAGTAAGTGGTTGTTTCTACAGATGCAAGGGACGAAGATGAAGCAGACGTGGAGACAATAATTGCACATTCACTTGCAGACATGGTCGCCAAGGCATATCCATCGACCACACAACCTTCACTAGGAGAGGCTAGCAGCTCACAGGTCCCAGACCCAGCCTCAAAGCAGGTGGAGCTTCTTGCTCCAGCCTCAGAGACCACCACACAGTCTAAGGTTCGACCCACAGCTTCCCCGGAAGCTTCAGCCCTCCGAGCGCCTAGTGCACCCCAGGAAGCCCCTAAACTTTGATTTTACATTCTCTATGCATTAGGGACAATGCATGCTTTTTGGATGGGAGTGGGGTAGTCATATTATGTGTGAAAGTTGTATATAAACTCTTTACTCTAGTAGTATAGATTGGTAGTTAGCAATGAATTCCCTTTGCTTTTTCTTTGCCTGGTACTTTTCCAAGCGTGTAACATGTTTGGTGTTTATTGTTCTAGCTTCAAGCATGTAATGAATATTTGTGAATAAATGGTACCCTTCCTTTTTTAGTATATATATATATATATAAATAGTTAGTCATTCTTGTGAACTTGAGGCTCGCTCTTTGACGTTATGCTTACTCAAAATGCGTTGTGAGTGAGTGAAGATTTGTATAAATAATGCATATGCTTAACTTGTGATGTCTAGAACTTGCCCGATTGGTTTCTTACTGCAACTCTCAGGTTAATGATTGGGTGCTGAAATGATCTTAGGCTCTCTTTGTGATTGCTAGCTAATTTTGACCAAATTGACCTCCCTGGTACATCAATTACCCTAGTTACCCCTGTTGAGCCTTTAACCTTTTATTTGTCTACTACATTACAAACCTTTACCCATTGTGAAATAATTCCTTCTTTTGAACCCATCCCTCCTTGAATGATTAAGAATCAAGCTAAAAGCCTAAGTTGGGGGTGCCAGTACAAAGTGGAATTGGTAAGGTTGACTACTGTGTGTAGAAGAAAAAAAAAAAACAACAAAAACCTCAAAGTTGTATATATGAAGAAACTCAAGCTCCAAAAAGAAAAACAATTGTAGTAAGTGCTATGTAACCCGAGAAAAGGAGTGGAGTCTTGTAGAAACTGAAGAATTACTTTGAGGTGGTTCTATATCGGTAACTCAAGGTCAATAAATGGTATGTAGAAATAAAGCAAATTCTTTATCAGGACTGTTGAAAAATGTATAATGGCGGGCATGAATGAAAAATTATTTATAACGGACAGTGTACTAAATGCTGCATAATACTTTCCATTTAATGCTACCGGGTGGTAGGCATTTATTGCATCTTTATAAGCACCATTTTCCCGTAATAGACGGAACATCTGTCTTCAGTTATAGATATCCCCTACCTTTGTCTCCTCGTGTCACTCCCTCATGCAATCTCTTTACCTAACATATTTAACCCTATATAGATAGTCCCCCTCCTTTCCAGTGACATAACTTTGTGTCACCGAAAAGTTGGTAGAAATATTCTTTTTGGCGGGGATTAAACTGACCCTTTCTTAAAAGCTTCTGAAGGGTGATTAAATGCATGCCTCTCCGCATTTAATGCCCCAAACAACATCATCCCACGATTTAGCATAACTTTTGTCGGCTATCGAGATAATTATGACCACGAATTTAGCCGCCTAAACTTTTACTTAAACATATCAACCTCTTTTATTCACACCTCATAATTCTCCAAACTTTCTTCATTCAACTTGTACTTTGTCCTTCAACCTTTTAATTTTCTTCATAAGAGAAAAGCTTTTCCTTCTTCTCTAATATAAAATGGCTTTTTCTTAAAAAAAATCTCAATTCCTCAAAGAACAAAAGCAATGCCGATGAAGCTGCACCTCCTACAGTGAGCACCATCATCCCCAGAAGTCTTGTTATAACTAAATATTTTGAAGAGAAATTTCCTTATGCTAACCCTATTACAGGGGCTGTTGGCAGATATTTTTCATCCATCTGTCCTTCCAGTATTCTTGCAGTGAAGGAAGAATGTCATTGACATGATTTAGAAATTATTGCTCTTGATCTAGTAGAGTGGGTCACCTTTCCCAAGAAGGGTTTTATGTACTTCTATATGTATCCATTCACTTTGGGGGCGTTGTCATTGAATGGAGAGCTTAACTCCATTATTGTAGTGTTTTGCCTCCACTACCACTGCCAGGCATGTTTGGCATAGGTGAGTCCCTCCATGTGGATGATGATTGCTTGTCTTTGGCGCTTGTGCCATGAAATAGGGGAGAAGCTATCCCTAGCTCACATGATGAACCCTTATTCCCCCAAGATCTTTCGTGGGGGATGATTAACTTCAGCAAGCGAGGCCACCGTGTATTGCTGTCCAGCATGGATGATGATGATGATCGTGGGTAGATGGAACAGTTTGTTTTAGTTTTCACCAGTGTCATCATCCTGGCTTCGGCTCCATCTTTCCCGGAATTGTAGAACTGCACTCGTAATATATAGTTTGCTTCTGCTTCTGTTAAAGAGTGTTCCTCGTCATTATTAACTTTTCTTCCTTTACCCGTCTCAATGACTCGTTGGGTTCCCTTAGGGTTGAGGGCTTGAACCAATGAGTTCAGAAAATTTTGTACGTTACTACGCCTGAAACCCGCACGTGGAAAGAGTTGTCCCTAAAATATGGGTAGAAGGATAAAAATCATGGTAAGTTGAACTCCTCTTGTCTTTACATTTTCTTATGAGAAAGTTGTCTGATTCTTCTCACCTGTTGGATATAGGTCTACTCCAGGGCTCAGTTGTCGTCCCCGAGGAGGACATTTTGGCTGATCCTGCTAATGTGGCAATGCTGTTGTAGAAGGCTATTTGACAAACAGGCATATCTAGGCCTACTTTTGGTATGAGTGATGCTTCTCGGAGTGAGAACAAGCAACCAAAAAGAAGGCGTTGATCTGCAGTTGGGGGAAAGAATAAGAGGGAAAAGAGTGCTTCCCCCTAGTCATCTTCTAAAGTCGTGGTGATGAGTCGTCCGCCCAGGCCGGCCAAAGATACTGTGATAATTGAAGATAATGGAAAAAGTAGTGATGAGGGAGCTTCTCTACATAGAAGAAGACGACCTTCTTTAACTCAACAGACTGCTCAATCTATTGAGTTAGTTATACCGACCGAGAATGATGCCTCGACGCTCTGGGGAGTTTAAAATGGTAGAAAATGCCAACTCCCGTTTTGGGATCCCAGTCGTTATGCCCGGTATTGTGGGGCTGAATATTGGGTCCCTTCCATCTTCGATTGATGAGAAACGAACAACCAGCACTGCGTTTGTCGTAACTGCTTCTCACTCATCAAAGCAATAAACGTCATCTCCTTCTTCACCAATTCTTCCACCAGCAACTACTATATCATCTCCACCATCCTCATCTGTCTGAGTAAAGGGAGTTTCTCTCCCCTAGTCCCTAGTTCATGGGAATTTGGAGCAAAATTATGCTGCCCCCTAAGAAGATCCAAAAAGAAGGAGGAGCATTATTCTCTCTGTTTCTGCCAGATGGAATTTATTGTCCCGACCGGCGGAACTTGCTAACTATCTAAAGCCCTTGGCTTCAGATAAATATTGGGTAAAGATATAGGCTATCTCGGGAGAGTTCTTGTTAAATAATGCCATGCACAAGGCCACAACGGTATACACTTCATGTCCTTTGTCATTTTTTCTATCATTAATGTAGTAGTATTTTGATTTTGCCTTTCTTGTTTCGCATGCCAATTTCCTTGTTTCGAAGGGCTTCCAAAGATTGAATTTCGAAAAAGAGGAACTTACCTCCGAGCGAGATCAACTTTTGGCCGAGCGGGACCAAAATGTTATTTGCCTCTCCGAACTAGAAGCCAATGTTGCTGAGACTATTGTGTTGGAGGCTCGTTTGCCGCAAAGCGAGCAACAAGTGGAGACCCTTAGCCAAGAGATCATCCCACTGAGAGTTAAATTTGAAGAAGCTAGGGCTAAATGGGCTGAATTCTATTGTGCCTTTCTTGCTGCATCCGATCGTGAGGCTGCCTCCGCTGAAAGATTGAGCAACTTGGAGGCAGCCTTGAACTCCAACACTAAAGAGTTTACTACTGCCGGGGTGAAATGTTCACAATTGGAGGAGAAGTACAAGAAGGCCATTGAGCATAATAGAATTTTCAGTTCTACTATCCGCGAACTCTACTTTAGCCTCAAGTCTACTAGATATGCCCGGGAAAACCTTTCTGTCGAGGTTAACCAACTCAAATAAAAATTCAAGCACTAAACGACTTTTTTCATTATTGAAAAAACATATGTTATGTACAACATGAGGAGAAAAACCTTTGAAGAGGCTAAAGCGGGTGTAATTGACTTTGATGCAAAAATTGCTAAAGCTCTCAAGCTAGAGTCTGCGGCTAAAAGGGGTCTCCCAGCAGAGCCTGATGCTTCCGATTCTTTTGTTTCCAGTTCTTAATCCTCGATAACTAAAATGGAACCAGAGGGCAAAGATGTTGAAGGCCAAGCTGATGAGGGCCAAGATATTGAGCCTACTGTGGACCCACCCACTTCCCCCGGAGGCGCGAATGCTTCTCTTCCTTTGGGTTTACGAGATGCATTAGTTTAGCTTTTCATTTCTTTTCGCAACTGTTTGTTCTTGTGCCATTTTGGCACATTTATTGTGAATAAAAACATCATTTTCTCAAGAATCGCATGAGTTTTTCTGCGTTCTTTTGCTTGAACATTAATGCAATTTTTAATATTTGCTTTCTTTCTCGCCTAAGTGTTTTGCATGAGTTTTAATATTTGCGTCTGATTATGCAAGGCTTTGGGTATATTTTCGACTGAAAGCATGGATTTCGGGCACAAATTCTTCCAAAATCAAACTTTATCATGAGAGTTTTTATAAGTGAGGGCTCTCTTATATTTACAATTCTCTTGAAGAGAACGTCTGATGTTCATTACAACACTAGCATTTGAAGTACTTGTTTAACTTACAAATAAAAAAATCAATTCATCGGTCAGATAAGAAATAAGATAGAAATAAAAGGACTTTACTTTATTCCCTCAATTTCAAAAAAAAGTACATAACCATTTGTTATGCTAAAAATAAATTCCCATTTCTTGTGTGTAACTTGTTTCTGTAGGGATGGCTGTCGCTCCCCCTTTTTCTAAGGCGAAATCGGTTTCATGACATTTGGAAGGACAACTTATTCCCTTTTGGGAATTGGGTTTTTTGGGTTGAAGAGTCGCCACCAAATGATTAAAGTGCATTAGGACACTAAAGAAGAGTTCGAGTGGGAAAACCAAAGTTCGAGAAAGGGCTACAAATTATCTCGAGGGGAAGGTGTTAGGCACCCCCAAGATCCACTAGTGTGGTTCCCGACCATGTTACAATTGTGACTTTAACTAACAAGTAAGCAAATAAAGGTATCAAATAGAAGGGGATTTACACATAATGTTGCAAGTGAATTGAAAGATTGAAGAAAGATAAAGAAAACAAAAATCTTAAGCAAATAGTCTGAACAGTTAAAAAAGGGATAACGAGTAAAGGGGAAGGGATCCTAGGTTTATAAACAATATGGATCACATCAATGAAATATCCGGTAATCACTCCTCATAAGGGGTCGCACATGGTATTAGCGTACCAATCATCATGTCCATATCTACCCTTTCCCACCCCGTTAAGGTATTAAACGCGGAATAGTGTCGTTACTTATTGCATGCTATTACCCGTCCCGATCATATCAGTCCCGGAGGCATTTGGGACTACTAGTTCTAAAGGGAGGGAGGTTGGGGCTTTTCAGAGTTTTAAAAGGACAAAATTCTAATGCGACAAACAAAATACGTAAGCAAGTAGGGGGAAACAAATAGCAGTTTAAGGGCTCAAACGGGCCTCATCACTTAAAGGAGCAAATTATTTAGCATGACTTGAAGTACTTGTTATATTCTGAATTAAATTTAAAGCGTTAGGACATGCTGCTTCATCACATATTTCTCATATGAGGAGTCCGAATTAGGCTTGTCTGGTTGCATTTTATTAAAACTGACACAGTTAAACAATTACCTACTGCTTGCCTAGGTGGAAGTATACTGATTTTTGAACCAATTAAATTCTGCAGATATAAAACAAACATTACTACTGATTTTAGACTTATAGATAAAATAGACGAATCAGATTCAAACGGCTGCTCCTATAGGCATGATTTCTAAGCGTTATTGATTTTAAAACGATTATGTAAGTGTAAAAGCCCTATAGGCATGGTATCTAGAATGAAGTTAATTATTATTAAACCTATGATTGTTTGCCTAACGATAGATGAATATGCAAAAATGCAGAAACAAAACTATAGTCATGATTTCTATATGAAGAAACTTATAGGCAGGGTTTCTAATGTAGTAATGAAACAACTTATAGGCAAGATTTTATGTGTAATGCATAACTTATAGGGAGGATTTCTAAATGCATAAGTGCAGAAACTTATACATAATTTCTATATGCAGAAACTTATAGGCTTGGTTTCTAATGTAACAATGAGACGACTTATAGGCAGGAGTACTATATGATATGCAAAAATGCAGAATTTGTAAATAGTAATCCCTATGAGTATGCTGTCTACCCATATGCATACATAAATGGCCCTTCCCCTTTTCACTAGAACCCCATAGTTATTACAAATTATTACAGACCCGAATGAATCAAAAAAAATACATCAGAACTTTCAGCTGCAACCAAACAGCCTAATTCAGACTCACGGTCTAGCAATATGAGATAAACCAACTTTCAGGATCCGTTTTCCAAAATCCCTTCTCTTATTTGGGATGCGTCAAAGTTCCCAAGAGTTTTAAAGGGACTTAGGGCAGTGCTTACACCCCAAACACATTACAGAATTACATTATAGTGCAGTGTGGAAGAGTCAACCCTCAAATGTCCAAGTTTAGAGGGAACTCAGGGTCCCAAAGCATGGCTCATAAGAGGGGCACAGAACTTAGAATCTAAGAGTAAGGGTATGTGCATAGAGGGGAATTAGGGAATGCCATGGCAGACTGGTGGTCATGCCCAACAATTTAAGAGTGTTGGCACACCTCTGACCAGCCTGTCAGCCAAAATTACGAGTTAGGATCCATTGAGGATCAGGTTTGGACCTGAGCAGTAATTCGGATACTGCCAGGCCATGAACCTTAACTCAAACACATAGAAGGGAATATGGGTAGGGATTCATAACAGAAAACAGATGCAAGGAAAGAACACACATAGTTAACATTAATCATGAACAACAAAGTAAACAGGATTGCAGAAAACTGTAAATAAACACATAGGGGTGAGGTAGGAAAGCTAAATTAGAACATACCAGTTTCAGGGAAAACAAACAAGTAAAAGTAGTCTTGAAAAAGCCAAGTTGCAAGCAAAAATTCCAAAGATCATAGAAAAGAACAGAATGTTGTAAGAGTATTGAACTCAACGCAATAAAATGTGCAAGTAAGTTGAAAGTATTTATCTAAAAGTTCGAGGTATTGAACTCGAAGTGGTCTTAAAAGTGCAGAAGGGTATTCCCTTTTATAGTGCAGAGAAACAACTAAGAAAGGCAAGGAAATATCATTGAAATCAATCTCCCTTTGGTGAAGGGATTCTGATTCCAACGGGTAAAAGCCAGTTAAGGAAATAAATTTTAATTAAAACCTTTCAAAGTAGCACAAAAAGGGTAAATACATAGAAGTTATTTAAGGAAAACCATCAATTGTACACGGTTTGTGCCAAATATGGCAAGGAAATCAATCAAACAGCCATGAAACCAAAATTGCAGGTTCAATTCGAATGAACCAAGTCAAGAAAGGTAAAGGAGGTTCAATCGAAGAAAAATCAGTGACAATTCATAAGCCTTATTAAAAGGATTTCAGAATCAATCAATCAGTTGGTAAAAACCTTTTGAAAGAGAAATTTCACATATATAAACATACCAATAAAATGAAAGGAATCGTTAGGTTACACAGAAAAAAAGTCTAACATTGAAAGCCTTAGAGTCACAAACAAAAGGGAATCGAGTTCAGTTACAGACTCATAGTGTATCTGAAAGCCTAGAGTCCCAAAGTAGAACCCTAATATCAATTGCCAAAGAAACCCCCAAATCCTACGGTTTCGAATTGAGTCAGACATAGAGGTGAGAGAGCAGGTCATTGAAAGAGGCTCAGAAGTCTCTTCCAAAGAATTTATGAGAAACAAACATACATGATAGAAATAATTGATTCAAGGTCATGAGAACATGTTTGAGAAAACTCGGAGTTTAAACAATTTTAGAAGAAAGAGATGATACGAGCTTAAACAAAAGCAGGTGAAATATGCTTAGCAAGAACACAAACAGAGCTAAATAAAGTGAACAAAATCAAAGAACTCAACCATAAACACGTATAGCAAAGAATAAGGATTAACAACACGGATTAACATGTGAGTACAGGAATAACAACAAAAGTAGAAGAATCTTGCATAATAGAAAGGAAACAAGAGAGCAAACTCAAGCATAGTAGAAAAGAAAGCATACGAGTATAACATAGGTAAACACACATGAAGAAAGAACAGAAAGAATCGGAAATATATTTGAAGAAACTTTTTCAAAAACCCTAAAATTGAAATTGAGCGATTTTGAAAAAGAAATTTGGGGAAAAACTTTTTAAAATGTAAAGTAAAGCCCAGACATATCACAGATATAAGAAAAATAGGCGAGTACAGAACCTCAGACGACTTAGAGTTTCAGTGAAAACCCTAGAAATGAGAAAGGTCTTGAGGAAAGTCAGATCCTGAAACGAAAAGACTCATATTGCTTGAACATGCCGGGGTAATGGCCGAAGAAGCCATAGATCTACAGATCTGAGAAGGATCAGAAGAAAGCCATTGAAGTCGAGCTTCAAAACCTTGAATAGTTTAGGTCTGATGGTGAGAAAGGATGAGTGCAGACCATCCATGGCTAGAGACGCCATGGATTCCGGTGGAAACATGGTGAGATAAGGTGGGAGACGATTAGGGTTTCAGAGAGGCTCGAGAGGATTTGAGAGACGAAGGGGTTCAAAGGCGGTGTCTTAGGTGAAATGAATTAGGTCAAGGGGGGTTTGGGAATTAAAAAAGGAAAGGGTGAATTACGGCCGTTGATCAAAATGATCAAGGGCCAGGATCAAAGGGGATCCAGGTGGGTTTTTTAATCTGGTCAAGAGTCGGGTAATTTGTGGATTGGACTGGTTTAATTTGGGGGCGGAATTGGGTCAAATTAAGGACGAAAATTGAAAGGTGAAAGGGCTGTAGTTGAAATAGATATGGGCTAAGTGTTAAATATCCTATTTTCCCTTTTTATTTTAGAAAAATAGTAGTAATAATTTTAAAAGTAAACTAAAAACACTGAGCCAACAAATACTATATAAATATTGATTTAAAATAATAATCTTGGGAATAAGTTATTCACCAAAATGATAATCTTGGGAATAATTATTGGATTTTGTACTGCTAAAAATAGATAATAAATTGATTCTAAAATCTTAAAAATTAGGAAAAAATACCAAAACTCTTGGGCATACTTAAATAGGTATGTACATACTATTTTGAAAGTATTTTTTAGATAAAAATTCATAGGGAAAAATTGGGTATCAACAGATGCCCCGCTTTAACCGGGAATGCTGAAAGAGTTGTCGGGTAAAGATATGATGGCCAATTTTGACCGAATGAAACGATTTTGAAGAGTTTTTGACCGAGCTCTGGTTTCTGAACTACCTACATATCCCTGGTATTAGGCCATATGTAGTTCGGGATCCATCGGTGAATGCTGTCTTTGGACAGTTAGGATGATGTCCTCGGACCATGATGTCCTGGGCCATGAAACGTATGATAAAGGATTCGCAGGCTATGAAATTGTGTTCTCGGGCTATGAGTATGATGCCTCCGAACTATGATGCCTTTGAATAATGATATGCAAAAGATAAAATGGGGTCTTCAGGCCATGGCATGGCGTTCTCGGACTATGAAAATGGTGCCTGCGAACAATGGCGCCTTTGGACAATTTGGCGATCTTTCAGCCCATGAAAATGCAGAAGGTGGCAGTATTTCAGTCATGCAAGAGATATAAGATGGCGGTATTTTAGTCATGCAAGAGAAATAGAGTGGAAATATTTCAGCCATGCAAGAGAAATAAGGTGGCGATATTTCAGCCATGCGGATGGAGGTAGAGGTTAGCCTCGAAAGGCGGAAAGGTAGCCTTATGCAATGTAGGAGATGCAGATAGAGGTAGAGCTTAACCTCGAAAGGCAGAAAGGTAGCCTTATGCAATGTAGAAAATGCAGATGGAGACAGAGCTTAGTCTCGGAAGGCAAAAAGGTAGCCTTATGCAATGTAGAAGATGCAGATGGAGGTAGAGCTTAGCCTCGGAAGGCAAAAAGGTAGCCTTATGCAATGAAAAAGATGTAGATGGAGATAGAGCTTAGTCTCAGAAGGCATAAAGGTAGCCTTATGCAATGCAGAAAATGCTGATGGAGACAGAGCTTAGTTTCGGAAGGCATAAAGGTAGCCTTATGCAATGCAGAGAAATGCAGCTGGAGGAAGAGCTTAATCTCGGAAGGCAGAAAGGTAGCCTTATGGATTGTAGGGAAATGCAGATAGAGGTAGAGATTAACCTCGGAAGGCAGAAAGGTAGCCTTATGCAATGCAGAAAATAAAAGGCGAATAGTAATGAAATCTCTTAGTTGATAGATGATAGCTGATAGCTGATTGCTATATTGTGGCTACTGTGGTTGTCGTGTACGGATAGAAACTGTAAATAGGTAATGATACCGAGAGTTGTGTTCCCGGGAAGTATGAGTGTATAGATATATCTGATGTTTTTATGACTTGAGTGCCTGCATCCAAAGAAAAATCATGAGTTTTGTAAGGGTGGAAGGTTAGTTCGTTTCCCCATGAGCTTCACTTGTCCTGCTTGGCGTTGTGTATCATTGAGGTAGCGTCACTAAACAAAGCAATTTTGATACCAGGCATGCATGATTTAGATAAAATGTAACATAAATATATAATTTAAAATAGTTTTCCTTAGATGAACCGACGAATATGACGTGGTTTAAGACACTGCAACCTCTCTCGCTCCGGAATTTTGAGGGTCCTCCTTAAAATTCTGCCCCAGTTTAATGGGCTGGTGCTTTTGACGGCTGCGTACGATAAATGGTTGAAATCATCTTCGGAATTTTGAGGGTCCTCCTCAAAATTCTGACCCAATTTCCAATAGCGAGGGGAAATGAAAATTTTATTGAATTGTGACCGAACCCATAGGGCTGCCTACGTATCCCCTCTTAAATAGGAATTAGGTCAGGCGTAGTTCAAATATATTATACAGAAAATCGTAAGAGTTACACATAATATCGCTTCACTGCATCTGAATTGATCGGCTTCGGCCAAACTTCACCGTCCATTTCTGTAAGTATGAGGGCTCCTCTAGTTAGAACCCGGTGAACAATGTATGGACCCTGCCAGTTGGGAGAGAACTTTCCTTTGGCTTCATCTTGATGCGGGAAAATCTTCATTAACACCAGCTGTCCCAGTATAAACTGTCTCGGCTTGACTCTTTTGTTGAAGTCTCTGGACATTCTGTTCTGATAAAGTTGACCATGGCAAACTACATTCATTCTTTTCCCATCTATAAGAGCTAACTGCTTGTAGAGACTCTTTACCCATTCCGCATTGTCAAGTTCTGCTTCCTGTATGATTCTCAAAGAGGGAATTTCTACCTCGGCGGGAATGACTGCTTCCGTACCATAAACCAACATATAGGGACTTGCCCCGGTTAATGTGCGAATTGTGGTGCGGTATCCCAATAAAGCAAATGATAACTTCTCATGCGACTGCTTATGCTTCTCTATCATCTTCCTTAGTATCATCTTGATATTCTTATTGGTGGCTTCTACAGATCCATTCATCTGAGGTCTATAAGCTGTAGAATTCTTGTGTTTGATCTTGAAGGTTTCACACATGGCTTTCATTAGGTCGCTATTGAGATTGGAACCATTATCAATGATGATTGACTCTGGAATTCCGAACCGATAAACAATATGGTCGCGGACAAAATCTGCTACCACTTTCTTAGTCACTACTTTGTATGATGTTGCTTCAACCCATTTGGTGAAATAATGAATTGCCACTAGAATGAACCTTTGCCTATTTAATGCAGCAGGCTCGATAGGTGCGATAACATCCATTCCCCAAGAAGCAAATGGCCATGGTGAGCTTGCTGCAGTAAGCTCGTTTGGAGGCACCTATATCATGTCTACATGTATTTGACAGCAATGGCATTTTCGGACATACTGGATGCAGTCCGTTTTCATAGTCATCCAAAAATAACCAGCTCGGAGTATTTTCTTGGCTAAGACAAAGCCGTTCATATGTGGACCACAGGTCCCTGCATGAATTTCTTCCAATAGCCTGGATGCTTCCTTTGCGTCGACACACCTTAGTAATCCTAAATCAGGAGTCCTCTTATACAGGATTTCTCCGCTATGAAAGAAGTTCTTAGATAATCTTCAAAGTTTGCGCTTCTGAGTAGGATTTGCAAGTTCTGGATATTCTCCCTTCGTCAAATATTCCTTGATATCATGAAACCAAGGTTTTCCGTCTGCTTCTTCTTCTACATGAGCACAGTAAGCTGGCTGATCATAGATCTTTACCGGAATAGGATCAATGAAGTTCTTGTTTGGGTATTGTATCATGGACGATAGGGTAGCCAATGCATCAGCAAACTCATTCTGAACTCTGGGAACATGTTGGAACTCTGTCTTTGTGAACCTCTACCTCAACTCCTGTACATGATGCAGATAAGGGAGTATCTTGGAGTTCTTGGTTGCCCATTCTTCTCGGACCTGATGTATAAGCAGGTTTGCATCTCCGATCACTAGCAATTCCTGAATGTTTATGTCAATGGCCAGCTTGAACCCTAAGATGTAGGCTTCGTACTCGGCCATGTTATTGGTGCACGGGAACCTGAGCTTGGCAGACACAAGATAATGATGGTCGGTTTCTAATACTAGGACCGCTCCTATGCCAACTCCTTTAAAGTTTGCTGCTCCGTCGAAAAACATTCTCCAACCATCATAGGATTCTGCAATATCTTCCCCTATGAAAGATACCTATTCATTAGGAAAATACATCTTTAGAGGCTCGTATTCTCCATCCACGAGTTTTTCAGCAAGATGATCTGCCAGTGCTTGTCCTTTCATTGCTTTCTAAGTCACGTAAATAATGTCGAATTCACTCAGCAGAATTTGCCACTTGGCTAGCTTGCCAGTGGGCATGGGCTTCTGAAAGATGTACTTCAAAGGATCCATTCTTGATATGAGATAAGTAGTATAGGCACAGAAATAGCGCCTCAACTTCTGAGCTACCCAAGTCAGAGCATAATAGGTGCTTTCCAATAGAGAATACCGGGCCTCTTACAGGGTGAACTTCTTGCTGAGGTAATAGATGGCCTGCTCCTTTCTTCCTGTTTCATCATGCTGCCCCAGAACACAACTGAAAGCTCCATCCAATACTGGAAGGTAGAGTAATAGAGGTCTACCTGGCTTGGGCGGGACCAAAACAGGCAGCGTTGACAGGTATTCCTTGATTCTGTCAAAGGTTTCTAACAATCATCAGTCCATTTGGTAGCAGCATCCTTCTTCAACATCTTAAAGATTGGCTCACAAATGACAGTGGATTGAGATATGAATCAGATGATGTAGTTAAGTCTTCCCAAGAAACTCATAACCTCTTTCTTGTTCTTCGATGGTGGCAATTCATAGATGGCTTTGACCTTTGACGGGTCCAGTTCTATTCCTCGGCAACTCACAATGAACCCAAGTAGTTTTCTAGTAGGAACCCTGAATGCACACTTGGCGGGATCTTCCTCAAGTTGTACCTTCTTAGTCAATTGAAGAACTTCCTCAGATCTTCTATGTGGTCAGTGTCTCTCTTGGATTTAATGATGACGTCGTCTACATACACCTCGATCTCTTTGTGTATCATGTCATGGAAACTAGTAGTCATGGCCCTCATATAGGTGGCCCCAGCATTGTTTAACCCAAACAACATCATCTTCTAACAATACATCCTCCACGGTGTAATGAAATCCATTTTCTCCGCGTCTTCCTCATCCATCCATATCTGATGATACCTAGCAAAACAATGAGCGAACAACTGCAGTTCATGCTTGGCATAGTTGTCAATTAGAATGTGTATGTTCAGCAAGGGGAAGTCATCTTTCGGACTGGCCCGGTTGAGATCTCGATAGTCAACACAGACTCTAACCTTCCCGTCCTTCTTCGGCACTGGCACAATATTGGCTTAACATGTTGGATACTCTACTACCCTAAGAACCTTGGCTTTGACTTGCTTGGTGACTTCTTCCTTGATTTTCAAACTCATGTCAGGTTTGAACTTCCGGAGCTTCTGTTTTACTGGTGGACATGTCGGATCGGTTGGCAGTTTGTGAGCTACAATAGATGTGTTGAGACCAGTCATGTCATCAAAAGACTAGGCAAATATGTCCTCACATTCCCTTAGAAATTTCGTGTACTCTTTCTTTACTGATGGTGACAGATGAACACTGATGCGCGTTTCTTTGACATTTTCTGCATCTCCCAGGTTGACAATCTCAGTTTCGTCCAGGTTAGACTTAGGTCTGTTCTCAAAATTCTCAACCTCTTTAACAACCTCTTCTGGTATATCATCTTCTTGTGAGTCTATGTCCGTTTGTTGCATTGTCTCGTTGCATGTCACAATCGTCGGTTCATCAAGATAAGTAATAGTAATGTTATGTAAATAAAGTAAACGATAAAAAGTAATAAGAGTAAGATTTATAAGAAACTGAAATGCTTTGATAAATTTCATAATTGTTTTGAACATTGGAGCTCTTATTTCAATATTAAAAATGCGGAAAGAAAGTCAACTAGCGAAAAATAAAGATAATGCATGGTGCTTTGTTCAGCCTTGCTACCCCGAAGCTTTCCAGGCACTGGTGGTTCTGATGGACCAATTGTTCAGGCGTGCTCCTCGGCTCACAGCTTGTATAGAAGGGGCTTCCTCCCCCTCCTCCTGGAAAATGACACAATAGTCCATATTATCATCTTCCAAAAACAAATTCCTCATCGCTGTCAGTGCTTCGTCTTCTTCTGACCTATATATGACTTCGGCTGGAAGGAAGGTCTGCTCTAAGTGAGGTATATGATGCTCCAGCGGGTAGTAGGGACTACTCCATAGTGGAGACCAGTGTTTGAACTCCTCCCAAGTGTATTCATATCCCTAACCGAAAGTGGTACCGTGTTTCTTCAACTTGATTGGCTTAGCCATTCCTTGGAGATTCTTGCCAAGTCCCTTGCCAGGTTCGTATCCACTCCAATTCAGTATACTTTCAATTTTGTTATCCCACCATTTATCCTTGTCCACGACGTTGACTCGCTCAATGTGATGGTAGGTTTCTCTTCCTATCTTCCTATTTCCTCCGATTGCTGGGATGGTCTAGCGATTGTATATGGGATTGCTGCTGTCGCTGTGAATAATTACCTCTTGGTGATTCCACTCGAATTTCACTGCTTGATGTAGGGTTGATGATACAGCCGCAGCAGCATGGATCCAAAGCCGTCCCAATAGCAAGTTGTAAGATGCTGGGACATCTATTACTTGAAAATCAACGTCGAACCAAGTCAGTCCCATTTGCAGACACCAACTGATTTCCCCAATAGTGGACCTTTGGGATCCATCGAAAGCTTTGTCAGTGATGGCTCCATCCTTGATCTCATGTAGGCTCTTTCCCAATGTTCTGAGAGTCACCAATGGACAAATATTGAGGCTGGACCCTCTGTCAATCAGGATTCTGGTGATGAAATAATCTTCGTACTGCACAGTGATGTGCAATGCCTTGTTGTGGCTTATCTCTTCAGGTGGCAGCTCATCTTCGTGGAAAGTGATTTTGTGACTCTCCAATACTTTCCCTACCATGTTTGTCATTTCTCCTCCAGTTATGTTGTTGGGCACATATGCCTTGCTCAGCACCTTCAATAATGCATTCTTATGTGCGTCAGAGCTTTGTAGCAAAGCCAAGATAGAGATCTGGGCTAGCATTTTGTTCAACTGATCAATGACCGAATACTCTTTGGCTCGTATCTTCCTCCAGAGATCATCAGGCCTAGTTTCAGTGACTTCGTCCAGAGGCCTGCTTACTGGACTCAGCTAGATGTTCTGGAGTATAAACCATGCCGGTTCTTATCATATCCTGTGCTGCAATTGCTTCTCCGGATTTGGTTTTCCCTTTCCTTCTCGCCTCAGCAGTGCAATCCCACGGTATGGCCTTTGGGTGGAATGGTGTTATGGCTATCATGGCCGCCGGAATGGGCACCCTTTCCTTGGGAGGTAATATAGCAACCTCAAATGGTACAGGGGCCTTTGGGGACCCAAACTCGACCTCAATAGGCCTTGGCGTCTTTGCAGATAAAGGTGCTTCGAACTTAAGTGGTATAGACATGTTCACTTTGGCATCTCCAGAAGGTTGTATCTGGACCACAAATGGGTTAAGGGTGACTGTTGGTTTCTTTGGCTCATCACCTTCAACGATCAATCCAATCGACCCTTTGGGGTCCCAATCGTCTTCTATCTCAATCATGTGAACACCTCCACCCTTGTGGTCTGGTAGAGGGTTGTTACGGACATTCAAAGTAGGCTCCTTTGCCACAATAATCTTTTTGTCAATTAAAGCTTGGATCTTATCCTTTAGAGAGCATCACTCATCAATGGTATGCCCCTTCATGCCGGAATGGTATGCACAGGTTTTTTTTGGGTTGACCCATTGGGAGGGGGGTTCGGGGTTTATGGCAGGGATAGGGGTGACGTAACCAGCAGCTTTGACCCTTTCATACAGCTGGTCGATAGGTTCAGCAAAGGCGGTATACTGGTTAGGGGGTCTGCGGTCGAAGTTTGGTTGGGGTCTAGGGAAATTTTGGCGAGGGGGAGGTGATTGATAGTGGGCTTGTTGGGTGTTGTAGGCTTGGTCGACAGGTGCGGGTTGAGAGTATCTGGGCGAAGTGGGCTGATATGTGAGAGGTGGAGATGATTGGTAAGTAGGCGGTGGAGCTTGGTAAGAGGGCAAGTGTGCTTGGTAATTTGGGGTAGGCTGATATGTGAGTGGAGGTAATGGGTAGGTTTGGTATTTGATTGGGGACTTTGTTCTCTGTGTAACCATCACGACACTCACATCCCTTTTCTTGGATGTGCCACCAGACTATAGAGCCTTGTTAGTGGCCTGTAATTCTTCAAAGTT
The DNA here is from genome assembly GCF_000715075.1 of Nicotiana tabacum. Lineage (NCBI taxonomy): Eukaryota > Viridiplantae > Streptophyta > Magnoliopsida > Solanales > Solanaceae > Nicotiana > Nicotiana tabacum. The sequence continues at coordinate 26,096,017 of NC_134082.1, read as the reverse complement.
TGTGACCATACCACTTTTAATACTTCCTCGATCCTTTCTCCTAGCTTAATGATGTCGGAAAATTTCTGGCCTTCAATCAACATTAACCTCTCATAATATTGCCGGTGTTGAGCCCGGACGAAAAAACTATTCATTTATTCTTCTCCGTAGGTTTCTTCTTTAAGTTTTGGATGTAGAATACATCTGGTGCATTCTCCGTGTTGAATCTGAATCTGTCCATGAAATCGGACGCCATACCCACCCAATTCGGCAATTTCTTCAGGTCTTGGATAATGTACCAAGCTAGAGCATCCCCTTTCAGACTTCTCATAAAGAGCTTCATGCGAATCTTTTCATCCTTTCCTACTCTGACCAGCTTGTCGCAGTATGCCCTCAAATGAACTCTGTTATCCCCGGTACCATTGAACATTTCGAACTTGGGAGGTTTGTACCCCTCAGGCAGTTCGACATCTGGCTGAATGCAAAGGTCTTCGTAATGCAATCCCTCGATCCCCTTGCTTCCTTCAACACGCTGAACTCGGCTAGTCAATTTCTTGAGTTCTGCGACCAGATTCCTGATAAGAGAGTCTTTGTCATCAGACTCATGTGTTCTTGAAATAGGTTGAGTATAGTGTGGTATGGTTTCCACATAGATGGGGGTGTTGTGGAGATGATCATTAGTGGAGTTTAGTGGTTCAGGGATGAGCAGTGGGGTGTTGTTTGAAGTGTGGCATGTGTTGCAGTGGTGATGGGAAGCCGGTTGGTTTTGTGATTTCGGGATGTTTTGTGGAGGTGTGGGGTTTTGAATGTTGGGAAAGTTGACTTCCGGGATGGTGAGGGAAAACAACAAGCTTGCCAAGTTCCGAACTTGGTCCAGTTCTTCCTGAAATTTCAACAACTTTTGCTCGAGCTAGGAGGCACTTTCATTGGAAACCTGAATACTCTGAGGAACCTCTACCCTTTCAACTGAGTTCTCCTTTCTGATGTTGCTCAAATCTTCCATTTTTCCCTTGTTCTTGTTTTTGATAGGACTCGGAGAAGGAGGAGGCGGAGGGCCCTTAGATCTTGTGGAGCATGATGACGATGACAGAGTGCACGAACTAACCTTTGGGGAGGGGAATAAAACAAAAAAAAACAAAGGTAGCAAGTTAGTGCGGGTTGTAAGAAAAAGATGTTTCGATATTTAAACACATAGTGCGAAAATATAATTCGTGTCCTAATTTGGGAGCCTGGTTGTGCCCGAGGTAGGCCTAGCGACAAGTTGATTTGGAGAACTTACAATGCTAAATGCCTCATTTTATTGATAAAAATAAGATGAATCTTAAAACGACACTAAAATAGAAGAAAATAAAATGTCACTAATGGCCATTGGCCTTATTACATTCTTAAAGCAAAAGAAAAGACTCGTAGCTACTTGGTCCCAAAAGGACCTTCTTCAGGTTGAATGTTTTCGTTGATCAGATCCTCCAGCTCGCGCAGATTTTCTAGTAAAAATGCCTTCGCCAGGGGTTCTCCTTTGCCTTTCTCAGCGTTTTGACAGTCGGTGACCCTTTTCCTCACTTTCCCTTCGAACTCCAACAGACTGAATTCCAGATATTTTAGCTTCTCACTAGCCCTGGTGACTCTCTCTTTCCATTCGTTGATTTGGTTACTTGATGGGAGGTTCCTCTACCAGGTCAGCAAGAGTGAGGGTACGTTGACCATACCAAAGTTGAGAACTTTGTTATTCATTTCTGCAAAACAAAAGGGTGAGGCCATACTCCTGACAGATTCAGCTATTAAATATCAACAATTAGCATGAGCAGCATTTAGTTCTCCAAATAAATACACAGACATGGTAGCGTCCTTTTGGGTTTCCAGGAAACCCAGTGGACTTTGGACAAGGCTATCTTAAAGAGTCATTATGCGGACAGCATAATGGACTCGACTAGGTTTGACAGTGATGCATGCACAATTGAACAAAGTAAGGATTCTATGGGTATTAGACCGGTACCTTTGAGCGGACAACTCAAGAGGGAAAGGCACGGAACCGTCGACTGCACCGCTGATCGACTGGTTTTACCGCAAATACGCCTTTGCCAAATTTAGGGGTGATAATATTGGAAGGGCGCAACCACTCATTATAAGCGTTGCTATGGTATTTTGTTTGGCACGAGTGGAATATGATGTTGAATATGCAATTACAAGAATGAAACAAGTTGTCACGTATTTGCACGTTCATAAAGTAATGATTACAATAATTGCTCATAATTACAACGGCATTGAAGGAAAGCGGTAAAAGAAAGCATTAAAGAAAAGAAACAAAGAGCCAAGTCAGTTTCATAGCAGAAAAAAGGTAAAGCCATTAAATAAAGGTAATAAAGAAGCAGTGAAGTCACAAGTAACATGATATGGTAAAAGCCTAAATAAGTCCCCAGCAGAGTCGCCATGTTGTCGCGCCTCCTTTTTATAAGGCGAAATCTGGTTCATGACATTTGGAAGGACAACTCGTTCCCTCTTGGGAATTGGGTTTTTTGGGTTGAAGAGTCGCCACCTAATGATTAAAGTGCATTAGGATACTAAAGAAGAGTTCAAGTTGGAAAACCAGAGTTCAGGTAAGGGCTAGAAATTATCTCGAGGGGAAGGTGTTAGGAACCCCCCAAGATCCCTAGTGTGGTTTCCGGCCATGTTACAATTGTGACTTTAACTAACAAGTAAGCAAATAAAGGTATCAAATAGAAGGGGATTTACACATAATGTTGCAAGTGAATTGAAAGTTTGAAGAAAGATAAAGAAAACATAAATTTTAAGCAAATAGTCTGGACAGTTAAAAAAGGGATAACGAGTAAAGGGGAAGGGGTCCTAGGTTTACAAACAATACGGATCACATCAATGCAATACCTGGTAATCACTCCTCAGAAGAGGGGTCGCACGTGGTATTAGCGCACCGGTCAACATGTCCATATCTACCCTTTTGCACCCCGATAAGGTATTAAACGCGGAATAGTGTCGTTACTTATTGTATGCTATTACCATCCCGATCCTATCAATCCCGGAGGCATTTGGGACTACAAGTCCTAAAGGGAGGAGGTTGGGGCTTTTCAGAGTTTTAAAAGGACAAAATTCTAATGCGACAAACAAAACACATAAGCAAGTAGGGGGAAACAAATAGCAGTTTAAGGGCTTAAATCAGCCTCATTACTTAAAGGAGCAAATTATATAGCATTGTCTTCAAATATTGGTTATAATCTGAATTAAATTTAAAGCATTAGGACATGCAACTTCATCACATATTTCTCAGATGAGGACCCCATAGTTAAACAATTACCTAATGCTTGCCTAGGTGGAAGTATACTGATTTTAAAGAAGGGTTACTGATTTTAGAACCTATAGGCATGATTTCTAAGCGTTATTGATTTTGAAAAGATTATGTAAGTGCAGGAGCCCTATAGGCATGGTATCTAGAATGAAGTTGATTATTATTAAACCAATGATTGTTTGCCTAACAACAGATGTATATGCAGAAATGCAGAAACAAAACTATAGTCATGATTTCTATATGCAGAAACTTATAGGCATGGTTTCTAATGCAGTAATGAAACAACTTATAGGCAAGATTTTATGTGTAATGCATAGCTTATAGGGAGGATTTCTAAATGCATAAGTCTAGAAACATATACATAATTTCTATATGCAGAAACTTATAGGCATGGTTTCTAATGTAATAATGAGATGACCTATAGGCAGGAGTACTATATGATATGCATAAATGCAGAATTGTAAATAGCAATCCCTATGAGCATGCTGTCTACCCATATGCATACATAAATGACCCTCCCTTTTTTCATTAGAACCCGATAGTTATTACAAATTATTACAAACCCGAATAAATCAAAAAAAAAAATACATCAGAACTTCCAGCTGCAACCAAACAGCCTAATTCAGACTCAAGGTCTAGAAATATGAGATAAATCAACTTCCAGGATCCGTTTTCCAAAATCCCTTCTCATATCTGGGATGTGTCAAAGTTCCCAAGAGTCTCAAAGGGACTCAGGGCAGTGCTTACACCCCAAACACATTGCAGAATTAGATTATAGTACAGTGTGGAAGAGTCAACTCTCAAATGTCCAAGTTCAAAGGGAACTCAGGGTCCCAAAGCATGGCTCATAAGAGGGACAAAACTTAGAATCTAAGAGTAAGTGTATGGGCATAGATGGGAAATAGGGAAGGCCATGGCCGGCTTGTGGTCATGCCCAGCAATTTAAGAGTACTCGCACACCCCTGACCAGCCTGTCAGCCAAAATTGCGAGTTAGGATCCATTGAGGATCAGGTTTGGACCTGGGCAGTAATTTGGATACTGCCAGGCCATGAACCTTATCTCAAACACATAGATGGGAATAGGGGTAGGGATTCATAAAAGAAAACAGATGCAAGGAAAGAACACACATAGTTAACATTAATCATGAACAACAAAGTAAACAGGATTGCAAAAAACTGTAAATAAAAACATAGGGGTGATGCAGGAAAGCTAAATTAGAACATACCAATTTCAGGGAAAACAAACAAGTAAAAGTAGCCTTGAAAAAGCCAAGTTCCAAGTAAAAATTCCAAAAGATCCTAGAAAAGAGCAGAATGTTGTAAGATATTGAACTCAACGCAATAAAGTGTGTAAGTAAGTTGAATGTATTGATCTAAAAGTTCGAGGTATTGAACTCGAAGTGGTCTTAAAAGTGCAGAAGGGTAGTCCATTTTATAGTGCAGAGAAACAAGTAAGAAAGGCAAGGAAATATCATTGAAATCAATCTCCCTTTGGTTAAGGGATTCTGATTCCAACGGGTAAAAGCCAGTTAAGGAAATAAATTTTAATTAAAACCTTTCAAAGTAGCACAAAAGGGGTAAATACACAGAAGTTATTTAAGGAAAACCATCAATGGTACACGGTTTGTGCCAAATATGGCAAGGAAATCAATCAAACAACCATGAAACCAAAATTACAGGTTCAATTCGAATGAACCAAGTCAAAAAAGGTAAAGGAGGTTCAATCAAAGAAAAATCAGTGACAATTCGTCAGCCTTATTAAAAGGATTTCAAAATCAATCAATCAGTTGGTAAAAACCTTTTGAAAGAGAAATTTCACATATATAAAGCGTATCAATCAAACAATAGGAATCATCAGGTTACTCAGAAAAAGAGTCTAACATTCAAAGCCTTAAAGTCACAAACAAAAGGGAATCGAGTTCAGTTACAGACTCATAGTGAGTCTGAAAGCCTAGGGTCCCAAAGTGGAACCTTAATATCTCTTGCCAACGAAAACCCTAAATCCTAGGGTTTCGAATTGAGTCAGACATAGAGGTGAGAGAGTAGGTCATTGAAAGAGGCTCGGAAGTCTCTTCCAAACACTTTATGAGAAACAAACATACATGATAGAAAGAACTGATTCAAGGTCATGAGAACATGTTTGAGAAAACTCGGAGTTTAAACAAGTTCAGAAGAAAGAGATGATACGAGCTTAAACAAAAGCAAGTGAAATATGCTTAGCAAGAACACAAACAGAGTTAAATAAAGTGAACAAAATCAAAGGACTCAACCATAAACACGTATAGCAAAGAATAAGGATTAACAACACGGATTAACATATAAGTACAGGAATAACAACAAAAGTAGAAGAATCTTGCATAATAGAAAGGAAATAAGAGAGCAAACGCAAGCATAGTAGAAAAGAAATCATACGAGTATAACATAGGTAAACACACATGAAGAAAGAATAGAAAGAATCGGAACGATATTGAAGAAACTTTTTCAGAAACCCTAAAATTTAAACTGAGCGATTTTAAAATTTTTTTTTGGGGAAAACCCTTTTAAAATGTCAAGTAAAGCCCACACATATCACAAATCTAAGAAAAATAGGCGAGTACAGAGCCTCAGATGGCTTAGAGTTGCAGAGAAAACCCTAGAAATGAGAAAGGTCTTGAGGAAAGTCAGATCCTGAGTCGAAAAGACTCGTATTGCTTGAACATGTTGGGGTAATGCCCGGAGAAGCCATAAATCTACAGATCTGAGAAGGATCTGAAGAGAGCCATTGAAGTTGGGCTTCCAAACCTTGAATAGTTTAGGTCTGATGGTGAGAAAGGATGAGTACAGACCATCCATGGCCGGAGACGCCACGGATTCCGGTGGAAACATGGTGAGATAAGGTAGGAGACGATTAGGGTTTCAGAGAGGCTCGAGAGGATTTGAGAGATGAAGGGGTTCAAACGAGATATCTCAGGTGAAATGAATTAGGTCAAGGGGGGTTTGGGAATTAAAAAAGGAAAGGGTGAATTACGGCCGTTGATCAAAATGATCAACGACCTGGATAAAAGGGGAGCCGCGTGGGTTTATTTAATTGGGTCAGGGGTCGGGTAATTTGGGGATTGGGCTGGTTTCATTTGGGGGCGGGATTGGGTCAAATTGAGGGCCAAAATTGAAAGGTGAAAGGGCTGTAGTTGAAATAGAAATGGCATAGTGTTAAATAGCATATTTTCCCTTTTTATTTTATAAAAATAGTAATATTAATTTTAAAAGTAAACTAAAAACACTGAGCCAACAAATACTATATAAATATTAATTTAAAATACTGGAAATAATTTTATAATTATAAAATGTTACTAATCGTGAAATAGGCTATAATTGCAATTACATGCAATTTAGCTTAAAAATACCAAATAGATTTGTAAAAATATACAAAAATCACCTTAATTATATTTTGGTGTTAATTTTACAATAAAATGAGTTATTCACCAAAATGATAATCTTGAGAATAATTATTGGATTTTGTACTGCTAAAAATAGACAGTAAATTGATTTTAAAATCTTAAAAATTAGGAAAAAATACCAAAACTCTTGGGCATGCTTATATATGTATGTACATACTATTTTGAAAGTATTTTGTATATAAAAATACATAGGAAAAAATTGGGTATCAACAATGGCGGCGCACTTCCCAGTCCCGGTGATACAACTATGTTTTGATTTTCGTATTTCGGTCGATGTGGCAATCGTTGTTGCCGTATCCTCATATCATCTGCCCAGTGTTAGAACGCAAAGAATACAAATTGGAAGACTAGAAGTTTTGCACCTTCGAGGACTTCCACTAATGAATTGCTAGATAATCTTCAGTTCGGCAACAAACTTCACTTCCCCTTAGAAATTTATGCTATCGAGCCAAAGACTATCAAACACTCCCCTAGTGGTTTGCACTTGTGAACGATTGGGTAATCTTTGTTCGATAGTGTTTAACTTGAAAATGGTAACTACAATTATATTTGATTTTGTGGTTCTAAAAATATGTGATTTATCTTAATACTAGTTGCAAAGCAATAGATGCTAAGTGTAAGTGAAGAAAATAAGAAATGCAAACCAATAGAGCTACAACGCTGGGCCTCGAGCTGGCTGGTGTAGGGCCTCGAGGTCTAAACGGGCTAATAGCAATGAGAAATTAATGAAAGATCAATGATAATGAGGGCCTCCAAGATGGCCTTTTGCGGTTAATAATGAGCAATAAATGAAGAACAATAAATGAACAATGAAAGAATAAGCGATAAATATGCAGAACAATTATTTATGCAAAGAGCAGAAAATGTTGTATTGTATTCAATGTGTTGTGTAATAATTTGAATCCCTTTACAAGATGACAAGGGTCCCCTTTATATATGAAGGGGAATCCCAACATAGTACATATCTGATAAATGACGGAGAAATTCTACTAGTACAGTTGTATAACAACTCAGTACATATTTGTACTATTCTTGCAGACTCTGTCAGTCCTTATTATGTGCCCTCGAGGGTTTACCGCCTTTATATAATGGACATTGACTTTTATACTACCTCGAGGTACGTCACCGCGAATCTTCAACGTACCCTGCCGAGGCGACTACTTCGAGGACGGGCCTTGGACTATGCTTTGATCCCACCGAGATTGGGCTTGAGCTGCGACGGAAGCCTTATATCGGTCTTCCCAGATTTTGATCGTATACATATAGTCCCCGTAATTTTTAGAATAGGATGATATTAAACGACTATAATCTTGATTTTCTCGAGCGTCTCATGATGATGGCGTGCTCGTGATGCAAGCATTCGAGGCGATTGGAACATCCCGTCGGTTCGTCTCCCTAGAAGCATTGAATACACTGCTGGTTCATTTTCCCAAAAGCGGTGATTGCGCCGACGATCTGTTTCCCTAAAAGCATTAATTGCGTCGTTGATACGTTTCCCCAAAGGCATTGATTGCGTCGTCGGTTGCGTTGCTGCCTCTCTATAAATGGGGGATTGCTTGAGTCAAGTCTTCACTCAGTCTTTCTTTAACAGCTTTTAGCCCTTTCCTTCTCTACATCCTTCTCCTAACTCCTGTTTATATGGTTCAAACCCGTGACCGTAAGGTGACACGGCAACAACTTTGTCAGTTATGCCACGGCTCTTTTTCAAAGCTTTTCCCTACTGAGTGGGATTATGCTGGTTTGTTGTTGTTGTTGCTATTGTTGTTCCGAAATAATGAGAGAGAGGCCTCAAATTCTTCCGCATCAGAAGACATATGGACTGTAAACTGCTGCTCATATCTCTTAACTTCAACCTGGTGTGGCGCTTCACTCCTCTTTCTTTCCATGGAGTGAGATGTTGCCGTCTACTAACTTTTGCATCCCACCCCGGTGCAATTTCCCAAGAAGTGGATTCATAATAGTAGTTCTAACGAGACCCAAACTTGCCAAATTTTCCACCAGGCCACAAATTTCCTTGCTTGATAAAAGCTTTTGCTCTTTGATAGTCTATAGCCTCTTCCTCATCTATTGCTGCTTCGGAGAAGCTTCTCGGAAACAACGCTCTAAAGTTCAGAATGAGGTCCTCGAGGAAACAGTTCTTGAAGATGTCGTTCCCAAGGATATACCCTCAAAAGTAGATTAGACTTTTCAACTGTTGTTCTTGCTTTTTTGTTTTTGTATAAGGACCATTCGTGGGTCTTTGTAATTGTCTTTCATTAATATAAGAGTTTCTTTATTTTGCCTTCAATTTGGGTTGAACTCCATTTCACCTTCGTTGGTGATAAAACCAAATGTGTGACTTTATCGATCGGTCTGAATACTGGACCTGGTCATAATAACCCTTAGGTTATTAATTGGTTAACATGACATTCCTTGGAGCTTTCTGTTGTCCTTTAGACTAAGCCTTGACTCATTTGATGTGAACTTGGTTCGTCAGGACTTTTGGGCCTGAACTAAGTTATAGCAGGGTGTCGATGTTTCCAAATAAAGCCTAGCCCTTTTAGGCCTCGCTAATAGACCTCAAGTGGTAAGATTCTCGAGCTAAAGCCGCTCTTAGATTTCGCAACCCCCATTTGCTTGATCATCTGAAAATAAAGATAGCCCTTAGGCCTTTACAAATAGTCACCGATGGAGAGTTTGCTCGAACTCGGGCAGCCCCTAATTTGAGAAAACATTTGTTCAAACTTACAGTAAAGATAGCTCTAAGGCCTTATAAATAGTCCCCGAGCGAGAACTGGCTCGAACTCAGGTAGCCCGGGGGCTACAAAATTGAGTAAGCATTCGCTCGAACTCGAGAGAAAGAGTAGCCCTGAGGCTTTATAAATAGTCCCCGGGCGAGAACCGGCTCGAACTTGGGTAGCCCGGGGGCTAAATAATCAAGTAAGTGTTCGCTCGAACTTGAGATAAAGAGTAGCCCTGAGGCTTTATAAATAGTCCCGAGCGAGAATTGGCTCGAACCCGGGTAGCCCGGGGGCTATAAAATCGTGTGAGCGTTCGCTCGAACTTGAGAGAAAAAAGTAGCCCTGAGGCTTTATACATAGTCCCTGAGCTAGAACTGGCTCGAACTCAGGTAGCCCGGGGGCTAAATAATCGAGTGAATGACTACTCGAGCCACACTCGTAGATTGTTCTCAATAGTTTTTGACAATCCGATTCCCGATGCTTTGTTCTGATGCCAACATCTTTACGTAAGCGATTAAAGTGACTGAAGGGTTGCTTTAGCACGATTCTCAAAATCATTAATTGTAGGAGGCCAATGGTCGGCCTTTTGGCTTCCTCCGTACATTCAAACGATCTTTATAAATAGATAAAACCTCAAAACTTTGCCGATATTACTCCCTTAGTGTTCCCAAGATTTAATTTAGCCCCTTTCAATTCCCTTGAACTCTCCCTTTTCTTTTCTAGCGAGGATTTCCATTTTCTCGGATCCATCGCTTTATAAATGGCAAAGACCTCTAAAACTCTTCCTTAAAAGGAAAAAGCTTCACCGTCTTCTCGGACGACTAAAGGTAAACCGGTAGTTCTTCCTAGTATCGAGGAGTGTACTCCCTGGCCTTGTGATACATCTTCTAATTTCCAAGTTGAAAACCTCTACTCTGTTCCAGAGCGATGTGAACCCATATCTCGATATATCAGTTTAATAACTGAAATCGAGAAGGTGAAGGGAGAATGTTGTTGGGGGATGACAGTGCAAGTCGAGATTCCTTCGTGAGGAGAAGACATAACTAATCATAAGGCCAGTTTTCTCAGTGTATACACATATCCTTTAACCCTAGGCCCGTTGGAAGCCTTTTTACCATCTATAGACCCAGTAATCCTCGATTTCTGCAGTCAATATCATGTGACACTTGGACAAATCTATCCATCATTCTGGCGCATTATTTATATGATTAGGTATTTCTCAAACATGGTTGAGGGGATTCCCTTCACCCTCGACAATCTAATTAGACTGTATAGACCCCCACTCTACCGCGGTGGCCTGATTAAGCTAAATAGTCGATCCCCGAAAGCCTTTTTTGCTAGCATTGATAAAGGCAAGGATCGAGGGTGGATGAGGCGCTTTGTCCGAGTTAGGACCTCCGACCTGATCCCTGCTGAGAGAATGACATTCCCCGGGAAATGGAATATAAATCGTAAGTAAACATGTTCCGTTGATCAGATACCTTTTCTTGACTTTGAATTAACTTTCTTTGATGATACAGCTGTTGAGTGGTACCCCGGTGCTGCCAACGATCTCTCGGACTGGGTGAGTTTTTATCTCTGTTCAAACCTGAGTTCTTTGAGAGAAGATATCTTTCGCTAGTATTCTCACCTTTTGTGCTTATGCAGGCCTTTGAGAGGCCGTTTTGATGAGGCAACCCTAGCTTGGGGAAGAAGATAACCTGAGGCTTTCTAAGGAGAAAGAGAGAAAGAAGAAATCCCCAGCCAGGTCCCCAAAGCCAAAAAAGGTTAAAGTTCAAAAGCCCGAAGCCGATTCAGTGGCCCAACTCGGGAGGCGGCCGAAAGTCTTTATGCTGAGGGATAAGAGAGCGATGACTGCCCACTGATACTTAGGGGGAGAAGAAGTGTTGCTGCCTCGAAGGCTGCTGAGGTAGTCTTGACCCGAACTGAGGGGTTAGAAGAAATCCCCGGCCGACCATTGACCAAAACATATAAGGTGTCGAGGAGCATCTGGTCGATGAACTAGAAGAAACTAGTAGTGAAGACCCTCATAGGAGGGAGTGGGCCCCCGTCGACCCAGTCGAGGTGATCAACGTAGATTAGCCTCTATCGGGCCTATCATTCTCTACTAGGCTAATACATGATGCCCAAGATATGAAAACTCCCATTGAGGGGGCATCCTTGGAAGAAAATAGTATTTTTGAAGGATTTTTTGTAGGGGTTAAGGAAGGCCCCCATATCGATGCCTCGTTGATCTATGAAGAAGCAAAGAAGCTTTGACAACATGTAATCTTGATTTGACCGTTGTATCTTGAGTTTCGATTCATACTGTTCTAACTCTCTTCTTTTGTGTTTTTAGGCCTTCAAGCTCTCCAACCAATCCTTTTCCATGTCACAAGAAGAGTTGACTCGTTGTGAGGACAAATTTAGGAAGCTTGTTTATGAATTGGATGAATTAAGTCCCTTCATGTCCAAAAGGAGGGGGAGCCGGGGGACCTTCGAGCTCATTTGGAGAGGATATCTCCAGAGCGGTCCGGTCTCGATGAGCAGGTAATACGGCCTTCGTGGGCTAATCTTTGTGCTTCAGTCATTTCAACGTTTAATACCTTAATTTGTCTTTTTTCAGCCCAAGCAAAAATATGAGCTAATGTGGGAAAAGCTTAGAGTGAGAGATACCGAAATCCTTGGGCTGAAGCAACGCGTAAATGAGGTGTCTTCCTATAAAGAAACTCTTCGAAAGAATATGAGCTTGGTCGAGTGCAAATTTCAAGGGGTGAGGGAAGAGAGTCGTGAGTACAAAGATATCCATGCCGAATTAGTTGCTGAGCTATCTGCAGCTATGTCTGAAGATGTCGCGCTAATGTCCTCGTATAGAAAAGATGCTACAGCTACACATGCTTGAGCTAGGAATGTATCCGAAGAGGCCAAGCTTAAACTCTCTCGAGCATTGGAACATGACCGATTAAGTTCTCGGAGACAGGATCTCGAGAATGTATATGCATGGGGCATCGATTTGTCTGCCGAGATTGAGAGGGTGAAGGCCCTAGAGGAATAATCGGCAACTCTGATTTCTCCCAATGATGGTTCCACCAGTGGTTCATCCAGTGGCTTTGAGGATGATGAAGACAAAGGTGAAGTCCCCAAGGTAGAGGAGGTTGTCAATGACCTAGGGGTCGAGGTCCAGGCCGTTGAAGGCACAACTTCCGAGGTAGCTCTGTCTGGTCAAGTAACCCGGCGATATATTAGGTTTTCATTTGTTCCCCTTTTTGTGTAAGGGCTCTAGGCATGAGCCTTGTAGATATGTCTTTGTGAAACTTTATCATATATATATATGTGGATTTTTGCCTTTCGTCATTTCTTGTTTTTCCTTTTTTTTGGAATAAATCTTGATGTTTGTCGATAACTAGTTCGATATTTGATCCTCGAGTCAAATTTTGACTCAGGCTCACTGACCCATAGGTTTTCAACATATTGGCCCTTAGGCTCTTTAGGCTGGCCCTTAGGCTCTTACGCATTGGCCCTTAGGCTCTTTAGGCTGGCCCTTAGGCTCTTATGCATTGGCCCTTAGGTTTTTTAGGCTCACCCTTAGGCTCTTACACATTGGCCCTTAGGCTCTTACACATTTGCCCTTAGGCTCTTTTTTTAGATTGGGTCGATGCAACCTATAATATGGCTATAGTTTTTCCCTCTTTTTGGCTAAAGAATTTTGAAGTTTTGATTATGCCTTGGCATGTTTTATGTTCGTCCTACTCTTAGACGGCTCAAACGAGGACCTCTATTATGAGTAGATATGTGACAATAGTTGACTACATCAGGTGGCTCGCTCGAAGGTTGATTTTTCGAAACTTTTATATCGAAGGATGATTTTTTTGGAAGACTTTTTATTGTTCGGAGATAATAATATAGAAGCTCCTTTACTTATGACGAGGGTAGTCTGATTAACCGGTTCTTTTTAAAGTATTTGGAGGCCTTTAGTTTTATGGAGGCAGTCGGACGTCTCTGAGCTGCAGTAATTTGGCCGGAGACTTTTGATACAACCGTAGTCGATAGTCCCTGAGTGAGATTACCTCAGCGTCTATATTGAGGGTATGCCTTTTTAGGGGTCTTACAAGTTCGATATATAGCACTGGTCTTAATATTGGGGTTATGCCTTTTTAAGGTCTTACAAGTTTTGGCATGCCTCGTTGAGGTCTTACAGATTGGGTATTGCCTCACTGAGGGCTTACGAGCTCGAAGATGCCTGATTGAGGTCTTATGAATTCGGGTTTTTGATGGTTCGATGATCTGACTATCAATGACAGTCCCATAGCATTTGAGATTTTTTTGGCCCTTGAGCCGTTTTGCGTGTGTATACGGTGAAATCGAAGGGTCCAATTTCTCGTCATTAAGGCACTTCGGAGGATCACCTCGAAGGATCGAGGCCATGGCCAAGTATCCTCCATCGAGGGCCGTAGACACTCGACCTCAAGGTAATAATGATCACGGTAATGGTAGAAATGGGGGTTCCCAAGGCACACGTCTAGGACTTATAGAGCCTAGTGGACTACTCTAAAACCGAATCAGGGTGTCATCTAGCTATCCCATCTCCATATCTTTGTAATTAATGCATTTTGTACTATTTTGAGATTACCCTCATATATAAAGGGGATCCTTGTCTTTTGTAAACTCCTATTGCTTTAGTTGCTTCACATGAAATATACAACAACATTCTCTCTACTCTTTAACACATTCTCTTGATATTATTGCTTTCATTCATTATCTTCAGTATTGTTCATCATTTATTGCTTATCATTGGCCATAGAGAGCCTTCATTGATTTTATTATAACTGTTAGTCACACCTCGACCACCTTTGATAGCTCATAGTCGAGCTCTGGGATAGACCTCGAGGCCCCCGAATCGAAAAGCTCGAGGTCGCGATTGTTAACCTATTGGTTTGGTTATCACCTTATTCCTAACTATTATTTCATTTGTAAATCTCACGCATAGAATCAACTGCTTAACAACTAGCATAAAAATAGATCATGTATTTTTAGAGTCCCATAATCAAATTTAATTGTTATTAACATTTTCACGCTAAATAGTTTGGCGCCCACCGTGGGGCTAAAAATAATAGTGATTATTTTCCTACTGGTTTCATTACACAATGCAAGTTATCTTTCACACCTTTTCTTGTCCAAAGTCTTCAATTTCAGGTCGAAATGCCTAGCTCAGTAAATAGAGTTGAAATGACAATCTTGAAAACAAAGGAGAGAACGGTGTAGCTGCTTCAGATGTTGGTGTACCGCCATGAAACCTTGAGAACGCACCGGGATCAATCCCAACAGACGCAGTATCAGGCGATGCCCAACAGGTCGATATAAGGTCACATACCAATAGGAGCGTGCACTAAGGGGATCCACAGGAAGCTCAGAAAATCCCAACCATGGAAGATCGGGAGGTTAGCCTTCATGTTATTTTTGAAAAGTTACAGGCACAACAGCTAGCTATTGCTCAGCTACAATATCACTAGGAAACTCCTAGCACAGTAGCACCGAGGATAGCTCCCCCGGTCGAACATGTACTGGAGAGATTGAGCAATAATGGGTCGATAGCCAATCCCGTTGCCGTAAAGATGCTCGAGGTCCTAGCAAAAAGATCGAATCAGGCGAGAAAATGATAGAAGCCAACGATAAGAAGGTCAATACATACAACTCCAGGGTCGACCAGATTCCAGAAGCACCGCCAATCTTGAAAGGCGTGGACTCAAAGAAGTTCATACAGAAGTTGTTCCCATAGGAAGCAGCCCCAAAATCCATTCCAAAGAAGTTCAAAATGCCAGATCTTTAGAATTATAACGGTTCCTCGGACCCTAATGAGCATGTTACTACTTACACCTGTGCTGTAAAGGGCAACGACCTTAAGGATGACAAGATCGAGTCCGTCCTCCTGAAAAAGTTCGGAGAAACACTTTCTAAAAAGGCAATGATGTGGTATCATAACTTGTCCCCAAACTCTATAGACTCATTTTCCATGCTGGCAGATTTCTTCATAAAGGCACATGCTGGGGCCATCAAGGTGGCCACAAGGAAATCTGATGTCTTCAAAATCAAGCAAAGGGAGAACAAAATGCTGCGAGAATTTGTATCTTGCTTTCAAATAGAACAAATGGAACTACCATGAGTCTCTGACGACTGGGTGGTTCAGGCCTTCACTCAAGGTCTGAATGAGCGAAGCTTGGTGGTTTTGAAGCAGCTGAAAGAGAATCTAGTTGAATATCCCGTCGTGACCTGGTTAGATGTCCACAACTGATACTAGTCAAAAATCAGGGTCAAAGATGACCAGCTGGGAGCCCCCTCGAGCTTAGTATACCCAAGAAGGCTCCTAGAGAAGGAGCCAAAGCCAAACAAAGAAAGATATCAGCCATACACCGAAGACAGAAGGAACGCCCTGAGGCGTAACCCACCTCACAATGATCGAAGGATAGATCGAGGACAGAATCCTCGGGGACTCATCAACAGAGCCGGATTCGATAGGAACACGGGGCCAGCGGAGGCAGCTCACTTATCAAAATACAACTTCAACGTCAATGTGTCAGACATTGTGTTCACCATCAGCAAGATCAGAGACGCTAGATGGCCCAGGCCTATACAATCGGATCCTTCACAAAGGAACCATAACTTAGTGTGCGAATTTCATAACACGCACGGACAGAGGACCGAGGATTGTCGGCAACTCCGTGAGGAAGTGGCCCGGTTACTTGACAATGGTCACCTTCACGAATCCCTCAATGACCAAGCCGAAAATCAGTTTTGAGAAAGAGAAACAACCAAAAAGAACAAAGTGGACGAGCTGCAACATGTCATCCACACGATCTTTTGAGACAACTGCCACTAGCCGAAACACCAAAGTCTCCACCCACAGAGGGATTAAGATATAAACCAATGATAAGATATCAACCACGAGACACGCTCTCGTCTGTATCCGAATAATAGGACCGTACCACGTCCTCTAAACGAATGCCAAGGTTCAAAAGCGCCATCACCACTAAGGTATAACCATCTCCCTTTTCATTTTATATTTAATGATAACCTTTGTGCAGGTGCCCGACCGAAGCAGTCAAAATGCTAACCCAGCCCGAAGACCTTATGATTTGAAAGCATCTGTTGTACTCTTTTCATTCAGCCAAGTTTTTATCCCGAAAAGGGTTTTACTGGCAATGTTTTTAATGAGGCAACATCTACATGCTACCTAAGGAAGACTCAACAAGTGTTCGAGACTTCTTTTGCAATCAACCTCAAACACTGGGGAGGAATCCCCCCGGAAGGCCACCCACTCTAAAAAGCCAAGAAACGCCAAATGGGGTCCCAATAGGAAAATGATGTATCGGGCCAAATGGTCGAACGAACCGTGTCCGTATAGCTGGGCCCCCGACGGCGGAAACATGAATACTTGTACCAAGTAATCAAATAATACCTTTTGTCAAAGCATCTCACACTCTAAAAGAAACTTAGCATTTTTGCCAAAATAATTCCTCTATCGAAAACATCCTGAACACTCGAGGACTAGCATCAACAATACAACATCTGAACGACCTCCGGGTCGGGACTCCAAACACTAGCCCTCAATAAAGCAGCATGAAAATCATGAAATGTCTCCAAGGTCGAAAGTTTACCGAACACTCGGGGACTAGCGTCAAAATCTCAAAAATCGCATGACCTCAGGGTCAGAATCGCCAAAATCGTAAGCCCTCAATGAGGTAATACCAAGTTTACAAGTAACAGCTCCCGTGCCAGAATACCCTCGATGACTGCCGCCAAACACCGTTCATTAAAAAACTAGAGGCCTTAAGACCCCAAGCGGGCAGACTCGATCTCGTAAGACCTACATAAGGCAACAACAATATCTGTAAGACCTCGAGCAAGGCATGAACCATACTTGTACCAAGAATCTAAAAACTGTAAGATGTAAAAGACATAAAACCCGATCTCAAAGTTAAGGCTATATATCGAACTTGTAAGACCCCTAAAAGACATACCCTTGACATAGATGCCGAAACTACTTCACTTGGGATCAAAAATGGCTCCGGCCAAGCACAAATGACTATGGTCATAAGGCTGTACTATCCAAACTAACACGACTTGGGGATGCTCGATAGTTGCTACAAAATTGCAGGCCTTCAATTACTTCGAAAAGAATTGGTTAAATAGGATACCCTCGATATAGGCAAAAGAGCTTCGAGCATGTCAGCTCCAAATCGCAGGCTTCGAGATATTCAAGACATACCCTTGACATAGATGCCGAAACTACTTCACTTGGGATCAAAAATGGCTCCGGCCAAGCACAAATGACTATGGTCATAAGGCTGTACTATCCAAACTAACACGACTTGGGGATGCTCGATAGTTGCTACAAAATTGCAGGCCTTCAATTACTTCGAAAAGAATTGGTTAAATAGGATACCCTCGATATAGGCAAAAGAGCTTCGAGCATGTCAGCTCCAAATCGCAGGCTTCGAGATATTCAACCTCCAAAACAAACCTCTTGAGGTGCTCGATCATCGCCACAAAATGACTTGTAATCGAGGTTCTTCTCGAACCGTTGAAGAGTCAGGTAAAAATTAATTCAAAAAGTCTTTAACGAGGGAAAACCGAAGCCTATAAAAGGTCGCTTCGACCCAAGGCATAAGATCCCTTGTCGCCATCCCACATAAAAGGTCACTTCGACCGAAGGCGTAAAAGCCATTGTCGCCAGCCTAATGAGCCTCAGGGCCACACCTAGAAGGTCGCATTGACCAAGTGCTTAAGAACCTATGGGCTAGCCTAATGAGCCTGATGGCCATATCACGAATCTAAGGATTACTACGAACTCAAAGGCCAATTGATCTGGCTAAAATCTTGGCAAATAGAAATATACATAATTGCGAGGTTTCCCCCTTATACACACATGTAATAAAATACAAGCTCCATTTATAACATACTATGAAAGTACTATACACAGAGACAGACAAGGAAATAAACGACCCCCTTGGGGACTATGGCCCGATGGCTCCATCCTCTCCATCTCTGGCTTCGGACAAAATGAACTTGGCATCGTACTCCTCCGCATTGGCTTGCTTGATCTCTTCCGAAAGATCGAAACCCCTGGCATGAATTTCCTCAAGATTTGCACTTCACGTACTCTTTACTACTGCTCGCACGACCAAGGGTTCTCCTCAGCTAAGCTCTAGCAGTGGCAGTGCTCTTCAAATAGGCCTCCATTTTCTAGCCTGCCCTAGTGTCGCTCATTATAGCCTCGCCCCGGGCATTCACAACCTCGGCCTTCACCTTCGAAAGCTCGGACTCGAGCCTTGAGATCATATTCACTTATGCAAAATCATTCGCAAGATTCGTCTTGTCTTGCATCTTGATGATAGAAGCCTTAGCCAAAACACTCTCCATGGCCATAACTTGGGAATCTACATGAGCCCGCAGCTCGTTAAACTCCCGTTTGGCCTGGCAAACTTCGCCCCAAAGTCGTTCTAGCTCCTCCATTTTTCTCTCCAACTAAAATATTGAAACATTAATATCCGAAAATTAAAGGAGGAGCATACGTCAACATGAATTACAGGATACCTGTCTTTCAAGGCGGCGCTCGTAGCTCTAGCTTCGATCCACCTCACACCACAGGGATACCAACTCGCTTTCCTTTCTCGCGCAAAGAAGCTTAAGGGATTTCACCGTATCCGAAGCTTTCCGCAACCTAGCCTCATAGCAAAGCAGCTTAGACTTAAGCTTGTCAGAGGCCTATAAAAGAAAGTTTAATAAGAAAGGAAGAGTATGAAACTAAAATAATTCTATGCCGGCTACCGAAGCTTACCATAAAGCCAAGCCGCTGAGCCTCGCCAAAGGCCGAGCTAATGTCCGATGGCTTAGTGTTCCCCGAAGCGCCTTTGGTATTAAAATAATAAGGCACCACATGCTCTCGCCCTTCGAAGTACCCTCAGCAGAAATGAGGAATGTTCTTTCAAAAACGGAGGCCTCCGAAACTGGATGATCGGTCGAATCGCCTCTTTTGAACTACTGAGTAGGACTCGCCCCGCTGCGAGCCTCCTCACACCCCGGAAACCCTTTTTGTTTATTATCGACCCTGAGGTCGGCAGTTTCTCCTCCTCCCCCAGAGGGCACGACCTCATCTAGGAAAAATCTCCAATACCTATAGCGGCTCAATTAGTATGCTAAAACGAAATGTACCATTCTGGGGAAATAAGCCACCAAGCGCCTACCATGATGCTTTGCCTCCCATATCCCATTGGACAGGTCTCGCCACCTATGCTTATCATAGGTCGAACAAGCTGCCAGCTTACGAGACTATTCGACCAAATCAGGGACCTCATTCGATCACCAAGGAGTCGCTACAAAAAATGAAACAGAAAAATGTCATTATCGAGCTCGCCTCCGCTATAGACAAAGTGATAAAAGTACAGGGTGAACTCGATCCTGGCCTTATTTGCAAAGTACCTTATCGTCTGTGCTATCTTCCAAAGGGATGGGTGAGCCTGCACCAAAGTAACCTGGTATCTCTGACAGAACTCAAGCACAATCCAGTCGGGGAACCTGAAAATCCCTCGACATGGGTCATGATGCTCTCCTCAGAGGAAGGTACTTGCAATAACACTCCCTCACCCCATCCACAGTCGTTTCTGATCATTTTGAGAAGTTCCTCCCCTACTAATAAGATGAACCTTGACGTATGCTCCCGATGTCCTTGAACATTGGGAGATGTCTCTGACGTAAAATCTCTCTTGGAGACAAAGCACCTTAAGGCCCACTCGCCGGGCACTGGCGGTGTACTACCGACTGGACACAGAATAAAGGCAGAACTCCCCTCTCCTTAAGGGGCGGATGTCGACATAGCAGTCATGGCTACAATAAAATAGGAAAAGGAAGGTATAGATTTGGGCAAGGATTTTGAGTTGAAACAGCAGAAGAACTAGTACTAAGAACCAAGTTCTATGGGTGAAATAATTATTCAGAGTAGCAGAATCTCCATTTGAGGAGCAAACAAACGAATATATAGGGGCAAAGCAATGACAGCTCGCCTACCTAGAGGGCCAATTAATCCTGGCCATGGTAACATCACTTTTTCCTTGGGAACTGTACTGGCGGGACCACCCCGGGGCCCTCTTTATCAGATAGCATGAATGCTTCTATCCCGCGAAACTCGAGAGGTATCGAGACCTCGATGGCTTCATGCTATCACGAGCACCGGCCCCAAAGAAGCTATCGACCTATCTTCAATATAGGACCCAATTTCAAGGGTCCCGATTACTCCAAGTGTGGGCTCCAAAGAGTTAATATTAAAATTCAAAGAATAACTCCACAAGAGCGACGAGAAACAAAGAATAGAAAGACTTGGAGGAGAAAAACTCTCTTGCATTGTCAAAAATATATTTACAAGGGGTGTCTTTACAAGACTCATTCCGTCGGGACTATGTACATAGAAAGAAAAAAGAAAAAAGCAAAGCAACACAAGGCCTACTCTTCATTTCCACTATCCTCTGAACCATCTCTAGGATCCTCATTTAGAGCGACCAAGAGAGCTTTCTCTCCAACTCTTGGGCCTCCTCAATCTCAGCTGAAAGATCGACACCTTTGGCTCTGACCACCTCTAAGGTTTCCCTCCTCGCCTTCGTAGTAGCATGAGCGGTATCCCGAGCTAGTTTTAGCTCGGCCTCTATCGATACATTATAGGCTATTTGATTCATCGTCGCTGCGTCCTGTACATAAGTAGTAACTTTTCCTTCGATCTCGGACTTGGCTGCACCCAGCACAGAAATCTCTTTTCGAG
Organism: Nicotiana tabacum; assembly: GCF_000715075.1. Lineage (NCBI taxonomy): Eukaryota > Viridiplantae > Streptophyta > Magnoliopsida > Solanales > Solanaceae > Nicotiana > Nicotiana tabacum. Next base: position 26,074,798 of record NC_134082.1, on the reverse strand, counting down.
CATTTTGGAGAAGACCATGGGTCTATGCCAACTCCGAGGTCGCTACCTCGTTTTGCTCCCTCAGCTCGAGGATCTCCATATTCAGTTGCCCGATCTGCAAATCCTTTGGCCCGATCTGCGAAGGGAAAGGTAAGCTAGTCATTATCAAACTATAGGAACGAAGGGTGGATTCACGCATGGAAAAATACTTGCTCAGCAAGATCAGCTTTTTCCCGAAGCCCTCCCTCTATTGCAACCCGGAGCTCGCCTAACCCTTTCTCCTTTCGGGCAGAGTAAGCCTCGGACTCTCGCAGTCCCAAGATAAGCCTCTCATGCTCCTTTTTGCAGCATAAAAGCTCCTCATGGAGCCTAGAAAGGGCATGATCATACGTCTTTTTACACTGCGGCATAACAAAAGAGTTAGAAGAACGAAGAATAATGCTCGAGACTAAAAGAAATACACATAAAACAGATATCACCTGCTGCAGGAACCTCATTGCTACCTTGACAGCACCGGGAGCGTCGAGATCAATGTTCCCTCTAACATTGTCAAGAATGTTTCCAACCGCGCCTCTCCCCTTGAGTGGACTCCCCACTTTGGCGATGTTCATTTCTTGAGCGTCCCTTAGCTCCCTTGAAGAGAACTGAGGGCCCGAGCTGAAATCACCCAGGTCATCGATGTCCTAGATGGGCAACTCCTGCCCTCAAAAAGCTCCGAATCCAAACCCTTCAAGACCGAAAGCAACATTCCCCCTAGAAGAAACAACACCACATTCGGCCATGGGATCCGGAACCACATTAACACCTTTCTCAAGGTCTTCGCCTCACGAGACTGATCTGAGTTGGCTGTGAGGATTCCGGTCAAGGCACCTACGAGACTCCCGTATCCTACCTCAGTCTCTGCTCCGAACGACACTCGCTCTCATCATCATCTTCGTCCCCAACATTGAGGCTTGCCTCATAAGCTGAAGTCGAGATCCCAATGGCGGCTCGATGCCTGTGGGACTTAGGTTTATTTATCATAGGAGGATCAGTAGTTGCCTTACCCTTCCTTTTCTTACCCTAAAGGGCTCCGAAGTCTCTATCTCGCCACCAGGAGGTGGTCTCATCTGCATACTCTCGCCAAGGCCTGAACAAGTGCAGTAGCCATAACTTGTCTGCACAAAGGATACAAGGAGAAACATAAAGCTAAGACATAGGTGGCAAGGAAAACTTTACCATGATTCTTGGCCACCAACCAGTTCTTAGCCAGGTTGGGCCAAGACCTGCCAAGATATGGGAATGAGGTATCCAACCGCTCGATCCATCTCGGCAGATCCGGGACTACATCGGGATACCAAGCGGTAGCTGCAAAAACAAAAAAGAGGTAATGTTTTTGGAAGGAAGGAAAGGAAATCACAATATATGTCCGAGGGAAAAAATACTTATGCTGTGTGTTCCATTTCTTCGGGAAAGGCATCCTCCTGGCCGGAATGATGTCCAAGTCTTTCACTTGGACGAACCTACTCATACATCCTCGACTTTGTCCTCGTGTGCTCGAGAAAAATGATTTTTTGGATTGGTGGTGAAGCCTAATCAAACCTTGATAAAATCGAGGGTTGTATAACCTAATCAAATGGTTGAGGGTAAAGGTCTCGCCCTCGACCCCATCGGAGAAATGGCAGAGCATCAAGACTATCCTCTAGAAAGAAGGATATATTTAACCAAGCGTCACCTCGTATTTGTCGCAGAAATCGAGGATAACCAGATATATCTCCGGGGGAGGGGATTTAGAAGGATCGACCGGACCTAAAGTGAATGGGTAAGTGTATACATGAAGGAAACCAGCTTTGTAATCTGTTATGTTCTCATTAGGCGGGGAATCTCCACCTCAGTTGCCTCCCCCCATCGGTAGTCTTCCTTCACCTTCCCTATATTGGTCACAACACTAATGTATCGGGACACATGTTTGCATCGGCTCGGTGTAGATGAGGTTTTGTCAATGGTAAAGTCCTTCGACATTTCAAGCTCAGTGGGAGTACATTGTCCCACGGTGGCTATCAATTTGGGTTTCCCTTTAGACGTTCAAGATGAAGAGGCAGCCTCGTCTTTCCGAGGAACCGTCTTCGAGGTTCTAGCCATGATGATGGCGAAATTTCTCTAGGAATGTAAGAAGAAATGATGCATAAGGGGATGGATCTAGCTTGGCGAATTTGAAGATGTTGAGAAAGTAAGAATTATAAAATTATTGGTGCATTTATAGGAGCCGTATGGGCAGCGGAAGGGATGAACTAATAGCGGTTCGTGGGCTTCTTGATAGTCGCTTTTGACGGCCACCCTTGCGCAGGTTTTTGGGCATTGAATTTAATGCTCTGATAGGCTGACGTCATGACGATGATGCCCTTAGAATATAAGCTCAAAATAATTTCCTATCGCTTTATTCTAGGAAACGCGGACACTATCTGTATACGGTGAAATCAGAGGGTCCAATTTGTCTTCATTAAGGCACTTCAAAAGATCACCTCGAAGGCTCGACGCCACGGCCAAGTATCCACCCTTGAGTATCGTCGACACACGACCTTAGGGTAGTAATGATCACGGTAATAGTAGAAATGGGGAGTTCCCAAGGGCACGGCTAGGACTGACAGAGCCTAGTGGACTACTCTAAACCCGAATCAGGGTGTCATCTAGTTGTCCCATCTCCATTCTTTTGTAATTAATGCATTTTGTACTATGTTGGGATTCCCCTCATTTATAAAGGGGATCCTTGTCATTTTTAAACTCTTATTGCTTCAGTTGCTCCACACGAAATATACAAAAACATTCTCTATGCTCTTTAACACATTCTCTTGATATTATTGCTTTCATTCATTATCTTCATTATTGTTCATCATTTATTGCTTATCATTGGCCATAATGAGCCTTCATTGATTTTATTATAACTGTTAGTCATACCTCGACCACCTTCGATAGCTCATAGCCGAGCTCCGAAATCGACTTCGAGGCCCCCAAATCGACAAGCTCGAGGCCCCGATTGTTAACCTATCGGCTTGGTTATCACCTTATTGCTAACTCTTATTTCATTTCTAAATCTCACGCATAGCATCAACTACTTAACAACTAGCATAAAAATAGATCACGTATTTTTAGAGTCCCATAATCATATTTAACTGTTATTACCATTTTCACGGTAAACAGCGTGAAGACATTGAATTTCTTCGAGTGTTTTGTTAAGCAAAGAGGCTTCCTCAATTATTTGATATATGTGTACATGTCTTTTGCCTTCGGAGGCCCAATTATTCTACGTAGACACGGTTCATTAGACTGTTTGGCCCAATACATCATTCTCCTATCGAGTTCCTCCTTGGCATAGTTTAAGTTCTTTGAAGAGCCGACCTCCCGGGGTGATGCCGCCCAGTATTTGAGGTTGATCGAAGGGATGCCTTGAATACATGATGAGTTCTCCTTAGGTAGCATATGTGTGTGCCCTCGTTAAAAACCTCGCCGGTAAAACCCGTTCGGGATAAAATCCGGTCTAAGGGTAAAAGAGTGCAACGCATGCTTTAAAACCTAAAGTCTTCTAGCTGAAGGGTGCTTCGATTCCTCTTAATCGGATACCTACAATAAGTTAGTATAAAACATAAATGAAAAGGGAGAAGGTTGTACCTTAGAGTTGATATTATTAGAGCCTCGATCCGTTTTTCATTGCTTGCTTCGAGGACGTGGCACGGTTCTCTATTTACTCATTCGGGTGGAACCGAGAATGTAGGTTGTTGTTGCTATTTGTCTATTTTCTTGTCTTATGGCTTCTTTGATGTAGAGGGAACAGATGTTGGCGCTGCGTTGTGCAAAGCGAACATCTCTCTTACTATGTGCTTCTCCCCATACACTGCTTTTACTCCATCCTTGGTTGGAAACTTCATCAGTTGATGAATGGTTGAGGGTACTGCCCTCATACTGTGTATCCGCGGCCTTCCAACTAAGGCATTGTATCTTATGTCACCTTCGATGACATGAAACTTGGTATCTCGGATTGTTCGGGCAACATTGTTCGGGAGGATGATTTCACATTTTATTATTTCGCTCACCATGTTGAATCCATTTAGGACTCGAGAGGCGGGTACGATCTGGTCGAGCAGTCTGAGATGCTCTACCACCATCGACCTGATTATGCTGGCTGAGCTACTTGGATCCACGAGCACACGTTTAATCTGAATGTTATTCAAAAGAAAAGAAATTACTAGTGCGTCATTGTAAGGCTGATACAAGGTCTCATTGTCCTCTTTGTTTAACATGAGAGCATCCTCTGCTATGTAACTCCAAGTTCACCTTTCCCTAGTGATGGATATTTTCATCCGTTTGAAAATATGTTCCCGTGGGGTGTTGACCCCTCCAATGATCATGTGATGACGTGCTGTGGCTCTTCTGGTTCATTTTTTCTATTTGCCTCTCTTTCCCAAAATTTGTTTTTAGCTCGATCGCTGAGGAATTCTCGAAGGTGCCCCTCACTGATCAGTCGGGCTATCTCTTCTCGAAGCTACATGCAGTCATCGATCCTATGACAGTGAGTGTTGTGATATTGACACACCAAGTTTTGGTTCCTCTATGAAGTGTTTGATAGTACGGGTTTTGGCCACCTAACATCTTTGATTTTCCCTATGGCCGATACGATGCCAGAGACATCGACATTGAAGTTGTACTCAGATAAACAGGGTGCCTTTACCGGCCTAGTGTACCTATCGAACCCGGCTTTACTCGTGAGTCCCGAGTGGGATGACCTCGATCTGCCCTTCCATCACCTCGAGGCATGTTATGCCTTGGCTCGTTTGGTCGATCTTTTGCATATGGCTGGTATCTCTCTTTGTTTGATCTTGGCTCCCTTTCTGTAAACCTTTGCTCCTTTGTAAAGAGCCTACTAGGATATACTGAGCCCGAGGGGGCTCCTAGTTTGTCGTCTTCGACCCTGATCTTTGATTTGTACCTGTTGTGCACATCCGCCCAGGTTACAGTGGGATATTTGATCAAATTTTGCTTTAACTACCTTGAAGCTACCGAGATTCGTTCGTTCAAGCCTTTAGTTAATGCATGTACTGCCCAGTCATCGGAGACTGGTGGTAATTTCATTCGCTCCATCTGAAAACGAGATACAAATTCCCTTAGCATCTTGTTCTCTCTTTGTTTGATTTTGAAGACATCAGACTTCCTAGTGGCGACCTTGATGGCACCAGCATGTGCACTCTCAAAAGAATCTGCCAACGTGGCAAATGAGTCTTTTGAATTTGGGGGCAGGTCATGATACCATATCATAGCCCCTTTCGACAGTGTTTTTCCAAATTTCCTCAACAGGACCGACTCTATCTCATCATCCTTTAAGTCATTTCCTTTTACTGCACAAGTGTTAGCAGTGATGTGTTTATTGGGGTCCATGGTCCCGTTATATTCAGGACATCGGGCATTCTGAATTTCTTTAGGATGGGATTCAGAGCTGCACTTGATGGGAATGGCCTCCGCACGAACTTCTTTGAATCTACTCACTTTAGAATCGAGGGTGCCCCGGGGATCTGATCGACCCTCGAGTTATAAGTCTCTACTCTTTATCGTTATATTCTATATTTTTTTTGCCTGATTAAACTCTTTTAGTGAGATCCTCCAGCATCTTTATAATAGCGGGATCTGTTGCTGACCCATTGTTGCTCGATCTCTCTGGTACCTGCTTGACTCGAGGAGCCATTTCCGGTGCCACTGTTCTTGGGGTTTTTTGTTGACTTTGCAGCTGAGCAATAGCCACTTGTTTTGCTTGCAACATTTAAAAATGACTTTGAGGCTGACTCCTCCTTCTCCTATTCCTCGTGGATCTTGGCCTCCAACCTGGTCTTCCTTGCATCCGTTCCTTACAGTGTCAATGGCTGCTTCCGTGTTTAGAATGTTATGGGAGCTGATATCAACTGACTCCATGTTTGGTACTCCCTCAAGGTTTAAAGGTGGTACATCCAGCCCTATGACGTTATTTTCTCCATGTTCTTCAATGTTGTGAAGAGGTGCATTTTGTGTGGTAGACATGATTAAGCCTGAAATCAAAGAATCTTTGACAAGAAAAAGTGTGAAGAGTAATGCGTGTTATCAGAAAACTAGCACCAAAACAATCACTATTATTATTAGCCCCACAGTGGATGCCAAACTGTTTACCTTGAAAATTGTAACTACAATTATATTTGATTTTGTGGTTCTAAAAATACGTGATTTATCTTAATACTAGTTGCAAAGCAATAGATGCTAAGTATAAGTGAAGATAATAAAAAATTCAAACCAAAAGAGTTACAAGGCCGGGCCTCGAGCTGGCTGGAGTAGGGCCTCGAGGTCTAGATGGTCTAATAGATAAGTGAAGAGCAAAGAATGTTGTGTTGTATTCAATGTGTTGTGTAATAATTTGAATCCCTTTACAAGATGACAAGGGTCCCCTTTATATATGAGGGGGAATCCCAACATAGTACATATCTGATAAATGACTGAGAAATACTACTAGTACAGCTGTATAATGGCTCAATACGGATTTGTACTATTCTTGCAGACTCTGTCGCTCCTCATCGTGTGCCCTCGGGGGTTTTCCGCCTTTCAATAACGGAGATCGACTTTTATACTACCTCGATGTACATCACGGTGAATCTTCAACGTACCCTACCGAGCAAAGTGCTTCGAGGGCGGGCCTTGGATCGTGCTTATATCCCACCGAGGTCCGGCTTGAGCTGCCATATAAGCCTTAAATCGGTCTTCCCAAATTTTGACCGTATACAGGTAGCAAAATTAACATCCCAATGGGAACTTTGCTACCGAGAAAAAGATTATCTAACCGCTTCGAGTGGTTCTTTTTTTGTGTGACTGGCTATTAAAAGGTCTTATTACTGCTGTTGAAATCTTCTTCGTAGTATGCTATCCGTTGCTGCCTCATTAAAAACCTTGGTAGAAAAACTCGATTGGGACAAATACTAAACGTAGGGAAAAATAGTGCAGCACATACTTTCAGTACATGTGACATTCATCAGCATTAATATCTTTTGAGGTGTCCCACATGCCAGTTGCTTGGAAACTTTTCTCCATCCTGATTTTCCAAATCGTATGAACCTTTATCGGTAAAAGTTAAAACCCGGTAGGGGACTTCCTATATTGGACCTAGCTTCCCTGCGTTGTGTTCCGGGGTGTTTTGAGTTACTTTCATTAGGACCAAATCTCACACTTTAAAATAACAGATATTGGCTCTTCGATTATAATATCTTTTTATTCTCTGCTTTTGGGCTTCCATTCTTATATGCGCCAAGTCCCTGTGCTCATGGAGTAGCTCTAAGTTGACTAACATTTCTTTGTTGTTTGCCTCTTCACTTGCCTGGAAATATCTCAAGGTAGGCTTTCCTACTTCCACCAGGATTAAGGATTCTGCTCCGTACACAAGGGAGAAAGGAGTTTCTCCTGTGCTCGATTTTGTCGTTGTTCGGTATGCCCATAGCACTATAGGCAGCTCTTCAGGCCATTACCTTTAGTTTCTTCCAACCTATTTTTGAAATTTTGTATAATAACTTTGTTCGTCCATTCCGCTTAACCATTTGCGCTCGGATGATAGGGCAAAGATGTGATTCTTTTGATTTTTAAGTCTTCAACGAGCTTTCTGATCTTTGCGCCTATAAACTATGGCCTGTTATTGCAGGATTTCTCTTTTGGTATTCCAAATCTGTAAATTATGTTCTCCCAACCAGATATCCACCACCTCGTGTTCGCTGATCTTCTGATAAGGACCTGTTTCAACCCACTTAAAAAATAGTCAGTTAAAATTAAAAGAAATCTTACCTTACTAAGAGCCAGTAGTAGTGCTCCAATAATATCCATCCCCCACTTCATGAACGACCATGGAAACGGAACTGAATGCAATGGTTTTATTGGTTGATATATTAGTGGTGCGTAGCATTGACACTTATCATATTTTTGTACGAAAGCTTTGGTGTCTTGTTCCATTCGGCGCCAATAGTATCCTGCTCTTACTAGTTTGAGTACTTAGGAGTCTATGCCCGAATGATTTCCACATATCCCTTCATGGAATTCTTGCATAACATAATTAGCTTCGAAGGCTCCCTTAAATTGGTCAAGCAGGCATTAGAAATGTTTCCTATATAGTTGGCCTCCTTTGAAGCTATATCGTGCTGCTTTGGCGCACAGCACCTGGAATGCCTTGGATTCTTCAGGAAACTTCCCATGTTTGAGATACAATATTCTCATTCCTCTAATCCTACCCCAAATTAGTCGTATTTACCTCATAGTAGCTATCTACATCCAGAATAGAGTGCATGAGCTGTACTACCATTCCGAAATCTGATCCCTTCATTTCCGTTGATGAACCAAGGTTATCTAATGCATCTGCTTTTGCATTTTCTTCCCTTCTAATATGCGTAATTGACCACTCCCGGAATCGATAAACCAGAGCTTGAACCTTAACTACTTATTGTTGAATGCGCTCCTCTTTGGTTTATAAGATCCCATAGACCTGGTTTACCACCAGCTAGGGGTCACGTTTGATTTCAATGAACTCGGAATGTATTCTCCGAGCGAATTTGAGTCCTGCAATCAAAGCTTCATAACATGCTTCGTTATTAGTCAAAGGGCCCATTCTTATAGTCTGGTATAGGGTTTCTCTCGAAGGCGTGGTTAACACTATGCCAAGCCTAGACCCCTTCCAATTGGAAGCTCCGTCTGTAAATAAGGTCCAAACTCCCGATGTCGATTGCGACACCATCACTACTCCTTAGAATGCTAAAGGCAACAATCCCGGACTAAAATCGGCCACAAAGGCTTGTGACTTAATCACAGTCCTAGGTTTATATTCTATGTCAAATTCACTCATTTCAATGGTCCATTTGACCAACCTACCCAAAAGTTCGGGTTTGTGAAGGATACCCCACAGGAGAAAGGTGGTCACCACATCTATCAAGTGATGTTGGGAGTAAGGCCTCAGCTTCCGAGAGGCGACTACGAGAGCTAAGGCCAGCTTCACCAAATGCGGGTAGCCAGTTTCTGCTCCTGTTAAAATTCTACTAACGTAATAAATGAGAGATTCCATACCTTTGTCCTCAAGAACTAAAACGGTGCTTACCGCTACCTCCGAGACTGATAGGTAGATTAAAAAAATTTCACCTTCCCCCGGCTTTGATAATAACGAAGGGCTTTACAAGTACCTTTCCAAATCCATCAAAGCTTGTTGTGATTCCGGGGTCCATTCAAAGTTGTTTTTCCTTTTGGATAGCATGAACAAATGGTGGCATTTATCTGATGACCAGGAAATGAACCTGCTCAAAGCGGCCAATCTCTCTATGATCCTTTGAACCTCTTTTACACTTGATAGCTTGTACGGAATGTCATTGATGGCTTCGATCTTGTCGGGGTTTACCTCGATTTGCCTTTGTGATACCAAAAATCCTAGGAACTTCCCAAAGCTGACCCCGAACGTGCACTTATCGGGGTTAATCTTCATATTATGTTCCTTAGGATGTCAAAAGTTTCTTACAGATGCTTAAGAAGATCACCTGCGTTCAAAGACTTAACAAGCATATCGCCTATATAAACTTCCATGGTTTTCCCTATCTATTTTTCAAACATCTTGTTTACGAGCCGTTGATAAGTGGCTCTGGCATTCTTTAGCCCGAAGGGCATCATATTATAGCAATATGTACCGAAATTTGTGATGAACGAAGTTTTATTCTGATCCTACAGCTTCATCTTAATTTGGTTGTACCAAGAATAAGCATCAAGGAAATTTATGAACTCGTGCTCGGCCATTGCATCAATAATTTGATTGATGTTTGATAGTTGGAATGAGTCCCTTGGGAACGCCTTATTCAAGTCCTTATAGTCTACGCATATGCAAAGTTTATTGTTCTTCTTAGGAACAACTACTACGTTAGCTAGCTAGTTCTGATACTTTACCTCTCAGATCGAGTCGATATCAAGTGAGTTACCTCTTCTTTGACGAATTTATTTTTAGCCTCTGCAATAGGGCATTTCTTTTGTCTTATCGGAATGATGCTGTGATCCAAGCTTAACTTGTGTACGGCCACTTCCGTTGGGATACCTGTCATATTCGCATGCGACCATGCAAAACAATCGTCATTAAATTTAAGAAATTCAACAAATACAACCTTAGCTTGAGGTATGGTTGTTACCCAATTTTTTTTTTTATTTTTTATATGCATAAATACCTTCAAAATAGCATATATATGCATATATAAGCATGCACAAGGTTGTTATAATTTTCCCATAATTTTAAAGATTTTAAATTGATTTATTTCCTTCCCTTTTACTCATAAAATCCCCAATAATTATCCCTCAAATTATTGTTGTGGTGAATTAGTCATTTTATTTCTATATTTATGCCAAAAATATGTTTAAAATATTTTTATGCATTTTTATAATTGCATTTTGTATTTTTAAAGCTAAATTGCATATAATTGTAATATTAGCCCTGCTAATGTATAATTACATTTATATGCATAAAATCGACCTTCTATATTTTTAAAATGTTGAAAATCTATTTTAAATCATTTTAGTACAGAAAATTATTTTTTTAGAGATTATTTATTATAAATTTTATAGGGATAAATTGGCTATTTAAAATTTAGTCAGACTGCATTTCAATTTTAGCCCAATTTTAACCCAACCCCAGCCCAATTCCTAATCAGATTACCCAACCCAAACACTAAACCTACCTACCCAACCCAGAATTAATTAAATCATGGCCGTTGATCTAAGAGATCAACGGCCCGTATTAACTCCTTCCCTTTTTATTCCAAACGACCCCCAACCCTAAATCATTTTCCAAATCCTCCGCCTCTATATTCTCTCATCTCCTGTCCTCTCAATCAAACCCTAGCCCTTCAACTACTGACCTCTCTTCTCTGGTCTTATACCCCGCAATATTACGATGATGTTACGCTTCACAGTATTAAGTTACGACGATGTTGCACCTTGTAGTATTGTACGTTGAATTTGTCGTAAAGTAATTGACATCAGTCCAAGTAAAAGATTATTTGGAGATTATAAGGATTAGGCTATTTCACAAGTGATTAGTAAATTCATGAAGGTGAAATGGGGAACAAGTCTAAGAAAATGAATTTTGTAAAAGTTTGGCATTTTGGGATAAAATACGTCCCAAGCTAAAATACATCGTATTTATGGACTAGTGTCATATAAGTTACTACATGGCCATGATAGTAAGGTATACAAGGTATGTTAAAAGAGAGTAGTATTTAATTAAGCTGAGACAATTTTTAAATTATGCGGGTAATAGATTAATTACCGAGTAACAAAACATTACCCGGTTAACTAATAGGTGGATAAATTAAAATCACCCCCTCCAAGGAAGAACGTGGCAGCCCCACCATTTAGCATAAGGTGAGTCATTATCTAAGTTTGACATGTGCCAAAAGCTTAAAGTCTTGTCAAGACTTTGTTTTAAAGCTTTATGAATTAAAATAAGAGATATAAAACATTGTCACTTAGGATAAAGCATAAACATTTTTGGCATTCTATTAAGGAAAAAACAGAAGCATTTTCAAGCCATCCAAATGTTCAAACCTCACCCTAAAAGTCAGAACAATTTAATGTTAATATAAAGCGAAACTTCGATTCTTAAATTAAATTTTTGGGTCAAAGTTCAATCCACGAAGGTTTCCAACGGGATAATTATACATAGTTGTTCGTACTCCAGGTATGTTAAGGCTATCCCTTCTTTCTTTTGGCATGATCCATACGATACGAATGAAACGTGCAAATGCACAAATTCCATGGATGACTCTATTCATAGAAGTATTAGAGATATCTATGTTCTTGAATTTCCGTGTGTCATAATATTTTATCTTCTGCTCGTGGGTCTCAGAATAATACGTAGTTGGAAAAAGTTATCTAGAAGGAATATTGAGATTATTATGTATTTTTCATGCATTTCATACATGTGCATTGACCCATTAGCAGATGCTGTTATATACACGTATATATGTAAATATACGTATATGGGATATGGGAAAAGGTTACGGTGTTGTATACACACCACCACTTGATCAGCTGGTATATGATGATGATGTTGCCCACAGTGGCTGAAATATGATTCAAACGACATTATATACGCATATATATGTAAATATGATTCAAAAGGTGTTATATACACGTATATATGTATGTATATATATATATGTATATGGGATATGGGAAATGTTATGGCGTTATATACGCACCACCACCTGATCAGCTGGTATACGATGATGATTTTGTCCACAGTGGCCGATATGATATGATGGGATGCCCTTAAAGGCTGATGATGTTATTAAACATGTACCTATGCACGACATGTCATTCATACGCATATGCATGACGTTAAAAGTAATTTATGATTTAAAAAATTATTCAGACTTACAGGTTGAGTCATGTAATCTATATGTCTTTCATGTCTCTTATATATTTATTTATGTGCCTTACATACTCAGTACATTATTCGTACCGACGTCTCTTTTGCCTAGGGACGCTGCGTTTCATGCCCCCTGGTCCCGATAGATAGGTCGAGAGCCCTTCAACTAGGCTATCAGCTCAGCGGAAGATGTTGGTATGCTCTATTTGCTTCGGAGTTGCTTGTTTGGTTAGTATGACTTAGACGTGTATTGTTGGGTATGGCGGGACTATGTCCCGACCTTTATGATATTTGTGTACTCTTAGAGGATTGTAGACATATGTTATATACATGAAAGATTGTACGGCCTTGTCGGCCTATGTTTTGAGTTTATAAATAATTTTGTTGGCATATTAGGCCCGTGTGTATATGATGATGTAATAAGAAAGATACGTTACGTTGGTACTCGATCGAGTAAGGTACCGGGTGCCCGTCGCGGCCCATCGGTTTGGGTCGTGACAGATATTGGAGATGCTACTTATGAATGTGACTATTGTGGGGCATACTTTCCTTCTCTAAGGTCTTCAAGGGCCCAGGGCCACGCAGAGTTACTCCTAGAGTTCGTCACTTTTCTCTTCTTAGTTACTCCGGTGTGATTTCAAGCAAAATCACAATGTACTAGTTACGATCCTTGGGATTCTAGATAGGTTCTTTCATCTCTATATGGATTTCTTCTGAAACCCAAATTTCTTCCTATACCTCTTAGATCTGTACAGATCTAGGGTGATTTGAGTTTGTCCTTTTAATGTTTTACACTGTCCTTGGAACACTTTTACACGAGTCGTTGATTTTATGTTTTTTTCACCTTCTTCTAAAATTATGGTTTTCGGAACTTCTTCTAAAACTTTGTTTAAATTGATTCTTTATGTTTAAACTTCTATTTCTTGCATATTTTGACTTATTCTATGATTTTACTACCTTTTCAACTCGCCTATGTTGAAAGCCCTAATTTTCTAAGATTTCTTCGTTTGGTTCTTTGTATTAGCATGACTGCTCGTTTCTTGTTTGCGTTTCTGCGACTATCTTGCCTCAAATATGTTCTTACTGAGTTTTTAGCCTAACTTATATCACCTCTGTGTGTTTGTGTTCATCTTGACTGGTCAATACTTGCCTCTTTGATTGCTTTGTTTGGTTACTCCTAACTCACTCTTTTTATATGCTAAAACTCTCTCTTTGATTGACTCCGAACTCATTGTTTCTTGGCTTAATTTGAAAACTTCCCTTTGGACTTTCGATTCTCCTGTTTTAACTTGTTTATTTGCTTATTCATGGGAACCCATGTTAGTCTCCTTAAATCAGTAATTTCGAATCCTTGATTCCATGGTTTACTATATGCCGATTTTCGATTATTTCCATATTCTACAACTTTATTTTGTTTTCTTACCTTATTTGGTTAACCGAGCATTTTACTAATTCTTAATTAGTTGTCTCCTTAATAAAACCCCTATGTACTTACCCCTAATTGTCTATTTTGTACCTTATGCTCTACTTTATTTCTTTCCTTAATAATTTCTGCCTATTACCGTTGGTTGACTACCCCTTAATTAAAGGGGTACTTGCATTGATTTGATTCTGATTAGTATTTGGTTCCATAATTACTATGCTACTATGATTCTTGCCTTATTTTAATCTAATTTTGAACTACTATATATAACACACTCTCTCATTAACAAAACACACAAACACATTGGTTCAAAAACTCTCTCCATCTCACCCTAAAAGCTTTCTGGTTTCTTTCTTTGTTACTTGCTACCATTTGAATTAGCTGGCTATAAGCCAAGGCTAATTATTGTGCTCTCCTTTTCTTCACCTTGAGTTTACTGTCTCTATACTGATATGCTCTGATTTCAATTCAAGCCCAAAATAATATGTTTCTTTTATTACTTCAGTTCATCATGTTCTTAATTTGTTTTTACCTATGGTTTTGTTGTTGAACATGTAACTAATCTCTTTGCTGCAGCTTGCTTTCATCAACTAGTGACTTGACTCTACTCTGTTTAATGCATGTCTACTAGTTCAAGTATGCATTTGTTGGGCTATTGCCCAAGTTGTTTTAATATTATGCTCAACCATATTTAGTGTAAAGTCCTATAACCTACTGTCTCCCACTCCCATGAATCCCCTAGGAATCTCTGGTTCTGTAACTGTGTTTTAATTAACACTCCTGAATCTATGTCTTACTACCTGCACTAAGGGCAAAGGACTTCTGCCTGTTATGTGTTTATCATGCCTGCCTATTTGTCCCCAACCCCAATTAACCCTTTGTGGAGACTTGTTCCCTGAGTGTTTGCTGAACTTGATTGACTGACCTTCTATTTGTTGAGTTACATGACTATTTTCAAAAGATGTTTTACTAAACAACCCTCTTATTTACAAAACTATTTCAAGCAAATCTCTTTAACATTATTTTCCCACTGAAACCTTTCAAACTGTGTCAAGCACTCTCACTCTACTCCTAAGTCAATAGGTTCTGCCACCTCTAGTATGTGTACTACCTTGGAATCCTCTTGAGAACCCTCTGAACCCTGGCATACTGAGGCTGGCCATTCCACACTGCACTTACTCAACTTGTTTACCAAGTCTAGGTGTGAACACTACCCGGTATCCTTGAGCTCCTTAGGGAACTTTGACGCACCTAAACAATGACATTGTCTTTGGAATTTGGGCATTTGAGGCTATTGGTGGCTTTGGAAATCTGTCCCTATTTGTAGGCTCCCTATAGAATAACTTCTTATTTTTCTTATCTACTTATGTAATTTATTCATATGGTTTGTAATAATTTATAAATGAATATTGGGGTAATTAGTAAAAAAGGGTGGGTAGTTATATGTTTGTGGGGTAATACAGGTATAAACCATGCATATATGACTTTATATTGTTGCTATGTTTGCCTTACCACATTAGAAATCATGCTTATAGGTTTCAAGTGGTTCCATAATAGAAATCATGTTTATAGATCATAAAATCAACTTCACAAGTAGATACCATGCCTATAGGATATAATCCAATCCAACTTCTGTTATAAGAAGTGTTTACATGTGTTTTTCATTTGTCATCATGCCTGCAAGGTTTTAAAATCAGTATTAAACAATTAGATAGCATGCCTATAGGGAACAACATCAGAAATTTTGCCTATAGATTCAAACCATTTTAGTTTGAATAAATCAACCCAGTCCACAATTAGTTCACTTCGAAACTGGTTTAATTAATGGTTTATTTTTCCTGAAACAGGTTCTTTCAAAAACTGTCGTAATCTATCATTAGACAGCATGCCTATAAGGATTCAAGAGTCTGTTTTAAAAACCTGCATTGTTTTACTATATAAAACGTAGTTACTATTATTCCATGCGTAGGGAAGCCTATAGGGCGTTTGCAAATCTTGCAACTCTAAAACTGTTTTTGTTACTTAATGTCGTTCTGATATTTGTAAACAGGCTTTAAAAAATTAGTAGGCAACTGATAGGTCCATTACTTCTGAGTAAATAAACTACCTATCTTCTATGTCTTGATATACACTTAGACATCATGCCTTAGGATACTATTTAACAAAAGGCCTTTATTTGTGTTTGAGTCATGCTGCTTATGTGTATTATTTGAGGAGGTAAACTTGAGCCTCTAATTGCTCCCTCTTTGTCTTATGTGTTGACGTCCTAATTGTTCTTTCCTGTCGCCCTAGTATTTTCACCTTTAAACCAGAGGGGTCTGTCTAGAACCACCTATAGGTAGACGTCCTAAATTTCCTCCAAGACCATTAAGAAGGGACGAGTAATAACACACAATAGAGATCGCTGACCAACACTCGCTTTAATGACCATTAAGGGGATGGGAAGGGTAGATATGGGATATGATAACTACGCACTAATGTCACGTGTATCTCCTCATTGAGGAGTGTTTACCGGAGATTGTGTGGGGTGATCCTATAGACTACCCAACCTAGGACTCCTCCCTTTAACTTTGTTTTATACAACTTGTTCAAAAATCTTTATTTGAGTTATACAACGTGCTTTACTTGTAAATTATTTGGTTCAACTATTTATTTGTTAATGGACTAATTCGTGAATATAAGTTCGCCCGGGAGCCACAGTTGTGGACCAAGAGGGGTACCTAACACCTTCCCCTCGAGGTCATTTAGAGCCCTTACCCTAATCTCTGGTCATGCAAGCCAATCCAAGAGTTAATCACTCTAGGTGCCCTAATGCACCATAACTCATTAGGTGGTGAAGGTGTTGGTTTATGTTTAGTCAAAAATGGCATGCCAATTGGAAGAGTAGGTGGAAAGAGTTGGTGTGGATGCTAGGAGGAAGCATCCTCCTTTGATGTCACCCATGACATCAAGAGGAGGTAGTTTGATATCACCAATGACATCAAGAGGAGGTCTTTACCTCTATAAATAGATGCACTCCTTCATTTGTAGAAACAATCCCAAAAATAATACAACACATTGTAGTGAGTAGAGAGTTAACAGAGAAATTCTCTTAAGTGTAATTGGGAACTCTCCCCTTCCTTTGTTAATATTAAACAGACAACTGTTCTCTGGTGGACGTAGGATTATTTTGATCTGAACCACATTAAATCTTGTGTTCTTTCTTTTACGTTTCCGCTAACAATTGGTATCAGAGCAACAAGATTCTTTAACGATCCAAGGAGGAAGAACAAGCAAAGATGAGTTCCATGAAGTTTGAAATTGATAGATTCAGTGGACGCAACAACTTCAATATCTGGAAGATCTAGATGATGGCGTTACTGCGGAGGGAAGGTTCAATCCATGCTATTGACGGAAAGTATCCTAAGGATATATCAGCTCCTGACAAGGAGAAGATTGAAGGGGATGCATTGAATGCAATCCAACTATCCCTTGCACCTAACATGCTTTGTGAAGTGAGTACGGGTACCGAAGAGACGGGCAAACAGTTGTGGGAAAAACTAGAAGGGCTATACCAAGACCGATCAGTGACAACAAGGATGTTGTTACAATGGAATCTTCACATATTTAAGATGGGGTCAGGTACTTCATTACAAGATCATTTAGATGTGTTCAATAAACTTGTCATGGACTTACAGATTGCAGGAATTAAAAAGGAGGAGAGACGCTTGCATGTGCTTTGCTATTTTCATTGACTTTAGGATATCGTGATATTGAGAATTGAATGATGTATAGCAAGGAGCCTATCAAGCTTGAGCAAGTGGCAGGCACTTAAGTCTAGTGATGTGCGGAGGCACATTGAAGGAGATAGAGATGACCAGACAAGTGGGCTCTTTGTGAGAGGCCGAACTAGCCAACAGGGAAAGAGCAAATCAAAGCATAGATCAAAGTCTCGTGTGAACAAGAAGAATACAGAGTGTTGGGGTTGTGGCAAGAAGGGGCACTATGAACGAGACTGCCTAATGTCAAAGTCCAAGGAAAAGGCGAGTGCATCCACAGTTGAGCAGGTACATGATTTTGATAATGATTATGTACTAACAACATCGTGTAATAACAATAGTACTTATGGAAACAAATGGGTGCTAGACTCTGCTTACACTCTGCATCTAACGTTCCGAAAATACTGGTTTAGCAGCTATGAGAAAAGTGGAGGAATTGTAGTAATGGGAAATAATGCAACTTGTGCAATAGTTGGCATTGGCTCAATTCGAGTTTGCTGCCATGATGGAGTCGTGAGGACTATTACACAAGTCCGTCATGTTCCTGATCTGAAGAAGAATTTGATCCCTGAGTACTCTAGATGAACAAGGCTACAGGTATATGAGCGAAGTAGGAACTATAAAGGTGACTAAAGGTTCTTTAGTCATGCTGAAAGGCAAGTTGGAGAACGGCCTTTACACATTGGCCGGAAGCACCATTGTTGGCTCTGCAAATGCATCTACGGTGCAGTTATCTAATGATGACAAGGCAAGACTATGGCACATGAGATAGGGTCATATGAGCGCACGTGGACTAGAGATGTTGAGCAATCGTAACCTTTTGTAAGGTGAGAAGATCAGCACACTTGACTTCTGTGAGCACTGCATTCTAGAGAAGCAAAAGAAGGTCAGCTTCAGCACTGGCAAACACAAGACAAGAGGAGTGCTAGACTACATCCATTCAGATTTATGGGGTCCCTCTAAACTTCCATCGAAGGGAAAAAAGAGGTATCTTCTCACTTTTATTAATGATTTCTCACGAAAGGTTTGGGTGCATTTTTTGAAGGCAAAAAGTGATGCTTTTGAAGCATTTAAAGAGTGGAAGATTTTGGTTGAAAATCAAATTGAGCGGAAAATCAAGTATCTTCGCGCAGAAAATGGTTTGGGGTTTTGCAATGAAGAGTTTAATGAATTCTGCAAGGTTCATGAGATCTCAAGACATAGGATTGTCAGGCATACCCCACAGCAAAATAGAGTTGCCGAGAGAATGAACAGAACTCTTCTTGAAAAGGCTCGTTGTATGCTCCTACAAGCCAAAATGTCCAAAGTATTTTGGGTTGAAGCAGTTCACACTGCTGCTCATATTGTCAATCGAGCTCCAGCATCGGCAATTGACTTTAAGACTCCGAATGAGTTATGGTCAGGTGAACCCTCTAACTATTCATACTTATGAGTGTTTGGGTGTCCCGCTTATTATCACGTTAATGGAGGAAAACTTGAACCAAGGGCTAAGAAGGCCATATTCATAGGGTATGTGGATGGAGTAAAAGGGTACAAACTTTGGTGTTTGTATTTACTCAAATTTATTGTTAGTAGAGATGTCACCTTTGATGAATCCTCTATACTTGATCCCCGTAAAGTTTCCGTGGAGTTTTCAGGAAACAAGAACGACGAGCAGGTGCAGCTTCCGGTGGTGCTTGCCAAGGAAAAGGATTAAGGGACTCAGGTTAAAGATGAGTCAGAAGATGTAGACCTTGAAGAACTTGCTGTCAATGAATCATACACAATTGCAAAGGGGAGGGAGAAGAGGCAGACACGAGAACCAGAACGCCTTATAGATCAAGAAAACTTGACTGCATATGTGTTCGTAGTTGCACAAGAAGAGATTAAGGATCTGGAGCCCTCCTCATATATTGAAGCAACTTCTTGCAAGGATGTTGTACAATGGCGGTTATCCATGACTGAAGAGATGGAGTCTCTTCACAAGAATCAGACATGGGTCTTAGTGAAAAGACAAAAGGGGAAGAGGACAGTTGGATGCAAGTGGGTCTACCGAAAGAAAGAAGGAATTCCTGAAGTGGAAGATGCTAGGTTCAAGGCGAGATTGGTTGCAAAAGGATTCAATCAGAAGGAGGGAATTGACTACAATGAGATTTTCTCTCCAGTCGTGAAGCATAGCTCAATTCGCGTGCTACTAGCATTGGTTGCCCAATTTGACTTGGAGCTTCAATAGCTTGATGTCAAAGATGCTTTCTTACACGGTGATCTAGAAGATACAATCTATATGGATCAGCCTGAAGGTTTCCTAGATGAGAGAAAAGAAGATCACGTATGCCAACTAAAGAAGTCTTTGTATGGTATGAAACAATCCCCTAGATAGTGGTACAAGAGGTTTGATACATTCATGACTACACATGAATTCTCAAGGAGTGCATTTGATAGCTGTATGTATCACAAGAAGATGTCTGGTAACTCAATGATTTATTTACTGTTGTATGTTGATGATATGCTTATTGCTGCTAACAACATTACATAGATAAATGCTTTGAAGAAACTGTTGAGTAAGGAATTTGACATGAAGGATTTAGGAGCTACAAAGAAAATCCTTAGTATGGAGATTTCAAGAGAAGACGGTGTTGTACATCTTTCTCAGAAGAGGTATATTGAAAGGGTTCTCAAGAGATTCAATATGCATACGTGCAAGCCTGTAAGTACAACATTAGCTCCTCATTTTAAACTTTCAAAGTTACAAATGCCTCAGTCCGAGGATGAGGTGGAGCATATGTCAAAGATTCCTTATGACAGTGCAGTTGGTAGCATTATGTGTGCTATGGTATGAACACGTCCAGATATTGCTCAATATGTAGGTGTGGTAAGTAGATACATGTCCAGCCCAGGAAAGAGGCATTGGGAAGCTATCAAGTGGATATTGAGATATCTCAAAGGAGCTTCTGGTGTTGGTCTGACCTTTCGAAAAAGTGGCGGAGGTATTTCAATTCTCGGTTATGTAGATTCTGACTATGCTGGAGATCTTGACAGAAGAAGGTCTACGACTGGATACATCTTTACCCTCGTTGGCAGTGCCGTTAGTTGGAAGTCGACTCTGCAGTCGATTGTCGCTTTGTCTATGACAGAAGCAGAATACATGGCAGCAGTGGAGGCGATGAAGGAAGCTATCTGGTTGAAAGGTTTAGTAGTGGAATTGAGTTTGGTTCAGCTGGAATCAACTCTTAGATGTGATAGTCAGAGTGCTATTCATCTAATGAAAAATCAGAGATTTCATGAGCGCACTAAACACATTGATGTCAGATTTCATTTTATTCGAGATGTTGTTGAAGAGGGAACTATCAAGGTCGTGAAGGTCTTCACAGACGATAATACTGCAGATATGTTGACCAAGATAGTCCCACTCGCTAAGTTTGCACACTGCAAGGACTTGGCGGAGGTGCGCATCAAATGATGCAACTCCGAAGAGAACAGTTGTTAGGTGGAGGTGGTATGTTCAACAATGATTTGATTCTTCTTGTTTCTTACAACGGGGTTGCCCAGTAAGCTTAGAAGTTTTGGCCAGAGTTGTTCACACGCACGCTCGAAACGCAAACCAAGGTGGAGATTGAAGGTGTTGGTTTATGTTTAGTCAACAATGGCATGCCAATTGGAAGAGTTGGTGGAAAGAGTTGGTGTGGATGCTAGGAGGAAGCTTCCTCCTTTGATGTCACCCATGACATCAAGAGGAGGTAGTTTGATGTCACCAATGACATCAAGAGGAGGTCTTTACCTCTATAAATAGATGCACTCCTTCATTTGTAGAAACCATCCCAAAAATAATACAACACATTGTAGTGAGTAGATAGTTAAGAGAGAAATTCTCTTAAGTGTAATTGGGAACTCTCCCCTTCCTTTGTTAATATTAAAAAGGCAACTGTTCTCTGGTGGACGTAGGATTATTTTGATCCGAACCACGTTAAATCTTGTGTTCTTTCTTTTACATTTCCGCTAACAGGTGGCAACTCTTCAAATACCCAATTCCTAAAAAGGAAAGGAGTTATTACCCCCCATGAATGTCGAAACCCAGAACTCTCTTTGTGGAGGGAAAAAAAGGGGTGCGACAGCATGGAGACTCTGCTGGGGATGCCTTTTAGGCTTTTACCATAACGAACTTATCATATAAATTAGTCCAAGCTGTCGCGCCCCCTATTTCCCTTCGCAGAGAGGAGTCCAGGTTTCGATATTCATGGGGTGTAATGACTCATTTCCTTTTAGGAATTGGGTATTGCATTTTTGAATAGTCGCCACCTAATGATTTTAATGTGAGTTAGGGCTCATACATGGTTTATTTACAACTACGTTTGATAACCAGAGATAGGGTAAGGGCTTGAAATTATCCTAAGAGGAAGGTGTTAGGCATCCCCCAGGATCCATTATGTGGTTCCCGGCCAGACAGTTTTTTAAAATTTGTGCAATTAGCAAATAAACAAGTAGGGCTCAAATAATAGGGGATTTAAGTTTAAATGCTCAGGTGCTTGAAAATGATTAAGGAAAGAAAGATTTTGAAAAGAGTTACAATCTAAGCGTGCTTATAAATGTAAAGGGGGTGTCCTATGTTTGTTTGTAATATGGATCACATTAATGTAATACCCGGTATGACACCCCCCAAAAGAGGGGATACACGTGGTATTAGTGCACCGGTCATCATATCCATAACTACCCTCCCCACCCCAATTTGAATAGCTGATAATTAAACAAAGGCAATTCCAACTTTATTTAAGTTATTACCTAAGGCTTGCCTAGGCGCAAAGTGAGATACAACAGTTGTTCCAAGTCATTAAGACAATTTGGAGATTATTTTTTATGACCTAAAACATGTTGTTCTAGTTGTAGAGATTGTTCCCAATTTTATTCAGAAAACATCACAATGTGAAAATTATTACTTTACTACCCTTGTCATGAATCAGTAGTTAACTAGGTGTTTTTAACCAAAATGCAAACAGGACCCTAAAACATGGTATCTAATATGCAAATTGCAGGGTTGTTGAAAACAAAATCCCTAAGGCCGGATTTCTAAATGTACACAAGAGTTGCAAAATATTTTGAAATAACAGCTTTTTATGCCAGTGTTGTTATTGCCCTAGGAGCAAGATTTCTAAGTGATAGACATGAAGTATGGACTAATGAATGAAGTGCTGAAGTACGAAACATAAGTCCTAAGAACATGGTTTTCTAATGCATGTATGAATCCTAAACAATGTTTCTAGTGCACAATTAGGAATATAGACCTAATAATATGCTTTCTAGCCTTTAATAACTATAGCATACATATTTCCCCATCCCTTTTCACTTACCACCCCAATGCTTGTTTACAAATTATTACAGACCATGTGATAGGATTACATAAGGAATTAAAAATAAGAAATTACAACTATAGGAAACCTCATTCTGACTTCCTCTCTAATTTACGTAATAAACCACCTCAAATGCCAATATTGTTCCAAAGACTTTCTCATATCTAGGTGTGTCAGAGTTCCCTAAGGACCTCAAGGGATCCCGGGAAGTGCTCACACCGAGATTGCATAACCAAGAGTAAGTGCAGTGTGGAAGGGCCAACTCTTATGTTTCCAGGTTCAAAGGGAGCTCCAGGGTCCCAAAGCAAGGCTCACGCAAAAGGGGCATAACCTAATGATCTAAGAGTGCATGTTAGAGTGCTTGAAACAGTTTTGAAAACATCATGTTTGAAATAAGTTTGTAGAACAGAAGAAGATTTTCTTAGTGAGAACAATTTTCTGAAAGGGAAAGGGGATAGGAGCAACAATCAACACATACAGAATAAGTACATTAGGGGTTGGGGACATAGAGGACCAAAATTAGAAACACATAATTAGTCATGAATCAAGTACATTAGAAGACATGAAAGTTGAGGGACATAAACAGGAACAAGTAAACATACTAATTACAATTGAACAAAAGGAGGGCAGAATTTTAAGCATGCTGAGTAAGGTAGTAAACAAGAAATACAATTTAATAGCATGAGCCATTATGTTAGTGCAGAAAGAGACAAGCATTGACAAACAAAGGAACACATAGAGTTGAGTTTTAGTATTTAAACTAAGAACATACCAGTTGAAGAGGCAAAGTGTAGAAAAAGCAAAGCAATCAGAGTTCCACAATCTAGCTTTGGCTTTCAGCTGCCAGACAAAGCTATAGCACAAGTAGTAGAGAAAGAGAGAGTTTGAGTGTGTAAGTGTGTGTTCTGAACTAAAATTGTTTGTGTGTTTAAAGAAGAGAGGGTAGGGTATTTATAGCTTTGAAAAGAAGTAGAAAATAAGGTAACAAGTAAATGTTTGACACAAATATGGAAATAATCATCATTAGAATTAATTAATACAAGTACTTCTCCTAAATCAAGGAGTTACAGCTCAAGCGGATACTACATGGATAATTAAGGAAAGAGAATTAGTTTAAGAAAGATTGATTTTTACCATGTAAGGGGTAGTAAAAATATATGGCATATAATTGAGTCTAAGTGCTTAATATACTTAATTTGGGGAAAGGACTCAGCCGGGGTGAAACATCACAGCAAATAAAGGAAGGGAATCAATCAACTTAAACAAATGAGTAAAATTAGGGGTTTATAAGAAAACCTTACAATCAAACTGTAATTTAAGGAAATCAAGATCAATCAAGAAGGAATCATGATTCTGCACTTCGACTTATAAATAGGAAAGAATGAACAGGTGTATCAGACATGCGGGGTCAAACGTATTGACAAAAAGGAAGCAAACTAGATGAACACAAACATTCAGAAGTGACATGAATATGATAAGGACTACTTGAAGCATGGTAATCAACAGAGTCAAGTAGTTATGGCTCACACATAGAACCAGAGTGAAACCAACCTAACAGGTAAAGAAGATCAACACACAGAAACAAGAAAGTCTTTAAACTCATAGTAATAAGTGAAGAAAGTTTTTTTAAGAAATTAGGGCTTTAACAGAGCTGAGTTGAAAAGCTAAGAACTCAGAATTAGTCAAGTTAAACAAAGAAAAGGATCTAAACACGAAGAACTCAGTCGAAACAAGTATAAAAAATAAATAAAGACAGTTCCAAACCTCGGATAAAACCAAAATACTTAGGGTTTTCAACATGATGAACCAGGTAGAAAAAAACATAAACAACCCACTTAAACATAGTAGAATCATAAGACAATACTGAAATCAGAAGAGAAGTCCTTTAAAGGAGGTTAAGAAAACCCTAATCGTTGAAGACAAAGAGTCACTTTGAAAAATCGGAAAACCTTTGAGAAAACACCAAGAGGTTCATAACATGCACAGATCTAAGATAGATCTGAAAGAAAATCGGAAAGTTTTTTTAAAGCTAGGGTTTCAGAGAATCTAGAAAAAGTGAGAAAACTTTGAAAAGTTACCGATCTAGCCGGAAAAGCCATAGATCTGACTCGAACGACCATGGATGGCCGGAAAAAGACCATAGATAGAAGTTGAGAAAAGTTTGGACTAGACTTCGAGATCTTTCCATGAAATCACGAAAACAGGCAACCAGGAGACATAGGAGACCGGTATACGTCTCAAACATCCATGAGAGCCCATGGACTGAGTGAGTATCGAAGGGGATTAGGGATGATTTGGGTGGCGGCGGCTAGGGTTTTAGTGAGGTTGCATAGAGAATTGGAGAGGAAAAGGGATTCAAAGGCGGCGGATCGTAACAAATGAATTAGGTTAGGGGGCGTTTTGGGTTAAAATGGTAAGGGGCAACGTGGATCATTGATCTGAATGATCAACGGTCATGATCGAATGGGGTAGTTAGGGATCCAATTTGGGCTTGGGTTAAAATTGGGTTAGGCTCGGGTTAAAATTAAAATTGGGCTGGGATTTGGGGTCTAATTTGGGCTAGATTTGAAAGCCAATTTTGGCTACAAGTTAAATAGCCATTTTTTCTCTTTTTATTTATAAAAAATAGTAAATAATTTCTGAAAATAAATTGAAAGTACTAAAGTGGTTTATAATATATAATTAGCAATTTAAAGATACAAGATCCAATTTTATGAATATAAAACATAATTAAACCTTAAAAAGGCTAGTATTGCAATTATGTGCAATTTAGCTTTAAAAATACTAAATAAAATTGTATAAATTACTTTAGCCATATTGTGGCATAAATATAGAAATCCAATAGATGAATTATCAAAACAATAATTTTGTAAATAATTATTGGGGATTATATGGACAAAAAGGGAGAAAATAAATTAATTTAAAATCTTAAAATTATGAAAAAATAATAAAACCCTTGGACATGCCTATATATGCTATTTTAATGGTATTTTACATATTGAAAAATATATAGGAATAAATTGGGTATCAACACAAGCATTCTTATCGTGTACCCGTCTCCCTTACTTGAATTTAACTATCCATTATTTAAGCATTTATGGTTTTTTACCCCCGAAACTGACTTGTCTCTTTGTTTTCTTTTTTCCTGTAACTGTCTTTTAATTATTTGAATACTGCATTTATTTTTCCTACGTGAAAATACTTGACTACATGTTATTAATTGCTGCATAAATCATTCTCCGCATCATATTCCACTCGTGCGTATCAAATCATATAACAACGCTTTAATGAGTGGTTGCGCTCTTCCTATTTACTACCCTTAAATTCGGAAAGGTTTATTTGCGGTAAAACCAGTCAATCAGCGGTTTGGTCAATGGTTCCGTGCCTTCCCCCTCGAGTTGTCCACTTGAGGCTTATTTGCAGTAAAACCAGTAGATCAACGGGTCAGTATGTTGTCCACATAATGATCCTTTAAGATAAGCCTTATCCAAATTCCATCAGGTTTTTCATTATCGCAACGGACACAACCACGTTCTGCGCATTAATTTGGAGAACTAAATGCCAATATGTTGATCATAAATGTATAAATAGTTGAGTCCGGTGGGGGTAAGGTCTAACCCTTTTGTTTTGCAAAAAATGAGGCACGAGGTTCCCAGATTCTGTATGGTTAGCAACATCCCACCATTGCTGCTGGATTGGTAGGAGGACATTTCCTCAAGTGACAAGAAACATGTGAAATAGTACCTGGGTAACCTGCCTTCCTTGCTAGATATTGAGCCAAACAACAACTTGATCAAAGCTGCCACTTTATTCTGGGATAGTGAGAGAGTTGTGTTTCATTTTGATGACATACAAATGACACCGCTTCTAGAGGAAATTGGAGGGCTTACAGGATTGACTTGGGATAGTCCCGGGCTATTGGTACTAGAAAACCGTACGGGCAGGGGATTTTTGAAGATGATGGGGCTGAAGAAGAAAGTCGACCTACTGTGCTTGAAGGAATCTTGCATACCTTTCGAATACCTATACGAGAGGTCTTTCTGCACTTACCATGATGAGATCTCTATCACTTCTTTGGGTCATATCCACCACAAAGTGTTTGTATTCCTTGTGTGCTTTCTAGGCCTGATAGTATTCCCAATGAAAAAGGGAAGAATCCACACTAGGTTGGCTATAGTCGCCAAGACTCTGATGGAAGGGATTAATGGACAGACATATACCATAGTCCCCATGATCATAGACGAAATCTACAAGGATCTGGAGTGCTGTCAAAGAGGGGTCAAGCATTTCGAGGGTTGTAATTTATTGCTACAGTTATGGTTGTTGGAACATTTCCAAAAGGGTCGCTATCGCCAAGAATTTCCGTGAAGGGAATGGAACGACCATATTGCCTTCCATCACCCTAAGCAAATGAATTACATTCATGACTGATTTGCTCAGCCGGGAAGCGCCAAAGAATGGATAGAGTTCTTTGACAATCTGACCGAGGAACAGGTGTAGTGGATGTTTGAATGGTTCCCAATAGACGAGTTTATTATCAGGTCCAGGGATGCTCCGCAGTTGGTATTGATCAGGCATAAAGGGATATACCTATATGTCCCTATGTGAGTTATAAAGAAAGCAGGCAGAAAACAGGTTGTGCCAAGGGTTGTCAAGATAAATGATTTCAGGGCAAACTTCCAAAACGATGATGTCCCTTACAAGTGCCAAGCTCAGCACATGTGGCACTGCAAAATCATTGTGGAGAAGAACACTATGGAGCTAGACAAGTATCATGCAGGATACGAGCCTCTCTACCCGGCATGGTTGGAGGACAATCTGAAAGGAATTGTGACACCAGGGGCCGATCGAGGGAACAAAATCATAGATGAGGAAGCTGAAGCTCATGTTAAATACACCAGGTTGCGCAAGAGGGTCCATGACTGTGAAAATGAGCACCGGGAAATACATGAAAGGAATGTGAGATTGATCGAGGAATGAAAAGAGATGACAATAACTTCCAATAGGAAACTGTAATATCTGGAGCGAGGAATAGTGGAGCTGGAAGGCAATGTCATAAAGAGGATTGAAAATTGCCAGAACGCTGAAGGAGCTAAAGGAGGACATCTGGCCAGAGCCTACTTGTTGCTGGGACTGTGCGAGCTGGGGGATCTATATAATGGAGTCCGGAAGATCAAATCTGAGAAAGGTCCTTCTGGGACCAAATAGGCTAGATTGACTTGCTTTTCCTAAAAATGTAATAAGGCCTAGCGCCAATAGTGACTTAGTTTATTATTATCTTAGTGTCGTTTTGGTATTTGTCAAAATTTATATTATGAAATGAAGCATTTATTTGCATTAAAAGTTCTCCAAGTTTATTTGTCTCTAGGACCACCTCGGGCACAACGAGGTTCCCAAAATAGGACACAAATTTACTTTTCCGCAATATTTGTTTAAATACTGCAAACGTTTCAGGATCCTCACTGACTTGTTACCTTTTTTGTTTTTGCTTATTTTTTATTGTTATTCCCATACCCTTAGGGGTTTACTCATACTGGCCTCATCAGTGTATCATATCAGATCTAGAGGCCCTCCACCTCCTCCTTCTCCAAGCAACACAAAAGGCAGAGGAAAAACAAATATGGACGACTTAAGTGGAATCCGAAAGGAGAATATTGAGAATGCAGAGACTTCAGATGGCCGTAGTACTCCGGCCCCAAATGATCTAGTTTTGAGACTGGAACAAAAGATACTGGAATTGCAAGGAGAACTTAAGCAGGTTCGCAACTTGGAAAATGTGTCACTCACCCCCAATGTCCCTGATATCCACCAACAAAACACAAAGAACCCAACACCTCCTCAGAACACATAATACCAACAACCACAAAATCCAACTGCACCAAATCAATACGCAACTCCACCCCAAAATATCAATCCGCTGCCAATACCAACTCCACCACAACATCATCATCAACAAATTCAGTACCCACCAACCACCACTTACCACAATCCCCAAACACACCACAACCCATTCCCGATCTACAAAACTCCACCAATGACCATCACTACACCCAAGTTCCTATCACCAATCAAAGAAACCCCATATATGTGGAAACTATACCTCATTCTACCCAACCAATCTCCTATACACCGGAATCCTCTAAGAAGGACATGATCATTAAAAACATGGCCGAAGAACACAAGAAGTAAACAAGCTGATTTCAAGGTATTGAAGTCGACAGAGGGATAGAAGGTTTGACCTATGAAGATCTATGCATACAGTCGGATGTCGAACTACCAGAGGGGTACAAACCTCTAAAGTTCGAAATGTTCGATGGTACAGGTGATCCCAGGGTTCATCTAAGGACCTATTGTGACAATCTTGTCGGGGTCGTGAAAGATGAAAAGATCTGGATGAAGCTCTTTATGAGGAGCCTTACTGGGGACACTCTGTCTTGGTATATCAGCCAAAATCCTAAGAAATGGTCCAATTGGGTAAGCATGGCATCGGATTTCATGGACCGATTCAGGTTCAACACAGAGATGCACCAGATGTCTTCTACATTCAGAATCTTAAGAAGAAACCTTCTGAGACTTTTCGAGAATACGCTACTCGTTGGAGGTCGGAAGCAGCCAAAGTCAGACCCTCTTTGGACGAAGAACAGATGAATAAAATCTCCGTCAGGGCACAAGATCCGCAATATTATGAGAGGTTGATGGTTATCGAAAATCACAAGTTCTCTAATATCATCAAACTCAGAGAAAGAACCGAAGAAGGAATCAAAAGCGGGATGGTGACAAACTTTTAGGCCTTGCAAGCCACGAATAAGGCACTACAATCAGGTGGCATATCGAATAAGAGAGATGTTGGGGTAGTAATGGTAGCCCAGGGTCCAAAGTCTCCACTTGTCTATCAAACCCCTCCACCCACATATCAAACACCTCCTCCCACATATCAAACACCTCCACCCACATACCAAACACCTCCAACCACATACCAAGCATCATTGCCCACATATTAGCCTTCATCTCCCAGATATTCCCAACCAGCCATTGTCCATCACACCTATAACTCCCAACCATCCCACTTCCAATCACCACTAGCTTGCCAAAACTATCGAAGACCTTGACCCAACTTCAACTGCAAGCCACCTAGACAGTATAACACCATTGATGAGCCCATCGACCAACAATAAGAAATGTTAAAAGCCGCAAGTTACGTCACTCATGTTCCCGCTGTGGCATTAGAAAATTTGTCCCAATGGGTCAATCTGAGCAAAAACTTGTGCGTACCATTCTGGTATGAAACAACACACCACCGCTGAGTGCCGAACATTGAAGGACAAGATCCAGACGTTAATTGACAACAAGGTCATACAAGAAAAGGAATCCACACCTAATGTCCGCAACAATCCCCTCCCTGATCACAGAGGTGATGGTGTATATGTGATAGAGACAAATGAAGAATTGGACCCTAAGTGGTCAATTAGGCTTATTCGAGAAGGCGATGACTTTAAGGTTGCAGTCACACTTACTCCTATTGTGGTTCATACTCAGGCACCAATCGATGTTGAGGTAACTGCATCACTTCCATTCGAGGTGGAAGTGGCTCCGCCCGCAGCCACCTCCGTTTCGTTTGAAGCAGAAGTGGTCACACCTTTTACTGTGACAGTATCAACCACACCCCATTCAAATCAAAAGCAATACCTTGAGATTATATTGTCGAGGCTCGGCGAAAATGGAAGACTATGATAGAGGAATCTGATGCCGCACAAGGAATGACTAGAACCGGAAGAGTCTATACACCTGAACATCTGGGAGGTTCAGGTAAGGAGGCCACTACTAGACAGCCTATAATTGAGACCGTGCCAGATGACATGTGGAGGAAAGTACAAGCAAAGGAGTATTCTGTTGTTCACCACCTGAACAAAGTCCCTACTCAGATATCTATCCTGTCACTATTGCAGAATTCAGAGGCACACTAGAACGCTTTGATAAAAGTACTGAGAGAGGCATATGTACCCAATAACATTACTAGTGGAGAAATTGCCAACATGGTAGGGCAAGTGTTGGAGAGCCATAAGATTATCTTCCACGAAGATGAGCTACCGCCTGAGGGCTTGAATCACAATCGAGCAATGCATATCACAATGCAATTTGAAGACAAATTCATTGCCAAGGTCCTGGTTGATAGAGGTTCGAGCCTAAATATTTGTCCATTGGACACACTGAAAAGGTTGGACAAACCTTTACATGAGATACGTGTAGGAAGCATGAATGTAAAGCCTTTCGATAGGTCCTAGAGGGCCACGATCGGGGAAATCAACCTTTGCTTACAGATGGGGCCAACTTGGTTCAACGTTGAATTCTAAGTGCTTGACATACCAGCCTCATATAATCTTCCGTTGGGCCGGCCATGGATCCATGCCGCTGGAGCCGTGCATTCCACACTACATCAAGCCTCGAAGTTTTAATGGAATCGCTAAGAAGTAATCATTCACTGATATGGGAGAAACCCTATCTACACTATTCAAACCATCCCAGCCATTGGACATGGAAGGAGGCTAGGAGGGGATACCTATCATCACATCGAACGGGTCAATGCCTTCGAGAAGGATAACTGATGGGGTAACAAAATAAAGAGCATACTAGCATGGTCTGGATATGAACCTGACAAGGGGTTGGGAAAGAACCTCCAAAGCATCAACAAACCAATACAGCTGAAAAATCATGGTACCACCTTTGGGCCCGGATACCACTATACATGGCAAGAGTACAGTGATTGGTCGCCTCCATAGTGCGGATCATATTACTCTCTTAAGTAACTAGTGCCATGTTTGGAACAAGCTTTTCATCAGGCTGACACAATATGGGGGACTACAGAGGAAGAAGCACTATCTGGGTTGAAGAATTTGTTCTTGGGGGATGCAGACATGGATTTTGGTTCCATAATTGAGGAGGAGGAGGAAGAAGGCCTCATTATTCAGACTGTAGCGAAAGGAGCTATTCTCAGGAACTGGACTGCCACACCATCCCGAGCCCGCCGAGTCCCTGGTAGCTTGGCAGAATTTATTTCTATAGCCATTCTAGGCAATTAAGATTTCCTATAGTTTCGTTTAAGCTTTGCTTGTTTCAAAATAAATGCTCGATTCATCTAGCCGTGCCTTGTCTAAACTATTTTTTCAAAGTTTTAATCAAATGAATTTTGCTCTTTATTATTAACTGTTATCATTACACTTTTTCTTTCCACAACATTATTATTACTTTTCGTGGTGAACCAGTGACTGTGGCATGTAATGAGGCAACGCAATATGAGAATAGTGATTCAGAGGAAGAATATGAGGTACCCGAGGAAATTGTCAGGGAGGTCGAAAATTTTGAGAATAAGCCTAAGTCTAATCTGGACGAGACCGAAGCAGTAAGTTTGGGAGATGTCGAGATCGTCAAGGAGACCTGCATCAGCATTCACTTGTCACCGCCAGAAAAGTAAGAGTACATTCGTTCCTAAAAGAGTATGAGGAGATTTTCGCATGGTCATATGATGACATGACCGGTTTAAGCACATCCATAGTAGCTCACAAGTTTCCTACTTATCCCATGTGTCTGCCAGTAAAACAAAAACTCAGAAAGTTCAAACCAGACATGAGCCTGAAAATCAAGAAGGAAGTTACAAAGGAGATCAAAGCCAAAGTTCTCAGGGTGGTTGAGTACCCAACCTGGTTAGCTAACATTGTGCCAGTTCCGAAGAAGGATGGGAAGGTCAGAGTATGTGTTGACTATAAGGATTTAAATAGAGCAAGTCCCAAGGATGATTTTCCACTGCCAAATAGACACATCTTGATTGATAACTGTGCCAAGCATGAAATCCAATCCTTTGTAGATTGTTTCACGTGTTATCACCAGATTTGGATGGATGAATAAGTTGCAGAGAAGACAGTTTTTATTACACCATGTGGTGTATACTATTACAAGATGATGATGTTCGGTTTGAAGAATGCTGGGGCCACATACATGAGATCCATGAGAACCATCTTCCATGATATGATACATAAGGAAATAGATGTGTACGTGCATGACGTCATTATCAAATCCAAGAGGGCCGCATATCACATAGCAGACTTGAGAAAGTTATTTGATAGGCTTAGGAGGTATAATTTGAAATTGAACCCCGCAAAGTGTGCATTCGGGTTTACCACAGGAAATTATTGGGATTCATCGTCAATCGTCGAGGTATCGAGCTGGATCCGTCTAAAGTCAAGGCTATTCAGGAATTACCACCACCTAAGAGAAAAAGGATGTGATGAGCTTCCTAGGACGTCTCAACTATATCAGTCGCTTCATAGCACAGTCCACAGTCATATGTGAACCCATATTCAAGATACTAAGAAAGGATCCCGAAACAAGCTGGACCAAGGATTGTCAGAAAGATTTTGACAAAATCAAGGAGTACCTATCCACACTGCCAGTTCTAGTCCCGCCAGAAATAGGACGAACTTTGCTATTTTATCTATCTGTATTGGATGGAGCCTTCAGATGTGCTTTGGGACAACATGACGAGACATGAAGAAAGGAGTAGGCCATATACTTCTTGAGTAAGAAGTACACACCTTATAAAGCACGGTATTCTCTGCTTGAATGCACTTGCTGTGCTTTGACCTGGACATCCCAGAAATTGAGGCATTACTTTTGTGCATACACTACATACCTCATATCCAGGATGGATCTTCTGAAGTACATATTTCAGAAACTCATGCCTGCTGGGAAGTTGGCTAAATGGCAGATACTACTAAGTGAGTTCAATATCATCTATGTAACTCAAAAGACGGTCAAGGGACAAGCATTGGCAGATCACCATGCTGAAAATCCGGTGGGAGGAGAATACAAACACTTGAAAACATATTTTCCTGATGAATAAGTGTCATTCGTAGAAGAAGACATTACCGAAGCATATGATGGTTGGAGGATGTTGTTTAACAGAGCCGCAAATCTTAAAGGAGTAGGCATTGGAGCAGTTTTGGTATCAAAAATGGGTCTACACTATCCGATATCTATCAAAGTCAAATTTCCTTACACCAACAACATGGCAGAATATGAAGCCTGCATACTACGACTCAACATGGCAATCGACATGAACGTTCAGGAGTTGCCGGTGATCGATGATTCAGATTTGCTTGTGCACCAGGTATAAGGAGAGTGGACCACCAAGAATTCCATGATACTGCCATATCTGCACCATGTGCAGCAATTGAGAAAGAGGTCTACAAAGATAGAGTTTCGGCATGTTCCCCGAATTCAGAACGACTTTGCTGATGTTTTGGCCACTTTGTCATCCATGATACAACATCCAGATAAGAACTACATTGATCCCATTCCAATGAGGATGCATAATCAGCCAGCATATTGTGCTCATGTAGAGGAAGAAGCAGATGGAAAGCCTTGGTTCCATGACATCAAAGAATACTTATCAAAATAAGAATACCTGAAGCATGTAAATCACACTAAGAAGTGCACGCTCCGGATATTGTCAAATCACTTCTTCCACAGTGGAGGAAACTTGTACAAAATAACTCCTGATCTAGGTTTGCTAAGATGTGTTAACGCAAAGGATGCTTCTACGCTACTTGAGGATGTGCATGCTGGGACCTGTGGCCCACACATGAATGGTTTCGTCTTGGCTAAGAAGATACTCATGGCAGGTTACTTTTGGATGACCATGTAGACGGATTGCATTCAGTATGTCTGCAAATGTTTTCAATGTCAAGTGCATGCCGACATGATAAAAGTGCAGCCAATAGAGCTCAATCCGACAAGCTCACCTTGGCCATTTGCCGCCTGGGGAATGGATGTTATTGGTCCAATCGAGGCCACTGCTTCAAACGGACACAGGTTTATTCTGGTAGCCATTGATTACTTCACAAAATGGGTAGAGGCTACATCTTACAAAGCTATAACCAAGAAAGTGGTCGCAGATTTTGTTAAGGATCGTATTGTTTGCCGATTTGTAGTTCCCAAGTCCATTATTACCGACAACTCCGCCAATCTCAACAGTTATCTGATGAAGGCTATGTGAAAAACTTTCAAAATCAATCACAAGAATTCATAGCCTATATACCTCAGATGAATGGAGCCGTAGAAGCCGCCAACAAAAATATTAAGAAGATACTAAGGAAAATGGTAGAGAACCACAAACAATGGTGTGAGAAGTTACCCTTTGCTCTATTGGGGTGTCACACCATGGTTCAAACAACAACTGGGGCAACTCCCTACATGCTGGTTTCTGATACCGAGGTTGTCATCCCAGACGAAGTGGAGATTCCTTCTTTAAGAATCATACAGGAAGCTGAACTCAGCGATGCAGAGTGAATAAAGAGTCGCTATGAACCATTAGCCCTTATCGATGTAAAGAGGATGAATGTAGTATGTCACTGCCAACTTTATCAGAACAAAATGACCAAAGCTTTCAACAAAAGGGTCAAACCAAGACAGTTCGCACCAAGGCAACTGGTATTGAAGAAAATCTTCCCGCATCAGGATGAAGCCAAATGGAAATTTTCTCCCAACATGCAAGGTCTGTACATAGTTCACAAGGTACTAACAGGAGGAGCACTCATACTCGCAGAAATGGATAGAGAAATCTGGCCAAAACCAATCAATTTAGACGCAGTCAAGATATACTATGCTTAGATTATTTACATTTCCTCATCTGATGTAATTGAACTACGCTTGACCTGATTCCCATTTAAGAAGGGATATGTAGGCAGCCTTATGGGTTCAGTCATATCATAATAAATTTTCCATTTTTTCCAAGATCAGAAACTGGGGCAGAATTTTGAGGAGAACCCCCAAAATTCCAGAGCAAGTCCAGCCAATGCCATTGTATGCCAGAAAGTCAGAAATTGGTTAAGAAACTGGGGAAAAATTTTGAGAAGGACCCTAAAAATTCCAATATGAAAGAGCTGCAATGCCTTCGAGACATGTTATAGTCACTAGTTCATCAAAATTATTTGATATATCAATACGTTTCCAAAACAACTCTATTTTTTATCAATAATTGCATATTTTCGAAAATTCTATTTCCATAACGGTCAGGTGTCACCCAGGGGAACTCAAAAGGCTTTCAAAATGGAGCAAAGCAAAGCTAGCCGATGGGAGCATGAACCAACCTTTCCCCAACAAAACTCACAATTTTTCTTTGAACGCAGGCACATTCGACATAACGATGGCATTCCCAAAACATGTATACACATAGATAATTCACTATCAATCAGGCCACCAGACATCGCATACATCTCCAACTAAGAAACATACTACTCTTATTTTCTACTCGCTCTTTGCATGAGACTAAGTCATGTCCCGCATATTTGCATGAGGCTAATCGTTGCCTCCCCATACTTGCATGAGGCTAATCCCTGCCTCCCTATTTGCATGAGGCTAATCCCTACCTCCATATTTGCATGAGTCTAGTCCTTGACTCCATGAGGCTAATCCTTGCCTCCCCATACCTGCATGAGGCTAATCCTTGTCTCCCTATTTGCATGAGGCTAATCCCTGTTGATACCCAATTTTTTTCTATATATTTAAATATGCAAAATACTCTCAAATAGCATATCTATGCATATATAAGTATTTCCAAATGTTTTATTATTTTTCCTTAATATTTAAAGATTTTTAAATCAATTTATTGCACTATCTTATCCAGAAAAAAAACCAATAATTATTCCCAAAATTATCATTTTTGATGATTCATTTATTGGACCCTCATATTTATACTAAAATATAGCTAATGTAATTTTTGAATATTTTTACAAACTTATTTAGTATTTTTAAAGACAAATTGCATATAATTGCAAAATTAGCTTCTTTTAGATTAATTACATTAGGTCTATAAAAATTAGGTCCAATATTTTTAATTTGACAATTATGTGTTACTAATCATTTTATTACCTTTAATTTATTTCCAGAAATTATTCTACTATTTTTTATAAAATAAATAAGGGAAGAGTTGCTATTTAAAATATAGCCTAATTGTTTTTCAATCGTAGCCTGAATTGAACCCCTATTTAAACCCAATTACCCAGCCCAAATCCTAGCCATACCCTACCCACAACCCAATTAGAACAACCCGCCCGGATCCCCTACATACCCATTCAATCCAGGTCGTTGATCATTTGATCAACGGCCACCACCAACCCTTTCATAAATTAATTCCCAACTAACCCCAAACCCTAACCATTTCTCACCTACAGCCGCCTCTAAACCCCCTTTCTCTCTCAATCATCTCTCAATACCCTCTCAAACCCTAGCTGTCACCCTCAATTACCACCTAAAAATCCCCCAAATCCATGGCCTTCGAAGCCATTGGAGGCCTGTATCCACTTTCATTGGCTTCTATGTGTTCGAGTACTATGGTTTCAAGGACAGATCAGGAAAGCCCGGTCCAGACCTTGGTCGGTTTCAGTTCTTATGGTTGTCTCCAGTTATCTTTGGCTTTGCTCCGGCCAGCCATGGCCATTCAAGCCGGATTCTTGACTTCTCCTGCTTAGATCGATTGTTTCCAAGCCTTTCTCACCATCTGGGGTTCTTCTGAAACCCTAACCTTTGAGGTTCTTCCGATTTTGTTAGATCTATTTTAGAATTGTGTTTACTCTAAACTTTTAAATGCTTTCTCAAGGTTTCTTTCAAAATTCTACCTTCAAGAACCCTTATCTTTCCGATTTAAGTTTCTGTTAAGCTATTTCGAAGCTTTCTCTGATTTTCTAACATGTTCTACTGTGTTTCCTTATGTTGTCCTTTTACTCAAGTTTGCATGTTAAGGGTTTTGACCTTTTGAGATTTCTGAATCTATTTTGTTAGTATTTATCTGATTTACTTGCCTTTCATCTCTAGAACTCGATTTATGGTGAAAACCCTAAAATTTTGGGTTCATTCGAGTCTTGAGACTACTTGCTATGTGATTTACTTGTTCGTCATGCTCTGAATTCGATTAATTTCAAAACCCTAATTTCTCTGGACCTATTCGAACTTCTGAAAACTTTTTC
The DNA here is from genome assembly GCF_000715075.1 of Nicotiana tabacum. Lineage (NCBI taxonomy): Eukaryota > Viridiplantae > Streptophyta > Magnoliopsida > Solanales > Solanaceae > Nicotiana > Nicotiana tabacum. The sequence continues at coordinate 26,036,885 of NC_134082.1, read as the reverse complement.
ATGTGTTTGAATTAGCTCGACTGGATTCAAAGTCTTTTTTGTTTCAACTTCTGTTTCTCTATGTGATTTGGTTTCTTGCAAGCATTGAAACTAGATTATATTTTTCAGAAAAAGTCTTTTTACCCGCACTTTTGCATGCCTCTGATACCCTTTTTTCCCTATTACTAAGTTGACCTATGTGACTACCATATTGCGATAATCCACTATCTACTGATTTTGTGATTGTTATTCTCTTTGTCACAAGTTCACCCTCTCATGCCTAATGTTTATGCACTCTTTTATATGCTAAATTCCCCTCTAAAATGACCTTCAATTTTTGATTGATTTCAAACCTCCTGTGTAATTCTAACTGCACTCATGTAATTGATTCTTTCCTTGTTTTACTGATTTCCCTGTTTTTTGAATTGGTTTGAAAACTTCCCCTTAGACTTTTGATTCTCTTATCTTTAACTTGGTTTACTTGTTTAATCTTGGGAACCCACGTCACTCTCCTTATATCAGTGATTTTGAAAACCTTGACTCCCTGATTTGCTATGTACTGATTTTCGATTGTCTCCATATGTTGCAGCTTTACTTTGTTTTCTTACATTATTTGTCTAACCGAGTATTTCAAAGATTCTTTCCTTAATTAAACCTCTATGCACTTACCTCTAATTGTCTACTCTGCACATGATGCTTACTTGATTTCATTCCTTAAATGTTTTCTGCCCATTACCATTTGATTTTAGCTCCTTAATTAAAGGAAGTCCTTATACTAATTTCATTTTAATTGGTACATAGTTCCATAATTACTGCTAAACTATGATCCTTGCCTTATTTTCTGCCTCTCTTCAAACTATAAATACCTTGCTCTTTCATTAACACAGACGAACACACTTAGTTCTAAAATCACTTACACTCAAAATATTCTCTCTTGCTACTTGTACTGTGGCCTGTCTTCAAAGTCCTGCTACCTGCTTTTACTATATTTTGCTTCTTTGAACTGGTATGTTCTGATTAAGATTTCAGCATCCTAACAATATGTTTACTTAATACTTTTGCCTTCTTATTTGCCTACTGCTTGTGTTTTGTCCAGTACTTAATTTAGCATGCTGTAATTTCCTTCTAACTATTTTGAATCTATTATGTGTCCTAAACCCCTACCCAATGTGTTTGATACTGATTGTTTGCTTGAGGCATGACAGTATTAAGTATTACTGTCTATGACTCAAACGTGATTCCCCCGGGATCATAACCTTTATGTTACCATTATGTGATTGTGTATTCTGGTTGATTTTATAAGCATAACAGCACTCCTTATTGTTGTGCACGCCCAGAATTAACTAACGCCTAAGTGCATAGGCTCTTTGCAATCCCCAATCCCTGAACCCCTTTGTGTGAAGTACTTAACTCTGTAACTATTTCCTAGCACCTCTTTCCCTCTTCTTTACTATGTTTCTTCACCTGCACTCTCTCTTAGACTTAAGTTTTGTCCCCCCCCCCTCTTATGAGCATTGCCTTGGGACCCATGAGCTCCGTCTGAACTTGGACACTTGAGGGTTGGCACTGGCACTTCCACACTGCACTTATCCCTATTCTGGTAATATAATTTGGGTGTGAGCACCGCCCGGAGTCCCATTGAGTCTCTTAGGGAACTCTGACACACTCAAATTGGAGAAAGGCTTTGGATCAATGGTCTTTGAGTTGGTTTATCTCGTAACTCATAGAGAAGGTCAAGAATCAGGCCTCCTCTGGTTGTACTTTCTTTTGTATTTTTCTGTTCAGATGTAATTTGTTATTCTGGTTTGTAATAAGTTATAATAAACACTTGGGGCTGGCTAGTAAAAAGGGTTGGGTAACTATGCATGCAAGGGTAGAAAACATGCCTATAGGGTGTTTTAACTTCTGCATACTCGAACTTCACGAAAACCTGCCTATATGGTACTTTTAATACTGCATATTCAACTTCATGCAGAAAACCTGCCTATAGGATACTTTTAATTCTGCATATTCAAACTTCATTTAGATGTCATGCCTATCAGGTTTAAAATGAGTAATGCATAGAAATCATGCCTATAGGAGTTTCTTAAATCAATCTGATTCGTTGTCATTAGCAGTCAATGTTAGATAACATGCTCCTAGGAACTAAAGTCAATAATAGTAGATACTGCCACCTGCAGAACCTGTAACCAGTTCAGTTTATTTTTGTTCATTTTGCTTCCCTTAATAACCTAATTCCCTCGCTTAACAAGGTTTAACAAGCATGCTAGGATTTCGAATAATTTACTTCAAGCTTCTACTATCTCATCAACTTTTAAATTCAGTAGATATCATGCCTATAGGTCCCCGTCTAAACACTTAGGCAAACCTTAGAATAATAACTGTAAAACTGAATCTATTAATCACTACAACCAGCAGGCAGGCCTGTTTCAGACTTCTTATCTGAGTTATGCAATTAACTAAAACTGCCTCAACAATCTCATCACCCTCGTCTTTAATGATTTTCAATCAGACCTAAGCAGTATGTGTAAGACATGCTACTTTATGTGTTTATTCGAGGAGGTATACTTGAGCTTATATGCTTATGTGTTTCCCCTTTCATATGCAATATGTGTTTTTATATGTCGCCTTAGAATTTTTACCTTTGAAACTCCAAATAAGCCCAGCATCCCTCCCTTTTAGGATTTGTAGTCCTAAGTGCCTCCGGTATTGATAGGAATGGGACAGGTAATAGCATGCAATAAGGAATCGAGACCAATCCGCGCTTTAATACCTTATCGAGGGATGGGAAGGGTAGATATGGATATGATTACCACGCGATAATGTCACGTGTAGCCCCTCATTGAGGAGTGATTACCAGATATTGTGTGGGGTTATCCATATTTTTTAATAAACCAAGGACCCCCTTTCCTTTATTCTTTATTCTTTTAGCAATTTAACTCCTTATTCTAAAAAATTAGCTTTTATAATTGTTCTCTCAAAACTTGTTTACTTTTAAACCATTATGTGTTGAAATCCCCTATTATTTGAGCCTTATTTGCTTATATGTTAATTGCACATTAATTCACAATAATTGTCTGGCCGGGAACCACACTAGTGGATTCTGAGGGGTGCCTAACACCTTCCCTTTAGAATAATTTCAAGCCCTTATCCTATCTCTGGTTATTCAAATCGAACTCTTTTGGTGTCCTAATGCACCCTAATCATTAGGTGGCGACTCTCCAAATTCAAGCCCAGTTCCCAAAAGGAATGAGTTGTCTCTCCAAATGTTATAAACCCAATTTCCGCTTAGGAAAGAAAAAAGGGGGCGCGACAGCATGGCGACTCTGCTCAGGATCTTTGGGCTTTTACCATTTCAGACTATTATTGTGGATTTATACCTCTTTATGTGTAGTTACTTGTTTATTTCTTAAAGCATTCAATTCCCTTTTCAACTGCAAAACTGACCTGTCTTCTTTGTTTCTTTCCTTAATACTGCTTTAAATTATTAAACTGCTGTATTTACTGCTTTCTTAACGTGAAAATATGTGCCAACATGCTTTTAATTATTGCATAATTATGCTCAACATCATATTCCACTCGTGCCAAACAAATACCATAGCAACGCTTATAATGAGTGGTTGTGCTCTTCCGATATTATCACCCCCTAAATTCGGAAAAGGCATATTTGCGGTAAAACCAATCGATTAACGGTGTAGTCGACGGTTCCGTGCCTTTCCCCCTTGAGTTGTCCGCTAAAGGGTACCAATCTAAAACCCCATAGAAACCTTACTCTGTTTAAACTTTGCATGCATCATGGTTAAACCTAGCCGAGTTAGTTATGTTGTCCGCATAATGAATGTTTAAGATAGCCTTGTCCAAAGTCCACTAGGTTTCCCCAAAACCCAAATGGACACTACCACATTCTGTACTTTAGTTTGGAGAACTAAATGTTTTTATGCTAATTGTTGATATTAAATAGTCGAGTCCGGTGGGGGTAAGGGCCTAATCCTTTTTTGTCTTGCAGAAATATGAGATACGAAGTCCCCAGATTCGGCATGGTCACCAACATCCACCCAAAATTGCTAAGTTGGTGGGAGGATCTTCACTCTAGTGATCAGACCCTTGTCCGCAAATATCTGGGCAACCTACCTTCTCTCTTGGAAATCCAACCAAACAACAAGATCATAGAAGCTGCTGCTTTGTACTGGGATTGTGAGAGATCTGTGTTCCTCTTTGGGGACATTGAAATGACACCCTTACTAGAAGAAATAGGAGGATTGGCCGACATACCATGGGAAACTTTGGGTTTGTTAATGCCCGAGAACCGCAAGGGCAGGGGTTTCCTCAAAATGATGGGTTTGAAGAAGAATCCAGAACTAACATGTCTGAAAGAGTCCTATATCCCTTTTGATTATTTGTATGTGATATACGGTCACAGCAAGTCCTACCGTACCTATCCTAACGAATTTGCCATTACATCACTAGGGCATATTCACCAAAGGGTCTTTGTATTTATGTTTTATTTCTTGGGGTTTATAGTGTTTCCTATGAAGAAAGCAAGGATCCATACCAGGCTAGCTATGGTAACTAAAACTCTGATGGAAGGCATTGGTGGGCAACCATTCAGTATTGTGCCCATGATCATTGCAAAAATATACCGGGACTTGGAGAAGTGTCAACGAAGAGCAAAACACTTCGAGGGCTGCAATTTGCTACTCCAGCTTTGGATCATGGAGCATCTCCAAAAGGGTGAGTACCGAAAAGAGATTTAACGAAGAGACAGGGATGATCATATGGCTTTCTATCGTCCGAAGCGAATGAATTACACGCCCAACATGTTCGCCCAGCCAGAAGATGCCAAAGGATGGGTAGAGTTATTTGATAATCTAACTGAGGACCGGGTACAATGGATGTTCAAGTGGTTCCCTACCGAGGAGTTCATCGCCCGATCCACGGATGCACCATTTTTGATACTGATTAGTCTGAGAGGAACATACCCTTACGACCCTCTCCGTGTTATGAGGCAAGCCGGTAGGAAGCAGGTTATACCTAGGGTCAACAAGATGAGTCATTTCCGGGCTGACTTCCAGAATGATGACAGTCCTTACAAGTGCCAAGCTCAGCATATGTGGCACTGCAAGATTGTCATGGGGCGAGATACCATCGAGCCAGACAGGTACCATGCTGGTTGCGCTCTCTACTATTCAGGCTAGTTGGAAGATAATCACGATGGTCTGGGCCAGCCCGGGCTTGCTAAGGGACACAGGATCATATATGAAAGGGTTGAGGCACAGTGAAAGGGCTGAGGCACAATCAACTGTGCAAGAGGATCCGGGAGTGCGAAAGCGAGCACCGTGAGATACAAGAAGCCAACCAAAAGCTGATTGAGGAGTGGAAGGACATGGCTGTCAGCGCCAACAAGCGACTGGGATACTTGGAGCGGGGCATAGTGGAGCTGGAAAGGAAATTCCTCAAAAGAATTGAGGATTGCCAAAATGCTGAAGGAAACGAGGGTGGACACCTAGCCAGAGCCTATCTATTGCTGGGACTTCGCGAGCTGGGAATGTTGTTCGACGGAACCAAGGATGCCAAATCTGGGGAAGGTCCTTCTAGGACCAAATAGATCTGGGGTTTTTCTTCAATAGTTGGTCCCCACCATGGCATGGTCCTCACTATTCACTATAGCAGCCAATACCACATCTGGAGCAGACTTTCCAACCGGTCGATATTATTTATGGGACACATGAAGAAGAAGCACTAGCAACGTTGAAGAACTTGTTCTTACAAGGCAATGACATGGACTGTTGTGTTGTTCTCGAGGAGGAGGGGGAGGAAGGCCCTTCCATACAGGCTGTAAGTATAGGGGAACGCCTCAATAACTGGACCATCAGAACGACCAGAACCCGACGAGCATCGGGGTAGCAAGGTTAAAACAAGCACCGTCTTATTTACTAAAAGATTTTTATTTCTCGCATGTTTCCAATTCCTGCAATAAGATTTCCAATGTACAAAACGATTATGCAATTTATCAAAGTATTTGACTTTTCTTATAAATCAACACTCATTATTATTTTTTCTCTCATTACTTTATTTACACAGGATTACTATTACTTATCTTGATGAACCAATGACTGTGACATGCAACAAGATAACGCAACAAACGGACATAGTGTCATGCCCCAACCTCGGGAGGCGCGACCTGCGCTCAATCGAGTAAACCCAACTGAGCAAGCCTTATCAAACACTTCCTACCCAACTCGATACGAATAAGGAAACCATGCTTTCATTTATTTTCTTAGACGAAGAAAGATAGTGCATTCTACAAAGTTAGTTCATTTTAAATCACAATATTAATCCGTAATTAAGTTCCCAAGATTACATACAATTACACCTTAGCAAAATGAAAATTTGAATTACATCATAGTTCGTAGACCTATCCAACGCCCGTACATAACCCACACATATGTCTACGGAGCCTCTAAGGATACCCAAGACAGCGATAACAACGCCGGCGACAAGGCCTCGGCTATACCTCAAAAGAGACATCAATAACAAAAGGCATGTCACAAAACCCCTTGAAGGAGGAAGGGGCTCACCAAGAGTTTGAGAAGAGGATGCTCCGCTACACACGATCGGTACTATCCACTATGGAGCCACCTACATTCATTTTAAAAAATATAGCGCCCCCGACAAAAGGGACGTTACTGCCATCGAATAACACTAGTATTACAACTAAACACCATCGAATTAGAAAGAACTTTCGTACAAGAATAAGAAATCACAAGTATAACTCAAAACTTTAAACGATCACCACATTATCAAATAAAAGAATCATACAACTTTCACATCATTTTCTCATAGCTTTTAGTTTGGGGCATTTCACACTATTCATTATTTGTTCACAATACCACCGCTATCTTGAGCGGACTCCAATCTCGACCCGATCGACTAGGTTGTCTCATTTGAGACATATGCTTCAATCACAATCTCATTTTCCTTCTTTCCCGGAATTCATTCACAATACCTTTCCAATACCACCTCTATCTTGAGCGGAGTCCGATCTCAACCCGATCGGCTAGGTCTCATAAATCAATTCATTTCTCGTATATCATTTCATAGGCACTTGGGGCCACGACTTATCAAATCATTCTTGGCACTAGGCTGCATTTTACATCGTTCCCAATTTTCAATATTAGCTTTGCCAGTAGGACAGTAGGTGCACACAAGAGCAATTTAAATTGTAAACATAGATAAGATTTCACGTAGATAGCACAATATATTTAGCCGCAATCTCGATTTAGGGTCTAAACATTTCAATATATAATTCATACCTTTGCCCTTTTCAAGTTGTCAAGATAGCACGTTGATCATGTTGAGACACATTTTTTGCACATAAGGTTACAACACCAATTCATGTAAAATAACAAGCAATGCAACAATTCAACTTTAATCTTACCATGTTCATACAATCACCGATGAAGCTCAATTTCTAATAGACGGGGTTTTAGCCATACATACCTCAACCGAGCTTTACTTAATCCTATAACGTTCAGGAATATTCGCGCTTCAATCTATTTAAGCAATATAGCACAATTTAACTCATAATCAAGAAAAGATCATAATCTAAGCTCTCTTGAGCATTTTACCGAGCAATTAGTGTTCATTAAGGCCTTATGGTTCTTTCATGCAAGATTACACTAGCCCATTAACCATGCCTCTTCTTTTATAATTCCTCATACTCTTCAAGAACACATGCATGCAATGCAAACCCCCCTTAACCCCATGAATTACCTCACTAATGACACTTTGTAGCTATGTGTAAAAATGAGAGCTGAGGTAATGAAGCCTTACCTCTTGGGATGAGGGTTTAGGTCCCTCACTTGATTATCTTCAAAGATTTGGCAAGGTTTTATGGAGTAATTTGATGGGAAGCACTTACCTCTCTAAGACCCTCTCTCTCTCCAAAAGCATCAGGAAATATCGTCAAAATGAGTTATAATACCGAATATATCGATAAGGGGTCGGGTTTAAAATTTAGAAAATTGGAGCCCCGAGTTAGGTCTGCGATCGCAAAGTGAAAATGCAGCCCGCATAATTGACTGCAAAAGTGCTCCAAAAATCTAAACACACTCCCTGGGTATGCGGCAGAATACGGTCCGCATACCCATTCTGCGGTCGCATAATGCACCGCAGAACTGCCCCTCACAAAGTCCCAAGGGAAATATGCGACGACTATGCGGTCCGCATATCGGTAACGTGATCACATACTTGACCGCATAGTTGACCTCAAATTTGACCAACACACTGACTTACTTTGTGGCGATTATGCGGTCCGCATACTTGATATGCAACCGCATTCTCGACCGCAGAATTGCATTTTCTGGAAAACATTATTTCTTGACTTTTTATAGCATAGATCAGTCCAAAAAGGTTCGAACTGCGGCGGCACCACGGGATTCGGGGTTCTGGGTAGGAAATTCACGGGGCCTTACATCCTCCCTCACTTAAGATCATTCGTCCTCGAATGAGGATCAAGATTCACTTATTAACAGTCTTAATGCAATCTTCTGTTCTTTATAACCTGAAACATGTTTCCAGTCCCCTAAATTTAGCTAACTCCCTATAATTTCAATAATTTCGCCAGAGTTTCCTTTGTATATAGGCCTTATCCACCTGTCAGAGAGCCCCAAAACATATCCTAACAGCATAACCATATTTCATAAAAGTAACATAACTTGTACAATCATCAACCATGGCCGTATAAGCAACATTTTACCAAAAAGGGGACAATTTTACATAGATCAAGTCTAAAGATAAGAGTTCATAGGAGCTAAATGCATAAAAACTATTACATGACTACCCAAACAAATGTGGATACTTTCTTTTCATTTCATCCTCGGCTTCCCAAGTGGCTTCCTCAACTTACTGGTTCCGCCATAATACTTTCACGGATGCAATTTCCTTATTTCTCAATTTCCGAACCTGCCTATCAAGAATGGCAACTAGACTTCTTCATATGACAGTTCTTCATTTACCTCAATAGTTTCAACTGGCACAATAGTGGACGGATCTCCCACTACCTTCCTCAACATGGACACATGAAAGACCGGGTGTACTAATGACATTTTAGGTGGCAGCTCGAGCTTGTATGCCACCTAACCAATCCTCTGAATGATTCTGTACGGTCCTACATACCTCGGACTCAATTTTCCCTTCTTTCCAAATCACATGATACCCTTCATAGGGGAAACCTTCAAAAATACCAGTCATCTTCTATGAACTCCAAATCTCTGCGACGAACATCCGAGTAAGACTTTTGGCGACTCTGAGCAGTTTTCAACCTCTCCTTAATAATCTTGACTTTCTCCATGGCCTGATGCACGAGGTCGGGCCCTATCAATTCCGCTTCTCCAACCTCAAACCACCTAATAGGATACCTACATCTTCTACCATACAGTTCCTCGAATGGTGCTATTTGGATACTAGCATGGAAACTGTTATTGTAAGAAAACTCTATGAGTGGCAAATGGTCATCCCAACGACCCTTGAAATTGAGAGTACAAGCGTGCAACATGCCTTCAAGCATCTGAATAGTCCGCTCTGCTTGACCATCGGTTTGTGGATGAAAACCTGTGCTAAAATTCACAGGGGTACCTAAACCTTGCTGAAACTTCTTCCAAACGTTGGATGTGAACTGAACCCCTCGATCTGAAATGATTGAGACTGAAGTTCCATGTAACCTGACTATTTTTTTGATATACAACTAAGCATATCATTCCACTGTGTCGGTAGATTTGACTGGCAGGAAATGCGCTGACTTTATAAGTCGATCAACAATCACCCAAATTGAGTCGAACTTGCATGGAGTGCGTGGTAACCCTACCACAAAATCCATGTTGATCATCTCCCATTTCCACATTGGAATTTTTATGCTTTGAGCCAATCCACCGGTCCTTTGCTCTTCGGCCTTTACTTGCTGCCAATTCGGACATTTTGCCATAAAGTCCGCCACATCTTTCTTCATGTTATTCCACCAATAAATTTCTTTGAGATCATGATATATTTTCATGGAACCTGGGTGCACAGAATACCTGGAAGTGTGAGCTTCTGCCATGATCCTTTCCTGAAGACCGTCAATATCAGGAACACATAGGCGGTCTTGGTACTGGAGGGTACCATCATTCATGCCAAAGGAAAAAGCTGTGGTTTTGTGTTTGACAATCCCCTCTTTCAGTTGTACTAACAACGGATCCACGAATTGCTTCTCTTTCACCTCTGCCACAAGCGATGATTCAGCCCTATTCTGCATAATTATCCCTCCTTCATTAGTGTCCGCAAGGAAAACTCCCAAACTAGGAAAGTGGTGAATCTCCTTTGCCAACAGCCTCTGATGGGCCTCCAAATGAGCTAAAGTTCCCATGGATTTTCGACTAAGTGCATCTGCCACAACATTAGCCTTTCCCGGGTGATAGAGAATATCAATGTCATAGTCCTTGAGTAACTCTAGCCATCTTCTTTGCCTCAGATTCAACTCTTTCTGCTTGAAAATATATTAAAGGCTCTTATGATCCGTAAATACATCCACATGGACCCCATACAAATAATGTCGCCAAATCTTTAGTGCAAACACCACTACTGCCAACTCTAAGTCATGGGTTGTATAGTTCTTCTCATGATTCTTGAATTGCCTAGAACCATAGGCTATAACGTTGCCGTGTTGCATTAACACACACCCAATCCCGACTCTCGAAGCATCGCAATACACTACAAACCCCTCTGTACCCTCTGGCAGGGCTAACACCGGTGTTGTTGTCAATCTTGACATCAATTCTTGGAAACTCTTTTCACAAGCATCGGACCACTGGAATTAAACTGCTTTGTGCGTCAATTTAGTCAATGGAGAGGCAAGAGTAGAAAACCCCTCCACAAACCTCCTATTGTACCCAGCCAAGCCTAAGAAACTGCGAATCTCAGTTAGAGTGGTAGGTCTAGGCCAATTCTTCACTGCTGCAATCTTTTGAGGATCGACCAGAACTCCTTCCCTGGAAATGACATGGCCCAAGAACACGACAAATTCAAGCCAGAATTCACATTTCGAAAATTTTGCATACAATTGATGTTGCTGAAGAGTCTGCAAAACTGCCCTGCGATGGGTAGCATGGTCCTCCCGACTTCGGGAATACACGAGGATATCATCAATAAACACTATTACAAAGGAGTTTAGAAAGGCCTTGAAGACTCGATTCATAAGATCCATGAAAGTTGTCGGGGCATTTGTTAGCCCAAAAGACATTACCATAAATTCAAAGTGCCCATACCGAGTTCTGAAGGCTGTTTTTGGAATATCCTCCTCCTTTACGCATCTCTAACACATGATCCTAACTTGGCACCACAAGATTCGGGGTTCTGAGTAGGAAATTCACGGGGCCTTACATATAGATTCAGAGGAAGATGACATACCAAAAGAGATTATTAAAGAAGTAGAGAATTTTGAGAACAGACCTAAGTCCAACCTGGATGAAACAGAAGTTGTCAACCTGGGAGATGCAGAAAACGTCAAAGAAACACGAATCAACGTCCACTAATCACCGTCAGAAAAGAAGGAATACACAGAATTTCTAAGGGAATATGAGGACATATTCGCCTAGTCGTATGATGACATGATTGGTCTATGTTCGTCTATTGTGGCTCACAAACTTCCAACCGATCCAAACATGTCCGCCGGTAAAGCAAAAGCTCAGGGAATTCAAGCCTAATATGAGTCTGAAAATCAAGGAAGAAGTCACTAAGCAAGTCAAAGCTAAGGTTCTCAGGGTAGTAGAATACCTGACATGGTTAGCCAACATCGTGCCGGTACCAAAGAAGCACGGGAAGGTCCGAGTCTGTGTCGACTACCGGGATCTCAATCGGACCAGTACAAAAGATGACTTCCCTTTGCCAAATATACACATCCTGATTAACAATTGCGCCAAGCATGAGCTACAGTCATTCATAGATTGCTTCGCTAGTTATCATCAGATCTGGATGGATGAGGAAAATGATAGAGAATCACAGAAAGTGGCACAAGAAGTTTTCATTTGCTCTATTGGGGTATCGCACCATAGTCCACACATCAAATGGGGCAACCCCCTATATGTTGGTTTATGGTACAGAAGCCGTCATTCCTGCCGAAGTAGAAATTTCTTCCCTAAGGATCATACAGGAAGATGAGCTCGACGAGACAGAGTGGGTGGAAAGTCGTTATGAGCAACTAGCCCTTATAGATGGGAAAAGAATAAATGCAGTCTGTCAAGGTCAACTTTATCAGAATAGAATGTCCAAAGCCGTCAATAAAAGAGTCAATCCGAGATAGTTCACACCGGGGCAACTAATGTTAAAGAAGATTTTCCCGCATCAAGAGGAAGCCAAAGGTAAGTCCTCTCTCAACTGGCAGGGTCCGTACATGGTTAACTGGGTTCTGACAGGAGGAGCCCTCATACTTGTAGAAATGAAGGAAGTTTGGCCAAGGCCGATTAATTCAGATGCAATCAAGCGTTACTATATATAATCTTTATGCTTCCTTTATATGATATAAACTGAACTACGCCTGACTTGATTCCCATTTAAGATGGGATACGTAGGCAGCCCTATGGGTTCGGTCACAATTCAATAAAATTTCCATTTTCCCCGCAATTGAAAACTAGGGCATAATTTTGAGGAGGACCCTCAAAATTCCGAAGTTGATTTCAACCAATCATCACAAGCAATAGTCAAAAGCATCAACCCATTAAACTAGGGAAGAATTTTGAGGAGGACCCTCAAAATTCCATAGCAAGAGAGGTTGCAATGTCCTGAACCACGTCACAGTTATCGGTCCATCTAAAAAATTATTATTATTATGCCACATTTTACTAAATCATGCATTTCTATTACTGAAATTGCCTTGTTTAGCAATGCTACCCCAATGATATATACAGTATCACCAGTTCAATGTCGAGCAGGTCATGCACAGCCAACGGGGGGTATGAACTAACCGCCCCCATTTTTACAAAACTCACGATTTTTATTTGGATGCAGGCACTAGAATTACAAAATCATCAAATGTACTATACACTCACGAGACAAACACTGTTCAGGAATACAACTCTCAGAACCATTGCACTTACTCACAGTTGCTATCTGCAACGTAACAGTGTCCCCAGCAGGCACAATATCGCAATCTGCTATCAGCTAAGAAAGCTCTATTACCATTTGCTATCTTATTTTCTGCATAAGGCTAATATTCTTCCTTCTGAGACTAAGCACTGTCTCCATCTTCATTTTTGCATTGCATAAGGCTACCATTTTGCATTCCGAGACTAATCTCTATCTCCATCTGCATTTTTGCATTGCATAAGGCTACCATTATGCCTTCCGAGACTAAGCTCCGTCTCCATCTACATTCTTGCATTGCATAAGGCTACCATTCTGCCTTCCGAGGCTAAGCGCTATCTCCATCTGCATTTCTGCATTGCATAAGGCTACCATTCTACCTTCCGAGGTTAAGCTCTACCTCCATCTGTTTTTGCATGGCTGAAAGATCGCCACTTTATTTACATTTGCATGGCTAAAAGATCACCATCTTATTTATGCTTGTATGGCTAAAAGATCACCACGTTATTTACATTTGCATGGCTGAAAGATCGCCACTTCTATATTTGCATGGCTGAAAGATCGCCACTTTATTTACATTTGGATAGCTGAAAGATTGTCGCCTCTACATTTACTTGGCTGAAAGATCGCCACCTCTACATTTTTCATGGATGAAAGATCGACACCTCCTGCATTGCATAGGCTGAAAGATCGCCAAATACTACATATCATGGGCTTAAAGATAGCCAAAATTATCCGAAGGTGTCATTGTTCGGAGGCACCATTTCATAGCCCGAGAACACCATGTCATGGCCTAAGGACCCCTTTTAATATTTAGCATATCATTATTCAAAGGCATCATGGTTCGGAGGCATCATTCTCATAGCCCGAGAGCGTTATTTCATGGCCTGCGAATCCTTTATTATACGCTTCATGGCCCAAGACATTAGGGTCTAAGGACGTCATCCTAACTGTCCAAATACAACATTCATGGTCAGAAGCCCATGCCCACTGGCAAGCTAGACAAGTGGAAAATCCTATTAAGTGAATTTGACATTGTCTACGTGACGCAGAAGGCAATCAAGGGATACACACTAGTAGATCACCTTGTTGAAAATCCCGTGGACGGAGAGTACGAACCCCTGAAAACGTATTTTCCCGACTAAGAGGTATCGTTCATAGGAGAAGACACTGCAGAATCCTATGATGGTTGGAGAATGTTTTTTGATGGAGAAACAAATTTCAAAGGAGTTGGCATAGGAGTAGTCCTAGTATCGGAAACCGGTCAACATTACCCGGTGTCTGCCAAACTCAAATTCCCGTCCACCAACAATATGGCTGAATACGAAGCTTGCATCTTAGGGCTCACGATGGCCATCGACATGAACATTCAAGAATTGCTAGTGATTGGAGATTCAGACTTGCTTATACATCAGGTCCGAGAAGAGTGGGCACCCAAGAAATCCAAGATACTCCCATATTTGCATCATGTACAGGAATTGAGAAAGAGGTTCACAAAGACGAAATTCCAACATGTTCCCAGAGTCCAGAATGAGTTCGCCGATGCATTGGCTACCCTATCATACATGATACAACATCCAGACAAGAACTTCATTGATCCCATTCCAGTAAAGATTTATGATCAGGCAGCTTATTGTGCCCATATTGAAGAAGAAGCTGACGGAAAGCCTTGGTCTCATGATATCAAGGAATATTTGGCAAAAGGCGAATACTCAGAACTTGCAAATCCTACTCAGAAACGCACACTTCAGAGGTTGTCCAATAATTTATTTCATATCGAAGGAATCCTATATAGGAGGACTCCCGATTTGGGATTACTAAGGTGTGTCGACGCAAGGAAGCATCTAGGCTACTAGAGGAAATTCACGCTGGGACCTGTGGTCCACATATGAACGGCTCTGTCTTAGAAAAGAAGATACTCCGAGCTGGTTACTTTTGGATGACTATGGAGACGGACTGCATCCAGTATGTCTAAAAATGCCACTGCTGCCAGATACTTTCAGACATGATAAAGGTACCTCTGAATGAGCTTAATGCAACAAGCTCGCCATGGCCGTTCACCGCTTGGGGAATGGATGTTATTAGACGAATCGAGCCTGCTGCTTCCAACGGACACAGGTTCATCCTTGTAGCCATCGACTATTTTACCAAATGGGTCGAAGCAACATCTTACAGAGCAGTGACTATGAAAGTCGTGGCAGACTTTGTCCGCGACCGCATTGTTTGTCGATTCGGAATTCCAGAGTCAATCATCACCGATAATGGCTCCAACCTCAATAGTTACTTGATGAAATCTATGCGTGAAACCTTCAAAATCAAACATAAGAATTCCATAGCCTATAGGCCGTAGATGAATGGAGCTGTAGAGGCCGCCAATAAGAATAATACTAAGGAAAATGATAGAGAAGCATAAGCAGTGGTACGAGAAGCTATTATTTGCTCTATTGGGTATCGCACCACAGTCCGCACATTAACCGTGGCAACCCCTTATATGCTGGTTTATGGTACAGAAGCCGTCATTCCCGCCGAGGTGGAAATTCTTTCATTAAGAATCATATAGGAAACAGAGCTCGACGATGTAGAATGGGTGAAGAGTCGTTACGAGCAGCTAGCTCTTATAGATGGAAAGAGAATGAATGCAGTTTGCCACGGTCAGCTTTATCATAACAGGATGTCCAGAGCCTTCAACAAAAGAGTCAAGCCAAGACAGTTCACACATGGACAGTTGGTGTTAAAGAAAATTTTCCTGCATCAAGATGAAGCCAAAGGGAAGTTCTCTCCCAATTGGCAGGGTCCATACATGGTTCACCGGGTCCTGACAGGAGGAGCCCTCAAACTTGCAGAAATGGACGGAGAAGTCTGGCCAAAGACGATCAATTCAGATGCAGTCAAGCATTACTATGTGTAATCTTATGCTTTCCTATATGATGTAAATTGAACTACGCTTGACCTGATTCCCGTTTAAGAGGGGATACGTAGGCAGCCCTATGCGTTCGGTCACAATTCAATAAAATTTTCATTTCCCCCTACGATTGGAAACTGGGGTAGAATTTTGAGGAGGACTCTCAAAATTTCAAAATTGATTTCAGCCAATTATCACTAGCAGTAGTCAAAAGCAGCAACGTAGAAAACTAGGGCAGAATTTTGAGGAGGACCCTCAAAATTCCTTAGCAAGAAAGGTTGCAATGTCCTGAACCATGTCATAGTCGTCGGTTCATCTAAAGAAAACTATTCTTAATTATGTACTTATGTTATGCTTTTACTAAATCATACATGTTTATTACAAAAATTGCCATGTTTAGCAATGCTACCCCAGTGATATATACAGTACCACCGGATCAAAGCCGAGCCGATCAAGTAAAGCGAGCGGGGATACGAACTAACCTTCCCCCTCTACGAAACTCATGATTTTTCTTTGGAGGCAATCACTTGGGTTGCAAAATAATCAAATATACTATACCCTCATATTGTTCAGGAATACAACTCTCAGAAATGTTGCATTTACTCACAGCTATCAGCTAAGAAAGCTGTATTACCATTTGCTATTTGTACTTTTTGCATAAGGCTACCATTCTGCCTTCCGAAACTAAGCTCTATCTCCATCTACATTTCTGCATTGCACAAGGCTACTATTCTACCTTCCGAGACTAAGCTCTATCTCCGTCTGCATTTCTACATTGCATAAGGCTACCATTCTGCCTTCCGAGGTTAAGCTCTACCTCCATCTGCATTCCTGCATTGCATAAGGCTACTATTCTGCCTTCCGAGGTTATGCTCTACCTCTATCTACAATCTTGCATTGCCTAAGGCTACCATTCTGCCTTCCGAGGTTTACCTCTACCTCCATTCCGTATTTGCATGGCTGAAATATCACCGCCTTATTTACATTTGCATGGCTGAAAGATCGCCACCTTATTTATATTTGCATGGCTGAAAGATCGCCAACTTTACATTTGCATGGCTGAACGATCGCCACCTCCTACATTGCATAAGGCTACCATTCTGCCTTCCGAGGTTAAGCTCTACCTCCATCTGCATTCTTGCATTGCATAAGGCTACCATTCTTCCTTCCGAGACTAAGCTTTGCCTCCATACCGCATTTGCATAGCTGAAAGATCGCCGCCTTACTTACATTTGCATGGCTAAAAGACCGCCTCCTCTACATTTGCATGGTTGAAAGATCGCCACCTTATTTACATTTGCATGGCTGAAAGATCGCTACCTTTACATCTACATGGCTGAAAGATTGCCACGTTCTGCATTACATAGGCTGAAAGATTGCCAAACTCTACATCTCATGGGCTGAAAGATCGCCAAACTGTCCAATGGCATCATTGTTCGGAGGCACCATTTTCATAGCCCGAGAACACCATGCCATGGCCTGAGGACCCCCTTTTTTAATCTTTTGCATATCATTATTCAAAGGCATCATAGTTCGGAGGCATCATTCTCATAGCCCGAGAGCATCATTTCATGGTCTGCGAATCCTTTATTACACTCTTCATGGCCCAGGACATCATGGTCTAAGGACGTCATCCTAACCATCCGAAGACAGACATTCATGGTCCGACGGGAATTCATATCATGTTTAAATTTACGCACAATATACGCTTGTGTTACTTATTTGCAGGTGAACCGGCGAGTAATGGCTATCTCGGCAGGAGCGATTTCGCTCCAGTTCTCGCAGCCCTATCAGACTTCAACCATTCGCCCCGTCCTAAATACTGCGTCCGTTATTGAAAGTCTCCATCGGCATACTCCGTCGACGGATCCTGAACTACATATGGCCTGATTCCTGTAGGACCAGTGATATGTAGGGAACTCAGAAACCAAAGCACGACCTAAGTATCCTCGAACCATTTCGTTCGGTCAAAATTGGACATCATATCTTTACCTGACAACTCTTTCATCATTCTCGGGTATAGAGGGGCAGATGTTGATACCTAATTTTTTCCTGTATATTTTTCATATGCAAAATACCTTCAAAATAGCATGTATATGCATATGTAAGCATATTCAAACGTTTTATTTTTTTTCCTTAATTTTTAGATATTTTTAAATCGATTTACTGCCTAGTTTTACCAAGTAAAACCCAATAATTATTCCCAAAATTATCATTTTTGGTGATTCATTTATTGGATTCACATATTTATACTAAAATATAGCTAATATAATATTTGCATAATTTTACAAATTTATTTAGTATTTTTTAAAGCTAAATTGCATATAATTTCAATATTAGCCCCATTTTGATTTATTTACGTTTATGTCCATAAAAATTAGGGCCGAAATTTTTAATTTAATAATTATGTATTTATAATCATTTTAGTACTTTTAATTTATTTCCAGAAATTATTTTTACTATTTTTATAAAGTAAATAAGGGAAAAGTGGCTATTTAAATGTTAGCCCATTCTCATTTCAATTTTGGCCGGATTTGGCACCCCAATTATACCCAACCTGAGGCCCAATTACCCTTATCCAAATCCTAATCTACCAGACCCACAACCCTTTTTAAACAACCCGCCCGAATCCCCATTCAATCCAGGCCGTTGATCAAAATGATCGACGACCACCATTTAACCTTTACTTTTTAATTCCCCATTACCCCCAAACCCTAGTCATTTTCTTATCTGCAGCCGCTTTCGAACCCCCTTCTATCCTAATCTCTCTCAAAATCCCTCTCAAACCCTAGCCGCCACCTTCAACCACCACCCTAAAATCGCCTGAATCAATGGCTTCCAAAGCCATTAAAGGCCTGTATCTACCTCCTATGATTTCTACCTGCCTTATTATCATGTTTTCAAGTCCAGACCCTAAAGAAGTTTTGGTCTAGACCTGGGTTGATTTTAGTTCTATGGCTGTCTCCGACCTTGCTCCGGCCAACCATGGTTATTCGAGCCTGATCTTGACTTCTCTTGCTTAGATAAATGACATTCCAAGCCTTTCTCACCATCTGGATTATTCTGAAACCCTAACCTTCGAGGTTCTTCCGATTCTTTTAGATCCGTTGTAGACCTGTGTTTACTCTAAACTTCTAAACATTTTCTCAAAGTTTCTTTCAAAACTTTACCTTCAGAACCTTTATCTTTTTCGATTTAGGGTTTGGTTAAGTTATTTAGAAGCTTTCTCTAATCTTTAGCATGTTCTACTGTGTTTCTTTATATTGTTATTCTACTAGAGTGTGCATGATTAAAAGTCTTAGTTCCTTCTTGAGTTTTCTGATTTTATTTTGTTGATATTTTGCCTGATTTACTTGTTTTCATCTCTATACTCGAGTGATGGTGAAAACCCTAAAATGTGGTGTTCATTCGAGTCCTGAGACTATTTGCTATGTGATTTACTCGTTTGTCATACTCTGAATTCGATGGGTTTCAAAAACCTAATTCTTTTGAACCTATTCAAGTTCTGAAGTTGCTTCACCTGTTGCTCGACTGAATTTCAAAATCTTTTGTTTCTTTATACGATTATAACTTCCTGCTGAACTCTATAAGGTCTTTTACTTGACCCCATTTGCATGTTATTTGATACTCTCTCTTTTCTCTATTACTAAATTACTGAAATTGGCCTATGTGACTACCATGTTTCGGTAGTCCACTACTTACTAATTTTGTGATTGCGTGACACTTCTCTTTGTCATAGATTCAGCCTTGCATGCCTAATGTTTATGCACTCTTTATATGCTGAATTTCCCTCTGAAATGACCTTCAATTGTGGACTGATTTCAAACATCCTTGTGCAATTCTTATTGATTCTTTCCTTGTTTTACTGATTTCCCTGTTTCTTGGACCAATTTGAACACTTTCCTTTGAACTTTAGATTCCTACCTTTTCTACTCAATTTGAATAATTCCCTTACCTTGATTACATTGGTATTTTATTCTTATAGACCTTTCCTTGATTAGAATCTGATGAACCTGGTCTATATTACCTATTGTATACTTATATTGTGCCGAAGTTACTTCCTTATTGGTCATAGTCAGCCTTATGTGATTGCTTTCCTTATTTAGTATTTACATGTTACTGTTTAATTTTAACTTCTTAATTAAAGGAAGCGCTTATACTTATTGATTTTAATTGGTACACAGTTCCATAATTATTTTCTTGCCTTATATTTCTGCTTGTTTTCACACTATAAATACCATGCTCTTTCATTAACAAACAGAGACAAACACACTTAGTTTTGAAATTACTTACATTCAAAAACATACTCTTGCTTTACTACTTGTACTGTGGCCTGTCTTCAAGTCCTGCTACCTGCTTTTACTATATTTTGCTTTTCTAAACTGGTATGTTCTGATTGAGATTTCAGCATCAACAACAATATGTTTACTTAATACTTTTGCCTTCTTGTCTGCCTACTACTTGTGATTAATTCAGTACTTATTTTAGCATGTTGTAATCTCCTTCTACCTATTTTGAATCTATTATGTGTCCTAAACCCCTACCCCAATATGTTTGATACTGATGGCTTGTTTGAGGAATGACAGTACTAAGTATTGCTGTCGATGACTCAAACTTGATTCCCCTTGCATCATAGCCTCTGTGTTATCATTATCTGTTGTGTATTCTGGTTGATTTTGTAATTATAAAAGCACTCCTTATTGTTGTGCATGCCTAGAATTAACTACTGCCTAAGTACATAGGCTCTCTGCAAGTTCACAACCCCTAAATTCCTTTTGTATGAAATTATCAACTTGATTATGTCTGTTTCCCAGCACTTCTTTCCCTCTCCTTTATTCCCTCAGAACTCTGTTTCTTCACTTTCACTCTCTCTTAGATTTAAGTTCTTCCCCCCTCTTGTGAGTCTTGCCTTGGGACCCTCAGAACTCCCTCTAAACTTGGACACTTGAGGGTAGGCCCTTCCACACTA
This sequence comes from Nicotiana tabacum, assembly GCF_000715075.1. Classification (NCBI taxonomy): domain Eukaryota; kingdom Viridiplantae; phylum Streptophyta; class Magnoliopsida; order Solanales; family Solanaceae; genus Nicotiana; species Nicotiana tabacum. Next base: position 26,015,922 of record NC_134082.1, on the reverse strand, counting down.
CACTTGTCCCAATTCTGGTAATACAATTTGGGTTTGAGCACTGCCCGGAGTCCCATTGAGGCTCTTAGGGAACTTTGACACACTCAAATTGAAGAAAGGCTTTGGATCAATGGTCTTTGAGTTGGTTTATCTTGTAACTCAGAGAAGAAGTCAAGAATCAGGCCTCCTCCAGTTGTACCTTCTTTGTATTTTTTCTTTCTGATGTAATTTATTTTGGTTTTTAATAAGTTGTAATAAACACTTGGGGCTGGCTAGTGAAAAAGGGTGGGTGACTATGCATGCAAAGGGTAAAAATCATGCCTATAAGACTGTTCTAATTCTGCATATTCAACTACATATAGATACCATGCCTATAGGAATGTTTTAATTTCTGCATACTCAACTACATATAGAAACTATGCCTATAGGAATGTTTTAACTTCTGCATACTCAACTACATATAGATACCATATCTATAAGGCTTATACATATAGATACCATGTCCACAAGGTTTTCTACATTTCGACACTATGTTTATAAGGCTTTAAAATCAGCAATGCATAGAAAGCATTCCTATAGGAGTTTCTAAATGAATCTGATTTGCTTCACTCAGTGTTAGCTATAAAATCAGTAATGGTAGATGCTATCCCCGGCAGAATCTACAACCAATTTATTTATTTTTGTGCATTCTGCATCTCTTTTAATAATCAGAGTCCCTCACTTAGCCAGTTTAACAAGTATGCATATAGGATTTCAAATAATTCATTCCAAGTTTTACTGTCTCATTACCTTCTGAATTTGGTAGATATCATGACTATAAGACCCCGTCTAAACACTTAGGCAATCCTTAGAGCAATAATTAAAATTGAATCTACTTCTGTGAATTATTACAACCAGCAGACAGGCCTGATTCGAACTTTTTATCTGAGTTATGTAATAAACTAACTGCCTCAACAATCTCATCTCCATCGTATTTAATGCTTTTAAATCAGACTTAAACAGTACATGCAAGACATGCTATTTTATGTGTTTTAATGAGGTATACATGAGCCTCTGTTTGTTTATATGTTTCCCCCAAACATGCATATGTGTTTTGTATGTCGCTCTAGAATTTTTTAATTTGAAACTCCAAATAAGCCTAACATCACTCCCTTTTAGGAGTAGTAGTCCTAAGTGCCTCCGGGACTGATAGGCATGGAACGAGTAATAGCATACTATAAGTAATCGAGACCAATTCACGCTTTAATACCTTAACGGGGTGGAAAGGGTAGATATGGATATGTTGACCATGCGATAATATCACGTGTATCCCCTCATTGAGGAGTGATTATCGGACATTATGTGGGATGATCCATATTTTTAATAAACCTAGGACCCCCCCTCTCTCTTTATTCTTTAGCATTTCAATTATTTCTTTTAAAGAATTAGCTTTTCTATTTGTTCTTTCAAACTTTGTTTACTTTCAAACCATTATGTGAAATTCCCTCTTATTTGAGCCTTATTTGTCTACATGTTAATTGCACCAAATTCACAATAATTGTCTGGCCGGGAACCATACTAGTGGATTTTGAGGGGTGCCTAACACTTTCCCCTTAGAATAATTTCAAGCCCTTAACCTATCTCTGGTTATTCAAATCAATCTCCTTTGGTGTACTAATGCAACTTAAATCATTAGGTGACGACTATTCAAAATACAAACCCAGTTCCCAAAAGGAACAAGTTGTCCTTCCAAATGTCATAAACCCTATTTCGCGGGAAAAGGGGGCGCGACAACATGTTTTGCTATGTTTGCTCATATCGTTCTTCTACCTGAGTTTGCATGTTAAAGGCCCTAATTTCTTTTGACTGTTTATTAGACGAATGCTTGTTTGCTTGAGTTTTGCCCGATTTGTTTGTTTATCTTATTTTAAAACTCTACTATTGTTGAAAATCCTATGGCTTTGAGTCTGAGACTATTCGTTTAAGTGCATGACTCGATTTGAAGTACTTTATTTCAAAACCTTTTATTCTTTTGTGTGATTCTTCTGACTCTGGTTTTCTATCATCTCTAAAACTCGATTATGCTCGAAACCTTAATTTTTAGAGGGGGGTTTTCCTCACCTGCTACTGTGAGATCTTCGCATGTCTTTGATATTATATGTTTTCTTCACTACTGGTTCAATGTTACTTGACCTACTAGACTATCATGCTTCGGATGTTGCTATCTACTGAATTTTGTACTACTATTATATGCTATTTCCTTTTGCCAACAGGCTTGGCCTCACATGTATAGTGTTTATGCAGCTTATTTATATGTTGAATTTCCTTCTTTGACTGATCTTCAAACTTGTGATTGATTTCAAACTTTTCCTTTGTGAAATTCTGATTTCACTCGCCTGTTAAGGTTAACTAATTTCTTTTCCTGTTTTGCCTTACTGAATCCTTTCCAAAATTAGAGTGTTTCTGTACCTAGACTCGATTGCTTACTTAATGTTTTACTACTTCTTTTATGGCAACTATCAGCCTGCTGACAAATTGATTTCCTTCCTTATTTTGAACCTGTCACTGCCCGTTAAGCAAGTGATCCCTTAATTAAAGGCAATCACTTGTATAATTGATTCCGACTCATGATTTTTTCATGTTTATAGCTTATTACTTCTCTCTTACTTGTTTTCGAAAACTATATATACCATGTACTTCTTTTCTTTCAAGGACACGAACACAAGGCATAAACACTTGAGTTCAAACACACACTCCATTAAATCTCTCTCTTTTTTCTTTGTCACTACTATATTGCTGCCTTACCTAGCCGGCTGAAAGCCAAGGCTAGGTTATGGGAAACTTGATTCTTTTTCTCCGCATTTGCATTTCTTATTGGTATGTTCTAATTAAGCTTCTACACCAACAACAACATGCTTATTTACTGTTTCTTGCATACTTGCTTGTCTATTGTTTGTATTTAACCCAGTACCATTATTAAAGCATGCTGTAACTTCCCTTTTTTGTTGTTCTGAATTAATATATCATGACTTGTGAATCCTAAATCCCTACCCCAATGTGTTTAATACTTGTGGTTGGTTTGGGGAATGACAGCATTAGACATTGAAGTGCATTACCCAAACATGATTCTCCTAGGATCATAACCTCCACGTTTATCTGATATGTTGTGATTAGGTTACAAGCATGTCAGCACTTCCCATTGTTGCGCATCCCAATAATAATCCATGCCTAAGTGTATAGGCTCATTTCAATGGACTCCCAATCCCCTAACCCCTTTGTATGAAGTTATTAGCTCTGTGAAATGCTAATGGTTGTCTCATTGTACCCTCTCCTTTATACCCTCAGTTTTTCTAAAACTCCGTTTCTACACTTTTACTACCTTCTTAGACTTATGTTCTGCCCCCTTGTGTGAGCCTTGCCTTGGGACTCATGATCTCCCTCTGAATATGGACACATTAGGGCTGGCATTTCCACAGTACACTCATCCCTGTTCTGGTTATTTAACTTGGGTATGAGCACTGCCCGGGGTCCTATTGAGACCCTTAGGGAACTCTAACACACTCAAGTCCGAGAAAGGCTTTGGATCAATGGCATTTTTGAGGTTGTTTATTCCATAACTCAGAGAGGAAGTGAAGAATCAGGCTTCCTCTGGTTGTAACTTTTCTTTGTACTTTTCTAATGTAATTCATTATTTCTGGTTTGTAATAATTTGTAATAAACATTTGAAGGGCTGGCTAGTGAAAAGGGTTGGGTGATTACGTATGCTCAAGGGTAGAGAACATGCCTATAGGACTTATGTTCTGAACAATTCAATTCTGCATTTAGAAAAAACATGCCTATAGGACTTATGTTTGAACAATTCTATTATGCATTTAGAAAAACAAGCCTATAGGACCTATGTTCTGAACAATTCAATTCTGCATTTAGAAAAACATGCATATAGGACTGGTTTAAATCTTACGTGTTCAATTCTACATTTAGACATCATGTATGTAGGATTTATTCTTAATTTCTTTCATGATCAATTTCACACCTAGATGACCTGCCTGTAGGACTTATTCAAAATTCTACAGGCCACTAAGATATCATGATTTAGGTTCAAACGGCTATAAGTAAGTATTACGTTCATGATGTTGAAATCATTCAATGTTAGATATCATGCCTATAGGGATTAAAATCAGCAGTATTAGATACCATCGCCTATAGAATCTGGATTTGGTCTAATTTAAATCAGTCTATTCTGAATCAGTTTTAAATAATCTAATTCCCTTATTTAACGAGGTTTAGCAAGCATGCCTATAGGATTTCAAACAATTCGTTTTGAGTTATCACTTTTTCGCCACATTCTGAATCAATTAGATATCATGCCTATAGGATCCCATCTAAACGCTTAGGCAAGCCTTCGAGTAATAACCATAAAACTAAATCTGCCTTTGTTAGCTGCTATAACCAGCAGGCAGGCTTGATTCAGACTTCTTATCTGAGTTATGTAATAAATAGATCTGCTTCAATAATCAAACTCCTCTCGTCCTTTGTATTTTAATCAGACCTAAAAAGTGTGCAGGTCATGCTAGTTATGTGCTTTTGTTTAAGGAGGTATATATGGGCCTTTATCTATTTATATGCTTTCCACAACATGCAGTATGTGTTTTGTATGCCGCCTTAGATTTTTACCCTTTGAAACCAATCAGCCTAATATCCCTCCCCTTTAGGAATAGTAGTCCTAAGCTCTTCCAGGACTGATAGGAATGGTACGGGTAATAGCATGCAATAGTAATCGAGACCAATCCGCGCTTTAATACCTTAACGGGGTGGGAAGGGTAGATATGGATATGTTGACCGATGCGCTAATACCACGTGTATCCCCTCTTTTGAGGAGTGTCATATCGGGTATCACATTGATGTGATCCATATTAAATATAAACACAGGACCCCCTTTCCCTTTATTTGCAAATTACTTTTTAAAACTCTTCTTTTAATTGTTCTTTCTTTTTATGCATTTAAATCCCCTAATATTTGAGCCCATACTTGTCTATTTGCTAAATTCACAATAAATTGTCTGGCCGGGAACCACACTAGTGGATCCTGAGGGGTGCCTAATACCTTCCCCTTGGGATAATTTCAAGCCCTTACCCTATCTCTGGTTATTCAAATGAAACTTAGAATTGAACCTCATTGGTGTCCTAATGCACCTTAAATCATTAGGTGGCGACTCTTCAAATGCAAAAACCCATCTCCCAAAATGGGCAAGTTGTCTCTATGAAATGTCATAAACCTGATTTCTCGAGAAAAAGGGGGCACGACAGGTACATAGAAGAAGAAGAAGGGGCCTTCACGGCTGAAGAAATCGAGGACATCTGTGGGGAAATGAGGCAAATGTTTTATGGGGTTCACATGGTCCAACCGGGTGAAGGTTCAAGCACTGCTGAGGTGCAATATATGGGTCTAAATGCCAAGCTTCAAAATTGGAAGGCTAATCTATTCCCAATCAGGCGGGAATCCTAGTAGTTTAGTCATACCATCTGTTCTGTATTCCGAGTTATTTCAGGGTGTAACTTGAATGTTTTTAGATTATTGTCTTTTAAATTCTGATGTAAACCCTCCTATCTTCAAATTGAATGAAATTAAATCAATATTTCATCGTCAATGAATCTCTTTCCATTACTCCTTCTGATTTTGTTAGTTTTCTTATTTCTCTTTTCAGTTCTAATAATGCAGACTTAAATAACATGACAGGCTTGCGGACTTCATGCCCAGATCCTAACACGTTGTTTAACTATAAAATAATGAATCAAGAACCTGAATATGATGAAGATGAAGCTTTTAGGGAAATAAATCTAGAACTAGAAAAATTTGAGAATAAGCCTAAGCCAAACTTAAATGAAACCGAGCCAATTAATTTGGGTAGTCCGGAAGAGGTCCAAGAAACCATGATAAACATTCACCCCTGATGAAAGAACTAGAGATGCATTGATCCAACTTTTGTTCGAATTAAATGATGTGTTTGCCTTGCCGTATGATGATATGCTAGGACTGAGTGTTGATTTAGTAGTGCACAAATTGCCAACTTATCCCGATTATCCACTTGTCCAACAAAAGAAGAGAAAATTTAAAACAGACATCAGTGACAAGATCAAAGAAGAAGTCACCAAACAGTTGAAAGCCAGTGAGATCCGAGTGGTCCGATATACCACATGGTTGGCTAATGTGGTCCCAGTACCAAAGAAAGATGGGAAAACCCGAGTGTGTGTTGATTATCAGGATTTGATCAAAGCAAGTCCCAAGGACAACTTCCCATTACCAAATATCCACATTCTTCTTGATAGCTGCGCCAAACATAAGATACAGTCTTTCATGGATTGCTATGCTGGGTATCATCAGGTTCTAATGGATGAAGAAGACGCAGAAAAGATGGCCTTCACGACACCCTGGGGTACTTATTGTTATAGGTCCATGCCATTTGGTTTAAAGAGAGTCGAGGCAACTTACATGAGAGTTATGACCGCCATCTTTCATGACATGATGCACCAGGAAATTGAGGTATATGTGGATGATGTGATCATTATATCCAGAACGCAAGATGACCATATGTGGGATCTGAAAAATTTCTTTGAGCGTCTACGTAAGTATGACTTGAAGATGAATCCAGCTAATTGTACATTTGGAGTTCCGTTTGGGAAACTTTTGGGGTTTATAGTTAGTCGGAGGGGCATCCAGCTAGATCCAACAAAGATAAAGTTTATTTGGGATTTGCCACCTCCGAGAACCAAGATAGAGGTTATGAGTCTATTGGGAAGGTTGAATTACATCAGCAGATTCATTGCGCAGCTGACTACCACCTGCGAGCCCATATTTAAGCTATTGAAGAAAGATGCGGCAATCAGATGGATGAATGAGTGTCAACAAGCTTTCGACAAAATCAAAGAATATTTGTCAAATCCGCCGGTGTTGGTCCCACTCGAGCCTAGAAGGCCTTTGTTCTTGTACTTAAAAGTGTTGGAGAATTCTTTTGGATGTGTTCTCGAGAAATATGATGCAACCGGAAAGAAAGAACAAGCCATATACTATTTGAGCAAGAATTTCACTAGTTATGAAGACAAGTACACTTGGTTGGAAAGAACTTGCTGCGCCTTCACTTGTGTCGCTCAGAAGCTTAGGCATTACTTGTTGGCTTATACCACCTATCTCATAACCAGGCTGGACCCCTTGAAGTACATAATCCAAAAACCTATGCCCATAAGAAAGCTAGCAAAATGGAAATCCTACTAACTGAGTTTGACATTGTCTACGTCACCTGCACGGCAATGAAAGCTCAAGACTTGGCGGATCACCTAGCTGAGAATCCAGTTGATGATGAATATCAACCCTTGAGTACCTACTTTCCAAACAACCAAGTAAATTCAATTGAGCTAACTTTAGAATACACCAAGGTCTGGAAAAAGTGCCACGGAATGAATCGAGGAACTAAGGACGTTTCCAATACCGATAGAAGCTCTCTTTGACAGAGCGGTAAATGCAAAAGGTGTCGGGATTGGGGCAATTTTGATTTCGCCCACTGGTCAGCACTATCTGGCCACATCCTGGTTTCGTTTCTTCTATACAAACAACACTGTCGAATATGAAGCTTGCATCATGAGTAAGAACATGGCAGTTGATTTGGATGTGGAAGAATTGTTAATCATGGGAGATTCTGACTTAATCATGCAACAAACTCAAGGTGAATAGGAAACCAGAGATATCAAGTTTATCCCATACAGGCAACATGTAGAAGATCTTAGCAAATGTTTCAAGTCCATAGAGTTCAAGGATATTCCTCAGTTCCACAATGAGTTAGTTGATCATTAGCTACTTTGGCCTCAATGCTTCCGTATTCGGCAATGTCCACATTGAACCACTGGAAATCAAAATCCGAGAAAGACATAGTTATTGCGATACAGTTGAAATAGAACCAGATATTTATCCATGGTATCATGATATCAAAAGATTCTCAAAAACAAAGGAATATCCTAAGCAAGCCATTAGAGACCAAAATAGAACCAATAGAGGACTTGCCAGTAGTTTCTTCTTGAACGGAGCGGTCTTGTACGAAAGAAATCTAGAACTGAACCTTTTAAGATACGTGGATGCCCAAGAGGCTAGAAAAATCATGAATGAAGTGCATGCGGGAGTATGTGGACCCTATATGAACGGATATGTCCTTGCAATTAAAATCCTTCGGGCAAGTTATTATTGGATGACCATGGAAAGGGACTATTTCAGTTTTGTCCGCAAGTGCCATCAGTGTCAGATACACGGTGACCTGATTCATGTACTGCCTCAGAATTGCATCCTTTATCAGTACCTTGGCCGTTCGTTGCTTGGGTTATGGATGTTATTGGGCCGATCGAGCCAAAACTTTTAAATGGACATAGATTCATCTTAGTTTCCATTGATTATTTCACAAAGTGGGTTAAAGTAGTCACTTATAAAGCTGTCACCAAGAAAGCGGTGGTGGACCTCGTGCATTCCAACGTTATCTGTCATTTTGGTATTCCTAAGACTATCGTTACGGACAATGCAGCAAACTTAAACAGTCATTTGATGAGGGAGGTATGCGAACAATTTAAGATCACGCATCGGAATTCTACCCCTTATAGGCCCGAAGTTAATGTTGTTGTTGAAGCGCAAACAAAAATATCAAGAAGATCCTCAGGAAAATGATTCAAAGTTCTAGACAATGGCATGAAATTTGCCTTTTGCATTGTTGGGATATCGCACAACCGTGCGCACATCAGTTGGGGCAACACCCTATCTATTGGTTTATGGCACTAAAGCCGTAATACCTGCAGAATTTGAAATTCCATCTCTTCGAATCATCGCTGAAGTTGAGACTATGGACAATGAATGGGTCAAAACTCACTAAGAATAGTTAACCATGATTGACGAAAAGCGGATGGCCGCAGTATGCCACAGGCAGTTGTATCAATAAAGAATGGCTCATGCCTACAACAAGAAAGTGCGTCCTAGAAATTTTGAAGTGGGGCAATTCGTCCTGAGACGTTTTCTCCCGCATTATAAGGAAGCAAAAGAAAAGTTTGCTCCAAATTGGAAGGCTCCGAACATTATAACAAAACTGTTGCCAAAAAGGGCATTGTACTTGGGAGACATTGAAGGAAATGACCCCGAAATAGCTGTCAATATGGACGCGATCAAAAGGTATTATGTTTACCCATCTTGCAGTACTAATATTCTTCGATTGGGATGACGAATGCTTTCACTCTCGCTACCCAAATATTGTCAACCCTTTGCAAACCTTTTGAGAATGTTACCTTACTTTGATTACCCTCTTTAGAACCCGAAAATGTTGTTAAAAAAATCAAAAACAAAATTGCCTGAACTACGTTCGACTTGATTCCGAAAGGATACATAGGCAGCCTCTCTCTAGGTTCAGTTACACCAAAACAAAAATCCACATTTCCCCAAAGTTGAAACGGGGGCATAAGTTACAATAAGTCGGTAGTAGTTTTTGCCTGAAAGGTTCCAAAGTTATAATTTAGTCCAAATTCTTTTACCTAAAGTTGTGTTCAAGTCCTTCTGATCAATCGTCAAAGATGTTCGAAATTGGAGGATGTGGTTACTTGGATCTGATACATAAAGATGAGAGAAACAAAATAAGAGAGTCTTATAGGTGAAAACCCGCATGGGCACCATAGGGCAATGGTAAGTATAGAAATTCATAATGAGAGAGTCTTATTAGTGAAAACTCGCAAAGAGCACTATAAGGCGATGGTGAGCAGAGAAATAAGAGAGGTCAATTGGTGAAAAGGGATCTAGCAAGATTTCTCGGTTTTTAAGGTATAGGTTATGATAGGTTTGTGAGAGTTGGGTGGTTTACACAGATCGGGTATCCAATCTAAGAAGCATGTCATGTCCATTGAAGTCTGCATGCACACCAGGTAAGTCCTTCTTTCCTTTTTCCCGAAAAGGACACCTCTTGTTTAAATTCATTATCCTGTCCATTATTTACTTTTTTTTGAATCTCTTTCGGTCTAATTTTGCTTTGAAACAAATACAGTGAAAAGATGGCAATATTGGTTTATAGGGTTTTGTTTGACGAAAAGCCAATGTTCAAGAAAGGCACCTAGCCTCAGTAGAAGCATCAAGTAGACCTCAACTGGCCATGATGGTCGGTGCTTCAGATTCAAAAACTCTTAAAAAGAAAGGAAATCAAAGTCAAATGTCCGTAAACGCAAAATAAGGTGGAAAAAGGCCAAGTCCCACACGGGTTAATCATCATGAGAAGTTTGGGAAAAGTCAAAATCCCCAGGGTTTTAAAAATGAAACAGATTCCCAAAGAGAAAGCAAGCAATAAAGATCTTTATTGAAAGAGCAGGGCCAAGATCAAGTGATTGAAACAATCAAGGGCACAAAACCAACCACCATTTCAAACTGATAAATTATTCTTTGTTTGAAAATAGGGAAAAACAGATGCAATTCAGTGAAACCTTGCAAGAAGCAGGTGCGATAAAAGCAAAGAACTCAAAAACCAAATAGTTCTGCAGCAAAAGTCAACCCCAACGGGGAGTCCCCTCCATGTTCTTTATTCATTCTCCTAAACAAGATGAAAAGTGAAATCAAAAGAAAGAAAAAGATTTAAATTCAAAATCATGGTAGTATAGGGTCTCCAATCCCCAACTGCATCTTTTCCAACATATGGTCTCACTCCCTAGTTGATGCCGGCATAACCCGATGACTTTTCCAACATAGGGTTCCACTTTCTAATTGATGCCGACATAACCCGATGACTTTTCCAATATAGGGTCCCACTCCTTAGTTGATGTCGGCATAACCCGATGACCTTTTCCAACATAGGGCCCCACTCCTTAGTTCATGCCGGTATAACCCGATGACTTTTCCAACATAGGGTTCCACTCCCTAGTTGATGCCAGCATAACCCGATGAATTTTCCAACATAGGGTCCCACTCCCTAGTTGATGCCGCCATAACCCAATGACTTTTCCCAATAGGGTCCCACTCCCTAGTTGATTCTAGCATAACCTGATGATTTTCCAACAGGGTCTCCACTCCCTAGTTGATGCCAGCCTAACCTGATGCCACATAGGGTCACCACTCCCTAGTTGATGATTTTCCCTAGTTGATGATTCTCCAACAATAGGGTCCCCAAGCCCTAGTTGATTTCATTTTATATATAGGGTCTCCACTCCCTAATCGCTTTTTCTCAAGGATACACAATCCTAATTTTTATTGCTTTCAATAATGAAGTAGTATCGAATTTTGGTTACAAATAACTCATGAAATTTTTCTAATGAAAGCTGGGGTAGAAAAATTTCGTTCATTTAGTTTGTTTTGGTGTGTGAGAAGGTTGTACGTCAAGGCACATGGTTCGAGATGACCAAAAGAAGAAGTCCCAATACAGAATAAAAGAAAAGAAAGAAAAGAAAAGAAGTGAATGCAAAATGTAGGAGCAGAGAAAAGATGTGGACTACTCAAGATATATTTGAAGTCACAAGTTTTGCATGTCCCGCCTTGATCTGAAAAATGGAATAAGAATGAACCAGCATTTGCAGCTAACAAGCGTCAAGATTCAGATCAGAGTCCCCAGAAGAACCAGCCAAGACTCAAGGTCAAGCTTCGGAAGGTTTATAGATAGGAATCTTGTAACTCGTAGCGGATAGGATTAGTTAGTTTAGTTTTTCATTTTTGATCTTGGTGTAATAAAGAGCTCAGTAAGCAGTAACAGCAGCAACAGCAGTGAAATCACATCTTCTCGTTAGTCCCAGCTACAAAAATTTTCAGAACTACACTGGCCTGATTTCTTTATAGTAAAGGATATGTAGGCAATCTTCGAAGAAAGGTTTGATCAAGCTTTTTCAAATGCTTCCCATGGAATATCCAGACAAGCAAAAATCGCTCATAATTGCTCATTTTATCTTTGTTCAAAAACTCTTCATGTTTCCCACCAAAGAGGGGCAGCTGTGAGCATGTGATTTTGCCCTACTAGAAATACTCCTATAAAAATTAAAGAAAATAGATTTTGTTTACCGTGAAAATGGTCACAACAATTAAATTTATAGATGGGATTCTAAAAATATGTGATCTATTCCCGAGCTAGTTATTAGAGCAGTTGGTGCTAATGATATGGAGTTTAACAATGAAAAGCAGGCTAAAGCGAGATAGTAATAGAATCGTAGGGCCTACTGCCCGGGGATAGGTCTAATCGATGAAGAACCTCAGGGTCGTCGTTGGGGTCGAGTTCGAGCTATCGAGGGCCGTTGGGGATGGGATAACAATTGAACGTATAATTAAACAAGGATATTTGTGACCAATACTAAGTCATACGACGAAGAACGAGTAAGCACACGATGAATATCGAGGTGGCCTCGGGCCAACGAGAACAAACGAGTTAGAAAGAAAAGAGAGAGAGAGAGAGAGAGAGAGAGAGAGATATATTATTGCACTTATGGAGAAATGGAGCAACATAAGTCCCCTACAAGGTAGGGTGAGTCCCCTTTATATAGGAGGGGGACTCGGCTACAAGTATGTGGAGATCAATTGCAAATTATGGAGATGAGATGGCTTGACGTGATGCCTCAATATAGGCTCTATATAGGTCGGCCCTGTCAGACTTAGCCATGTGCCTTGGGAGCTTCCCCCTCTGTCCTGGCTTCGGACTCCATTTCCTCTAATTCGGGCCTCGTAGAGCCCCGAGGTCGGGAACTCGGTCATGGCCTCCCATCATCGGGGTCCCGAGGCATGCTTCCAGAGCTTCTTTGGTGATGCCATATCGATGATGAAACTCATGGCATGATCTTTGTGGCTACCGGACATCTACGAGCTCGTGTTTTTCGACCTCATTCATTATACTCCTGGTTCTCGCTTCCCAAGGTGAAGGTACCACTGTCGGTTCAATTTTCCATGGATGCATAACTGCCCCTGTCGGTCAGTCTTCCAAATCATAGATGACCGTGTCGTAACCCCCTATAAATGAGGGTGCCTTGTTTTTGCTTTTCCAATCCAGTGCCTTTGTTGGTTTGCTTACCTATTTCTTCTTATCATCTTCTTTCACCATCTAAGAAATATTCTGCTCGTACTTCATATTTATCAATTGCATAAGACTAAGTAGTGTCTCGAATATTGCATAAGGCTAAGCCCTACTTCCACATTTGCATAAGGCTAAGCACTTCCTTTCTTTGCATAAGACTAAGCAATGTCTCGAATCTTGCAAGAGGCTAAGCCCTGCCTCCCCATTTGCATAAGGTTAAGCACTGCCTTCCATTGTATGAGACAAAGCACTGTCTAGAATCTTGCATGAAGCTAAGCCATGCCTCCCGATTTGCATAAGGCTAAGAACTGTCTTCCCTTACATGAGACTAAGCACTGTCTCAAATCTTGCATGAGGCTAAGCCCTACCTCCCCATTTTCATAAGGCTAAGCACTGGCTTCCATTGTATGAGACTAAGCACTGTCTCAAATCTTGCACGAGGCTAATCACTGCCTCCCCATTCGCATAAGGCTAAGCACTACCTTCCATTGTAAGAGATTAAGCACTATCTTGAATCTTGCATGAGTCTAACCCTGCCTCCCCATTTGCATAAAGCTAAGCACTGCCTTTCCTTGCATGAGACTAAGTACTATCTCGAATTTTGCATGTGGTTAAGCCCTCCCCCCATTGGCATAAGGCTAAGCACTGCCTTTTCTTGCGTGAGACTAAGAATTGTCTATCTTTCTTGCATGAGGGCTAAGCCCTGCCTCCCTATTTTCATAAGGCTAAGCACTGCCTTCCACTGCATGAGACTAAGCATTGTCTCCTCTCCTTGCATGAGTCTAAGCCCCTCTCCAGCCGCATAAGTCTAGGCTCTGCCTTTCCTCGTCTAATGCTGAATGTTACGCTATCTGAAACCTAGCACTATTTTGCCTTTTCCGGGTCTATGCTCTGCCTGATCCTATGCAAGACTAAGATCTGTCTTGTTTTGCTCATATGATCCATCATCGTGTCTCTATCCAAAGGCATTATAGTCCGAAGGCATCATTATAACGACCTGGCAGGTCGTTTTATGAGTTATTGCTCTGTTTCCCCCATTTCTGCCTCTTTATATGCAGCTGTAATTCATCTCATGTGTTGGTTAGCTTGATTTCGGAGTGGTTTTGTAGAGAAATGAGACACATAGTCTCTTAAGTTGGTCTTTTAGTTGGAATAGACAACCGGAAGTTAATTTGTGAGCAAAAAATCTCAGAATTTGGTTTCTATGATTTGTATAGCTTCGGGATGTTATTTGGGACTTAGGAGCGTGAGCGGAATGTATTTTTGAGGTTTGGTGTAGATTTAGGCTTGAATTGACAAAATTGGAATTTTGGCGTTTTCCGGTTGGTAGTGGAGATTTTGATATCGAGGTCGGAATAGAATTTTGGAAGTTAAAGTAGGTCTGTTGTGTCATATGTGAAGTGTGTGCAAAATTCCAGGTCATTCGGATGAGGTTTGATAGACTTTTTGATCAAAGCAGAAGTTGGATGTTTTTGGAAACCTTACGCTTGAATCCGATGTTATTTTGTTGATTTGATGTTGTTTTAGGTGTTTCGATGTTTGGTATAAGTTTTGATAGTGGTATATGTCTTGTTCGTACTGTTGGTTAAGTTCTTGGGGGACTCAAGGTGATTTCGGATGGTTGACGGGAAATTTGGAGTTTGAAATTTGCAGCTGAAGCTGCTGAATTATTTTCATTATCGCACCTGCGGATGAGGGACCGTAGAAGCGGACAAGTAGCTATAGATGCAGAAATGGGCAAGATGAGCTGGAACCACAAATGCATACATTCGAGCATAGCCGCGATAGCGCAGTTGCGGGATTCTGATTGTAGGTGCGGTCGTTGAGCGGATAAATGACTTCTGCAGATGCGCACCTGGACCGTAGGTGCGGGTCTGCAGGTGCGAGATTTTGACTGCGGAAGCAGTTTAGCTGGGGAAGAACATATAAATTAAGTCCTTCGCGAATTTTTTGTTATTCCACCATTTTAACATATGGGTTCAAGCTTGGGAGAGTAAATTGAAGAGGGAATTCAATAGGGTTTCATGGAGGTAAGGTTTTTTGGACCCTAAACTTGTTTCTATGATGGTTTTTAACTGTTTAAGCTTGAAATCTATTGAAATTAGTAGCAAAAATTGGGGGGTTTAGGGCTTGGAAATTGGAGGCCTTAATCTTGGGATTTGAGGTGACATTTGTTGTTGGATTTTGGTATATTTGGTACGCATGAATTCGTGAGAGTATAAGGATTCCTGTTTTGTGAATTTTATCGGAATCCGAGACTTGGGCCCGAGGGTCGGGTTTGGTCAATTTCAAGATTCTTGGTGTAAATTGGTCATTTTCGAGTCGGTTTTGTTCCCTTAACATATTTTTTATGGTACGATTCTGTTTTGGTTAGATTTGGAGCATTCGGAGGCTTATTCGAGAGGGAAGGGCATCGCGGGCTAGAGTTTGGACCGGATTGAGGTAAGTAATGATTTTAAATGTTGTCCAGAGGGTATGAAACCCCGAATTTCACATTGTTGTGCTATTTGCACACGCTAGATGACGAGCGTGGTGTCGTGCACTGTTGGAGATTGTGACTTTGTCCGTCCCTTATGACTATTAAGTCGCGCATTTACTTGGAAACAATTAGATGTAATTAAATTTTTGAAAGTATTACTATGTTTTGGGCTAAATGCCGTTTTTGGGCCTCATGCCGACTGTTTAGACCCTTAGGGGCTTTTACTACTGTTCCCTCACTGTTTTTGGCTTAATATTTACACTCAGTCATGCTATGTTCTTACAGTTTTCATAACTCAGTTTTATTCACTCTTTTTGATTTCATAAATGATATTTTGGGCCGAGTACTCGTTTTACTGACAGCCCGAGGGGCTTGAGTGAGTTCTGACTAAGTGAGGCCGAGGGCCTATGTTGTGAGGATATCATGGGATCAGACTGTGCGCCGTAGCGAGTTGTACTAATTGTGATATATGAGAGGTCGAGGGCCTGATTTATTATGCCACGAGATGGCTTGTGATAGCGCTTGGGCTATAGGAGCCCCTCCAGGAGTCTGTACACCCCTAGTAAGCCGGGTACCCAGTGTGAGATGTGATATTGCCCGAGGGGCTGTTATTGTTTCATGTTGTTGCCCGAGGGGCTGATTACAAATGACTGTGAGGTAGGCCGAGGGGATGGTTTCTGTTGATATTATTTCTCGAGGGGCTATTTGCATTCTATTTTTTTCTCACTATTTTCATCACTCGTTTGAAACTACTGAAAGATGTTTTAAAAAGGATTTTATTGAACTGAGTTGTTTTTACAAAGTTTTATTGTTTTACTGCATTGTTCTGGACTTATACTGTTTTGTTGTAGTATCTTGATGTGTTTACGTGTTTTCTTGCTACTCAACTACTTTTACTTTTATTACTTACTGAGTTGGCGTAATCACATTATTCCATGCACCCTGTGTGCAGATCCAGGAGTCTTAGGCCGTGATATCGAGTGATGATTTGGCTTCCAGCAAGCCTTTGGAGTTGACTAGGTAGTTGTTTGGCATTCACAGCCCAATGCTTCTCTTTCCTATCTTATTCAGCTTTATATTAGCACTATTTTCGAACTATGTTGTCTTTCCTCATTCATAGACGAGTTGTAGTTTCTCATGACTGGTGACACCCGGATGTCAGGCTGTGTTATATATATATTTCTGCATTGTTTATACTTCTATTAAGGGATTTTAGCTAATTAATGGTATTAAATGACTTATTATAAACTTATGGTTGGTTTTTGGGTTTTTGTCGGCTGGCCTAGTTTCATGTTTGGCACCATCACGACCGGTTCAATTTTAGGGTCGTGACAAGTTGGTATCAGAGCCTAGGTTGCATAGGTCTCACGAATCATGAGCAGGTTTAGTAGAGTCTCGCGGATCAATACGAAGACGTCTGTACTTATCCTCAGGAGGCTGCAGAACCTTTTAAGAAAAACGCCACATTCTTGAATTCTTGTCGTGCGAATCTATTGTTTCTATTACTAAACTTCTGTTATTCTATTCTCTCACAGATGGTGAGGGCACATGCTACCGGCCAGGATGGAAGACCACCAGTACCACCAGTTAGGGCCGCTATAGGCCGAGGATGCGGTAGAGGCTGTGGTAGAGGCTGTGGTCTAGCCCGCACAGTAGCTAGGGCAGCACCTACAGATCCACTAGCCACCCCAGTTCATGATCAGGTCCAGCTGTGGATGCTCCGGCAGCACCAACATAGGCAACGGCTATGCCTATTGTGATTCCAGGCCATCAGGAGGCCCTGGCTTAGAATCTATAAGTATGCACTGGTCTAGCTCAGGTTGTCTCAGTTACTACAGTTGCAGCTAGTTCTAAAGCTGGGGGAGGCACTCAAACACCCGCCGCTCGCACACCTGATTAGGTCGTGTAGGGACTTCAGAAGCTGGGGGCATATCCAGCCAGTTGGTTGCAGCTTGTTTACTGTGAAAATGGTAATAACAATTAAATTTGATTTAGTGGTTCTAAAAATATGTGATCTATTTTTATGCTAGTTATTAAGCAGGTGATACTATGTGAAAGACTTAGAAATGAGATAAGAGCTTGAGAGCGAGGTGATAATCAAACCGAATAACTAATAATCGGGGCCTCGAGCTTTCTTATTCGAGGGCCTCGAGGTCGAGTCTGAAGCTCAGCTTGGAACTATCGAGGGTAATCGATGGGTGACTAACAGTAGTAATAAATCAATGACGGCTCCTTATGGCGAATGATAAACAAAAAATGAAGAACAATAAATAGAACACAGAAAAATATAAGCTATAAATCAAAGTAATAATACCAAGAGAATATGTTAGAAAGCAGAAATAATGTTCTTGTGTATTTATTCTTGAGCAACAGATGTTTACAAAATGAGAAGGACTATTTTATATATGAAGGGAAATCCCAACATAGTACAAATACATTTATTACAAAGATATGGAGATAGGACAGCTAGTTAATTCCATGATGCTGGCTTAGACTAGCCTGACAGACTTTGTCTCGAGTTGCATGCCTTGAAAACTCCCCACTTTCTCTCCGTAACCGTCAGTGCGTACTACTCCGAGGTCAAGCATCGATGGCCCTCAAGGGATGAAACTCAACCGTGGTCTTGAAGATGTTGTAACGATGGAAAATTGGACCTTCCGATTTTACCGTATACACAGTTGTTCAAGACTATGTAGCTCCTGTTATGCTAGAGGACGAGCAACACAGATTGGAGAGGTTTGGTAGACTTCAGCTTCCAACTTTCAGTGGTACAGAAGGCGAGGATGCCCATGGTTTCTTGTACA
Source organism: Nicotiana tabacum (assembly GCF_000715075.1). Lineage (NCBI taxonomy): Eukaryota > Viridiplantae > Streptophyta > Magnoliopsida > Solanales > Solanaceae > Nicotiana > Nicotiana tabacum. The sequence continues at coordinate 25,997,639 of NC_134082.1, read as the reverse complement.
AGTGTTAGAGGATTCTTCGTACAGCGGGTATTCTTGATATCAACGGGGTAGCATTTACTACTTTTCAGTTTTTTGGAGTTGCCTTCACTTGGTAGGACGCTTGTGAGAGGCGTAGGCCTATTGTTACAGTGCCCCTTACCTATCGATACGTCTTTCAAAGGCTTGGATGGCGCCATTGGTTATGTTTTTCAAAGAGTATTGATTGTGCCTACTGCTTACTCTGCCATTTCCCTATAAATTGGAGCTTTTTGGATATATGACTCCACCGGTTGGCGTAAATACTGAGCCCGGGTGAAAGTACTTCTCCTAGCCCTTGATTGATTAGCTCGATTCCCCGTAAAACCCTTTGTTGTAACTTGAACTAATCCCGGAATGGTTTGATAAACTCGGGTCGTCGGGATCCCCGACTTTTTTAAAATTTCGGTACGAGAATTAGCCTATTAGACCCCGCGATAGTCTTCAATAAGGGATTTGCTCGGACGCCCAAGAATAAAGGTAGTCTTTAGGCTTTCGGGAGCAGTCCCCGAGTGGGGTTTTGCTCAAGCTCAGGCTATGTGGAGACTTGTCTTGAACTCATAGTAGATAGTCTAAAGGCATTGCAGATAGATCTCGGAAGAGAGCTAACCCGAGTTTAGATGGTACCTTGAGGACAAGCCCATGCGAGTAGAATTTTGGCGCTTTTTTTCTCCTTGAGAGAAACTCTTGAGATCGAGTACCATTTCGGGACTTGCAATGACACCAATGGCTTCCTGGAACCTGTCTTCTTTTTGGTGGACGTCCTTGAGATCGGGTACCATCTTGGAACTTGCAATGATGCCAATGGCTTTTTGGAGCTTCTCATCTTTTGGGTGGAGATCCTCGAGATCGGGTACCATCTCAGGATTTGTAATGATGCTAATGGCTTCCTGGAGCCTATCTTCTTTTTGGTGGAGGTCCTCAAGATTGGGTACCATCTCGGGACTTGTAATAATGCTAACGGCTTCCTAGAGCCTATCTTCTTCTTGGTAAAGGTCCTCGAGATCGGGTACCATCTCGGGACTTGCAATGATGCCAATGGATTCTTGGAGCCTAACTTCTTTTGATGGAGGTCCTTGAGATCGGGTACAATATCGGGACTTATAATGATGCTAATGCTTTCTGTATCCAAACTTCTTTTGATGGAGGTCCTCGAGATCGGGTACCATATCAGGACTTGGTTGATGTGGAGTCTTCAACCCTAAAGCGTCGTATGGCGGCGTCGAGTGTATGATGTGGTTACGAGGTGACCGAGGTGATTTTGCCGGCATATCTTTCCGAATCTACAAAAGTTTTAGCCATTATTTTTAATCGGCCTTTAAGGCAGGCGGGCGGTCGCCGCTTTTTCCATATATAGGGTTGTCTTCACCCTTTTGGAGATTTCGCTATTCTGAGTAGTTATCCTCTTTCGCAGAGTTCTCTTTTCTTGCACCAATTTTCCTTCAACTAAGAGCTTTTGCCCAACTTTTCATTTCCCCTTTCTTCATTTTACCATAGCAATGGCTGCTATTCCCGAATCCGCTTGGCAAGGAGGAGAGAGCTCCACCTCTAGGTGCTTTAGATCTCCTATTAGAACAGACTCCTAACGTTTGAGGTTATCGGGAATATGCCTCGAAGTTCATTTATATGATAGGAGAGGAGTACCTTGAGTTAGTGAGGAAGGAATGTGGATAGGGAGAAAATGTGGTATTGCGAGTACCTTCCCCAGAGGAGAGCATTATGGACCATGCCGAGGGAATTTTGAATGTGTACACATATCCCTTTACACTGGTCCCCGTTGATGGGGTTATGTTCGACCTCTGTCGAAAGTACCAGGTTACCTTGGCGAATATTCACCCGTCATTTTGGCGGATAGTATTGATGATGAGGTTCTTTTCGGAAGAAGCAGGTCTCGAATTCACTCTCAATCATCTCATCAATCTATATTAGCCCTTTCATCATCGAGGCCTGCTGACCCTGCAATGGCAATCCACTACGCCTTTCGTTGTTGAAGACAAAGAAGATGAAGATCGTGGGTTGATGAGCCGATTCGTCCAGATACGGACTGTCGAAATTATGCCAGTGGAGTTTCTTCCATTTCCTGAGGAATGTAATTTTACACTTAAGTGGTACACTTGTGCCTTCTTAGTTTTGTTTATGGTGAAGGCGGGATTCGTAAATACGCCTTCTTTTCTTTTTCTGTAGCGATTTCGTGGATGCCGGGTGAGGTTCCCGATCTACTGGATTGGGTTCGGAAGTTGGCGACCCATTCGACTTACAATGAGCATAAGTAGCGAGCTTTATCTAAGGATATATGGGAGGCAAAATTCCACAATACGTGCTATGTGATTCGCTCCCCCCTCCCCCTTTTTCTCTCGGAAGGGCGCTTCATTATAGGCATTGGAGAGTCCCTCAAAGCGAGGTCGTGCCCTTTAGGAGAGGGAGAAATATTGCCAGCTTCCGGGCTAAAGAATGATAACAACAAGAATTATGTCGGAGGTCTTGATTCGAACAAACTGACTTATCCATCCTCGATCTTTGTCCTCATCGATACTAAAGAATATCGACTTCGAGGACTGACGTTGGAGTTTTATCAAACCGCCTAGATATTGGCGAGGGTTGTATAGCCTAATTAGATGGTCGAGTGTGAAAGGCAAACCCCCCTCGACCTTGCTTGGGAAGAACCTGAGCAATTTGACAATATGCCAGAAAAAATGGTAGATCTGGCTAAGGGTCATCCGGTACTAGTGACAGAAATCGAGGATGACTAATCTACACGACCCAGTACCAGATCTACGGGACCCAATGTGAAAGGATAAGTATACACACTTAGGTATCCCTTCATATGGGTAGTGATGTACTCCTCTGGGGAAGGAATCACCACTTCCTTGTTCTCCCAATGGCATTCTTCCTTCACCTGCTTGAGATCGGCCTCAGATATCGAGCATATGTATCGGAGGCTCACATCGGCCTGGAACAGATGGAGGCCTATCGATTTTAAAATGGGAAAAGGTCCAAAATTACCACTCTATTGTTGCTTATTGTTTACTTCTTCCACCCGTTATACTTTTCGTCCAATCTATCCCCTAACGTTAACAAACTTTTTAGAATTTCCCCTAACCCAAAAGGTCCGCCTGGCAACTGAACCCCTCAATAAAGACCAAGGCGTATATTCCGGAATTTATTTGTACGAGTTTGTACGGATTTCTACTAAGTTGTTAGACAGTTTTCCCAATAAGATTCCTTGCTAAAAATATAAATGTACCTTGCAAAGGACCCCCCCCCTCCCCATTATATAAAGGGGGAGCCCATTCATTTGTAACATCATCAATCATTGGCAAAAGAAGATACTCTCTTACTTTCTTGCTCATTACTCATCAGAATTGTCTCTTAACTTTATTATTTTTATTTTACTGTTCTTGTGGACCTACCTCGAGGCCATCACAACTCGAGGTCAAGACTTGCTCAAACATTGGTTTGCTTTTACTAACTACTTAATCTACACATTTGTTTTCTTGGTTATCAGTAGGTATTGGACTAAATCACATATCTTTAAAATCACAAACAAGTTTAATTGTTACTTGTATTTTCAAGGTAAACAGGCTTCTAACTCAAGCTTTAGAATTGCCTGTTACAAGTATTTTCTTTTGACCACCAAATATAACTCTACCCATACCCCATGTCCAACCAATGTGTTGGCATGGACATCAAGTCTAAGAATATGAACAAAATGAATAGAAGAGTTGTCATGTTATACCTATTAGGTGTTGTCCTAATTTTTTTATCATATTTGGTTTTTCTATTTCTTGAATAAAAGGATAATATATTTACTAGGGGTGGCAATTTTTACCCAAAAAATTGTAACCCGCCCAACCCGCCCAAGGTTGTATGGGTTGGGTCAGTAATAAAAAAGCCAATGGGTCAAAATGGGTTGGACCCATACTGACCCATCAGAATATTGGGCTCAAACGTGTAAAAATATTGTAACCCAACGGGTTAATACATAGACCAGCCCAACGGGTCAAAATAAATGAAACCTACACGTGTTCCTCTTTAATTTCTCAGAAGACGCAAGTTAGACAGACTATTCCGAGCGTTTTCCTTCTTGATTTCTTAGACGAATGCAAGGTTAGACTAATGTTTTTGGCTCTTCAACTCTATTCTCATCCTCTTTTAATCTTTTTCGTTGATTCTTTTTCTTTCAAAGTGTTGAATTTCATTTTTTCTATGGATTTTGTATTTTTATTATTGTTGGTGAATTGGGTGTCTGAAACTGCTACTTATTTTTTATTTAGGGTTTATATGAGCTCATAATTTAAAATCTTTGCTGATAATATTATCTATGTTATCTTTCTATATGCTTTGCTTTAAGCTCTGAAAGTAATGTTTTTACTTCTTTTTTTTAATAAGTTAATGGAGCATATGGATGAAGTTGAAGAATCTACTGAAATAAGCTCAACAAGTTCATGTAGGAGGACTTCTGTGGTATGGGATAATTTTTTGAAATTACCACTTGACATTAATCCAGATAATAGGTTGAGGGCAAAGTGTAAAGATTGTGGTCGGGTATATTTGGCTGATTCAATTGCTGGAACTTCAAATTTAAAGCGTCACCGAGCTAAACGTCATAGCGATGTGTCAGAATCAGGTCGTTATCTAGCTATGAATACTGAAATGTTCCGTGAATTGATTGCCAAAGATATAGTAATACATAACTTGCCTTTTAGTTTTGTGGAATATGAAGGGATAAGAGAGATACATAACTTTTTGAATCCCACCGTCAATACTATTTCAAGAAATACTTCAAAAGTTGATGTTTTAAAATTATATCAGAAGCAAAAAGGAGTAGTTCATGATGAACTTGCAAAATTTCCTAGTACAGTATGCTTTACTACTGATTTGTGGACATCAATTAGCTTAAATGGTTATTTTTGTCTGACGGCTCATTTTGTCGACTTAAATTGGATTTTACAAAAGAGGGTTCTAATATTCCGCCATGTGCCTCCTCCGCATTCTGGTCAAATTCTTGGACCGATATTGATTAGTTTCTTGAAGGAGTAGGGAATCGAGAAGAAAATATATTCAATAACCTTAGATAATGCAACTTACAATGAGAAAATTGTGGACAGTTTGAAAGAGCACTTGAACTTGATGAATTCTTTGATATGTAACGGGGACTTTGTCCATATTCGTTGTGCAAATCATATTTTAAATTTGATTGTTAAAGCAGGTCTAAAGTCAATAGAGGCTGCAATATTTAACATAAGAAAGAGTATTAAATATGTGAAAGGTTCTGAGTCAAGAATCATAAAGTTTGTAGATTGTATCAAGAATCTTGGATTGAAGTTTACTAGGAAAAAAACGTCAAGATGTGCCGACAAGATGGAACTATACTTTTCTTATGCTTGAGAGTGTTATTCCATATCGTCAGGCTTTTTCTGATTTCAAACTACTTGATGCGGATTTTAAATGGTGTCCTTCAGAAATGGATTGGGATAAGGTAGAAACAATTTCCAAATTCCTAAAGCCTTTTGATGAAATAACTACTTTGTTTTCGGGGAGCCAATATCCGACGACCAACTTATTTTTTCATAAAGTGTGGAAAATCCATTTGTTGATAAAGGAAGAGAAAAATAGTGAGCATCCCGATATTAAGGCAATGGCAGGGAAAATGGAAGAGAAATTTTCAAAGTATTGGCAAGAGTATACTCCAATTTTATCATTGGCAGTTGTTCTCGACCCTCGTTACAAGTTAAAGTTTGTGAAGTTTTGCTTTTCAAAGCTTGATTCTTTAACTTGTAATGAAAAGACGAAGGTTGTTGAAGATAACTTGCATCGATTGTTTAAGGAGTACGTGAAATCTCCAACATCCAATAGTGCATTGGTGCAAAGTATTGTTGATGGACATGATACGGAAATGAGACAGTCTCTTCTTCATGTACAATTTATTTTGACTGTTTTTCTTCAAACAATTATCCTCCAGTGCTTTCCATAATTTACTTGCAGAAGTTTCCTTTGTGTATGGATATTTCTGCTCTCTAGCAAGGTAGGATCGAATGGTACCGCAAGCAACACGGTTGATAATTTTCCAATCTTCTTCTCCAATAACATCTGGTTCCTTTTCTTCAATTGCCAGATCTAGCTCTTGTTGAAAAAGGACATCTAGAACCTCGCCTTGCCATATCCCAAAATGTCCGGACCCGTCAAATATTTCTACCGCAAATTTCGCATTTGACACAATTCTTGTCATAAGAGAAGATGCCAATGATGACGTATTGTTGACACTTGATGTAGATTCTTCTTGTTTATTGTCTCCCATCTTTGACACAAATATTATTTAATAGCTGACGACACAAATCAAGATTATTTCCTTTCTGGTGTGGAAGATCAGACTAAGCTGCAACCACAGAGCATACTCAGACAGAACCTTGACTCAGTTACCAAGATAAATCTTTTCTGATGTGGAAGATCAGACTATGCTGCAACCACAGAGCATACTAAGACAGTACCTTGGCTCTGATACCAATTGTTGCGGAAGCCAAATGTATATAGTATGAATAAGTCACAACTACTATACCAAAAATTATGACAGCCACCAAATAATAAATAAGACAATAAAGCAACAATAAAGGGAACACCAGAATTTACGAGGTTCGGCTAATTTTGCCTACTCCTCGGACACAACCAATATTTTATTTCACTCCAAAAATACAAGTGAAATAATACTAAAGAGAGAAGATACAAATGCCTTAAATAGATGAGAAGGCAAATGAGAGGTGTTTTTAAATCCTAAACATTAAGCCTTCTTTTATAGGGGGAAAATTCCCCCAACTATTGCTAACCCACCGATGTGGGAAGCTGAAATATTTGACATTTCAACAAAGACCAGATACAAATTCAAACATAAACATAGAAACACATTGCCATGGTTCAGGATCAGATCATGTTCCTCACACTTTGCAAGACAAAGATCCTAAAAGACAGTTGTTTTATACAAAATCAAAAGTAACCTAACTAATAAAGTAGTCTGATTGCATATCTCCTAGTTTGTCTTCAGCTCAAATCCAGTGGATGCTCAAGGGGAAGCTAGTAAAGCCTTTTGCTTTAGTCCCCCTAAATTTTGTGGTCCCAATAATATTTTTAGTTGTGAATTTACTATCTTATTTTCGCTTAGATAATATTAAAGTTTATAGAAAAAAATACTAAGTACTGATAAAAATGGAAAGAAAGACTATTTATTTTTTTAACAATACAAATATTTTAAATACTCAAATCTTCATATTGATAAATAACGGTTTTCTACAATAAGATCGAAGGTATAAATTGTAAATACGTGGCTAACATCTTATTAACTTGAGTTTTCTTACCAATGTGAATATTAATATTATATCTTATAAGATAACTACACTATAGACAAAAAGAACGAAAGAAAGAAAGAAAGAAAAAGGAACCAATGTAATATTAATATTATAATTTGCAAGATTACTATACTATAGACAAAATAAAATATTAGGCCCTTTTATTAAAATTTGGCTTTAGGCCGTGAGTTTTATTGAGACGCCTTTGCTCAAGTCCTTCATGAACCTTCACATAGGCTGCACAAGGTTGCGGGGCATCATCGGGTTTTTACGCCATATCTCATCCAACCCATTCGCTGCTCCTGTAACTGAGAATAGTCAAAGAATGATAAACAAAGTTCATCAAATCAAGAAAAAACTTTTAAAGAAAGCCCACTTACAGTAGGTGAAATAGACCATTACGCACACAACAACTACATAAGTTATTCCACTGACAATAGCATGGCCAGTCAAACACCTGTAGCCGTTCTCAATTCTGACAAATTAATGGGCCTCCCTATGGCCTCCAACCGATGAACCACATCAGCTGTATTCTCCAGATGATGCAGACCGCTAAACATTATTTCTTCACCGTTGAGACTCCCATTTAACCTACTATCCTCTATTCATAAGTAAATTGAGCCATTTTTGCAATTTTATTTTTCCTTCTAGTTATTATCTTCTTTGATGGAGTCAACCTTTGGGGTTTTACGGGATCAGCAAAGTAGGAGTCATCATACAAGCAACAGTTCTACAAGAAATGTTCTGCAAGATGACTCCTGCACCTTTAAACACTATGACAAAACTGATATGGTTACTTAAAGAGGTGAAAATCTCATCAGCTCTTCTATCCAATTCAATTATTTTTCTTCGGAGCTTAGCTCTTCGCTTTTCTAAGGGTAAAATAATTGTTACACTGAACACCAGTGCTTTCACAGGATTACTTAAAGAGGCATCAAATATCAGAGGAGCCCTTGAAGAGGTATCAGCTAATAGATAACAAAACCAACAATAAGTGAACAACAAACTAAGTTAAAAAAAAAGAAGAAGAAGAATAATAAATGGTCTAAATGTTACCATTTGGATCTGCATGGTCCAAATGGTCAGTACTATGGCAGGTACTACAGAACTCCTAGATTCAATGGTCAGTACTACGGCAGGTGGAAGACTCGTATGTATGATTTTATAATGGCCGAAGACTCAGAACTATGGGACATTATCTGTGATGGTCCACATGTTCCTATGAAGAAGCTTGGAGAAACTTGACCAATGATGCCGAAAGACAGAAAGGAGTATAGTGATATTGATAGAAAAGCCATAGAAAAGAAATATCATGCAAAGAAAATCTTGGTATGTGGTATAGGACCTGAGGAGTACAACAAAGACTCAGCTTGTGAATCTACCAAAGAAATATAGGAAGCATAGCAAACCACACACGAAGGAACCACTTAGGTTAAACAGTCCAAGATTGACATGCTTACCATTGAGTATGAGCTCTTGAGTATGAAGGATGACGAGTCTATACAAGATATGCACAATAGATTCACATCCATCATAAATGAGCTTCATTCACTTGGAGATGTTATTCCCAGAAACAAGCTTGTAAGGAAAATTCTCAGTATTCTACCTGGTTCTTGGGAGAGTAAGGTAAATGCCATCACTGAAGCTAAAGATCTACAAACTCTAACCATGGATAAACTGATTGGTAATCTGAAAACATACGAGATGAAAAGAAAGAAAGAAAGTGAAAGGAGAGAGCCAAAGAAGGAAAAGAACATGGTGCTCAAGGCTGAAAACAGTGACTCAAGTGAAGAAGATAGTGATATGGCCTATCTTTCTAAAAGGTTTCAAAAGATGGTTCAAAGAAATGATGGTATACCAAAGAGGGGCAGTTCAAGTAAGGCAAGGAACAATGATCTCTCACACAGGTGCGGAAAGCCAGGGCATTTCATCAAAGACTGTCCACTTCTGAAACAGGAGCAATACAAACAAAACCCTAACAAAGCAGCAAAAAGGAACCTGGTTCCAGACAAACGATTTAGTCGAAAAAGTGCAGCTGACAATATTGTGAAGCAGACTCTTGCTGCTTGGGGAGACTCATCTAGTGAACCAAAAATGGAACCAGATGCAGAAAACAACTCCATGATGGCAGTGGAAACTGAAGCAACGAAATATGACTCACTGTTTACGCTGATGACTTAGTCTGACGATGATGAAGAGGATGAAAATGATGAGGTAAATTTCAGGGATGTTCAGAGAAATCTGAAATCCTACTCTTCTAAAAAGTTAAGGTTATTAGCAAATATTCTAATTAGTGCATATTATAGCCTTATTAATGATATGGAAATCTTGACCATAGAGCTAGGAGATGGTGAACAATCTAGAGATGATCTGGTGGTCTGTGTAGTGGATCTAAATGATACCATAGCAAATCTTGAAAAAGAAAAGGAAGTTTTGGATGAAAAAATAAATAGTGTGGAAAATAAGAGAGATGATCTAATGGTAGTGGTTGTTGACTTGAAGGAAACCATAGAAGGCTTTAGCAATGAAAAATGCACTTTAGTAGAGAAAAATACAGCTACTGAGCAAGAGGGGAATGACTTTTTAGTGATAATCACTGACCTAGAGGAAACCATTGAGGAACTCAAATCAGAACAAAGGATTGTAAGTATTGGGAAAGGGAAGGAAGTAGCTGGTGAGACACACATCAAGCTTCAGAAGGAATTAAATGATATGAAAATTAGTCTATGTGGTGAACTTGATAAAAATAGGCAACTTCAAGCTGAATTGTAGAAAGTAAAAAAACGATCTTGAGAAATCTCTGAAGTGGACCTGGTCCATAGATGCTATCACTGCCATGTACTTTAACAATAGTGGAAACAGGCAGGGAATCAGGTTCCAAAAGGAGAAAATTCCTTACAACCCTCATAACAAATACGTCATTGTTCCTGATAATTGGGTTTGTACTTGTTGTGGGAACAATGTGCACTTCAAAGAAAATTGCCAGGACAGGGTTCAATCTATTCAGAAAAATAAAGTATTTGCTTAAAAAGTGACTACTAGAGGGGGATCAGGTACCACTCGCAAAAATTGCATCTTGCCTGCATGAACTAGAAAAGCTATTATCCACCCCTTTTCTTATAACGAGGGACCCAAACTAGTTTGGGTTCCTAAATCTAACCCTTGATTTATATGTGCAGGGAATAGTGAGAGGAAGTGGACTGCAATGGTTCATGAACAGTGGATGCTAAAAGCACATGACTACAAACACCATGGATTGTCTCTCACTGAAAATCCCTATAGGAAAGGGAATGTATCCTGTGGAAATAAAAAAAAGTTACACTTTTGGTATTGGAAAGGATAGAAAGTCTCTATCACACTCGATTGAGAACGTGTGCTATGTGAATTGCCTGAAGTACAGTCTCTTGAGTGTGTCTCAAATCTGTGATAAATGGGGCAAAGTAGAGTTCTTATCAAAAGTACGCACACTTACCAATCTGGTAACTGGTGAAGTGGTCTTAGTCTCCAAAAGAAAAGAACATCAGCTTCACTGAAATTCCTACAAACTGGTGATATGAGCTGCTTGAAGGGGGTTGACAATGGTGCAAAACCTTGGCATAAAAGATTCGGACACGCAAGGTTCTAACTTTTGAATGAACTGATTCAAAAGAACCTGGTTCGTCGGCTGCCAAATTCAAGATCCACCTGGACACTATTTGTCAGAGCAAAGGAAGAGACTTTTGAGGTATGTGCGACACTTGTCAGGAAGATCCAAGTGGAGATAGAACTGAAGGAAGCACATATTAGATATGACTATGAGATAGAATATGTCAATGCCAAAATTTAATGAGTCTTGTAATGAAAATGGGATCACTCACAACTTTTCAGCACCAAGGACTTCATAGCTAAATAGTGTTGTTGAAAGGAAGATCAAAACTCTGAATGACATGGAATGGATAATGCTCTTTGACAGGGGAGTCGCCAAAAATTTCTGGGCAGAAGCAATAAACACTGCTTGCTACTTGATGAACAGGCTTATGATCGGGTCCCTCCTAAAAAAACCTCAAATTAGAGTTTCTCAATTGAAGAAAACCAAAGATGACTCATCTGAGAACCTTTGGATACAAATGCCACTTCCTCAACAATGGGAAGGACCAACTTAGGAAGTTTGATACAAACAACGATGATGGAATCCTTCTAGGATACCCCTATCAAAGCAAAGCCCACAAAATCTACAACAAAAGGGCACACTGTATGGAAGAAAGTGTTCATGAGCTATTCAACAAGACACTCTCCTCTTAAAAACGAGGAAACAGTGATGATCAAGATAATGAACCACTTTTGATCCGTAGAAAATATCTGAAGTTTCAAATGGGAAAAATGATATGATGAGTCAGATGAAGGAGACAGGTGAAGACAATACATCCTCTTTCACTTCTCAAGAGGAACCTGGTACTTCAATTACTACCACTAAAGCTGAAGAAATAGTTGGAGATGCAGTGCAAGGTACTCCACAAGTAGTAGAACAAGGAGTGTAGGGAAATCCACCTAATTTACCTAGTTCCTCCACTAATTAAACTTTAGTCCCCATTTCAAAACACAAAAGCTCTCATTCACTCGATAACATAATCATCCCCTTTATTCTGGATTTAGACAAGATCAAAAACCAAAAAGTTCCCTAGCCCTTTCAGTATTTCTATCCCAGATAGAACCCAAAAATCAAATCCCGAGGAATCTCACTTGTAGGCTGCCAAAAGAATTTTGAGATACCTTAAGGAAACACAGGACCTGGTCCTGTATTACCCCTCATGTGACAGTCTTAATCTCATTAGGTATGTTGATCCTAACTATGCAGGTTATCTTGTGGACAGGAAAAGCACTTCTGGAATGGCTGACATTCTATGATCATAACTCATCTTTTGGGGCACAAGGAAGCAAAAACTCAGCGGCTCTTTAACAGTTGAAGAAAAATATGTAGCTACAACATCCTATTGTGCTCAACTCCTATGGATTGAGCAGCAACTGGAGGATTTTGGGGCATAGACTGATTGTGTGCCTCTTCTATGTGACAACACCATTGCACTCAACTTAGCCAAGAATCCAGTTCAACACAAAAGTACTAAGCACATTGATGTGAGGCATTGTTTTCTGAGGAACAATGTGGATAAAGGGTTGATCTGTATGAAGTTCGGCAGTACAGAATACCAAATTCTTGATATCTTCACCAAAACCTTGAGTAGGGAACATTTTGAAAGAAACAGTGTGAAGCTCGGGTTATTGAAGCCTAATTGAGAACCTGATTCTCCATCAGTTGGCTATGAAAATCATCTTCAGGTAAAATTAGCTAGAGTGTTTTCTGGCCAAGCCTAACTCATCGATACCATTGCAGGTAAACACACATGACGATCGTCGAAGCTAAAGGTACAATTATGAATTGTGAAAGAAGAACTGCTAAAATCTTTTTTAAAAACTGTTTGGGCATTAGGTTCTTGTAACACAGGTTAGTAGTAATGTGTTGTTTTGCATGCTTTCTCAAAAAGGTTAACAAAATTAATTCAACTGCCACATCATCCAACTTTTCAAAGTCTGCATGTCATGTCTTGTCTTTCAAATCTCTTCATCTCCTCTACATGACAACATTTTCCCACAAACCTGCTGCCATTTTCAAGATTGTTCAGAACTTGTTTCTCTCTCTTTTCATCATTATCTCTTTTTCCCATAAAACTCTCTTTCTTCTTCACAGCAAGTCATGAACCTGCATCTCTTGTGTATCTCTATGATCTTCTCTTCACTTCTCTTACACTCAACTTCCCTGTCAAATCCTCATATAATGGCAATTGAACGATCGCTTCCGTCTCCCACTATTAACACCACTCCCACTTCCCTATCATCCTTAAAGTCATCTCCAGAAAGTCACTCTTACACTATTTCCAATGCTACTACAGCCACACCTGTTTCCTCCTCATTTCCTATTGTTTTTTCTTTTCTGACAAACTCTGTCTCCTTTCCATGTGTTGAAAACCCCATGTCTCCTCATTCCTCTGATCTCACCAAAGAACACTCAAGAAGGGTTACTTCTCAGATGTGAGAGGTCTCTGAGGATGATCCTAATTAGTATCTGAACTCCTCCCTATTGGACTCAGTAGCTCTCACATAGTCACCAGAAAAGGAAGCAGCGCACAATGTAATGGCTATCACTGCTAAGAGTCTATTGAATGAAATAACATATATCTTGTCTAAGTATCAGGGGGAAGAAACTCCATTCCTAGGCGATGAAAGAACCATGGTACTCTTCGAGTCTTTAATCCATAAAATTGTCCCAAAAAAAATTGTTGGAGGACCTGATTCTCTTCCAGATAAATCCACTCCTGAACCTCTTGATTATCCTAAGTCCTTAGAATCCTCTTCCAATCTACCCCCTATCATGTTGCATCAGAAAGAAGGCATTGAGTCTACCTTGTAGAAAAGTAAGAGGAGTGTCAAGACAAGGAAGAAGAGGTTGATGAATCAAGGGGAATTTGTGACTGACAAGAGCAATCTAGTCGGTGAGGTTGACAAAGATGCTCTAAAAGAACCCAGTTCCTTAATAGAACAATCCATAAATAGAAATCTGTGGATGAAGCTTCCGATGAAGCTATTAAAAAACAAAGTAGAGCATTCGTGAAGGGTAGTAGTAAGTCTAAGAAGAGTATAGTTGAGCAAGCTATGTCTGAAGGAGATACTGTGGGGCTTGTAAGTTGGAAAGGAAAGTATGTTGAAGGATCTAGAAAATGAAAACGGGAAATTGTAGGGGAACCTGGTTCTCTGAAGACCATGCCCAGTGACAATGGTATTTGGCAGGAGAGATTAAGAACTCATAAAGTCTTATGGGGTCGTATGTTTGAACCGACAATTTCAAAGATGGCAGGTATGAGGCAAATTCTGGAGATAGTGGAATTTCAGCAACGGGAGCACCTATTTCAGCAGAACATGCCTATAGTGTACGAAGATGCTGTACAAAATTTCTATGCATCTCTCTTCGTTGTTAAGGGGGATCACATCTGTGTGCTAGTAAATGGAGTAGACATTGTACTTGACGCATCAACATTGAGGAAGGTTCTCCAAATTCCATGTGAAGGAATGTCCTCAGTCAAAGGTGTCTGTGGTGCCATCTTTAGGAGAGCTATCATGAAAGAGCAAGCTATTCAGCAGGGGGAATAGGTGCATAAGAAGGTACTACTTCCTGAGTATCAGCTCCTCTTTGAGTTGGTTAATAAGGTGTTTTTACCTCGTTCTGAGAGGCGGTCTATTGCTAGAAAGTCTGATCTTGTCTAATGAAGCCTCTAGATGACTTTTTTCCGATAAATCTGCCAGCAATCATGATAGATCATATGCAAAAGGTGGCAAACTTTAAAGGTAGGAATCATGGGCTTCCATATGGCTTTCTCCTCATTCAAGTGTTTATGTTTTACAAGGTCCCTTTGGGTAATCCCAAAGTGGGCACATGCAAGCAAGCCTTCTCTAAAACCACTCTGGAAGATGTGACTGTGTAGAAAGGGTTGGTGGAAGCATCTCGACCATTTCTCAGCTGATCAATGATCAAAATGTTGCTTATGAAGAGATTAGAAGGTTGAGGGCTCAGAATGCCATACTAGAAACTCAGCTCAGTCAAGCGGTTCATGGACCATGTTCCGTTAATGAAGAAGTTGCCCGCTTGACAAAGGAAAATGATAAGCTTCGCGCAAAACTGTTTGAAGAGAAACTGTTTGCAAATGCCCAACTGGACGTGGTTCTCAAGACCCTCGCTGCTTCTCTCTCCTAGTCCCCCTCTTCCAATGTCTCTTAGATACCTCCTAGTAACCAGTTGTCTTCTAGGTTTTTTAGATGCTATTTTTATTTTTGTTTCTCTATTTTTTTGCTGATGGCATGCTGGATTTCACCATTACTGCTCCTATTTTGCTCAGTCCATTATTTATATCTATGAAACAACTTCTCTTTTTGCTTGTACAATGCTGTCCTCCTTTGGCTTCTCTTTTCTGTCATGTTGTGTGCACATATGTGGCATGAGTTGGCTGTGTTAGACTTCTTTATGTTGTTTGCATGCTTGTATATTTTTAATGATGCCAAAAAGGGGGAAGATAGTAGCATATAGTATTGTGAAGCAATTGTGAAATGGGGGATCAAAGGATCAAAAGCAGAAGGTCAGGGGGAACTATTGATTCAAAACAGGGGATCTGATTAAGGGGGAATCAAAAGTAAAAGGTCAGGGGGAACTTGTGAAGTTCCTGGTACCTCATGTGGTTATTTCTGCTGGATTAAAGGATCAAAAGCAGGAGGCCAGGGGAAACTATTGGTTCAAAATAGGGGATCTGATTAAGGGGGAATCAAAAGCAAAAGTTCAGGGGGAACTTGTGAACTTCCTAATACCTCATATGGTTATTTTTACTTTAAATAAATACTATCATTGCCTAAGTTTGTCATCATCAAAAGGGGGGAAATTGATGGATTTTCAATATCTTTGCCTTATGCTTCTTATGTTTTGATGATCTAACAAACTTACTGTTTAGAACCAGATAGAGAACATGACTCACTTGGTACACATTTCAAATGAATGAAGTTCACTCTGAACTCCAGCTAATAAACTGCTACAAAGAGGAACACGACAGGGACCAGATCCCTTGGTGTTCTCTAACAGAAGTACAAGTCAACTTTATATCTGGAACGCAACTGCAAAAAGTGACTGCCCTGCAATTGTACATGCGATAGTGCAGCAGACAATGCAACAGTCACTTCCCACTAGGAAGAAGCGTGTACCAAGAATTGACATCACCATTATGATGTCTTTCGTAGTATCACAACCTGGTACAAGGCACAAGATATGCACTTGAGCATTTAGTGATATTCTCTCAAGCATTAAAGTGTTGATTCATCATTGAAGTCACTAGTATGTCAAGAACAAGAAGACAACTTCACTAAAGGATTAGTTTTACAATGAGTTTATGTGTATCCATAGTTGAGTTGTAATCTTGTTATTTGTTCTTCATTGTAACTCCTATCTTGCTTTTTTAGAAGCTGTGTTTTAGGTAACCCAAAATCACAAACCTTCAAAGTTTGTGTTGTGACTAGAGTTAGTCAAAAGTTAAAGTCGTTGTAACTAGAGAGTGACAAAGTGGCTTGTGGTAAGAGTATCGCAAGTTAGTTAAGTTGAAGTCTTTAAAATAGAGTCATTACAAAGAGGATTGTAATTGTGTGATTAAAAGTTAGTGAAGTTTAAAGCCTATAAGTATAGGTCGTGGTTTTTGTCCCCTTGAGTGGGTTATTTCCACGTAAAAATCCCATGTCTATTTTACTTACTGCTTCATAAGTATTCTCAGTGAAAACTCATCGAGGATCAGGTAATCTATAGTTTGGTGGACTCATATAAAATAACAATAATTGATGTCTTAATGATGACAAATCTCATAAAATCGAATATTAGATGATTCTTTCCTTCTTCGTAATTATGAGCACTCCTCCGTACTAGACCCGGGGGCTTTTCTCTTATGATCAGTTCCGCGACTATTGGTTATGATACTAATATATTTACATGCGAATATATTCTACTTGTCATTCTACATTTCCTTCATAACTTTGTTAACACATATTGCAATTTAATTAATCCATGTGGCTAGTTTATTTTTCACTAATAACGATAATTTTCTCACTTTTCGGATAATCTCAACTAATTATTTGAAGACAACTAAGACCTAAGGGCCTTATTTTAAATAAATAAAAAAATTAAAAAGAAAGAAATAACAACGTGATGTTTTATACTTCAATACCACACAAAAAGGGGGATAAGGGTGGGGGAAGATGATTTGTGTGGTACCCAATTTTCACTTACCTTGATTATAGAAGGACATGATTCTTCTATGTATTCCTTATACTACTGTTGCGTAATAATAAATACAGAAATTAAAGAACACAATGATTTCTATATGGAAAACACCTGGTTCAAAAGGTGAAAAAACCACGACCTACTTCCCAGTAGGATTTTTCCAAACTCTTCACTAAGTCACTGAGCCAAAAACTACATTTACAAAAATACTTTTGTAAACCTATGATTAACTCTATTCCATTGTAGCAAACAGCCTCTAACTCTTGCAACAACTTTAAGTTAACTCTAACTTGAATATACTGAGTACCTATTACAGTTGTCTCAAGATAAAGCAGAAAGGTACAATATGAAAAAAGCTACTGCAATTAAATTAGAATAAAAGACAGACACTTGGAGCTGGTTCTTCAATCTGGTTCATGTAGCTTCAGATTAGCACACTTGGATCTCACACGAATTACTTGCAAAATGCCTTGCTATTTTGGTCTCATTCACATTTAACTTCTACGTTTTGTGCATACCTGTAAAATGAGAACATTCTACAATATATAGAGTTCTAATGCTACTCTTCCTTGGTGAAAGAGTTCTAGTTAATCTCAACTCCTAACTCATTCCTTATCTTGGATAATGTTCTCCTTGAGTAAGGAGTCCTTCTCCTTATCAGTTATGCAACCTTTTTGATAAAGAGATATTAATTATGCCAAGGTAAGTTTATCTCTTTTACGTTCATCTCACGTGCTTGAATCTACCCGTGTCTATGTATACCAGGGATGGACCTAGTTTATGCCTGAGTTGCTTTGTCAATCTTCAAAACTATCCTTCACTTGGGCCAACAAATTCCCCCTTTTTGATGATGACAAACTCTATGCTTTTTATAAGCGTAGACCCTATTTCAACTTAGCTCAACATCAACACAATGTTAGAAACATTTATCACTTATCATTAAGGACCAGGTTCATTAGGTTTTAAACATCACTATTCAGAATGTAAAGGACAACCTTTTCCCCCCTTTTGGCATCATCGAAAAGTTGCATAAAAAATGTGATTCCCAGATCTTAAAAATTACTCATGGCCATTGGGACTACGTCAAATGCATTCGTGGATTATTCATCAATAATCAAGCTAACAATTTAAACTCTCAAGGAAATATAAACAAGCAGTTAGAGCCAATACCATCAAATTTCATCGATAGATAATATGATTCTTCCACAATCCACAAAAAGAAATAAAAATACTGAACAAGAGCAACAAGAAACATCCCAAACTGGGTCACTAAAGGTCTACACAGGGCTAAGAATTTAAGGCTTGGAAGAACTGGAGGCTTGGTTTTTGGCTTGGACAAGTTTCAACATGTCTTGCAAAATTCCAACATTCTTCTTCTTTGCCCTTGCGAGCTCAGTTCTGAGAGCATCTCTCTCAAATTCTACCTCAGCCAACTGTGTCTTCAGCCTTGCTATCATAGCATCCTTTGCCCCACTCTCCTGCACTAAGGCTCTGACCTTTCTATTAACTAGTGCCTTTTTGTATGAACCAGGTTCATTTGGAGTGGCATGGACATCATAACCACAAGCAATCAGAGTGTTAACCCCAAAGTGATCTTTGCTAGTAGCCATCTCCAATTTCTTTAGGGGCACTTTACAATGAGCAAGCACAACAGTGAGAATGAAGCCATAGGGAATGGAATGGACTTTGGAGCCATTGATATCCCTATCTAGGAGATGGATTATAAATCCAGGCTAGTTGATCTGCCTCGCACTATCTAAGCATTCCATTAAAACCAAGTCCATGAAGTTGGCAATGTGCCTTCTTTCCTACCTAGGAAGAACACACTTGTCGATGAACTCAAATAGTACCTTGTGCGGGTGAGGGGGGGCTCATTTCACTCTTGTTACAACCTTGGGCTCATTTTCTTCCTCATTGTTAAAGAATTTTCTACTGATGGTCAGAGCAGTAGGAAGGGTGTCGAGGCTTCGTCATTTGAGCTTGGTGTAGTCATTGTACCCTTGAAAAGGTACACCTAGCTTTTCACCCAGCTCCTTTGCATCAAAAGAAATCTTCACCCCTTTCACCAGGCCGGTGACCCGTCCATCCTTCACTGCAGCATTAGCCATAAACTCAATAATTTCATCCCTTGCCAATCTGCCATCCATCTGAACGACCATGTCCTTCCAGCCTTGCACCTCTAGTTTCTCCAGTAGCATTACCATCCCTACCTCCTCCAAATCCTTGAGGAGTCTACCCTTCAAGGTAGTTCTCTTGCCTAACTTAGCCAGCTTGTCCTTTTCATTGTCGGATTCATCTTCCTTTTCTCAACTCCATTCGTTTTCTTCAACAATCTTTACTTGTTTGGTTTTTCCAGGGTGGGTGGTTCAACAAACTTTGATATAGAATTAGACTTATTAGAAGAAGTCTTGACTTTCTTGGGCTTAGGAGTCTGAACCTCCATCTCTGCAGTCACATTTTCATCCTGATTGACCAGGTCCATCTCATCCACATTAACAGCCTCAACAGGCTCTCCCACTTTTTCCTTCCCTTTGTCCATAATTTTCTTTTTGCTTTCTTCTAAGGCTCTCTGCAAATGTTACTCAATATGCTTCCTTTTCTTGTTAGCCAGGAGTGCCAGGGGTCTTAGTCTTAAGAGTTCTCCTATTATTGAGGTTCTAACTGTCATCTACTTTCTTCAATAGATCTGCGAAGGTTTCTTCAACAGATAAACCAGGTTCATCTATATTTTGTCCAAGTTTAACCAGCCCGTCAACGGCTTCTCCAGATCCACTCCCCCCTGTTTCACGGCACTTTCCTCTATTTTTTCTGATTCTGCTCCACAAATAGCCGTTTTTCTTTTTTCAAAAGTGGGTGAAGAATCAACCACTCTTTTCCCATTTCTTCACTTCAAACACCCTCTATCTCTCTCTCTCTCCCTTTTTTCCCCTTTTATTTATACCACCTCTCCTTCTAGACTCATACGTTTCTGCATCCACCACAGACCCAACCAATATAAACATATTCTCCAAATTTGTAGCCAACTTTGAAATGATCTCCGTAGTAGTATTTGGACCAGAGGTTACCTGCTCAGTATCAGAAGACCCAGTTTCTTCCTCCTCAGTAGCAAACTTGAAAGAGTCGTTAGATTTCTAGGGTTCTTGGGCATGACTTGCTTTTAATTGTCCGTTTACTTTCTTTGATAGTGCACCTCCAGCCACAGTCTTGCGAGCAAGCATTTTTACTCGTCTTTTCCTTGGCTGAGGGGTAGTGGAAGATCAAGATGAAGAGCATGGTGAGGGTTTACCAGGGTTATCATAAGGTTAGTGATTTTGTGCTTGGCTGTAGATGAAAGAAGATAAGTAGATTAAATTTTTAAGGAAGAGATAAGATGGGGAGTATTTTCGACGGTTTGGGAATTATGATAAGAGAGCATGGATTATGATGATCAATTTAAAGGGAGAGGGTAATAAATGGGCAACAACTGGCTCATTAGTCAATTAGAAGTCTAATCAAACTGAAATGTCATTTTTGAATAGACAGTGTAGTCTTCCCTGGAATCTAGATAATTTAATTTGGTTAGGATTCTTTTGAACAAAACTGGTCCACTTTAATTTGATAAGTTTGAGAGACATTTGGACCTAGGTAGGACTCTGCTCATAATTCAAATATTATTATTTCAAATTATGCAAAGTGTAGAAAACATACTGTGTTATCTAGATGAACCGACATTGATAATCCAGGTTCTTCACTGAGAATCCTCTTGTGTATGTCTAAATTTGCCAAAAATGAGAAAATACCACTAGAGATTAATGAGTCATTTTAACACATAGCGCAAGAGTATACTATTTACAATATGAGACTGAGCAAAAATTAATCCAGTTATATACACAAGTTCCAAATTTTCAGATTTGTTTTTCATTTTTTTCATTGTTAATTCTGAACTAGTCCTTTTAGGTGATCTTAATCATCACTAATTCTAACATGTTCCTTTCAAAGTGATCTCTACTTAGAGCTTTTGTGATGATGTCAGCTATTTGCTTGTCAGTAGCACAAAATTCCACAATGATCACCCCCTTTTCACTATTATCCCTCAAAAAGTGATGCCTAACATCTATGTGCTTAGTTTTCTTGTGATGAGCCGGGTTCTTAGTCATACTAATTGCACTAGTGTTATCACATAAGATGGGGATACAACCAGCATAAATTTCAAAGTCCACTGATTATTGTTTGATGCACAACAATTGAGCACAATATGAAGCAGCAACGACGCACTCAGCTTTAGTAGTAGATAAGACCACTGAATTTTGCTTTTTGGTGGCCCAAGACACAGAACATGAGCCAATAATATGTGTCATACCTTAGGTGCTCTTTCTATCCACAAGAAAACCTGCATCAACATCAGCATACCCACAAGATTGAAATACAACCTTTTGGATACCAAAGACAAAGATCAGTGGTGCCTTTTAGATATCTCAAAATTCTCTTTAAAATAGTCAAGTGAGACTCTTTTGGGTTTGCTTGAAATGTTGCACAAAGGCCTACACTAAAAATAATGTCAGGTCTACTAGTAGCGAGATACAACAATGAGCCAATCATTCCCCTATACAACTTCTGATGAACAGATGAACCAGGTTCATCTATATCCAACTTTGTAGATGTTGCATTAGAAGTGTCAATTTCTTTAGAAACTTCCATTTTAAACCTTTTAAGCAATTCTTTTACATACTTCTGTCGATGGATCATAGTTCCATTTGAATTTTGTTTAATTTGTAAGCCTAAAAATAAATTAAGCTCACCCATCATGCTCATTACAAATTCACTCCCCATTATTATAGCAAATTCTTTACTTAGCTTATCAGTAGTTGCTCCAAATATAATATCATCAACATATATCTGAACTACCAATAGATCTTTACCTTTTTCTTTAAAGAATAAAGTATTGTCATTTTTACCTCTCTTGTAGTCATGCTCAGGCAAAAATTTTGATAATCTTTTATACCATGCTCTTGGAGCATGCTTGAATCCATAAAGTGCTTTGTCAAGTTTGTACATGATCAGGATTTTCCTTGCTTTCAATTCTGGCGTTGTTTGACAAACACTTCTTCCTTTAGATAGCCATTCAGGAAGGCACTCTTGACATCCATCTGGAGCAAAAGTTTTATCGTAGTCTATGCCCTCCTCCTAACTATATCCTTGAACCACCAATCTTTCCTTGTTCCTTGTAATTATTCCATCTTCATCAAGTTTGTTTTTGAATACCTACTTAGTGACAATTACTGATCTATCCAAGGGTCTTGGTACCATATGCCAAACTTGGTACCTAGTTTGCATCCTGCAAAGCCTCGGCAATATTTTTAGGTTCAATAAGAGATAAGAAAGCATCAAAAGCACAAAGATTCTCTAATGAAGATCTGGTTTTGATTCCTGAGGTTGGATCAGTAATGATGTTCTCAATGGGATGAGAACTTTGATATTTGTAAGGTCTCACAACCAACTAGTTTCCCTTTGATGTTCCTTCAGTGTTTTGTTGTTGTGGAACAGGTTCATGGACAGGTTCCAGTGAGGTTTGAGGATTATTTCCTCTTTGTTCTATTCCCCCTATCATGTTGCCTGGGGTGGATGAACCTGTTCCATCACCTATTCCTTCCTCTAGTGTAGCTTCAGTTTGGGCTGTGGTTTCATTGAAGTTTCTTACCAGCCCAATTGCTTCATCATCATATTCCTGTCTCTCAGAAAGGTTGTTAGTTT
The DNA here is from genome assembly GCF_000715075.1 of Nicotiana tabacum. Lineage (NCBI taxonomy): Eukaryota > Viridiplantae > Streptophyta > Magnoliopsida > Solanales > Solanaceae > Nicotiana > Nicotiana tabacum. Next base: position 25,974,722 of record NC_134082.1, on the reverse strand, counting down.
CATTAAAAACAACGTGAACACTTTCTTCAACACACATAGTTCTTTTGTTATAGACCTTATAAGCTTTACTATGTAAAGAATATACCATGAATACTCCCTCATCACTTCTGAGATCAAACTTACCTAGAGAGTCTTTACCTTTGTTGTGCAAAATGCACTTGCATCCGAATGCCCTAAGATGGGATATATTTGGTTTTCTCCCTTTAAGTAACTCATAAGGAGTCGTCTCTGCAAGAGGTCGAGTCATGCACCTATTTATGATGTAGCATGCAGTATTTATAGCTTCTGCCCAGAAGCTATAGGGCAGTTTACTAGGAAGAAGCATAGTCCTAGCCATATCTTCAAGTGCCCTATTCTTTCTTTCAACTACTCCATTTTGTTGTGAAGTTCTAGGAGCAGAACAATTATGATCCATGTCATGCTCATCACAAAATTCAGCAAATTTAGCATTTTCAAATTCAGTGCCATGATCAGACCTAATTGATGCAAGTTGATTACCTAGTTGTTTCTGAGTTTTTTTAACAAAATAAATGAACATGTCAAATGCTTCATCTTTAGATGTTAAAAATAATATCTAAGTAAACCTAGAGTAATCATCAATAAGCACCATCACATATCTTTTACCACCTCTGCTTAATGTTCTCACTCGACCACAGAGATCCATATGAACTAGTTCCATTGTTCTGGTGGTACTTACCACTTTCTTGCATTTAAAAGAGGATCTTATTTAAAAGAGGATCTGTTGAGTTGACTCAGACTTGCATGTCCAAGTCACTTATGCCAAAAGAGGGGATCATTGTCCATCACATTTAAGCAAGTGACTTTATTTTCTGAAAGTGTGGACAGATCTACAATGTATATATTATTTTCTCTTTCTACCTGCAAAAAGATCTTGTCAATGGTAAGATTAATCACAAAACATTTAGTAGAGGTGAATGCTACCAAGTTACCTCTATCACACAATTGTGATACACTAATTAGACTATATTTTAAGCCATCTTTAAAGTGGACATTCTCCATAGAGTGAGAGCCAGTCTTACCTACCTTTAACAACCACAATGATCTCACCTTTCTTCCATTTGCATGCCTAGTGGCAACATAATAAAATGTCACTTTGCAATTGTAGTATAAAGTTAGTTAGATTAGGTAATAGTTAGTTTCTTTTTTAATTTAAATTTTATTAAAATTAAACTCTCTATTTATATACAATAGGAGAGACAAAGATACTATAGTAAGCCTAGTGGCAACATAATAAAAAGCAACTTCAAAATTTTAGGATAAAGTTAGTTAGATTAAGTAATAGTCAATTTCTTTTTGAATTTAAATTTTAATAAAATTAAACTATCTAAGTATATATATATAATAGGAGATGCAAAGACACAATAGTAAGCCAAGTGGCAACATAATAAAAAGTCATTTGGTAATTTTAGGACAAAGTTAGTTAGGTTAGGTAATTACTTTCTTTTTGAATTTAAATTTAAAAATAGAAATTATGCATTATTATTATAATTAATAACAATTAGTTAGTCTTTTTGAGTTTGAATTTAAATATAAAAGAAAAGTCCAATTTTAATTTGGAATACTTACACGCATTTTACTTGTTTAGGAGAACAACAATCTCTGCTCCGACATACTATTGTGTTTTTGTGTCACGACCCAAAATACCGCGGTCGTGATGGTGCCTATCACAGTACTAGGCCAGCCAGAAACAACACGAACAATACGGAGATCATTTATATATTCACTTTTCTAAATAGACAAAGTCTCAAAGCTTCATTTTTAAAATATTAAAGAAATACACGGAATGAGTACGAAAATACATCAACCTAGCCCGAATCTGGTGTCACTAGTCATGAGCCACTACATACAACTCAACAATGTCTACGCAATACGAAAAAAGTCTAAAATATATAAAATACTAGGATAGGAAGGAGGAAAGCTGGGCTGCAAACGCCGTGCAGCTACCTTGCGATCTCCTGAAAAGACTCTAAGAGTGCTGGAAGCTCTCACTCTGATGCTCGGGCACCTGTATCTGCACACAAGGTGTAGGAAGTAACGTGAGTACACTAACTTAGTAAGTAAATAAAGTAAATGAAGTCTGGGTGCAGTGATGAGCATTTAAAATTTATGTGCAAACTTATCAAGAAAAATCTCAACAGAAATATCAACTCAAAATCTGCAATTCAATAGCCGATTACCTCGTAAAACTCCAGTTTCAATTAAAAATCCTTTAAAACATTTATTCAACAGAAGCTTAGTATAAAAGAAGAGTGAAAGCAGAAAAATGTCATAGACAAGCCACTCGGGCAAGGTATCACTCATAAGTATAGCCTCTTGGGCAAGCCTTTCAGTCACTCATCACTTAGCTCTCGTCAATTAGTACTCACACTCAACACTCCGGTTTAATAGATATCTCATAATAATAATAATCACCGTTGTGGTGTGCAGCCCGATCCATATTATATAGTCGACTATGCTCACTGGGGGTGTACAGACTCTGGAGGGGCTCCTACAGCCCAAGCATCATATCGCTGCGGCGCACAGCCCAATCCAATATATATCATTATGGTGTGCAGCCCGATCCATATAATTATTGTTGTGACATGCAACCCGATCCATAATATACATATAATATTGTTGCGGCGTGCAGCCCAATCCCTAAAAGATATATATATCCTCACCTTTAGGTCCTCAAACTCTCTCAGCCATTAACCTCACGACCACTCGGGCATTTCATTGAAAAATCAGGGGAAACTCAGCGCAAACATTTTTTATATATTAAAAAGTGGAGAAATGAAACTGGATTATCAGTAAACAGGTAAAACATGACTGAGGATATGATTTCAAACAAAAACAGTGTGAGGAAAGTAGTAAATTACCCCTAAGGGTCTAAACAGTTCGGCACGAGGCCCCAAACATGGCATTCAATCTAAGTTAACAATTTCATTTCTAAAACACATGGATATCATATACAGTATGTCAAAATATGCAACTATACAGTTGCTACGGGACGGACCAAGTCACAATCCCTATGGATGCACGACAACACGCCCGTCACCTAGCATGTGCGTCACCTCATTTATCAAAACAGAACGAAATTCCGAGGTTTCATACCCTCAGGTCTAGATGTATAATCGTTACTTACCTCAAACAGGATGAAATACTACTCTGCGATTCCCTTGCCTCTCAATTCGTCCTTAACTCGCGTCGAATCTATCCAAAAATCAGAATCATAACATTTTACACTAAGGGAACAAACCCGATCCCCGGGCGCATGTCTTCGTATCCGATATGAGACGGATTGCCAAGGCTATGCGGACAACATAACTGACCCGGCTAGGTTTGACCATGATGCATGCATAGTTTAAACAGAGTAAGGTTTCTATGGGGTTTTAGACTGGTACCCTTGAGCGGACAACTCAAGGGGGAAAGGCACGGAACCGTCGACTACACCGTTTATTAACTGATTTTACAGCAAATATGCCTTTTTCGGATTTAGGGGGTGATAATATCAGAAGAGCACAACCACTCATTATAAGTGTTGCAATAAGATTTGTTTGCCACGAGTGGAATATGATGTTGAGCATGATTATGCAACAATTAAAGGCATATTGCCACGTATTTGCACGTTTAAGAAAGCAGTAAATACAACAATTTCATAATTTAAAGCAGTAATGAAGTAAAGTAGTAAGGGAAAGAAACAAAAGGACAAGCCAGTTTTGCAATCAAAAAGGAAATTGAATGCTTAAAAGAAATAAACAAATAATTGCACATAAAGAAGCATAAATTCACAATAATAGTCTGAAATGGTAAAAGCCTAAAAATCTCTAACAGAGTCGCCACGATGTCTTGCCCTCTTTTTCTCGCGAAATCGAGTTTATGACATTTGGAAGGACAACTCGTTCCTTTTGGGAACTGGGTTTGAATTTTGAAGAGTCGCCACCTAATGATTTAAGGTGCATTAGGACACCAAAAGAGTTTCATTTGAATAACCAGAGATAGGGTAAAGGCTTGAAATTATTCTAAGGGGAAGGTGTTAGGCACCCCTCAGAATCCATTAGTGTGGTTCCCAGCAAGACAATTATTGTGAATTTGGTGCAATTAACATGTAGACAAATAAGGCTCAAATAAGAGGGGATTTCACATAATGGTTTGAAAGTAAACAACGTTTGAAAGAACAAATAGAAAAGCTGATTTTTTAAAAGAAAGAATTGAAATGCTAAAGAATAAAGAGAGAGGGGGGGTCCTAGGTTTATTAAAAATATGGATCACCCCACACAATGTCTGGTAATCACTCCTCAATGAGGGGCTACACGTGACATTATTGCGTGGTCATCATATCCATATCTACCCTTCCTACCCCGATAAGGTATTAAAGCGCGGATTGGTCTCGATTACTTATTGCATGCTATTACCCATCCCATTCCTATCAGTCCCGGAGGCACTTAGGACTACTAATCCTAAAAGGGAGGGATGTTAGGCTTATTTGGAGTTTCAAAGGTAAAAATTCTAAAGCGACATACAAAACACATATGCATGTTTGGGGGAAATATATAAACAAATAGAGGCTCATGTATACCTCCTCAAAACACATAAAATAGCATGTCTTGCACGTACTGTTTAGGTCTGATTTAAAAGCATTAAAGACGAGGGAGATGAGATTGTTGAGGCAGTTAGTTTAATGCATAACTCCGATAAGAAGTCCAAATCAGGCCTGCCTACTGGTTGTAATAATTAACAGAAGCAAATTCAATTTCAATTATTGCTCTACGGATTGCTTAAGTGTTTAGACGGGGTCCTATAGGCTTGATATCTACCGAATTCAGAAGGTAATGAGACAGTAAAACTTGGAATGAATTATTTGAAATCCTATATGCATACTTGTTAAACTGGCTATGTGAGGGACTCAAATTATTAAAAGAGATGCAGAATGCACAAAATTAAGTAAATTGGTTGCAGACTCTGTAGGTGATAGCATCTACCATTACTGATTTTATAGCTAACACTGAGTGAAGCGAATCAGATTCATTTAGAAACTCCTATAGACATGTTTTCTATGCATTGCTGATTTTGAAGCCTTATAGACATAGTGTTAAAATGTAGAAAACCTTATAGTCATGGTATCTATATGTAGAAGCCTTATTGACATGGTATCTATATGTAGTTGAGTATGCAGAAATTAAAACATTCCTATAGGCATAGTTTCTATATGTAGTTGAATATGCAAAATTAGATCAGTCTTATAGGTATGATTTATACCCTTTGCATGCATAGTCACCCACCCCCTTTTCATTAGCCATCCCCAAGTGTTTATTACAACTTATTACAAACCAGAATAAATTACATCAGGAAAAAAAACACAAAGAAAGTACAACCGGAGGAGGCCTGATTCTTGACTTCCTCTTTGAGTTACAAGATAAACCAACTCAAAGACCATTGATCCAAAGCCTTTCTCCAATTTGAGTGTGTCAGAGTTCCCTAAGAGCCTCAATGGGACTCCGGGCAATGCTCACACCCAAATTGTATTACTAGAATAGGGACAAGTGCAGTGTGGAAGTGCCAACCCTCAAGTGTCCATGTTTGGAGGGAGCTTAGAGGGTTCCAAGGCAAGGCTCACAAGAGGGGGCAGAACTTAAATCTAAGAGAGAATGCAAGTGAAGAAACATCTGAGGGAATAAAGGAGAGGGAAAGAGGTGCTGGAAAATAGACATAAACAAGTTGATAATTTCATACAAAAGGGATTCAGGGGTTGGGAACTTGCATAGAGCCTATGTATATAGGAAATGCTTAATTCTGGGTATGCACAATAATAAGGAGTGCTGTTATGCTTACAAAATCAACCAGAATACACAACACATAATGATAACACAGAGGCTATGATGCCAGGGGAATCAAATTTGAGTCATAGACAACAATGCTTAATACTGGCATGCCTCGAACAAGCCATCAGTATCAAAAATATTGGGGTAGGGGTTTAGGACACATAATAGATTCAAAATAGGTAGAAGGAGATTACAACATGCTAAAATAAGTACTGAATTGATCACAAGTAGTAGGTAGACGAGAAGGCAAAAGTATTAAGTAAACATATTATTGTTGATGTTGAAATCTTAATCAGAACATACCAGTTTAGAGAAGAAAAATATAGTAAAATCAGGTAGAAGGACTTTAAAGATAGGCCAGTACAAGTAGTAAAGCAAGAGGATGTTTTTGAATGTAAGTGATTTCAGAACTAAGTGTATTCGTGTGTGTCTATGTTAATGAAAGAGCAGGGTATTTATAGTGTGAAACAGGCAGAAAAATAAGGCAAGAAAATAATTATGGAACTGTGTACCAATTAAAATTCAATTAGTAAAAGAGTTTCCTTTAATTAAGGAGTTAAAATTAAACGGTAACATGTAAATACTAAATAAGGAAAGCAATCACATAAGGCTGAATATGACCAATAAGGAAGTAACTTCAGCACAGTGTGAGTACAAAATAGGTAATAAAGACTAGGTTCATCAGATTCTAATCAAGGAAAAGGTCTGTAAGAATCAAATACCAATGTAATCAAGGTAAGGGAATTTATCAAATTGAGTAGAAAATATAGGGATCAAAAGTTCAAAGGAAATTTTTCAAATTGGTCCAAGAAACAGGGAAATCAGTAAAACAAGGAAATAATCAATCAAAATTGCACAAGGAGGTTGGAAGTCAGTCCACAATTGAAGGTCATTTCAGAGGGAAAATTAGCATATAAAGAGTGCATAAACATTAGGCATGCAAGGCTGAATCTATGACAAAGAGAAGTGTCACGCAATCACAAAATCAGTAAGTAGTGGACTACCGAAACATGGTAGTCACATAGGCCAATTTATGCAATTTAGTAATAGAGAAAAGAGAGAGTACCAAATAACATGCAAAAAGGGGTCAAGTAAAAGACCTTATAGAGTTTAGCAGGAAGTCAGAATCATATAAAGAAACAAAAGATTTTGAAATTCAGTCGAGCAACAGGTGAAACAACTTCAGAAACTTGAATAGGTTCAAAGGAATTAGAGTTTTGAAACCCATCGAATTCAGAGTATGTCGAACGAGTAAATCACATAGCAAATAGTCTCAGGACTTGAATGAACCCCAAATTTTAAGGTTTTCACTATCACTCGAGTATAGAGATGAAAACAAGTAAATCAGGCAAAAAGATCAACAAAATAAAATCAGAAAACTCAAGAAGAAACTAAGACTTTTAATCATGCACACTCCAGTAGAAGAACAACATAAAGAAACATAGTAGAACATGCTAAGATTAGAGAAAGCTTCTAAATAACTTAACCAAACCCTAAATCGGAAAAGATAAAGGTTCTGAAGGTAAAGTTTTGAAAGAAACTTTGAGAAATCGTTTAGAAGTTTAGAGTAAACACAGATCTATAACGGATCTAAAAAAATCGGAAGAACCTCGAAGGTTAGGGTTTTAGAAGAACCCAGATGGTGAGAAAGGCTTCGAAAGTCATTGATCTAAGCAAGAAAAGTCAAGATCAGGCTAGAATAGCCATGGCTGGCCGGAGCAAGGTCGGAGACAGCCATAGAACTGAAATCAACCCAGGTCTGGACCAAAACTTCTTCAAGGTCTAGCCTTGAAAACATGATAATCAGGCAGGTAGAATCATAGGAGGTCGATACATGCCTTTAATGGCTTTGGAAGTCATTGATTCAGGCAATTTTAGGGTGGTGGTTGAAGGTGGCGGCTAGGGTTTGAGAGGGAGTTTGAGAGAGAATTAGGAGAGAAGGGGGGTTCAAAGGCGGTTGTAGATGAGAAATGAGTAGGGTTTGGGGGTAATGAGGAATTAAAAAGGAAAGGTTAAATGGTGGTCGTTGATCATTTTGATCAACGGCCTAGATTAAATGGGGATCCGGGCGGGTGGTTTAAAAAGGTTCGTGGGTCTGGTGGATTAGGATTTGGGTCAGGGTAATTGGGCCTCAGGTTGGGTTTAATTGGGGTGCCAAATCTGGCCAAAATTGAAATAAAATGGGCTAACATTTAAATAGCCACTTTTCCCTTATCTACTTTATAAAAATAGTAAAAATAATTTTTGGAAATAAATTAAAAGTACTAAAATGATTAAAAATACATAATTATTAAATTAAAAATATTCGCCCTAATTTTTATGGATATAAATGTAATTAAATCTAAATGTGGCTAATATTGCAATTATATGCAATTTATCTTTAAAAAATACTAAATAAATTTGTAAAAATATGAAAAAATTATCTTAGCTATATTTTAGTATATATATTTGAATTCAATAAATTAATCACCAAAAATAATAATTTTGGGAATAATTATTTGGTTTTTATTGGTAAAAATAGGCAATAAATCGATTTAAAAATATCTAAAAATTAAGGATCAATAATAAAACGTTTGAATATGCTTACATATGCATATACATGCTATTTTGAAGGTATTTTGCATATGAAAAATATACAGGAAAAACTTGGGTATCAACACTATATTGAGGTGACGCACACACTCAATGAGAGCGTGGGATCGTGCACTGTTGGGGATTGTGACTTAGTCCATCCCGAATGACTATTTTACCGCGTATTTGTCTGAAATCTATTTGCTATCATCATGATTTGGGCTAAAGCTCATATTTGGGCCTTGTGCCAACTAGTTAAACCCTTAGGGGATTTTTATTGATATTTCCTCATTGTTTTGACTTTATACTTGAACTCAGTCATGCTATATTCCACTGTTTTCATAACTCAGCCATGTTTACCCTATTTTAACACTTAAATGATCTTTTAAATGATATTTTGGACTGAGAATCACGTTTACTATTGCTTGAGTGGCTTGCAAGGATTTTGACTGAGCAAGGCCGAGGGCGTATATTGTGAGGAAACACTAATTATAATTATGAGGCCAAGGGCTTGAGATATGTACGCCACGAGGTGGCTTGTTGATATGAGGCCGAAAGCCTAGTGATGATGCCATGAGGAGTCTGCACACCCCCAGTGAGCGCGGGTTCCCATTGTGATGTGATATATAGCCCGAGGGGCTGGTAATTTTCTAAGATATTGCCCGAGGGGCGGATTTGTTGAAATTGTGCCCGAGGGGCAAACCTTTATGTGTTTATCCATCTTATTGTCTGTCATTTACCTGTTTAATTGTTGAAAAGGCATTTCATGATGTTTAAACTGAACTTAAATAATTTTACATATCTTTACGGATTCATTATTTTTTCTGGTTTTACTACTTCATTATACTCTGTAATGTGCTTTATGTGTTTTCATATCTCTCAGTCATTTATTTATGATTATTACTCACTGAGTTGGAGTACTCACTTTACTCCCTGCACCCCGTGTGCAGATTCAGGCATTACTCATCTTGCTAGCGCGAGTTGAGAGCTCCCGGAAGACTTCGGAGTTCACGAGGTAGCTGCTTGGCATCCGCAGTCCCGTGTTTCTCCTCCTCTATCTCATTTATATCTCCTTATCATTTATTCCGTAATAGTTTAGTAGGCATTTCAGACTATAGCGTATTGATAGATACCCAGGACTAGTGACACCTTAGTATCGGGTTGTGTTGGGTTTATCTTCTGCTATTGTACTGTTAACTGCTTACCTTGGAATTATTTATCATGTTTTAGACTTAAATTCTTATGGTTTGATTGCTTAAAATTGAAATGGAAAGTGTCAGTTGGCCTTGTCTTCACGACAGGCACCATCATGACTGGGTTCAGGTTTAGGGTCGTGACAAGTTGGTATCAGAGCCTAGGTTATATAGGTCTCACGAGTCATGAGCAGGTTTAGTAGAGTCTCGCAGATCGGTATGGTGACGTATATATTTATCCTCAAGAGGCTGCAAAACCTTTAGGAAAAGCTTCTCATTCTTGAAATTCTTGTCGTGCAAATTTGTTGATTCGAGTACTAAATTTCTATCATTCTATTCTCTCACAGATGGTGAGGACACGCGCTACCGATCAGGATAGACGACCACCAGTACTACCAAGCTGTGGCCACTAGAGGCCGAGGATGCGGTCGTGGTCGCGGTAAGGGCAGAGGTGTGGCCCGCACAGCTGCTAGGTCAGCACCTGTAGATCCACCAGCCGCCCTAGTTCAGGATCAGGTCCCAGTTGTGGACGCTCCAGCAAAACCAGCTCAGGCACCAGCTGTGCCCATTGTGATTTAGGGTCTTCAGGAGGCCTTGGCTCAGATTCTATCAGTTTGTACTGGCCTAGCTCAGGCGGTCTTAGTTACTATAACTACAACTTCTTCTCAGGCCTGGGGAGTCAATCATACTCCCGCCGCTTGCACACCTGAGCTGGTCATGGAGAGACTTCAGACACCGGGGGCATTTCTAGCCCATCCGGTTGTAGCTGCTCAAGACTGTGTAGTTCTTTCCATGCCAGAGGATGAGCAGCGTAGGTTGGAGAGGTCTGGTAGACTTCAGCCTCCGACCTTCTATGGTGTAGAGGGCGAGAATGCCTAGGGTTTCTTGGATAAGTGTTAGAGGATGCTTCGTACAATGGGTATTCTGGAGACTAGAGGGGTCGCTTCACTACTTATTAGTTTTCTGGAGTTGCCTTCACTTGGTGGGAGGCTTTTGAGAGGCGTAGGCCTGTTGGTGCAGCACCCCTTACCTGGAAGCAGTTCTCCATTCTCTTTCTAGAGAAGTATGTGTCGCTGTCTCGCAGAGAGGATCTGCGTAGGCAGTTTGAGTAGTTGCATCAGGGAGAGATGACTGTGACGCTGTGTGAGATGAGGTTCTCTAAGTTAGCTCATCATGCTATTTGGTTGGTTCCGACTGATAGAGAGAGGATTAGAAGGTTTGTTGATGGCCTCACTTATTAATTTCATATTCTCATGACCAGGGAGAGGGTGATTGGTGCTACTTTCAAGGAGGTTGTGGACATTGCTCGTGAGATTGAGTCTGTTCGTCGCCACGAGCGAGAGGAGAGGGAGGCCAGGAGGTCTCGAGGATCTGGTAGTTATAATGGTGCTCCTTTGAGAGGTCAGTTTCAGCACGGCAGAGGCCGTCCATTCAGGCATGCTCAGCCAGCTCACGCAGGTTATCGTAGGGCATCATCGGGTCATGGTTCTTACAGTTCTCATCAGGGCCAGTCATCACTTAGTGCTCTTCCAGCTCAGAGTTCGTCCCGCGCTCTATCAGTTCAGGGCTCTTCTATGCCAAGTGCCTCTGCTAGTCATTCCGGTGCTAGGGTTTCCCTTCAGTCCCCTTCTCCAGCACCTGGGAGTTTTATGAGTGTGGAGAGATGGGTCATATATAGAGGCAGTGTCCTCGTCATCTTGAGGGTTCATCTCAACAGAGGGGTCAGTCATCGGCTTCAATGCCAGTTACTTCACCACCACCCACCTAGCTAACTAGGGGTAGAGGTCAATCAGCTAGGGGTCGCCCTAGAGGGGGAGGTAGATCAGGTGGCGGTCAGGCCCATTTCTATGTCCTTCCATCTAGACTCGATGTTATTGCTTCATATTCTGTGATAACAGGTATTGTTTTAATCTGCCACAGAGATGCCTCTGTATTATTTGATCCCGGTTCCACCTTAATTTTTTTATGTGTCATCATACTTTGCTCGTTATTTTGGTAAGCCCGGTGAATTTCTTGCTTCATCTATTCATGTATTTACCCCAGTGGGCGATACTATTGTTGTAGACCATGTGTATTGGTCGTGTGTGGTGAATATTGGAGGTCTGGAGACCCGATTGGATCTTTTATTATTGTGTATGGTGGATTTTGTCATTTTGGGCATGGATTGGCTATCTCCGCGTCGTTCTATTCTGGACTGTCATGCTAAGATAGTCACATTGGCTATACCGGGTGTGTCACAAATTGAGTGGCGAGGTGCGACCGATTATGTTCCTAATAGAGTGATCTCATTGTTGAAGTCCCAGTGTATGGTTGGGAAAGGTTGTCTTTCGTATGTAGCCTTTGTGAGGGATGTTGGTGCTAAGACTTCCAGTATTGATTATGCTCCAGTTGTGAGGGATTTTCCCGATGTGTTTATTGCAGACCTGCCGAGCATGCCACTGGACAGGAATATTGATTTTGGTATTGACCTGGTGCCGGGCACTCAGCCCATCTCTATTCTGCCATATCATATGGCACCATCGGACTTGAAGGAGTTGAAGGAACAACTTCAGGAGCTCCTTTATAAGGGGTTCATCCGGCATAGTGTGCCATTATATGGTGCGCCGGTTCTATTTGTGAAGTAGAAGGATGGCACTATGAGGATGTGCATTGATTATAGGCAATTGAACAGAGTAACAGTTAAGAACAAGTATCCTTTCCTCGCATTGATGATTTATTCCACCAGCTTCAGGGAGCGAGGGTGTTCTCCAAGATTGATCTCCATTCGGGTTATCACTAGTTGAAGATCAGGGACTCGGATATTCTTAAGACAGCTTTCAGGACCCGATATGGTCATTATGAGTCCTTGGTGATGTCTTTTGGGCTGACCAATGCCCCAGCAGCGTTCATGCATTTGATGAATAGCGTGTTCCGGCCTTATCTCGACTCGTTTGTCATAGTCTTCATTGATGATATTCTGGTGTATTCGCGTAGTCAGGAGGAGCAAGCAGAGTATTTGAGAGTTGTTTCAGAGATTGGGGGAGGAGAAACTTTATGCAAAATTCTCCAAGTGTGAGTTTTGGCTCAGTTCATTGGATTTCTTAAGGCACGTGGTGTCCAACGAGGGCATTCAGGTTGATCCGAAGAAGATAGAGGCGGTTTAGAGTTGGCCCAGACCATCCTCAGCAATAGAGATTCACAGTTTTCATGGTTTGGCAGGTTATTATCGTCGGTTTGTTTAAGGTTTCTCATCTATCGCATCGCCGTTGACCAAGTTGACTCAGAAGGGTAATTCATTTGTATGGTCGGATGAGTGTGAGGAGAGCTTTCAGAAGCTCAAGACAACCTTGACCACAACTCCAGCGTTAGTTTTGCCATCAGCTTCAAGTTCATATACCGTGTATTGTGATGCTTCGAGAGTTGGTATTGGTTGTGTATTGATGTAGGAGGGTAGAGTTATTGCTTATGTTTATCGTCAGTTGAAGCCCCATGAGAAGAACTACCCCGTTCATGATTTTGAGTTGGCTTCCATATTTCATACGTTGAATATTTGGAGGCATTACTTGTATGGTGTGTCGTGTTAGGTGTTTACCGATCACCGTAGCCTCCATCACTTATTTAAGCAGAAGGATCTTAATTTGAGGCAGCGGAGGTGGTCGGAGTTGCTAAAGGATTATGATATCACTATATTGTACCATCTGGGAAAGGCCAATGTGGTGGCTGATGCTTTGAGCCGAAAGGCAGTGAGTATGGGGAGTTTGGCATATATTCCAGTTAGGGAGAGACCTCTTGTAGTTTATGTTCAGGCCTTGGCCAATCGGTTCATGAGGTTAGATATTTCGGAGCCTAGTCGGGTATTGGGTTGTATGGTTTCTCGATCTTCCTTATATGATCACATCAGAGAGCGCCAGTATGATGATCCACACTTGCTTGTCCTTAAGGAGAGATTTCAGCACGATGATGCTAGAGATGTGACTATTGGTGATGATGGGGTGTTGAGGATGTAGGGCCGGGTATGTGTGCCCAATGTAGATGGGCTTCGAGAGTTGATTCTGGAAGAGGCCCATAGCTCGCGATATTGCATTCATCCGGGTGTCGCGAAGATGTATCAGGATTTGAGGCAGCATTATTGGTGGAGAAGAATGAAGAAAGACATTATGGGATTTGTAGATCAGTGTCTCAATTGTCAGTAGATGAAATATGAGCATCAGAGACCGGGTGGCTTGCTTCAACGGATGGATATTCTAGAGTGGAAGTGGGAGCGGATCACTATGGACGTTGTAGTTGTGCTCCCACAGACTTTGAAGAAGTTTGATGCTATTTGGGTGATTGTGGATCGGCTGACCAAGTCTGTGCACTTCATTCCTGTGTGTACTACCTATTATTCAGAGCGGTTGGCATGGTGTTTTTGGGAGATTGTTCGTTTGCATGGTGTCCCAGTTTCCATCATTTCAGACAGGGGCACTCGGTTTACTTCACAGTTTTGGAGGTTTGCGCGGCGAGAGCTGGTACTCAAGTTGAGTTGAGCACAATTTTTCACCCTCAGACAGATGAGAAATCCGAGCGCACTATTCAGATATTAGAGGACATGTTGCGTGCTTGTGTCATTGATTTTGGAGGGTCATGGGATCAATTTCTACCGCTTGCAGAGTTTACTTACAACGACAGCTACCAGTAGAGCATTTACATGGCTCCATATGAGGCTTTGTATGGGAGGCAGTGTAGATCTCCGGTGGGTTGGTTTGAGCCTGGTGAGGCTAGGCTATTGGGGACAGACTTGGTGCAGGATGCTTTAGAAAAGGTGAAGGTAAGAGGCTTCGTACAGCGCAGTCGAGGCAAAAGAGTTATGTTTACTAAAAGGTTTGGGATGTGTCCTACATGGTTGGTGAGAAGGTTCTGTTGAAGGTTTCGCCCATGAAGGGTGTTATGAGGTTTGAAAAGAAAGGTAAATTGAGTCCTCAATTCATTGGGCCTTTTGAGGTGCTTTGGAGGATTGGAGAAGTGGCTTATGAGCATGCGTTGCCACCCAGCTTGTCGAGTGTGCATCCAGTATTTCATGTTTTTATGCTCCAGAAGTATATTGGGTATCCATCTCATTTTTTGGATTTCAGCACGGTTCAGTTGGATGATGATTTGGCCTATTATGTGGAGCCAGTAGCTATTTTAGGTCGTCAGGTTCGAAAGTTGAGGTCAAAGGATATCACTTCAGTAAAAGTGTTGTGGAGAGGTCGGCCCGTGGAGGAGGCTACCTGGGAGACCGAGCGGGAGATGCGGAGCAGGTATCATCACATGTTTAAGGCTTCAGGTATGTTTCTTGACTCGTTCGAGAACGAACGTTTGTTTAAGTCGGGGAGGATGTGATGACCCGGCTTTTCATATCACGAGTTATCGCTCTGTTTCCCCTATTTATGCTTCTTATTGCTTTGTCTATCGGTGCTATATGTGATCGGGTTGGTTGACTCGAGTTTAGAAATGATTTGGTAAGGTTTGAGACACTTAATCTTTTTTGAGGAAGCTTATGTTGGAAAAGTCAACCGGATGTTGACCAATATGTTAGAGGGCTCAGATGTAAGTTTCGATGGTTTTGGAGGTCCGATGTAGATTTAGGCTTGAATTGGCGAAATTGGATTTTTGGCATTTTCCGGTTGATAGGTGAGATTTGATATAGGGGTCAGAATAGAATTTCGATAGTTGAAGTAGTTTCGTTGTGTGATTTGTGATGTGTGTGCAAAATTTCAGGTCATTCGGACGTGGTTTGGTTGGGTTTTTGATGAAAAAAGTAATTCGGAAGATTTTTGGAATCTTAGGCTTGAATTTGATGTGATCTTGGTGTTGTAATGTTGTTTGAGTTGTTTTGAAGATTAGTACAAGTTTGAAAAAGGTTATGGGATATGTTTGTGTTTTTGGTTGAGGTCCCGGGGGCCTCGGGGTGATTTCGGATGGTTGACGGAGAAGTTTGGAATTTGGGTGAAGCTGCAAATTTGCTGCTTCTGTTGTTTCCACACCTGCGGATTGGGGACCGCAAGTGCCAAGCCGCAGATGCGGATGATTGGTCGCAGAAGCGGAAAATGGCTGGGAAGGAAGGAACGCACCTGCGAAAGTGCAGGTGCGGAATGTTCATCGCAGATGTGGAAAGTTGGGACTTAAGTGACGACCGCAAATGCTGTGGTCTTGATTGAGAAGCGGTCCGTAGAAGCGGGAATTGGGACACATATGTGAAATCCTTGGGCCAGAACATATAAATTGTTTCCTTCGTGATTTTTGAGCTATTCCACCATTTTTAAGTCGGCTTTGGAGCTATTTGGACGATTTTGAAGAAGGATTTCAAGGGAACTTCATTGAGGTAAGGATTTTGGACCTAATACTCGTTCCTATGGTAATATTTCAGGGATTATAGCTATAATTAATGGAATTTGAGGGTTAAAATTAGGGAAAATTGGTCTTGGTATTGGAGACCTTGACTTGAGGATTTGAGGGACCATTTGTGGTCGGATTTTGGTACTCTTGATACGTATGAACTCGTGGGGAGATGAGGAATATATTGATGTGAATTTTATCGATTTCCGAGGTGTGGGCCCGGGGGTCGGGTTTTGGTAATTTTGGGATTTATGCTATAAATTGATTATTTTCGCTTGGGCTTCGTTTCCTTAGCATATTTTCACGCCATGATTCTGATTTTGGATAGATTCGACAGGAGTGGAGGCCGATTCGAGGGGCAAAGGTATCGCGGGCTAGAGTTTGGACCGGATTGAGGTGAGTAATGATTGTAAATGATGTCCTGAGGGTATGAAACCCCGGATTTGCACATCGCTATGCTATATTGAGGTGACACACACACTCAATGATGAGCGTGGGGTCGTGCACTGTTGGGGACTGTGTTTTAGTCTGTTCCGAATGACTATTTTACCGTGTATTTGACTGAAATCTATTTGCTATCATCATGTTTTTGGTTGAATGCCATATTTGGGCCTTGTGCCAACTATTTGAACCTTTAGGGGATTTTTATTGATATTTCCTCACTGTTTTGACTTTATACTTGAACTCAGTCATGCTATATTCCACTGTTTTCATAACTCAGCCATGTTTACCCTGTTTTAACACTTAAATGATCTTTTAAATGATATTTTGGGCTGAGAATCACATTTACTATTGCTCGAGTGGCTTGCGAGGATTTTGACTGAGTAAGGCCGAGGGCCTATATTGTGAGGAAACACTGATTATGATTATGAGGCCAAGGGCCTAAGATATGTACGCCACGAGGTGGCTTGTTGATATGAGACCGAGAGCCTAGTGATGATGCAACGAGATGGCTTGATATTGCGCTTGGGCCATAAGGAGCCCTTCCAGGAATCTGCACACCCCCAGTGAGCGCGAGTACCCATTGTGATGTGAGATATAGCCCAAGGGCTGGTGTTGTTCTAAGATATTGCCCGAGGGGTGGATTTGTTGACATTGTGCCCGAGGGGCGAACCTTTATGTGTTTATCCTTCTTATTGTCTGCCATTTACCTGTTTAATTGTTGAAAAGGCATTTCATGAAGTTTAAACTGAACTTAAATGATTTTACATTTCTTTATTGATTCATTGCTTTTACTGGTTTTACTGCTTCATTATAGTCTGTAATGTGCTTTACGTGTTTTCATATCTCTCACTCGTTTATTTATGATTATTACTCATTGAGTTGGAGTACTTACTTTACTCCATACACCCCGTGTGTAGATTCAGATGTTGCTGATCATGCTAGCGCGATT
This sequence comes from Nicotiana tabacum, assembly GCF_000715075.1. NCBI lineage: Eukaryota > Viridiplantae > Streptophyta > Magnoliopsida > Solanales > Solanaceae > Nicotiana > Nicotiana tabacum. Next base: position 25,957,407 of record NC_134082.1, on the reverse strand, counting down.
TGAGAGCTCCCGGCAGACTTCAGAGTTCACGAGGTAGCTGCTTGGCGTCCGCAGTCCCGTGTTTCTCCCCCTCTATCTCATTTCTATCTCTTTATCATTTATTCTGTAATAGTTTAGTAGGCATTTCAGACTGTACCATATTGGTAGATGCTCGTGACTAGTGACACCCCAGTATCGGGCTGTGTTGGGTTTATCTTCCGCAATTGTACTGTTAACTACTTACCTTTGGATTATTTATCATGTTTAAGACTTAAATTCTTATGGTTTGATTGCTTAAAACTGAAATGGAATGTGTCGGCTAGCCTTGTCTTCACGAGAGGCACCATCACGATCGGGTTTGGGTTTAGGGTCGTGACACACATGTACCCCACCGCCTATATGATTAGGGAGAGGGTTGTTGCGGGCATTAGGTGCGGTTTCTTTTGCTTGTATGACCTTGTTGTCAATTATCGTCTAGATCTTATCTTTCAATGTTCGGCACTCTTCAGTGGTGTGCCCCTTCATACCGGAATGGTACGCTCAAATATTGTTTGGATTGACCCATTGGGATGGATTCTCTAATGCCACAGCAGGAATAGAGATGACATAACCAGCGGCTTTCAATCTTTCATACAGTTGATCGATGGGTTCAATAATGGCGGTGTACTGACTGGGTGACTTGCGATCGAAATTGGGTCTTGGTCTTTGAAAGTTTTGGCGAGTTAGAGGTGACTGGAAATGAGACGGTTGGGAGTTACAGGTGTGATGGACAGTGGCTGGTTGGGAATATCTGGGAGATGAGGGTTGATATGTGGGTGATGGTGTTTGATATGTGGGTGGAGGTGTCTGATATATGGGTGGAGGTGTCTGATATGTAAGTCGAGATTTCGGGCCTTGAGCTACCATTACTGCCCCAACGTCTCTCTTCTTTGATATGCCGCCTGATTGTAATGCCTTATTTGTGGCCTATAGTGCCTCAAAATTTGTTACCATCCCGCTTTTAATGCCTTCCTTGATTCTTTCCCCAAGCTTAATGATATCAGAGAATTTATGGTTTTCAATAACTATCAATCTTTCATAATACTGCGGATCCTGTGCTCTGACGAAGAACTTGTTCATCTGTTCCTCGTCCAAAGATGGCCTGATCTTGGCCACTTCCGACCTACAACGAGTAGCATACTCGCGAAAATTCTCGATAGGTTTCTTCTTAAGATTCTGGATGTAGAAAACATCCAGTGAATTCTCTGTATTAAACCTGAACCAGTCCATGAAATCCGACGTCATACTCACCTAATTGGACCATTTCTTAGGATCTTGGCTGATGTACCAGGACAAAGCATCTCCAGTAAGACTCCTCATAAAGAGTTTCATTCAGATCTTTTTGTCTTTCCCGACCCCGACAAGCTTGTCGCATTAGTTCCTCAAATGAACTCCGGGATCACCTGTACCATCGAACATATCAAACTTTGGAGGTTTGTATTCCTCCTGTAGTTTTCTACATCTGTTTGTATGCATAGTTCAAACCTTCTATTCCTTTGCCGCCTTCGAAACCTTAAACTTGACTTGTCAACTTCATGATTTCTTCAACCATGTTTTTAATGAGCAGGTCCTTCTTGGAGGATTCTGGGGTATAGGAGATTGGTTGGATAGAGTGAGGCACAATTTCCATGTATATGGGGTTGTTTTGGTGAGTGCCTGGTGCCTGGGTGTAGTGGTGGTCATTGGTAGAGTTTTGAGGGTTAGGAATGGGCTGTGGGGTATTCTAGGGAATATGATAAGTGGAGGTTGGTGGGTAATGAATTGGTTGGTGATGGTGTTGTGGCGGAGTTGGTATTGGTAGGGGATTGAGATTTTTGGGTGGGGTTGTGTATTGATGCGGTGCAAGAGGGTTTTGCGGATGTTGGTTCGGTGTGTTTTGGGGGGGTTCTGGGTTATTTGTGTTTTGTTGGTTGATGTCGGGGACATTCAGGGTGAGTGATAAGTTGGCCAAGTTGCGGACCTGCTCAAGCTCTCCCTGTAGCTCTAATATCTTTTGTTCCAACCTTAAGACTAGATCATTTGTTGCGTACTACAGCCGTCTGAAGCTTCTGCGTTCTCACCTTCTCCTTTCGAATACCACTTAATTCGTCCATTTTTGCTTTTCCTTTGACTTTTGTATTTCTTGGAAGAGGAGGAGGTGGAGGTCCTTTAGATCTGGTGTGATATGCTGATGATGCCAGTATGAGCGAACCAACCTTATGGGATGGGAATAAGAAATAAAGAAAAAGCGAAAAGGTAAACAAGTCAGCAAGGATTTTGAAATGTTTACAATATTTAAACATATATTGTGGGAATGTAAATTCGTGTCCTAATTTAGGAGCCTCATTGTGCCCAAGGTAGGCCTAGTGACAAATAAATTTGGAGAAATTTAGTGCCAATAATTGCCTCATTTTATTAAAATAAAAGTAAACGAACCAAAGCAAAACTAAATAAGACAATGACAATACTAGCTCTTGGCCTTATTACATTAAAAAGAAAAGCAAATAAATCTAATCTACTTGGTCCTAGAAGGATCCTCTCCAGACTGGATGCTCTTGTCAATAAATTCTCCCATCTCGTACAGGTTCAGTAGCAGGAATGCCCTTGCAAGATTCCCTCCTTCATTCCCTTCAGCGTTCTGGTAGTCAATGACCCTTTTTCTCATCTTCCCTTACAACTCCATTAAACTGTATTCCAGGTATTCCAGCCTCTTACTGGATTTAACAGCTCTTTATTTCCATTCGTTAATCATCTCCATATCAGCCTTTTGTCAGTTCCATATGCTCGGCTTCAGACTCTCGAACTCTTTTTCACAGTTTGTTGTACTTCACCTCTACTTTAGCAACCTCATTTATACCCCTATTTCCTGGCCCGGCCCTTGGCTCAACGACCCCAGTTATGTCGTCCTCCAACCATGAAGGGTAAAGGTATGAGTGGCCCGCGTGATACCGGTCTGGCTTAATAGTATCCTTCTCCACAATAATCTTTAGGGTCCACATGTGTTGCGCTTCATTCTTATACGGGATGGAGTCACCTTGGAAATTGGATCTGAATTGACACATTTTGGCGACCCGTGGTACGATTTGTCTCCTGCCTGTTTGTCTCATAACCATGAGAGAAGCGTAAGGGTATATGCCCCTCAACCCGATCAATACCAAGTGCGAAAAAACCTTAGATCTAATGATGGATTTATCGGTAGGGAACCACTCGAACATCCACCGGACTTGATCCTTAGTCAAATTTTCAAAAAGTTGTACCCATCCTGCAGCGTCCTCTGGCTGAGCAAACATGTCTAGAATATAATTCATTTTTTGGGATGATGGAAGGCTATATGATTATTCCACGACCTTCGCGGGAATTCTTGACGGTATTATACTTTTTGAAGATGTTCCAACAATCACACTTGTAGCAGCAAGTTGCAACCCTTGAAGAACCTAAACCCCTTCTTATATCACTCAAAAGCTCGGTACATGTATGCAATAATCATAGGGACAATAGTGTATGTATCCCCCTCGATCCCGTCTATCAGAGTTTTGGTTACCATGGTCAGCCTAGTATGGATCCTATCCCCTTGGATTGGGAACACCAGCATGACCAAGAAACATATAATAAACACAAAGACCATACAATGAATCCAACACAAATAAGTGATTGAGAACTCATCATAAAAAAGGCGGTAGGAGCTGTTGTGACCGTATCTTTCATAAAGGAACTCAAAAGGTATGTAGGAGTCTTTTAGGCATTTCAAGTTGTCATTCTTCTTCAGCCCCACCATTTTCAAAAATCCCCTAGCAGTACGATTTTTAGGTGCTAATAGATTAGGCTATCCCAAGGCAACCCAGCAAATCCTCCTATTTCTTCTAATAGAGGAGTCATTTCTATGTTCCCAAAATAGAACAAAGGCATTTCCTTGTCCCAAAATATAGTTGCAGCCTCAACCAACATTTTGTTGAGCTGAAGATCCATTAGAGAAGGAAAGTATCCTAATACTCATTTCACATGGTTTTGGTCGCATGAAGGAAGATCCCTCCACTAATCTAGAAAAAGTGAGGGTGTGCTAACCATACTGAATCTGGGGACCTTGTGCCCCATTTTCTGCAAAACAAAGAGAGTTAGGCCCTTTCCCCTCCAGGTTCATCTATTTATATAGTAATGATTAGCATATCGGTACTTATTTCTCCAAATTAATGCACATACTCGTGGTTACGTCCGTTAGGATTATGAAAAACCCAAGGACTTTGGACAATACTTGTCTTAAAGGGTCATTATGTGGACAACATATTAACCCGGCTAGGTTTGACCATGATGCATGTAAATTTAATTAGAGTAAGGTTACTATAGAGGTCTAGACTGGGACCCTCAAGCGGACAACTTGAGGGGGAAAGGCACGGAACCGTTGAACGCAACATTAATCGACTAGTTTTACCAGAAATAGGCCTTTCCGAATTTAAAAGGTGATATATAGGAAGAGCGCAAACACTCATCAAGCGTTGATATAGGATTAATTACGCACGAGTGGAGTATAATGTTGAGCATGATTTATGCAACAATAGAGAGCATGTTGTGAAGTATTTTCACGTAAGAAAATAATAAATGCAGTATTTAAATAATTAAAGAGACAGTTATATAAAAAGAAAACAAGGAGACAAGTCAGTTTTAGGAATAAAGAATTATAAATGCTTAAAAAAATTGACAGTTAAATTCAAATAAGGGGAAATGGTACGTGGGATAGAGCTTGTTTGGACTAATTCACAAAATAAAAGTTCGTTATGGTAAAAGCCTAAAATATCCTCAGTAGAGTCGTCATGCTGTCGCGCCCCCTTTTTTCCCTTTTTGACGGGGAAATCTGGGTTTCGACATTCATGGGGGAAATAATTTATTTCCTTTTGGGAATTGGGTATTTGGAGATTCTCCACCTAACAGATTAGGATCGTTAGAGCACCTTGAGCAATTAACTCATGGACTATTTTGCATTACCAGAGATTTAGGGTAAGGGCTCGAAATAGCCTTGAAGGGAAGGTGTTAGGCACCCCTCGCGTCCCGGCCGAACATAAACTATGTGAATTAGTCATTTTAGTAAATAAACAGTTTTAACACATACTTGCAAATAAAGGCATGTTTTGACATTCTAAGCACATGCATGATTCAAGTAATAAAACAAGAGAGAAAGGTTTGAACATTTTGCACATATATAAAGAAGAGCAAATTTATTTAAACTACGGGAGTTGGGAAAGAGGGGTCTTAGGTTGGTTGGCCTACAGGATCATACCCGCACAATGCCTGCTAATCACTCCTCGATTAGGGGCTACATGTGACATTAGCGCGTAGTCATCATATCCTTACTACCCAATTCCCTCCCCTTGGTCATAGCCTAAAGCGTTCTAGCAACCTTGAAAGAAGTCCTATGTATGCACTACTCGTCCCTTCCTCGTGGCTCTGAAGGTAATTAGGACCTCTAATTTAGGTAGTTCTAGACCATCCTAAGGTTTTTAAAGAATAAAAGTCTAGGCGTCAATCAAAAACAATTAGGACTGCATTTAAAGAGGGAACAATTAAAGGCTCACATTTACCTCCACAAACATAACAAGTTAGTGCACATCTCAAACAACAGTTTCAAGTATTTAAGAGAAAACCATAGAACATGATATCTAAGTGAGAAGAGATTATGCAGTATGGAATTAGGACCAAAGTGTCAAAGAGCTGAATCCTACTTGCCTATTAATTCTTTTAAACCCATTGAGTGTGAGCAATCTCGAATAACAAGGCACAGTTTTATAGTTTGCAGAATTTTAATCGCCCTACAGGCTTGTCTAGGCGTATAATAGTGATGTCCTAGGAGCATGATATCTATTATTGATTAAGAATGTAACTAAACAGAAAACAGTTGTAGACAGCAGTTTGGATCCTATAGGCATGCTTTCTAGCAATATTATTTAAGGCAGCGTTGAAACTTTTTAAAGAAGTGGACAGATTAGTTAATTAAACCAATTCAGAATAAACACACGTGAATTAAACTATTTTTCTAACTAAACTAGTTTTAAGTCCTATAAGCATGATTTCTAATTGAGCATAAGGTGAAACAAACAACATTCGTTTAATTAAAGTGAAACCCCTATAGGCATAATTTCTATTAAAGCTGATTTTAACTCCTATAGGCATGATTTCAATTAAAGCTGATTTTAACTCTTATAGGCATGGCTTCTAATTATGTGGAAGTAAAGCAAACAGAACTTATTTTAACCCAAAGTAGATCCTATAGGAATGTTATCTAACAAATACATTTGAATCAACATGGATCCTATAGGCATGGTATCTACCCAATTTTACAATATATAACTACTCTCCCTTTTTCACTAATCACCCCTCTGTTTGTTTATAATAATTAGTACAGACTAATGAATTGAATAAAAATTACATAAATAGAACAAAAATTAATGTATAGGGAGCCTGAAGTAGGCCCAAATGATTTCCAAGCCTCCAGCAGTCTCAAATGCCTAAAGTTCATAGCCAATTCTATGTCTAGGTGTGCCAGAATTCCCTAACGACCTCAAGGATCTCGTGCAGTGCTAACACCTACACCTTTCTCAAATAATAACTGATTTAGGTGCAGTGTGGAAATGCCAGCCCTGATATGCCAGAGTTCAAAGAGATCTCAAGGGTCTCAAGGCAGTACACATATCAGAGGGGCAGGACCTAGTATTCTAAGAGTAAGTGGAAGTGCATGATAGTTTGAAAGAGTTTAATAGAAAGGTCTTAGGACTAAAAAGAACTTCTGAACACCATTAGTGATAAAATAGTTTGAGGGAAAGTATAAAGAAACAATTTTGCAATCATAACACAAGACAGAGAACAAACAAACATTAGGAAGTAACTTTGGCAAGCAGCTTTCACACAAGGGAAGAGGGATTGGGAAAATAGAGAGTATGCCTTAATGGAGAACTCAGACAACATGATACATAAAGTTTTGAGGGGATTCTATAGAACTAGTAGGTAGAATACAGGTCAAAGATCACACAGAAACATGTTGAAGCTGTTCTAGGGAGAGCAATTAACTTAACATGAGTGAAGCATAACATGCAAAGACTTAGATTGGCATGCTAGACAAGTATTAATAAATGAAGGCATGATAAATACATAGAAGAAGTGTTTAAGAAAAGTAGTAGTTAGTCAAACAGGCCTAGTTATATATGTAGATCTGTCAAACAAGACAGCAAGCAAGCAAACATAGTGGAAACATGCTGATCATAGATTTGAGATGGGTGAGAGGTAAAAAAAGCAAGAATGGTCATCAGGCCACATGAAGTAAAGTATTAAGTAAACACATAGGTTTTGATTCTTAAAAATTAATCAGGAGCATACCTAGTTAAAGAAAGAAAACACAAGATGTGAGTAAGGTATTGTGCAATTCCCAGCTTTGGCTTGCAGCCGGCTAGAATAACATGGATCATAAGTAGCAAAAAGAGTAGAGAGAGCAGAGAGAGAGCCTTTTAGAGTGTAAGGTGAAAGTTTCTGAGCTAATGTTCGTGTCAGAAGTGAGAATAGGAGGGAGTTTATATAGTAATCAAGAGTTAAATAAAATAAGGTAATGGATCAATTAAGTAGCAATCAGGATAATTTATGGAATTAATCACACATGTAAATAAGTAAGTCTTCCCTTTAATAAAGGGATAACCAATCAACGGTAAAAGCAGGACAAATATTTTAAGGAAGGTAATCAGGGGTGAATGAACAGGGGTCCAATTAAGGAAATAGTTAGCAAGAATCAGTAAATAACAAATAAGGCAAGAGAAAATCAATTAAGGCAAGAAGTTTAATCAAACCGAGTAGAGTAGTAAGAATCAAGGACTTTGTTAGGGAAAAGGGCTCAATTCAAACCGAAAATTAGAATTTCAGAATAATTAAGGGTTTAACTAAGGAGAAAATCACGTAAAGAGTCAGAAAATATTGCAGACAACTTAAATAAAGCAAGAAAAGAATATTAGAGGCATATTAGGATAAGAAAATCACAGGATATCTAAATGGCTAAAGAAAAATCACAAAAACTAAGGCAAGAACAAATGCAAGACACAAGTAACTCAGAAACCAAACAAAAGAGTCAAAAAATTAGGGCTTTTAGTGTAAACGAGTTGAAGGTAGAGCAAACCTAACGAAATCGGTTAAAACATATAGGAAATAGAAGATTAAACACCCAAATCATCAAATGTTTTGGAACTTTTTTTTCCGTAAACCCTAGTTTTTAGAAAGATGAAAAATAATTCGAAAATCAAACGATTCTTGTAATGAATCAAAGGGTTATTGTAAAAAATCATATGCAATAGGTCCAATCATCTCAGATCTATACAGATCTAAGAAGTTTAGAAGAAATAAATTATGGTTTCAAGAAGAATAATCACAAAGATGAATAAGCAAGCCAAGAAACCCATAGATATAGGAAGATCTTACTCGGAATCTAACGCGGACAGCCTAAAATAGGTGAGAAATGGCCATAGAGGCCTGGGGGGTGGTCAGAAACCACCATAGATGAGTGACGGTGAGGTCCGATTAGGGTTAGGTTTGAGAGCTTTGGAGAGATTACAGGATTAGGTAATGGCGGGGACGGTGAGTGAAATGAGAGGGTTTTTTTTGGGAGGGGGGGGGTTAGTAGATTTATTTTAGGAAGGGGGAAACCTGAACCGTTGATCAAAACGATCAACAACCAGGATTTGGCGGGGTATTAGGTTGGGACAGATGGGTATCGGGCATGGGTAGGTTTAGGTTAAAATTGGGCTGTGTATTGGGTTAAAATTAAGGCCAAAATTGAAATAAAATAAGGCCAGATTTTAAATAGCCACTTTTAATAACTAACTAATTTATAAAAAATAATAAATGAGAACCAAAAATATCTTTGGATACTAAAATAATTTAAAGTAGTTATTTAACATTATAAAAGACCATTTTATGCATAAATATAATTATATTTTAGTAAGGGCTATTATTGCAAAGATGTGCAATTTAGCTTAAAAATGTAAATATAATTACAAAAAATGTACTAAAACTATTTAAGCACTATGTTGGCATAAATAATGAATTTAAATGGCTAAAACATCACAATAGTAATCTGAAGGATAATTATTGGACATTTATATAATAAAAAGAGACGAAATAAATTGATTTGGAGCTTTTAAAACTATAAAGAAAAATTATAAAAATACTTATGCATGCTTATAACTGCATATGTACTATTTTGAAAGTATATATATGTATTCAAAATATGTGAGGGAAAAATTGGGTATCAACAATTCTCCTCCACCAGTAGTGTTGTCTCAAATCCAGATACATCTTCGCGGCACCCAGATGAATGGAATACCACGAGCTATGAGCCTCTTCTAGAATCAACTCCCGAAGCCCATCTATATTGGGCACACATATCCGACCCTACATCCTTAATAATTCATCATCACCAATAGTCACATCTTTGGCATCGTCGTGCTAGACTTTGTCCTTAAGGACAAACATACGAGGATCATCATATTGGCGCTCTCTGATGTGATCAAACAAGGAAGACCGAGAAACCCCACAATCTAAGACCCGTCTGGGCTCCAAATATCCAACCGCACAAACCGATTGGCCAAGGCCTGAACATCAACTGCAAGAGGTCTCTCCCCAACAGGAATAAATGCAAGGCTACCCATACTCACCGCCTTCCTACTCAAAGCATCGGCCACTATATTGGCCTTCCCCGAATGGTACAATATAGTAATATCTATTTGAGATTTGAGATAGCGGAGAATCTCATAAACTGAAGCTGTTGGCAAAACTAACATTAGAGTTGTGGTCAAGGTGGTCTTGAGCTTCTGAAAGCTCACCTTACACTCATCCGACCACCTGAATGGAGCACCCTTTTGAGTCATTTTGGTCAAGGGTGATGCAATAGATGAAATCCCTGAACGAACCGACGGTAATAACCCGCCAAACCAAGGAAAATGCAAATCTCTGTGACTAAGGACAGTCTGGGCCAACTCTGAACCACTTCTATCTTCTTCGGATCAACCTGAATACCCTCACTGGACACCACGTGTCCCAAGAAAGCCACTGAACTTAGCCAAAACTCACAATTGAAGAACTTTTCATAAAGCTTCTCCTTCCTCAATCTCTACAACACAACTCTCAAATGCTCCGTGTGCTCCTCCTGACTACGCGAGTACACGAGAATATCATCAATGAAAACAATCACAAACGAGTCGAGATAAGGCCGAAACACGTTGTTCATCAAGTGCATGAACATTGTTGGGGCATTGGTCAGCCCAAAAGACATCACAAGGAACTCATAATGACCATATCGAGTCCTGAAAGTTGTCTTAAGAATATTCGAGTCCTGATATTCAACTAGTGATACCCTGATCGGATGATCAATCTTGGAGAACACTCTCACTCCATGGTCAAATAAATCGTCGATACAAGGTAAAGAATACTTGTTCTTGATTGTAACTTTGTTCAACTGCTTGTAATCAATGCAAATTCTCATCATGCCATCCTTCTTCTTCTTCACAAATAGAACTTGTGTACCCCAAAGCAACACACTAGGCCGAATAAACCAATTATCAAGGATTTCCCGAAGCTACTCCTTCAACTATTTCAACTCCGTCGGTGCCATACAATACAGTGGAATTGAAATAGTGCTGGGTGGGCTGAGTGCCCGGCACCAAATCAACACCAAAGTCAATATCCTTGTCTAGTGGCATGTCCGGCAGGTGTGTAGGAAATACATTGGGAAAATCTCTCACTACAGGAACAGAGTCAATACTAGGAGTCTCTACACTGACATCCCTCACAAAGGCTAAGTGTGAAAGACAACCCTTCCTAACCATCTGCCGGGCCTTCAGAAATGAAATCACCCTACTGGGGACAAAATCAGTCGAACCTCGCCACTATATCCGTGGCATACCAGGCACAGCCAACGTCACTATCTTAGCATGATAGTCCAATATAGCACGACAAGGAGATAGCCAATCCATGCCTAATATTACATCAAAGTCCACCATACAAAGTAACAAAAGGTCCACTCGAGTCTCCAGACCCCCAACAGTCACCACACACGACCTATATACAAATTCCACAACTATAGTATCGCCTAGACGAAACAAGAGACTCACAGGGCGTATCCAAATAACCAGCAAAATATGATGTCACATATGAAAAAAGTGGAACCAGGATCAAATAACACAGATGCATCTCTGTGGAAAATTGAGACAATACCTATAATCACAACATCTGAAGCAATAACATCTGGTCTGGCTAGGAGTGCATAGAAATGGGCCTGACCACCACCTGGTCGACCTCCCCCTCTAGGGCGACCCCTAGCTAACTGGCCCCCACCTCTAGCTGTTTGAGCGGGTGGTGAAGTAACTGGAGCTGAAGTTGAGGGTTGACTCCTCATATGTCCAAACTCTCCACACTCGTAACAAGTCCCAAGTGCGGGGAACGGGGACTGAAGGGAACCTCTAGCACCGAAATGACCAGTAGAAGGACCTGGCATGGAAGAGCCCTGAACTGATGGAGCATGAGACAAACTTTGGGATAGTAGGGCACTAAGTGATGAATGACCCTGACGTGAGCTGTGAGAACCATGGCCCGATGATGCCCCGTGATGAACTGGGCGAGCTGACTGAGCATGTCTAAATGGGCAACCTCTGCCATGCTGAAATTTTCCTCTTGAATGAGCACTACCAAAACTACCAGATCCCCGAGGCCTCTTGGCCTCCCTCTCATCTCGCTCCTAGCGACAATCTAACTCAATCTCGCAAGCGAAATCAACAACCTCCTCAAAAGTAGCACTTGACACCCTCTCCTTAGTCATAAGAATCCGAAGTTGATATGTGAGGCCATCAATGAACCTCCAAATCCTATCTCTGTTACACCCCATATATTCGTACATGAAAAATATGCCATAAATAAATTAATGAGAGCCCAGAAGTGAGCTGTCACGTCCCGCAGTACGATGTTACAACGATGTTGCACCCTGTAGTGTTGTACGTTAAATTTGTCGTAAGGTAATTGACATCAGTCCAAGGAAAAGATCACTTGGAGATTATAAGGATCATGCTATTTCAAACAAGTAATAAGTAAATTCGTAAAAAAGGGGAAACAAGACAAAGAAAATGAATTTTTGTCCAAGTTTGACATGTTGGGATAAAATACGGCTCAAGTTAAAATACTCGGTATTTATGGACTAGTACCATTGAAGGTACTACATGACCATGATAGTAAGGTGTATAAGGTGTGTTAAAAGTGAATAGTATTTTTAGCAATTTGAGATAATTCTTAATTATGTGGATAATTAATTAAGTGGATAAGAATATTTTTGGGCCGCCAAGTGGCACAAATTTGCATGATGAGTCATAAGCATAAGATGCTTGCCACTTGAATATGTTGACACTTGACACTGCAACTAGATATCAACGTAGCATTTTTTGGCATGAGACTAAAACAAGAAATGTGAGTGGTTTAATTTATCAAGGGATTAACTAGATAACAAAAGTTTATAGCTTTAAAAATGAAACAATAGCTACCTTATCCAGAGATAGATAAGCTAGAAATAGTAGCAAGTATCCAATTATGTGCAATGCACAAAACAGATTCTTGACCTTCACTTTCCATAAAATATATGGTCACTTGAATAAGACGAGAAACGTTGGGTAATTAACACAACAAAAGGCTCCTTTAAGATGTCAAGATGAAGATGGTCATATTTACTAAGTAACAAATGAGCTTCAGCAAAGTTCATACAAGGTCCGATTACGCATGGAATGCAATTCTAAGAAAGCACGGTACAATCTTTCTCAAGAATCTCATGCGGATTTTTTCCTACTTTGATCTGCCATTATGTGTTGTCGCAATTAACAGGTGTTAAAGGGATTGTCAAGAGAATCGACTCAGGTATGTTAAGGTTATCCCTTCTTTCTTTTGGCATGATCCATATGATATAAACGAAACGTGCAAATGCACAAATTCCATAAGTGACTCTACTCATAGAAGTAATAGAAATATCTATGTTCTTTAATTCCCATGTGTCATAATATTTTATCATATGTTCATGGGTCTCAGAAAAATACGAAAGTTGAAAAGATGTTACTTTATGATATTGCTCAAGAGGCAAAATGGTCTTATGACATTCCGAATGATTTTACTGACGTACTTTTCATGCATTGCATTCATGTGCATTGACCCATGACCAGATGGCATTATATACGCATATATATGTAAATATATGTATATTGGATATGGGAAAAGGTTATGGCGTTATATATGCACCATCACCTGATCAGCTGGTATATGATGATGATGTTGCCCACAGTGGTTGAAATATGATTCAAATGGCGTTATATACGCATATATGGGTATGTATTCAAATAACGTTATATACGCATATATATGTATGTATTCAAAAGGCGTTATATACGCGTATACATGTATGTATATATATGTATATGGGATATGGGAATGTTTATGGCGTTATATATGCACCACCACCTGATCAGCTGGTATACGATTATGATTTTGCCCACAGTGGCTGATATGATATGATGGGATGCCCTCAGAGGCTGATGATGTTATGAAACATATACCTATACACGACATGACATGACATTCATACGCATATGCATGATGCTGAAAGTAATGTATGATTTACAAAAGTTATTCAGACTTATGGGTTCAGTCATGTACTCCATATGTCTTCCATGTCTCCTATGTATTTATTTATGTGCCTTACATACTCAGTATATTATTCGTACTGACATCCCTTTTGCCTGGGGACGTTGCGTTTCATGCCCGCAGGTCCTGATGGATAGGTCGAGAGCCGTCCAAGTAGGCTATCAGCTCAGCGGAAGATGTTGGTGTGCTCCATTTGCTTCGGAGTTGCGTATTTGGTTAGTATTATTTAGACGTCTATTGTTTGGTTTGGCGGGAATCTGTCCCGACCTTTGTGACACTGATGTACTCTTAGAGTTTTGTAGACATATGTCGTGTACGTGAAAGATTGTACGGCCCTGTCGGTCTATGTTTGAGTTTATATATGATTATGTTAGCCTATTAGGCCCATATGTCACATGTATATAATGATGTAATAAGAAAGGTACATTACGTTGGTACTCGGTCAAGTAAGGTACTGGGTGCCCGTCGCGGCCCATCGGTTTGGGTCGTGACAAAAGTGGTATCAGAGCAGTTCTGTCCTAGGGAGTCTACAAGCCGTGTCTAGTAGAGTCTTGTTTATGGGTGTGTCGTGCACCACACTTATAAGCAGGAGGCTACAGGGCATTTAGGATTGTCACTCTTTCTTCTTACTCTAGATCGTGTGGTAGAGCTGAGTCATAGGAATTCAAATTCCTAAATCATATTCGTAATAAAACGGTACCCATATCCAGAAAGAAGGATGGAAAGAGAGATTTCTGTGGAAAAGTTGAGTCAGAGGAATTGGATTTTTGTATTATGTCTACGATAAGTAAATATGAGGTCTTTAGCAGATCATGGGTATATAGAAAGGTGTAAGCTTCCCGATAAGAAGCCTTAAGGCAAGAATGCCTATCCATCCTTATGGTAAAGGACAATGAGATATTAAGAAGATAAGTACAAGTTTCAACAAGAAAAAGAAGTAATAGGAAGAAGAGTACGAGGCACCCAATTAATGAAGGCTAACGGCGTTTATAATTGAGGCAGAGGAACATAAGCTTTTTGAGTTATATTCAATAGTAACAGAGGTATATACAATTGGTCGCACCCATTCTAGATATTCCCTATGGGGATTAACAGAAGTAGTATAAAAAGATATGACTAATGAATTGTTTGCGTAGTTGACATTTCCAAAGGATATTGCAAATATGCTAATAGATCTCTTTATCAGACACCAGATGGCGCACTCTGAAATAGTGCAGCCAGATATGAGTACTACAAAGACATGCACTATAAGCCTTGAAGGGATAAATATTACCTTAGTATGGCTCGCGTCCCTAGTAAAGCGAGAACGTTAAAGCAACTTGAAGAGCCATTGAATAAATCAAAGGGAAGCTAAAAGTAAAAGAATGTCTTGTTCAAGTTTTCAGAATAAAGTGAGTGGCATAAATGTTAGCAAGAAATAAGAAAAGAGTGAATGAAGCATTATGAATAAGGTTTGATACATGGATAAAAATGGTAGAGCGTTACAGAACCTATAGTCAAATGAAGGAAGAGACGAAAGGTGATGGGCCTTAAGACAACGAAAGAGTATAGGCCATAAGGTTATATCCTCATTTCGAGAAATAAGTTCGTGACTCCAACGCGACTACCAGAGTGGAGAGTTAATTCCTAGAGTAACAGAAATCAGTATGGATTGGTGAAGAAGATAAACAAAACATGAATTAGGGACTGAGTGATTGGTGATAGTCGCCATCATAAGAATTTCAGATTTTGTTCCGCCAATAATAGAATGGACGACAAAAGAAGATTCATGAGAAATTCAAAGAGTGGTCATCCAGGGAGACGCTTCCCTAAAGCAAGCAATGTGAGCAAAGTAAAGCTTAAGAGACTATATGTGTCAGTTACGCTAAGTGTCACCCTCGCAAATAAGGAAATTTGTCATCTTTGGTACAGAAGGATTGCCGCAAGGTGAGTAAAGATCATTGATGTTGAGAAACGATGGCAAAGATGAAGAGATAAAATATCTATAGGTAGATCCTCATGGCTTCATCTCCTAGTACAACCCTAAAGGGGGAAATATGGAGTAATGTGGCATTAAGTCAGAATTAAGTAGTTCTAGTGACTATGGAATGGTAAAGGAAGAATGCGATAAATGAAAGAGGAATTAGATGGCACTTATCAAAATCTTATAGATACGCTACGATTCAAGAATATTGTGCAAGCACGACGTCAAAGAGAGGGAGTAAAGGTTCCTGCCCAAGCTGTTATTAGTAAATATGGAGCCAGTGCGAGACGTAAGTTAAGACAAAGGAAATAACCCAAGAAAGATTACGAGGAATATTGATATGAGAATGGGCCAACGAGTAGTTAGTAATTGGTCAGGAAGATCCCAGTTATGGCTAAACAGGAAGTTATAGACGAGTCATCAGATCGTGTAAAATAAACATAGTAGAACCCAACATGGAGAATTCAGTCTCGAAGAATATCATTATAATACTTGAGATATATTCAAACAAGAGTCGGGATAGTTAAAGGTACCGTATGAGAGTTACGGGGATAAAAGATTGTGCCACTGGGAAAGCAATCAGGATATCAGTTCAGAAGCAACCATGCAAGCATATGGGCATGGAAGTAAGCAACTACGGAAGATTATAGGCAAGTAAGGACATAAAAAAGGTCCATAATAAGCTCACAGCTTTACGAAAGTCAAGGGTTCTCCCTAAGTACTACAACGAAAGACTAGCTGAGGAGATCAGATAGGAGGCTTCAACCTAAACACAACGACCTAAAGAGGAAATGGTCATGTAACAACAATCTCGCAACAATATGGTAAGCATTCCAAAGGAAAGTGGCACCTACCGTGGCTAATGAATGGGAAGTAAGAGTTAAAAGTAATATTCGAGATCATATGAGTTGTCTAAAAACTCTGGTAAGTATGGCACTAAGATAAGCTAAGTATGTACACAACGAGGGTGGGCAGAAAGACCAGAAAAAGTAATAGCTTATGTTGAAAGACAGCTAAGATGGAAAAAAAAAATTTTGATCAATGATCGAGAGTTAGTACGTTATGGATACACTCAAGATTTTGGAGCATTATCCAGGCAGCATATTGTTGAATATCATACAGCCACATAAGGCTCCGGTATAAGTTAAAAGAAAGAATTAAGCCCAGGACATAGACAAAGGATTGAATTGTTAGAAGATTGTATCATGGACATTCCATAACGCCTATGAAAGGCTAAGGAAATAACTGATACCATGAGCCGCAGATCGAAAGATAGCTTCATCCTACGTAAAGGCTAATCAGAAGGAAGAGGAACTAAAGAATTACATCACCGAAGTAAATCAGGAGTCTGATTATTGGACCTACAAAAATTATAGAAGTTGTGCTGGGGAACATGACAGAATCACTCTTAATATCAAATGTTCAAGAAAAATAACACAATAACCATAATCTATAATGGCTCTACAAGGAAGCCAATTAGAAGAAGTACCAACCTCATAAGAAGTCAGTACGAAGCTCCCACAAGATTGTGTATGTACCAGAGGTGCGAGTATTATAATAGAGCTTCAAGTTATGGACGTGAACTACACCTAGGTGGAAGGGAGGTTATGAAGGAGATAGAAGATATGATACGAGATTTTAAGTAAGTAAGGTAAAAGTGAACAACGTACGAGATACTCAAATGCAGAAAGTTGTAAATAGTCCATACTTCGGATAGAAGGTTATAAGCACGGGGATCCAATAACCAGGAATGATCACGACATCATCAGTGGCATGTCTTCCAACCTACTATTTCTTAGTACTGAGAGATCTAGTTAAGAGAGTAGACAAGAGTTGGAGATGATGTGATGTATCGCTTGACGTTCCAGAATAACATAAGGAAGTATATGGTGCAAGCAAGTTGAAGGAAAGTTGTGAGTATTATAAATCTATATTTATAGGTCGCAAGCTTAAGTATGGTAGAGCAACAATGTTTTGAGAAAACATTAGTAAGAATAAGGAAAGGCAAGTGAAAAAGTGACAAGAATGGATAAATCCTCAGGATTAAGTCCATAAAAACAAGATAGCTAATGGTTTCTCTAAGTTATAGAAAGTTCAGTATAACCTGAATAAACTCAAAAAGGGTCTAAAACTAATAACATTAAAAACAGATGGAATGTTGCCCTGTTAATAGAATGAGGGGTAATTATTATAGACAAAAAATGAAAATGATGATGTTTGGACCTTCAATTAAGTAATGATCTGACGGATAAAAGAAAGGGATCTCATGAATTGGACAGGATTAAAATACCCATGCAAGGTGAGTCATATTGGGGTATCGTGAGATACGGTTATGAAAGCAGGGTATCACCCCAGGTGGATCAATGTAATCATTTCAGATGTTCCCCGATAAAACGTGAATCCTAGCTGCAATATTACATAAAAGGTTAAGTTATCAGGGATAGATTATGGATCAAAATTGAGGTGAATCAACAACTGATGGATAAAAGTTATAAAGTATGAGAGGAGATTAGGTCGTCATTCTTAAAGATGAACAGTAATGTGGGGGCATTAGAGGACATAGATTTATACGTACGAGATAAGCAATGAAAGTAACCTGAGATTTGGCAGCAGGCCTCAGTAACGAGAAATCGAGGTAAGTGTTATGGTATAGAATGACCTATGTAGATGTAGTAAAGTCATACGAATGGATAACCAGGTCTATAAAATAAGATATAGCAGTATTCATAAGTTCGACAAAATACCAAGAGAAGAACTTCAGGATTGGCTAAAAGCTGGAGGAAAAAGGAGAAGAGAGTCGCACAGGCACACTTACAAGGTCAGTGTCGTAGAAACTGCATAATGGAAGGTAGCAGCAGTTACGAGATTGGAAGGAACTCGATCACAAGTCATGGCATGGGAAGAAGCCTAAAAGAGGGAAATGCCCTGGCCTTTAAACTTATTCACAGAACGATTGCCTAGATGGCAAAAGGACTACTAAAGTATTCCCAAGAGCTACGGGATATGAGGACGATAAGCACATCAGTCAACATTCGAGGACGAATGTTCCAAAGTGGGGAATGATGTCACAACCCATATTTTCGTACATGAAAAATACGCCATAAATAAATTAATGAGAGCCCAGAAGTGAGCTGTCACGTCCCGCAGTACGATATTACAACGATGTTGCACCCTGTAGTGTCGTACGTTAAATTTGTCGTGAGGTAATTGACATCAGTCCAAGGAAAAGATCACTTGGAGATTATAAGGATCATGCTATTTCAAACAAGTAATAAGTAAATTCGTAAAAAAGGGGAAACAAGACAAAGAAAATGAATTTTTGTTCAAGTTTGACATGTTGGGATAAAATACGGCTCAAGTTAAAATACTCGGTATTTATGGACTAGTACCATTGAAGGTACTACATGACCATGATAGTAAGGTGTATAAGGTGTGTTAAAAGTGAATAGTATTTTAAGCAATTTGAGATAATTCTTAATTATGTGGATAATTAATTAAGTGGATAAGAATATTTTTGGGCCGCCAAGTGGCACAAATTTGCATGATGAGTCATAAGCATAAGATGCTTGCCACTTGAATACGTTGACACTTGACACTGCAACTAGATATCAACGTAGCATTTTTTGGCATGAGACTAAAACAAGAAATGTGAGTGGTTTAGTTTATCAAGGGATTAACTAGTTAACAAAAGTCTATAGATTTAAAAATGAAACAATAGCTACCTTATCCAGAGATAGATAAGCTAGAAATAGTAGCAAGTATCCAATTATGTGCAATGCACAAAACAGATTCTTGACCTTCACTTTCCATAAAATATATGGTCACTTGAATAAGACGAGAAACGTTGGGTAATTAACACAACAAAAGGCTCCTTTAAGATGTCAAGATGAAGATGGTCATATTTACTAAGTAACAAATGAGCTTCAGCAAAGTTCATTAATGGTCCGATTACGCGTGGAATGCAATTCTAAGAAAGCACGGTACAATCTTTCTCAAGAATATCATGCGAATTATTTCCTACTTTGATCTGCCTTTATGTGTTGTCGCAATTAACGGGTGTTAAAGGGATTGTCAAGAGAATCGACTCAGGTATATCAAGGTTATCCCTTCTTTCTTTTGGCATGATCCATACGATATAAACGAAACGTGCAAATGCACAAATTCCATAAGTGACTCTACTCATAGAAGTAATAGAAATATCTATGTTCTTTAACTCCCATGTGTCATAATATTTTATCATATGTTCATGGGTGTCAGAAAAATATGAAAGTTGAAAAGTTGTTACTTTATGATATTGCTCAAGAGGCAAAATGGTCTTATGACATTCCGAATGATTTTACTGACGTACTTTTCATGCATTGCATTCATGTGCATTGACCCATGACCAGATGGCGTAATATACGTGTATATATGTAAATATATGTATATTGGATATAAGAAAAGGTTATGGCGTTATATACGCACCACCACCTGATCAGCTGATATATGATGATGATGTTGCCCACAGTGGCTGAAATATGATTCAAACGGCGTTATATACGCATATATGGGTATGTATTCAAATGGCGTTATGTCGTGACAGTATTCAAATGGCGTTATAGACGCATATATATGTATGTATTCAAACGGCGTTATATACGCGTATATATGTATGTATATATATGTATATAGGATATGGGAATGGTTATGGCGTTATATACGCACCTCCACCTGATCAGCTGGTATACGATTATGACTTTGCCTACACTGGCCGATATGATATGATGGGATGCCCTCAGAGGCTAATGATGTTATAAAACATATACCTATGCACGACATGACATTCATACGCATATGCATGATGCTGAAAGTAATTTATGATTTACAAAGTTATTCAGACTTACGGGTTGAGTCATGTACTCCACATGTCTTCTATGTCTCCTATGTATTTATTTATGTGCCTTACATACTCGGTACATTATTCGTACTGACATCCCTTTTGCCTGGGGACGCTGCGTTTCATACCCGCAGGTCCTGATAGATAGGTCGAGAGCCCTCCAAGTAGGCTATCAGCTCAGCGGAAGATGTTGGTGCGCTCCATTTGCTTCGGAGTTGCGTATTTGGTTAGTATGATTTAGACGTCTATTGTTTGGTATGGAGGGACTCTGTCCCGACCTTTGTGACACTTATGTACTCTTAGAGGCTTGGAGACATATGTCGTATACGTGAAAGATTGTACGGCCCTGTCGGCGTATGTTTGAGTTTATAAATGATTATGTTAGCCTATTAGGCCCATATGTCACATGTATATAATGATGTAATAAGAAAGGTACATTACGTTGGTACTCGGTCAAGTAAGGTACTGGGTGCCCGTCGCGGCCCATCGGTTTGGGTCGTGACAAAAAGACAGTTATGATAACGCCGGCAACATGGCGAGCTAACTCTGAGAACCTCATCTCATACTACATCACAGTCATATCACCCTAACACAACTGCTCGAACTGCATGTGCAGCTCCTCCATGCGAGACTGTGGCACATACTTCTCCAAAAATAGAACGGAGAACTGCTGTCAGGTAAGGGGCGTTGCATCAACAGGCCTATGCCTCTCATAAGCCTCCCACCAAGTAAAGGCAGCTCTAGAAAACTGAAAAGTAGTAAATGCGACCCCACTGGTCTACAAAATACCCGCTGTACGAAGAATCCTCTAACACTTGTCCAAGAAACCCTAGGCATCCTCGCCCTCTGTAACACTGAAAGTCGGAGGATGAAGTCTACCAAAACCTCTCCAATCGATGTTGCTCGTCGTCAGGTATAATTGGTACCACATAATCTTTGGCTGGTGCAACCGGCTGGGCTAGAGGTACCCTTGGTGTCTGAAGTCCCTACACAACCTGCTCAAGTGTACGAGCGGCAGGAGTCTGAGTACCTCCCCCAGCCTGAGAAGTAGCTATGGCCTTAGTAACTGAGACCGCCTAAGCCAGGCCAGTGCACATTGATAGAATCTGGGCTAGGGCCTCCTGAAGTCCTAGAATCACAATAGGCCCAACCGGTGCCATAGATGGTGCTGCTGGAGCGTCCACAACTGGGACCTGATCATGAATTGGGATGGTTGGTGGATCTACAGGTGCTGTCCTAGCTGCTATGCGGGATACACCCCTACCCCTACCACGGCCTCGATCGCGTCCTCAGCCTCTTCTATCCCCAACTAGTAGCCGTTTGTCTTGAATGGTAGCATGTGTCCTCAACATCTGTGAGAGAATAGAATAATAGAAGTTTAGTACCATAATCAACAGATTCGCACTGCAGGAATTCCAAGAATATGAAGTTTTTCTAAAAGGTTCCGCAGCCTCCCGAGGATAAGTACAGACGTCTCTGTACCGATCCACGAGACTCTACTAAACCGACTCATGACCCGTGAGACCTATGTAACCTAGGCTCTGATACCAACTTGTCACGACCCCAAATATCCTGGTAGTGATGGCGTCTGTCACGGTACTAGGTCAGCCATAAACAACACGAACAATACGGAGATCATTTATAAATTCACTTTTCTAAATAGACTAAGTCTCAAAGCTTTCATTTTTAAAATAATAAAGAAATACGCAGAATAAGTACGAAAATACATCAACCCAGCTCGAATCTGGTGTCACTAGTCATGAGCCACTACATACAACTCAACACTGTCTACTCAATACGAAACAAGTCTGAAATATATAAAATACTAGGATAGGAAGGAGGAAGGCGGGGCTGTGAATGCCGTGCAGCTACCTTGCGATCTCTGGATGAGACTCTGAGAGTGCTGGAAGCTCTCACTCTGATGCTCGGGCACCTGGATCTGCACACAAGATGCAGGGAGTGACGTGAGTACGCCAACTCAGTAAGTAACTAAAGTAAATAAAGTCTGAGTGCAGTTACGAGCATTTACAAATCATGTGCATACTTATCAATAAAAATCTCAACATAAATATCAAGTGAAAATCTACAATTCAATAGCCAATTACCTCGTAAAACTCCAATTTCGATTAAAATCCTTTAAAATATTTATTCAACATTTTTCAATAAAGACTTAGTATAAAAGAAGAGTGAAAGCAGAAAGATGTCATAGACAAGCCACTCTGGCAAGGTATCACTCATAAGTATAGCCTCTCGGTCAAACCTCTCAGTCACTCGTGACTCAGTTCTCATCAATCAGTACTCACACTCAGCACTTCGGCTCAATAGATATCTCATAATAATAATAATAATAATCACCACTGCGGCGTGTAGACCGATCCATAATATATAGTCGACTACGCCCACTAGGGATGTACAGACTCCGGAGGGGATCCTACAGCTCAAGCGTCATATTGCTGCGACGCACAGCCTGATCCAATATATATCGATGCAGCGTGCAACCCGATTCATATAATTATCGTTGCGGAGTGCAGTCCGATCCATAATATACATATAATATCATTGCGACGTGCAGCTCGATCCATAACATATATATGATCCTCACCATTAGGTCCTCAATCTCTCTCAGCCATTAACCTCACGGTCACTCGGGCATTTCAGTGAAAAATTAGGGAACCTTAGCCGAAATAGTTTTTATATAATAAATAGTTGAGAAATGAATCCGGATTAACAATAAACAGGAAAAATATGACTGAGGATATAATTTCAAACCAAAACAGTGTGAGAAAAGTAGTAAAATACCCCTAAGGATCTAAACAGTTCGGCACGAGGCCCCAAACATGGCATTCAACCCAACTTAACAATTTCATTTATAAAACACATGGATATCATATACAATATGTCAATATATGCAACTATACAGCCGCCACGAAACAGATCAAGTCACAATCCCTATGGGTGCACACTCACACGCCTGTCACCTAGAATATGCGTCACCTCATTTATCTAAACAGTACGAAATTCTGGGGTTTCATACCCTCAGATCTAGATTTACAATCGTTACTTAACTCAAACCGGATGAAATACTACTCCGCGACGCCCTTGCCTCTCAACTCGGCCTCAACTCGCGTCAAACCTATCCAAAAATTAGAATAATAACATCAATATACACTAAGGGAACAAAGCCCACGTGAAAATAATCAAATTACATCAAAAATCCCGATCCTCTGGCCCACGTCTCCAAATTCGATAAAATCACACCAATAAAATCCTTATCCTCCCACGAGTCCATATATACCAAGAACATTAAAATCGGACCTCAATTGGTCCCTCAAATTCTCAATTTTACTTCTCCAATTTCAAGCTCTAACTTCCCCAATTTTCACCCTTAATATCATAATTTTCATGCTTAAACAACTGAAATCAACATAGAATCGAGTTTTAGATTCAAGAAACTCATCTCAATGGAAATCCCATTAATTCCCTCTTCTAAACCCTCCAAAAAGCTTCAACTCTGGATAAAAATGGTGGAAGACAACCCAAATTTCGGGAAGGGGAACTTATATACTTTCTGACCCAGGGATTCCGCACTTGCGGCCCTTTTCACGCTTTTGCGGTACTTCTTCTGCTGTCTAACCAACCGCATCTGCGGTTTCCACTTAACGTCTTGGGACAACACCTACGCCCACCTATTCGCACCTGCGGTCTCGCAGGTGCATTAAACCTCCCACACCTACGACTTCTGGCCTTCTCTCATATGGCCACATCTGCGGCTGATCTAACGCTTCTACGATCTCGCACCTACGTTCCCCAATCCGTAGGTGCGGTTATGACAGGAACTCAGCAGCTTCAGCTGCAAACTCTAACTTCCAACTTCCCGATAACCATCCGAAATCATCCCAAGGCCCCTTGGGACCTCAACCAAAAGTACGAACAAGTAATACACCACTATACAAACTTATACCAATCTTCAGAACACTCAAAACATCATCGAAACACCAAATCACCCTCGGATTCATGCCTAAGGATTCCAAAACTCCCGAATTCCTCAAACGATCAAAAAGTCTATCAAACCTCGTCCGAATGAATTGAAATTTTACACACACGTCCCAAATGACACAATGAACTTACTCTAATTTTTGAAATTCCATTCCGACTCTTATATCAAAATCCCCACTACCAACCGGAAAACGCCAAAATTTCAATTCCGCCAATTCAAGCCTAAATCTACCACGGACCTCCAAATTACATTCCGAACATGTTCCTAAGTCCCAAATCACCTCATAAAGCTATCCGAATCATGAAAACCAAATTTCGAGATCGTTTACTTACAAGTCAACTTCCGATTGACTTTTCCAACTAAATGGCCAATTTAAGAGACTAAGTATCTCATTACTTTATAAAATCACTTCGAAACCAAACCAACCAACCCAATACCACTTAATACGGCTGAACAAGACATAAAGAAGCAGAAATGGAGAAAACGGAGCGTTAACTCATGAAACGACCGACCGGGTCGTTACATTTTGCCTCTCTAAAAAGTTATAATTTATTTCTTAGTCCAAAAAGAAACTAATTATTACCTAACCTAACTATTTATTTAAATTCCTGAAAATTGCCAAGTGGCTTTTTATTATGTTGCCACTTGGCATACTATAGTGTCTTTGCCTCTTCATATAAACTTTTGATTTTTATATTTTTACTATGTTGCTTGTAATTATTTATCTATTATTTATTATTAATAATTATCTACTCTTTTTGAATTTAAATTTAAATATAAAAAAGTATAATTTGATTTGAAATAATTACTAGCAACATAGTAAAAAATGTAAAAATCAAAAGTTATATTGAAAATAGAATAGAAGAAAAGTCTAATTGCTTTTTCCATATAATCTATCTATATACAATAGGGGAGGCAGACGCCATAGTATGCCAAGTGGAAATATAATAAAAAGCCACTTGACAATTTTAGGACAAAGTTAGTATGGTTAGATAATAATTAATTTTTTAGTTTAAATTTTGAAAAATTAAATTATGCATTATTTATTATTAATAATTAGTTATTCTTGAATTTGAATTTATAGAGAAGAACACTCTAATTTTAATTTGAAATAGTTACAAGCAACATAATAAAAAAAAGAAAAAAATCAAAACTTTATATTGAAAATAAAATAGATGAAAAGTCTAATTGCTTATTCCATATAATCTATCAATATATAAGATGAGAAGCAAAGACACCATAGTAAGCGTAGTGACAATACAATAAAAAGCTTCTTCGCAATTTTAGGACAATGTTAGTTAGATTAGTTAATAGTTAGTTTCTTTTTGAATTTAAATTTTAAGAAAATTAAATTATGGATTATTTATCATTAATAACTAGTTACTAGTTTTAAATTTTAATATAAGAAGAAAAGTTTAATTTGAATTTGAAAAAGCAATATCTTTATGTCAAAAATAAAATAAACAAAACATGTAATTGCTTATTCCATAAATTGTTAAAAAATTTCTAAATATATGAAATTCGTTTTATACAAATTAATAAAAGAACATATATTTTGGGTTAAATAAAAAATATAAAAATTAAAAAATTATATTTAAAATAAAATAGAAAAAAAGTCTTATTGCGTATTCCATATAATGTAGGAGATTTTTTTTAATAATGTAGGGAAAAATAAAAAAATTAAACTTTTATACAAAATAATAAAAAATATATATTTTGGACGAACTAAGAAATCTATATTATCTACGTTTTATTAAAGGAGGTATCTATATATTATATATTACATTATCCATATGTAATAAAAGGATAGGCAAAGACATAATATTAAACCAAGTGACAATATAATAAAAAGCCGCTTAACAATTTTAGGACAAAAAAATTATTATTCATAAGATTAAGCCAAATGTCAAGATAATACAAAATATTTTCCGTGCATCGCGCGAGAATAAATACTAATTTGAAAATAAAAATGAATCTAAAAAAAACCACTAATTCAAATATGGAAGTAACTTCAATTTGAAGTTTTAAAATTATTTTAAAATATAAAAAATAATAACAAAAACAAAAAATTATCAATTCAAATTGGAGTAGTTTCTTCTAATATGGTACTATATATATATAGTACCATATAATCCAAAATCCATTTGAAAGTTATAAGATTTCATCAAATAAGCAATACATAAGGACAGAAAAAGAGTTGTATGTGGCCATAAGTCTGATCACCAATTTTCAGTTGCTCCTTTTTAAATTAAGTTTATGAATGTTTTCTAGGTAGATATTGTTGGATAAGGATAATAAGGATCTTAGAATCATATCTTTCAAATACACAAATTTCTTTCAAAAAAAAATTATTCTTAACAATATATTAATTGATAAGATTTTTAAATTTTCATGTGAGTGAATTTTAAATTAAAATAAAGTTCTAATTTCTTAGTGTCACGACCCGAAAACCAGATAGTTGTGGTGACACCTAACCCTAATGCTAGGTAAGCCAAGCATAGAACAAGTAACTCAATTGATAGATCATTAATAACAAGAAATAAAATAATTGAATTGTATAAAAATTTTCAAGGACTGGTAGTACAAGTCATGAGCAACTATGATTTAGATTTACATACCGAGATAAATAATCAGTACAATATCTGTTTGAAATTTACGTAAATAGAGTTTAAGTCCTAAATTACCATGAACAAGAGGTAGCTTGTAGTTGGAACGCTGGAACGTCTTCAGTGCAAGGATTCATCTTTCACAGCTACACGGCTCAAGATATGCACAAAAAGTGAAGAAGTATAACTGACCTTGTGTACTTAGTAAATATCTTAACTAACCTCGATGAAGTAGTGCCGAGGTTTTAAGTTAAAAGATGCTCAATTATTGCTTTTACCTGTGCAAATGATAAGCAAAAAGAGCAATAGGATAAAGATAAACAAATAATCACATAATAAATGAAATAAGGATACAACTGACAGAGGGCCCCTTAATATCATCACTTCATAGTCTCATAACACAATAAGATAACAAGAATCAAAGATAAGAATAATCGTATTCCATCTTCTCCGTTGCAGCACGCAACCCAATCCCACATATAAAATAAACCTGTTGTGACATGCAACTTGATCCCAATATCGATCAACACTGTTGCAACGTGCAACCCGGTTCCATATATGTATCAAACAATGTGAAACGTGTAAACCGATTCCAAGATACGGTATTGTTATATGAAACCACAACAACAACCACATGCGAGAAATGGTCACAATGTAACACTAAGAAGATGAACACACGATATTCAACTAGGTAATATAACTCAAACAGAGTAGATGAGCAGTTTAATATCAAAAGCTAGTCTATCGTATATAATGACAAGGCCTCCACAAAACATAACACACAACTAATCTAAAAGTCACCTAATCCAGTTACGTAAAAGAGAGTAGAACACGAATGAGTAAAGACGTTTATCAAGTACGAACAGGATCACATGAAGTCATTCAATATATGAAAACATATAGAAAGTGGAAGCATGTTGCAAGTAAGGCATTTAATCAGTGAAGACATATGGCATGTAAAAGCATATAGTAAGTGAAGACATATAATAACTAAATCATCCAAGCTCCTCGGGCTCCAAACAGAACATGCACACAAGTGTCATAATACCCTACAAACTTGCTTTCTACTCCAAATCATCAAAATGTCATCAAATAACAAGAATCTACCATCAAAACTCATGATTTTCAATTTAAAAACTCATTTTCATAATTTTCACATAATGCACCGAAATACGCTCGGATTACCCCATACCCCAACCAAACATTCATACAAGTCCAAATACATCATACGAACCTAACATAATCGTTAAAAAATAAATCCGAGGTCGTTTACCAAGAATATTGGCTGTAGTCAAGTAGAATCTCATTTTAAGCCAAATATCAATTTTCTTCAAAATTTTATGTAAAAACTTTCTGGAAGACGACACGTACCAAGCACGCAAATTAAGAAACATGAAATAGAGCTATAAGAGGTCTCAAAATACGGAAATTAAGGTTAGCACACAAAATGACCAATCGAGTCGTTACGTTCTCTCCCACTTAAACATACATTAGTCCTTAAACGTGCCAAGAGTCAGTCCTAAGTTGTAACTTAGTAGAATTAACTCATCATACCCATATGCATGAGCGGTCCCATGCTACCTCAGTCCACATATGTTACACCCCATGTTTTCGTATGTGAGAGTACGTCATAAGTAAATTAATTTAAGCTTAGAAATGAGATTACATTGGGAAGCGTATAACGTAAGTTACTCATGTTAACTTGAAGTTTAAAAATATTTAAGATCATGAATAACAAGTACCAAGAGAGCTGGAAAGCTTAGAAGCTAAACCAATTGAAGAAAATAAGTTTCGTCGAAAGTCGACAAGTTGTGAATGTTATAACATGTACTTTGGGGTGAGACTGGGATTATTAACATGATAAGAAGATTATTTTATGAGTTATTTTAGTCGTATGGTAGTCATGTGCTTTGTTTTGAAGTCAAGAAAATTATGGAACAAAAGTTGGCAAAGGTCATCACAAGTTACATTCATAAATATGCTGAAAATTAGATCAAATGTAGTTGAATTTTTCTCCAATTATACATGGAATTACGGGATGATCTACCAACCAAAATGAATATCTACGAGTGTAGATTCTAACATATTAAACCTTTTGTTGATACGACATTGGATTTAAGAGATATTTGCATTTTTGCGAGATTGCGCAAGCAGCTCCCAATGGGACCCACTTAAGTGGTGCTTGACCTGCTTCACTTTATAAATGATTTGGACGCCTATTTTTTGATAATTTTTTACCCAACTTCGTCTCCAAACTTCTCCTAACTCTTATAAATAGATACTATAAGGGTTTGAAGTGATTCAATCAAAAATTAATTCTATTGAAGAACAACACCTCTTTGTGGTTGTGTGGTCATTGAGGATAATTGTGGACTGTGTTTGGCTGAAATTTCAAGTTTTTGCTACTAGCTAAGGTGAGTATATCAACCTTCTAATTGTGCTTAAGCTTTCTTGCATGTTGGTTAAGTTGTTTGGATAATAAACTACAAGCTATTACTTGGATTAGCGTAAGTCTTTTCTATTGGTGTTGTATTGCCATTGAGGGATGTAAGCTAAATATAACTTGTATTTTGACTTGAATCTGCTATAGGAGGTATATGTATTATGTTATTTCATGATCTTAAGGTTATCTTGATGTTGATTAAGTTAAATGGATGGACTAGACATGAAATAGTGAATAAAGTTGCTAATTGAGGATAGTTGGAGTTGTGGATTATTTTTATTGTTATAAATATATGGTATAAGGATGAAATCATCGATGAATGACTCCATTATCATGTTAATGATACATTTAAGTTAAAGTAATAAATCTATAAAGGGTGATATTGGGTATACAGATTCCAGTCGGAGCTTGCCGCTTGTCGTGAAGTAGTTGTGACTTGTTGTTGCTATATGGTGTCTTGTTATTGATATTTATATCTTGCTGAATTTCTCTAGTTGTTTTGTTGGTATATGTTATTGGAGGAGACCCTTTTATAGGGGAGATGCTGACCAAATTTACATAAACGAGCTACTAATTTAAGTTGTGGACATAGCCTTTACTCAACACTGGCACTGATTTTGAATCTCCTTATGCTATGGTAGATTTAGTTGAGTTGTTTGAAGAAATTCTTGGAAGGAATTAAGGAATCAACGGAGTTAAGATATGTTAAGGCTATCCGTTTTTTCCTTTTGGCATGATCCATATGATACATTTGAAATAAACAAACGCGGAACTTTCACAAATTACTCTATTCTCTGAAGTATAGGGGTGCCTATGTTCTTGATTCCCCATTGTCCTATTATTATATTGTTTGTTCATGGGTCTCACAAAATACGTAAGTTGATAAAGTTTATTTCATGATACTAACAGAAGGCATATTGATTTTATGACATCCCGAGAGATCTTATTGACTAACTTCTTATGCATTGTATTAATTTATACATGTACATTAACCAATGACCAAATGACATTATATACGTGTATATTATATGTATATGGGATATGGGAAAAGGTTATGGCATTATATACGCACCACCACCTGATCAGCTGGTATACGTTGATGATTTCGCCCACAGAGGCCGAGAATATATGATTGTATGCCCTCAGAGGCTTGATGATATTATGTATGCATATACCTATGCATGATATGACATTTATACGCACATGCATGGCATTGTAAATGTTTCATGATTCACAGAGCTATTCAGACTTACAGGTTGAGTCCTTTACTCCATGTTTCTTTCATGTCATTTATATACTACTTTTCACTCCTTAAATACTCGATACTTTATTTGTAATGATGTCCCTTTTGCCTGAGGACGCTGCGTTTGTTGCCTGCAGGTTTTGATAGATAGGTTGACAGTCCTCCTAATAAGCTATCAGCTTAGCGGAAGGTGTTGGTGCACTCCACTTGCTCTGGAGTTACCTATTTGGTCAGAATGATTTTTACATGTATTGATTGGTATGGCGGTCCCTGTCCCAACCTTTATGAATTTTATGTACTCTTAGAGGCTTGTAGAGATATGTCATGTATATGAATACTTGTATGTCCTTGTCGGCCTATGTTTTGAGTTTACAAATGATCAGGTCGTCCTTATAGGCACGTATGTCACATGTATAGTTTCTATATCATGTTGGGTCATTTTATGTCTAGTATTCCCTTATGTTTTATTTTGGTTATCTCATGACAGCCCTTTTGGCACATTTACTCATGATGGTATGATAAGAAAGATATGCAACGTTGGTACTGGGTTGGGTAAGGCACTAGGTGCTTGTCGCGGGCCAACAGTTTGGGTCATGACAAAAGTGGTATTAAGTCCAGCTGCAAATCTCTATGGTTGGGATCGATAAGTCATGATGGAAGAAGCAACAAATAGTTTGAACAAGGCACAAAAACAAATGAAGAAATATGTTGATCGAAACAGGCATCCACTAGAGTTCAAAGGAGGAGATGTATGCGGTGAAATCAGGGGGATCTATTTCCCGCCATTAAAAAACATTCGGAAAGTCATGCCAGCATCTTGAGGCTGTAGGATCACGATCGAGCTTCCTCCCTCGAGGATCGTCCGCGACCCTGCAGAGACTCTGAGGATAAGGAATCTGTCCGCGACCCAACGAAGGTTACGAAGATAGGGGACTCCCAAGGCAATAGGCTAAAGTTAATAGGCACTAGTACCATGCCTAGCCGTCCCATCCCCATGTCTTTACATTCAATACACTTTGTACTATATGGTATTCCCTCTCCTATATAATGGGAATCCATGCCATTTTGTAAAGAACTGATGTTGCTTCATTTCTCCACAAGTGCAATAATATATCTCTCTCTCTCTCTCTCTTTTCTTTCTAACTCCTTCGTTCTCACTGGCCCGAAGTCACCTTGATATTCATTGCTTTCTTACTATTTCTTCATCGTATTGTTTAGTATTGGCCAAAAAGAGCCTTGTTTAATTATATACTCAACTGTTATCTCATTCCCGACTATCCCCGATAGCTTGAGCTCGACCCTGACGTAGACCCCGATGTCCCCTATCGACCAGAACTATACCCGGGCAGTAGGCCCCTTCGTTCGATTACTATCTCATTTTAGCTTGCATTTAATATTTAAACTCCTTATTATCAGCATCAACTGCTCTAACAACTAGCTCGGGAATAGATCACGTATTTTTAGAATCACATCTACAAATTTAATTGTGGTTACCATTTTTACGGTAAACAGTTTTGCGCCCACCGTGGGCCTAAAAATAATAGTGATTATTTTCTTGCTAGTTTCATTGCACAAATGCACATTATATTTCACACTTTTTCTTGTCTAAGATCCTTTGATTTCAGGTCAAAATGTCTGGCTCGGTAAACGGAGTCGAGAACAACAACCTCAAAAATCACGAGGAAAATGGTGTGGTTGTCCCGGCCGCCGGAGCACCACTACAGAATCTCGATAACGTGCTCAGACCGATTCTAGCGGATGTGGACTCACAAGACGCACAGCAAGTAGATGAAGCTTCTTGCACCAATAGGAGCATACTGCATAGCGACCAATAGGAAGCTCAAAAAAACCCGGCTCGGGAAGAACAGGAAGTTAGTCTTCATGTTATTTTTGAAATGTTGCAGGCACACAACTGGCCATTGCTCAGTTGCAAAGCCATCCGAGAACCCTCAGCACAGTGGCACCAGAGATAGCTCCCCCCGCGGAGCAAGTACCCGAAAGATCAAGAAACAACGGTTCAGTGGTTGGCCCCGCCATAGTGAAGATGCTCGAGGACCTCACCAAAAGGATCGAATCAGGTGAGAAAATGATTGCAACCAACGATAAAAAGATTGAGACCTAAAACTCTAGGGTGGATCAGATCCTGGGAGCACCCCCAGTGCTAAAAGGTTTGGATTCGAA
The DNA here is from genome assembly GCF_000715075.1 of Nicotiana tabacum. Taxonomy (NCBI): domain Eukaryota; kingdom Viridiplantae; phylum Streptophyta; class Magnoliopsida; order Solanales; family Solanaceae; genus Nicotiana; species Nicotiana tabacum. The sequence continues at coordinate 25,924,409 of NC_134082.1, read as the reverse complement.
GAAGTTCATATAGAGGCCATTCCCCGAGGAAGTGGCCCCAAAGCCCATTCCTAAAAAGTTCATAATGCCGGAACTCCCTAAGTACAATGGTACTACTGACCTCAACAAACACGTTACTACCTATACCTACATAGTAAAAGGCAAAGATATAAAGAATGACGAGATCGAGTCAGTATTGATGAAAAAATTCGGAGAAACGCTTTCGAAGGGGTCCATGATGTGGTATCACAACTTGGCTCCCAACTCCATAGATTCATTCACCATGCTGGCAGACTCCTTTGTAAATGCACATGCCGGATCCATCAAGGTAGCAACAAGGAAGTCTGACGTTTTCAAAATCAAGCAAAGAGAGAACGAGATGCTGCGGGTTTTCGTGTCCCGCTTCCAGATGGAATGGATGGAGCTGCCTCCTGTCTTCGACGACTAGGCAATATAGGCCTTCACCCAAGGACTGAACGAACGAAGCTCGGTGGCCTCGAAACAGCTGAAGCAGAACTTGATCGAATATCCAGTCGTGATCTAGTCGGACGTCCACAACCGGTACCAGTCAAAGATTAGGGTCGAGGACGACCAGCTAGGAACCCTTTCGGGCTTAGTGTACCCAAGCAGACTCCTGGTAAAATAATCGAAACCAAACAAACAAAGATACCAGCCGTACCTCAAAGACAGAAGGAATTCCCCAAGGCACAACCTACCTCACAACGATCGGAGGATAGATCGAGGATAGGACCCTCGAGGTTTCGTCAACAGAACCATGTTCGATTGAAGCATAGCACCAACAAACGCGCCCCACTTATCGGAATACAACTTCAGCGTCGATGTGCTAGACATTGTGTTTGCCATTATCAAGATCGGAGACGCCCCCAGACTGTTACATTTGTATCCTTCACACAGAAACTACATTTGATTTGCGAGTTTCACAACTCGCACAGGCACCGAACCGAAGATTGTAGGCAGCTCCGAGAGGAAGTGGCCCGATTGCTCGACAACGGGCACCTTCGGGAACTTCTCAACAGTCGAGCTAAAATTCAATCGCGAGAAGGAGTAATGGAAAAGGGAAACAAAATAGACGAGCCTCAACACGTCGTCCACATGATCTTCTGACGATCTCACCAAACGCGTACAAATAAATGACCAATTAGCAACTGCCAAATAAGCGCCAGAACTCGAGAAGCACCATCACCACCAAGGTATAAGCGCCCAACCCCCTTCCCATCTTCTACTTCATGGCTACCCTTGTGCAGGACAATAACCAAGATAATCAGGACGATACCCCAGCTCGAAGATTCCGAGGCTTCAGAATGTCTGTTGCACTCTTTTCCTTTGATCGGATTTTTTATCCCAAAACAGGTTTTCTACCGGCAGGGGTTTTTAACGAGGCAACGGCGACGCACTTCCCATGAAGGATATAGCAAGCCTACGGGACTTTCATTACAACCGGCCCCATACCAAAAAATGACGAACGAAGTCCCAATAGGGAATAATGCAACAGACCGAACAGTCGAAGGAGCCTCGCCCACGCGGGCTGAGCTCGCAACAACAAAACGGCATGTATTTATAGCATATGTCTACGCCAAGCGATAAAGGATATCTTTCGGCATCTCATGCTTCAGAAAGGGGAATTTCAACATGCTCGCGGCGAAGGCCCCTCTATCAAACGCATCCCGAGATACTCGGAGACTTAGCATCAGTAATTCAGCACCCGCACGACCCTAGGGTAGGAACTCTGGGTTCATAAAGTCCCTATAAAGCAACTCTGAGCTCACGAAAAGTGGTCTTCAAGCTTAAAAAAATTCAATGACTCAGAGACTGTCATTCATCGCCAATCGCCATGCGCTGGGAAACCCAAAACTGTAAGACCTCGAGCGGGTAGACTTACCGTAACCAAATCCATTCTATATTACAAAAAAAATTGTAAGACCTCAATAGCCATGACAAACTGTAAGACCTCAACAGGCATGAAAATCCCAAAGTTTAGGTTATACGTTGCATTTCTAAGAATCCCGAAAGGGCATACCCTCGGTGTAGATGCCTAAACTGTCATTCGGGATCAAAAATGGCTACGGCCAAACACATATGACTATAGTCAAAACGGCTTATACAGCCAAACTAATGCGACTCGGGGATGCCCGACCATCGCTAACAAAAATCGCAGGCCACTACTCCGAATATACTTCGAAAAGAACCGATTAAAACAAGCTTCCCTCAACAGGCAAAAACGAGCTTCGACCATGTTAGCTCCAAATCACAATGCTTCGACCTACTCAGCCTATGAGCTATGAACCTTCCGAGGTGCTCGAAACATTGCCGATAACAACTTGAAATCGAGGTTCTTCCAGAACTGACGACGGGTCAGGAAAAAATCTTTCAAAAGACCTTAATGAGCAGAAAACAAAGCCTACAAAAAGCCCACAGGCAAAAATAGCGTAAGAGCCATTGTCTCCAGCTATGCAAGCCTCCGAGCCACATATTAAAAGGTCTCTACGAACAAATAGCGTAAGAGCCATTATCGCCAGCTAAAAAATTGACAACTTGAGGAATAAAATGAGCTCGAATTGTAACCCAATTCGGAGACCGGATCCAAAATAGTTAACTATGCAAACCTCCGGGCCACATATTGAAAGGTCTTAATGACCAAAACAGCGTAAGAGGCACTATCGCCGGTCTGAAAATACTTGAGGGTCAATTAAAGCTCGAATCGTAACGCGACTCGGAGACTGGACCCGAAATAGTTAAACTGCAACATGCCTAAGGGCACGGCATAAATGCCACTGTCAACCAGCCGAGTGAGCCTCTGGGCCACGCACCTGTAAGGTCACTTCGACCCGAAGCACAAAAGGCCATCGTTGCCCGCCCATGCAGGCAAGAAAGAACTTTAGGGTCAATTAAAGCTCGAGTCGCAAAACGACTCAGAGATTGGACCCAAAAGAGTTAAAACAACAAAACGCCCAAGGGCAAGAAATAAAAACCATCATCACCAGCCCAAGCAAATGCAAAACTTGAGGGTAAATTAAGCTCGAGTCGGATCCCGAATCGGAGACTGAACCCGAAGACGGTTAAAGCACGCAAGCCTAAGGGCAAATCCGGGATCGAATCGACCCAATTGAAACTCCAACAAGCAGAAATACAGAAGATACAAGTTGCAGGGTTCCCCCTCTTATTGCTACATATTGACAATGAAGCGCAATCTCAGCCTACGTCATATAATGAAAGCTAGATATACACAACAAAGAAGGTATGGAATGGTCATTCCATTTTTCCTCCGGTAGTTATAGCTCGGCGATCTCCTCCTCATCGTCCTCAGCATCGGACAGTAGCAACTTGGCATCGTACTCCTCTCCTTTGGCTTGCTCGATCTCCCCCGAGAGATCAAACCTCTGGCGTGAATCTCCTCAAGGATTTCCCTTCTGGATCTGCACCTCACGTACTCCTTGCTATTGTTTACACGATCGAGGGTCTTCTTCAGCTCAGCTTTAGCAGCGGCAACGCTTCTCGAATAAGCCACCATTTTCTGTCCCGCCCTGGTATTATCCATCATAACCTTGGCCCTGACATTCACCTCCTCAGTTTTCGCCCTTGATAGCTCGGATGAGAGTCTCACGATCATCTTCGCCCGAGCAAAATCATTTGCACGGGCGGCCTAAATTTGCGCCTCAAGAATGGAAGCCCCGGCCTGAGCCCTCTCTTTAGCCGCAGAATGGGCATTCACATGCGCCTGTGGCTCGATGAATTCATGTTTGGCTTTGCCAACCTCGCCCTAGAGTTGTTCCAGCTTATCCACCTCATCCTTCAACTGAAACAGCAACACGTCAAGACGGCGAAACAAAAAGGGAATACAGGCCAGCACGAGATGAAGGATACCTGTTTCTCGAAGAGGGCCTCCCGGGCCCGACTCTGGTCCACCTCACGTCGTAAAGAGACGAGCTTGCTTTCCTTTGCCGCACAAAGAAGTCTGAGGGATTTCTCCCTATCTCGAACATCCCACAACGGGGCCTCACAACGAAGCAGTTTGGCCTTAAGCCTGTTGAAAGCCTGAGAAAGAAAGCCAGGTAAACAAAAAGAAAAGAGAGGAGCACAGGGCCAGAACATCCTTACAGCGGCTGAACATCCTTGAGCCTCGCCGAAGGCCGAAGCGCCGTTCGATGATGCACCAACCCCGGAAGGTTGCTAGTTGGCCGAATCGCTTCCACTTAACCGCTGCGAAGAAGGTGCCTCACCATAAGCCTTCTCGCACCGCGGGGCATCTTTCCTTTTTCTGGTGTTCCTTGAACCCGGGACCATTAATCTCTCCTCCTCCTTTGGGGGATTCTACCTCACTTTAAAAGGACTCCCGGCACCTGCAATAGATAAATTAGATGAGCCAGCAAGAAGGAAGCCACCTCTTAGGGGTGCAGAACGCCAGACACCGACAGTGATGATTCGCCTCCCATCTCCCTTTTGATAGATCTCGCCACCGACGCCTATCGTAGGCCGAGCAAGCTGCTAGCTTACGGGACCATTCGGCTAAATTAGGGATCTTGCCGGGCAACCAATGAGTTGCTATAAACAAAGAATAGAAAGATACCGTTACGGGGCCAACCCCATGCTGAGTTAAAAAACATTTCAAACGAAGCACTTACGTGTGAGGTTCCACCTCTCAGGGAACAGCAAAAATTCTCTGGGGATAACATCGGTCGTCCAGATTCGAATGAACCGATTCATCCATCTACGATCCTTATCCTCCTCGCCGTCGATCACAGGAGCTCGGGTGGATCTGCGCTGAAGAGCAATTAGGCTCCGATGGCGCAATGTCCGATACAACCTCATGAGGTGGCTGAGGGTGAATTCTATCCTGGCCTTGTCAGCAAAATATCTCATTAACTGCACTATTCTCCAAAGAAAGGGATGAACCTATGCCAACGTTACTTGATATCTTCTACAGAAATCAAGCACGACCCGATCTGGGGAACCCGGCGCGAGAACATGAATATACCGCTCAATAACCCCTCAACGTATGTCATGATACTCTCCTCGGGGGAAGGCGCTCGCAAAATCATGCCTTCCCCCCATCCGCATTCTTTCCTGATCATCTCGAGGTTTTCCTCCCTCACCGATGAAATAATCCTCGACACATTCTCTCGATAGCCTGGAGTATTGGTAGGTCTCCCCGGTGTGACATCCTTCTACAAGGCAGGGCGACCTGAATCTCGCTCTCCCGATATCGGGGGCGAGCCGTTGGTACCAACCAAAGACGAAGCACAACATGGACTCCCCTCCGTCTGAGGATCAACCGTCGAAGCGGTGGTCATGATTACAATAGAATAAAGGGAAGAAGATGAGGATCCAGGCAAAAACCTTCTGAAGCAGGAAAGCGAAAGGACTCACACAAAGCGCCAGGCTCTGCAGAGTAGATAGGCTTATCAAAAACTGCAAAATTGCCGCTTGAAGGGCGGATAAGCAAATATATAGAGGCTAAGCGACAACTGCTCGTTTGCCCAAAAGGGCCAATTAATTTTGGCCGCGTTAACGTCACCTTCTCCTTAGGGAGTGCACTGGCAGAATCATTCCAAGATCCCACATAACTCATAAAACCGAGGGACCTCGGGAGATCCCCGACGTCATAAATATCAGTTCAGGAGGAACTATCGATTCAATCTTGGGACATGGCTAGTCTCAGGGCCCTCGGTCTGTCCTACAAAAAGGCCCCGAAGGGCCAGTGCCGGAACACAAAAACAAAGAAGCAAGGAAAAGGGCTGACAGGATAAAAGCTCCTTTTATACATTGGCAAAGAGAAAAAATATCTTTACACTATTTGTTTCCTAAGGGGGGGACACATGAAGCAAAAAGAAAGGCATACAAAAAAGGCTCGGAGACTACTCCTCACCACTATCATCTTCACCCCTATCAAGGGCAATCAAGAGCGCCAGTCTTCCTTCCACCGCACAAGCCTCCTCCAGATCGGCAAACAGCTCGAAGCCTCTGGCCTCGAGTTTTTCCAGGGTCTCCCTCTTCGCCTTTTCTTTGGCGTACTCGACAGCTTGAATTAGTCTCTGCTCGGCTGCCATGGACATGTCATGAACTATTGTATGTGTTGTGCTCGCATCCTCCTTATAAGTGGAAGCATCTTGTTTGGCCTCAGACTTGGTCGCGGCCAAAGTAACAATCTCCCTGCGAGCGTCCATGAGAAGATCGCATGATATAATCAATTCCCCGGCCACAATCTCATTTCACTCTTTTGGCCTGGAGATCTCCACTTTCAACTGACTAATCCACTAGTTACTCTGCTCGACCTACAAGGCAGGGCATGTCGATGAATACATGAATCCAGAACATGTGTGGATATGGGGTGAAAGGGCGGTTATGAGCGAGGCAGAGTACCTGAGCAGCAAGAACGGCCTTTTCCTGGAGTGCCGCCTCCAAATCGGTCTGAAGTTCTCCCAACTCTTTGTCTCTCTGGGTACAACGAGCCTCCGAGTCCTGCAGCTTCGAAGCAACGTTATTATACTCCTTCTCGTGGAAAAAATGTTCCCCGCGAAGCCGAAGAAAGGCATGGTCATACATCTCCTTACACCACGGCACAATGGGAAAGTTAAGAAAGATGGTGAATAATGCCCGAGAGCGAAAAGAGATATGCAAGGGAAAACTATCACCTATTTCATAGACTTCTCCGCCACTGTAAAGGCGCCAGAAATATCGACATCAGCCCTATCAATTACGCCATCAAAAATGTTGGTAATAAAATCTCCCCCTTTGGGAGGAGTCCAGCTATGACACCGACCAACCTTTTGGCATCCCTTAGCTCCCCTAATGAAATCGGAAAGCTCGAAATGAGATCGTTCGGTTCGCCGATCTCTCTAAATAGCTACCCACGCTCCTTGAAGGACCCGAGCTCCAGTCCCTCAGTATCAATGCCAACGGTCTTCCTAGAAGAAGCTACACTGAATTCGGCCATACAATTCGAAGCTATATCAGCGTCCTCTTCAAGGACCCTCTGCTCACCCGCCCTACCATAGCTAGCCGTTCCGGATTCAGCAGCCTCCGATCGGGGTGCCTGCAAATCTCTCGCACTGGACCTTGTTCTCCTCCTCAACGGACATCCATCATCGTCTTTCCCTTCGATTACAGGATTCGACCTGTAGGTTAGAGCAGCAGTCCTATCGGGTCGGGCAATGGCTTCCCTGCTCTTCCTTTTCTTATTCATATCAGGCTCCAAGGCCTCTGATTATCCGTCAGGGGGCGGCCTTATCTGTATATTCTCGCCAAGACCTGCACCAGCACAATAACCGTGATACGTTTTCACTAAGGGCTTGGAAGGAAACACAAAAAGCAAAGCACAGGCAGTAAAGGAACCTCATCATGATTCTTGGCCACCCAACGCTCCTTTGCCAGGTGATCCAAGACCGAACACGATACGAGAACTTCTCGTGCAAATGCCTAATCCATCCCGACAAATCTGGGACCACCTCCGAATGCCAAGCAGCGGCTGCAGAAAGCACAAATATGTTATTATGACGAACGAAAGAATAGTCAAGAAGCGGTTAAAGGGAAATTCGCTTACGCCAAGCATTCCACTACTCTGGAAAGGGCATCCTCCGCGCCGAGATGATTTCCGAAGTCTTCACTCGGATAAACCTACTCATCTATCCTCGGTTCTTCCCCTCATCAATGCTCGTGAAAAAAGACTTTTTGGACCAGTGGTGAAGCTTGATTAAGCCTCGATATAATCGAGGGCGGTATAGTCGGATCAAATGGCCAAGGGTAAAAACCTCAACTCCAACCCCTTCAGTGAAATGCCTAAGCATTAACACTATCCTCTAGAAGGATGGGTAGATCTGACCAAGGGTCACCTGGTATCGGGCACAGAAGTCAAGAATAATCGGGTCGATTTCCAAGGGAGGAGATTCGACGGATTTACCAGTGCGCAGGGTAAATGGGTAAGTGTATATATAAAGGAAGCCAGCCTTGAAGTCAGTAATATTATCGTTGGGGCCGGGAATCTCTACCTCCACTGCCTTGCTCCATCGGCAGTCCATCCTCACTTTCTAGCATCGGTTACGACCCTAACATATCGAGACATGTGCTCACATCAACCCGACGTAGACGAGGGAGTCTTGATGTCGAAATCCTTTGATGTGTCAAGATCGGGTAGAGTACATTGCTCTAAAGTGGGAACCGATCTATTTTCTCCCTCAGGTAATCAGGACGACAATGTAGTATCATTCCGTCAGGGAACCGTCCTAGAAGTCCTAGCCATGAAAAATGGTAAAAACCTTTGTATGAAAAGAGCGAAGGATGTCAAATAGTAAAACTCATATTCGCGGACTTGTAAGAAGAGCGAAGATGGGAAGTATCTAATAACCGGTGCATTTATAGGAATTGCTAGGGAAGTAGAAGAGACGAGCCTATGGCAGTTTGTAGGTTTCTCGATTACCGCATCTGACAGCGGCCCTGCACGATTCTTTGGGGCATGGTATTTAATGCTCTTATATGGTTGATATCATGGAAATAATGAGCTCGAGACGACGATTCGATATCATTTCCTATTACTTCATTCTAGGAAATGCGGAGACTATCTGTATACGGTAAAATCAGGGGGATCTATTTCCCGCCATTAAAGTACATTCGGAAAGTCATTCTAGCATCTCGAGGCTATAGCATCACGATCGAGCTCCCTCCCTCGAGGAACGTCTGTGACCCTGTAGAAACTCTGAGGATAAGGAATCTGTCTGCGACCCAACGAAGGTTACGAAGACGGGGGACTCCTGAGGCAAGCAGCTAGAGTTAATAGGCACTAGTACCATGCCTAGCCTTCCCATCCCCATGTCTTTACATTCAATACGCTTTGTACTATATGGTATTCCCTCTCCTATATAAGGGGAATCTATGCCACTTTGTAAAGGACTGATGTTGCTCCAGTTCTCCACAAGTGCAATAATATCTCTCTCTCTCTCTTTTCTTTCTAACTCCTACGTTCTCACTGGCCTGAAGTCACCTTGATATTCATTTCTTTCTTACAAGTTCTTCATCGTATTGCTTAGTATTGGACGTGAAGAGCCTTGTTTAATTATACCCTCTACTGTTATCCCATTCCCGACTATCCCCGATAGCTTGATCTCGACCCTAACGTCGACCCTGAGGTCCCCCATCGACCAGACCTATACTCGGGCAGCAGGCCCCTTGGTTTGATTACTATCTCATTTTAGCTTGCATTTAATCTTTAAACTCCTTATTATGAGCATCAACTACTCTAACAACTAACTCCGAAATAGATCACGTACTTTTAGAATCCCATCTACAAATTTAATTGTTGTTACCATTTTTACGGTAAATAGGAGAAAAAGTGTTGTTGAAGCTTACTCCTCAAATTTGGAAAAAGATTGATAGCCAGGTAAGGCACAGAGCTTTGTTTTCAAGATATGATGGTCCCTTTGAAGTTGTTGAAAAGGTGGGTGAAGTTGCTTATCGATTGAAGCTACCGGAAAGAATGAAGATGCACCAAACTTTCCATGGGAGTTTTCTGAGGCCGTATGTTGAAGATCCTAAAGATCCAGACAGGAACAAAATAAAGAGAGCTCCTCCTGAGGTGCACACTCAGATTGATGAAGAGATTGAAAACGATTCTGGACCACCTGGTACTAGGGATTCACAAGAAGAATAGGCGAACAAAATTTTTGATTCAGTGGAAAGAGAAGCCCGAGGCAGATGCAACTTGGGAGAAGGGTGCTTCTTTGTGGTAATTCAAACATCAAATAGGGGTCTACTTGAAATTAGCATCGACCAGGGCATCGAGTTAAACTAGTGGAGGTGGTTTGTTAGCCCCTATTATTGAGACATGACGGATATCGGGCAGAATCTATGTCAAGGGCTTGTACATTTCGCCTTGGAATAGGTTTGTCCGGGTGTTGGCAAGCAACGTGTGGAGCTAGAAATGTGTTTAAGTTAGTGCATGGACTTAGGCAAGTCAGCTAGACAAGGTGCCTTGGGTGATGGCAAGGCAACCTTGATTGTGGGCGACGGCTATTGCGAATGAAGGGGCTGTTGGATTTCCCCTCCTATATGGATCCTCATCAGTTTCTAAGGGGCTGTTGTTGCTCCAATTATTCTACACGAAATATAACAACTCTCTCTCTCTCTTTTCTCTCTAACATATTCTCCCAATAATATTGCTTATTATTCTCATATTTGTTCTTCATTTATTGCTTTTCATTAGCCATATAGAACCTCCCTTATCCTAACTATTAACCCTTCCTGATTACCCCCGATAACTCGAGCTCAAGCCCAGGCATTGACCTCGAGGCCCCTCATCGGTCAGTCTGAGGCCCGAATAGCCAGCCCCTCTATTTGATTACAACTCTGCTTTAGTTAGTATTTCTCCGCTAAGCTTCACACATCTAGCATCAACTACTTTAACAACTAGCATAAAAATAGATCACGTATTTTTAGAGTCCCATTAACAAATTTAATTGTTATTACCATTTTCATGGTAAACAGTTTGGCGCCCACCGTGGGGCTAAAAATAATAGTGATTATTTTCTTGCTAGTTTCGTTACGCAACGCAAGTTATCTTTCACACTTTTTCTTGTCCAAGATATTTGATTTCAGGTCAAAATGTCTGGCTTAGTGAACAGAGTTGAGAAAGACAACCTCGAAAACTACGGAGAAAATGGAGTGGTTGTTCCAGATGCTGGCGCCACACCACAGAACCCTGATAACGCACCAGGACCGATTACAGCGGACGCGGATCCGTAAGATGCGCAGCAGGTTGACGAAACCTCACACACGGACAGGAGTTGGCTATCGCACATAATTACATTCCTCGGAGAATGGCATAAGTTCCACGGGGATAACGTCAGTTGTCTGGACCCGGATGAACCGACTAACCCACTCTCGATCTCCATCTTCCTCATCATCAACAACAAAGGGCGTGGACGAACGGGACCGTATGGTTAGCAGACCTCGATGATGAAAGGACCGGTACAGCCTGACAAGGTGCCTAGCGTGAATTCAAGCCCTACATTCTCCGCAAAGAACCTCATCATCAACACTATTCGCCAAAATGACGGATGTATCTGCGCCAAAGTAACCCAATACTTTAAGCAGAAATCGACCACGACCCTATCAAGGGGGCCTAATGCAAAAGGGTGCAAGTACACGTTCAAGAATCCATCGGCAAGGTCTGTGATACCCTCATTCGGGGGGGGAGCGCCTGCAACGCTACCCCCTCGCCCCATCCGCAGTCTCCCCTCACTAACTCCAGGTGCTCCTCTCTTATCGAAGATATAGTCTTAAAAGTAAACTCTTGTGGATCCTGAGCACTAGGAGTGGAACTCTCCCCTCTCTGTCGGGCAGACCCTGAAGTAGCAATCATGGATATGGTGGAACTAGCAAACTGAAGCGAGAACCTACACAAACGCTTTGGCGCTAAGGTAACAAAGGACTCGATGCCGAAACGGAAGGATAGCTATCTAAAATAATAGGATCTCCCAAGAAGCGGGAGAAACCCCATATATATATATGTGGGGAAACAACAGCGGTCTGCCTACCCAAGTTAGGCTTCAAAAGGTTAGCGGCATCGTCTCCAGTCCCGAGAAGGCATCCGACCTCGAAAGTTCCTCTCAAGAAGAAAAGGACCTATCTACAACACCTTAAAAGGTTATCTACATCAGATTCAAAGTAAATCTCTAGGCACCTGAAGCTGACCTTCACTCAGAGACCACTCTCTAAAATCTCAAGGTTCGACACATTATATTTATGCGACTCGAGGGTCCCAATGACCCGAGCCCATCAGAACGCTTCTGGCTTGGTCCGAGGAATAGCAGTGGGCTCGGAAAGGAGCCATTTCTATCAACTAAATACCGAAGGAATGCTCGCACCCAAATTAGATATTGACGATCGTCAACAGAAGTAAACATTCAGAATTCCCGCAAGTGCACAAGAGTATACAAGAATATGGCAAGTATCAAAGGCAGAAGTCAAGAAAGCATCTCTATATTTATAAGCATTTATTTACAACGACCCTCTAGAGGTCCTTACATATGATTACAAAAGCCCGCAAAGGGTCTATACACAGAAACTAAGAAACAAAGGGGTGCACACACATAGTATAAAGCCTAGAGCCTAGTCTACTCTCGAAAGTCCACCTCCTGCAACAACGCCTTCGGACATCCTCTCTTCGGGTGTGCGTCCTCAAAGACAATATCTTCCATAGTGCTTTCTCTCAGAAGCCTTATCCCAGCCTTCCACACTGATATCTCCAAAGGATAAGTCGAGATGCAGGAAGGGATGAAAAAATGCCATAGCTCGCCAAAGGTCGAGGACCCTCACTAGCCAAGAAAGCCTCGGAGGGACAACAGACCTTGCGAACGTCGACCTCACTTGCACAGCTACTAATTTGAGTCCACTTCTTGGGACATTGAGCCGTGCAAACTACCAGCCCGGGGTGAAGTGCCACGCCGAGCTGGGGTATGAATGTGAGCAACGGTGTATGATCCAAGCCCACCTATGAGCAGCGATGTATAGTCCGAATAATTTTCTAAAATGGGGAATGTTAATCCCCCGTTTAGCAGTATCCCGAGCCAACAGCGACAACAGTAGCAGGCATAACAATAACAACAGCATCGACAAGACGACATGATCTCGCTCAACAAAGGGAAGCTCAGGCAAAAGGCCACCCCACGGCTGATGGGAATGCTGCCAAACAACCCTAAAGACATAAACTCGAAACATGGTGATTAACAATAAAGAAAGATGGCGAGAAGAAAGGGGAGAATGAATAGAGGAAGGCACTTGGATATAAAAACAACGCCACAATACCCCCATTTATAGGGGACAATGACACGACCATCAATGCCTTTGGAAGACTGACTGGCAGGTACAATTAATGTGTTCTTGAAGTACCGAATCGACGGCGGTACTGTCACTTTGAAGAACAGGAATCGACAGCGCATTGAATGGCGTCGAAAAGACAAGTCCATGGGATGTCCCGGTTATCGTGAAAACGCACGCCATGGGTTGCATCATCGGCATGACGTTGTCACGGGAAGCCCGGGGAGTCGGGTATCAGAATCATTTCCCATTTCTTCGTTCTGGGAAACGCGGAGACTATCTGTATGCGGAGAAATTAGAGGGTCCAATTTCTTGCCGTTAAGTCGCTTCGGAAGAACACCTCGAGGCCTCGAGGATGCGAAGCTGTGACCGAGTTCCCTCCCTCGAAGCTCGTTGAGGTCCGACATGAAGAGAATATTGATCGAGGCTAGAGTAAAACAGGAGATTCCCTAGGCACGCGGCTAAGTCTGACAAAGTCGGTCTGCCCGGAGCCTTTATCAAGGTGTCGCATTTAGCCATCCCATCTCCATACCTTTACAATTAATGCATTTTGTACTATGTTGGATTTTTTCTCCTATATAAAAGGGATCCTCATCACTTTGTAAGGGGCTGTTGTTGCTCCAACTATTGTACACGAAATATAACAACTCTCTCTCTTTTCTCTCTAACATATTTTCCCAATGCTATTGTTTATTATTCTCATATTTGTTCTTCATTTATTGCTTGTCATTGGCCATATAGAGCCTCCCTTGATTATATCCTAACTGATAGCCCTTCCAGATTACCCCCGATAGCTCGAGCTTGAGCCCAGGCATCGACCTCGAGGCCCCTCATCGGTCAGTCCGAGGCCCGAATAGCCAGCCCCTCGGTTTGATTACAACTCTGCTTTAGTTCGTATTTCGCCGCTTAGCTTCACACATCTAGCATCAACTGCTTTAACAACTAGAATAAAAATAGATCACGTATTTTTAGAGTCCCATTAACAAATTTAATTGTTTTTACCATTTTCACGGTAAACACAAAGCACATTGTATAGCTGCCCTGTATAACTCCCCCTTGTAATATGCCATAGGCAGCCCCCTTTTATATGTTGTATTTCATTGGTTTAAGTCAAGTAAGCATGTGTGAGCCTTCCAACTGAGTTTTCTTTGTACATTCCGCGAGAATAAATAAAGGTTTGGCTTTTACCCGTATTACTGTATGTTGCTTACGTTTTTGCTATGTCTAAAATAATCTAATTCCTAAACTGTGTGCGAAAAAAGTAAGGTTGAGTGGTTGAGAGTTTGGCTGCTACCCTTCAGTGTCAATTATGCCAAAAATCGACCCTGTAACACCTACCAACCGAGGTATGTGCCAAATAATGAATTAGTCACTTTTCCTCAACATACATGGATTCTAACATCATTCTTACCTATAAAACACTAGATTTCAATATCAAATCTTCAAGAACTAAAAAATTACCAAAGTTGTACTTGTTCAAGATGTATTGTCAAGATGTAATTTCATTATCCAATTTTCCTTTACTATGTATAAATGAATATATAAAAGATAAAGTTGAGTAGAAATGATTGTTGGATTGAGTTATTGAATAAACTCTAGAAATGATAGTTGCATCAAGTACTATAGTTAATAGTTATGGGACGTATTGAGAATTGTTGAGCTTATAAAGGACCAGGTAAGTGTTGCTCCCAAACACACACTCAAGTATACGTGGTCGATAAATGATAAAAAGCGAGTAGAATATCATTCCTACGAGAACTTGTTTTAAACGATCAACTAAATTAAACTAAAATAATTAATCTATTCGAGCGATTTTCTAAATTGAGATTAATTAAGTTCAACTAATTTGGAGTAGTGAACTAAGCAATTAAACAAAACAAGTCGGCAAGCTTAGAGACAAATACAATAGAGTCAATATTCAATAACTATGGGTTAGCTAACAAGCTTAGATGATTGTGTTTTATATTTAACTAAAACTACAGCGAACACTAACAAACAAGCAAGGAAACAAGAATGCACGTAAAACACATAAACAACTTAGGAGCAAATTCGATTGGTGATATTCCAGGGTTGTGTGATTAGAGTCTATCCTATTGAGTTCTTTGGTTCATTAAATACTTGATCTATCTGATTTGTTGATTAACAGGGTTAAGTTTGCTTGCGAGGTTTTTCAACGCCTCGTTGGTCTATTCAAACCAACCTAATACGTATGCCTATTGAATCATCATGAACTAGAATACATGTACCTCCTGCATGAATAACCAAGTAAGGCAATGAAAATATGTCTATCCTAATCGCACATCTTTTCTCTGGTGTCTAAATTTACGAACTTACTTTATTCAATCTTATATGAAATCTATAGTTCTCACTTTCGAGTATTACTATAAATTCATAGACAGTATTCTCGTGTTAGCTACGTGGTAAAATAATTAAGTACAAGATTGAATAAACAAATTAATATGATTAAATCAAGTAATCTCCACAACTGTCAAATGTCAATATTCAAGAATGACCCATAACCCCAAAACAAAAGGGGTTTTAGCCACTCATGATCATAAGAACAATCAAAATATTTTTTTGAATCATAAAAACTACAAATACTAAATTAAGGATGGAAGATGAGATGATTCCGTGCTCTGTTTGTGTTCCTAGCACTTCTTGCCTTTAGAATAAGGCTTACCCCCTTCTTAGACATGTTTAGGGGTATTAATAGGTTATGGCCTAAGCCTTCAAGTCCAAAATCAGTAAGGAAACAATCTTCTCTTACGTAGAGGCATGGGCGCGAGGCGACACTTAAGGCAACGTGCCAACCTCCCGAGTCCTGGTGAGAGGCGAGGAAACAACCTCGCGAGGCCAGGTGAGGTGCGAGCTTGTGCTTGGGGCCTGGTCTCCTCCGTGCCTTGCGGTGATTCTCCTTTCGTGCTCGACTTTTGCATTTTCAACATTATTTTGTGTAACTTCTATTCCATTTTGTGCTCAAATGGTCCTGCACATAAATCAACTCAATTAAATTCAAATGTGGCACAATTTATCACTAGAACACCAAAATGTAAGGTAAGTCATGTACTATATCATAGAATTCTAGCCAAACATCATTGATTATGTGGCATAATATGTGAAATAACTCATAATGGGGAACATGACTACTGAAAAATGCTATCAAAATGGCCTTACTTGACCATGTGTAATGGCTAATTAGCCTGACCCTTTTTGAAAATTTGTATTTTTTTCTCCTTATTTTCCTTATATTGTAGGCTTCACTCCTATTTTTTCCATCTTTCTTCTTCGTCTTTTTACCTTTTTTTATTCTTCAACTGGATTCATTTTTAAAAACTTCTCCATGTATTGTTTCTTCTTAAATTATTTAGCCCCTCTCTTATTTCACTCTTCTTTCATTCCTTAGCCATGTCCCTAAGATGATATCCTTGGGTTGGTTGGATGGTTTTGGTGATGCTCCTTTACAATGTTCTTACGGTAAAATCTCTGTGATCGTTTCGTATTGGTCTTTAGTGAGGATTTGAGTTTAATTTCTTTATTTAATTTCAATTCTGAAATGTCCTCTTGTCATTTGCTAGTTGGTTTTGATATAATCCCTACAATTATTCTGTTCAAAATAAACTTAATAAAGTTCTCTTCCACTCTTTTTCTTCATTACTTTACGATCTGAATGCAGTTGTACAGTAACATATAATATTTCATTAAAAATTAAAGTTATTGTTTTCTCTTTTCATGTTTTTGTTTATTCATGGCTGAATACATAGGCAATTCCTTAAATTTGTCTTTTTTTTTTTTCTCTTAGGTACTTATACTACGGCTTGTTCCAATTAAACACTTGAACTCAAACCCAATTGTACCTATCAGGCACAATTCGCTGACTTGGCACATACGTGTATCTCACATAAAATAAAGCGCGTGTTGCCAAAAACAAGTGAAAATTCTGCCGGAAAAATAATTTCCAGTTACAAATTTTACAACCATCTTTTACTGATTCCGGCAGCAACCAGGACCACCGCCGTGACAACACCTTATTCTTCTACTCATATCCGGCCATCACCACCTTTTCTCCAACCATAGGTTCGGCAACTTTAAATCTAGTCACGGCGACCTCTCCCCTCCTTAGATTTTGGCGGTTAGAATTCTTAAATTTCCAAGATTTCATTTTTGATATCCCCAAAGCATCATCAGATGAAAGAGCTTTACCCATTTCAAAGAGACGAAAAAGAGCACATACATAACGTTTCTTTGTCACAATATTCACAAGAAAGAATCAATATTACCGACTTCATCTTTGATATCGCCAAAGATTTTACCAGTTGTGGCATTCACGGATGTTGGCATTTCTTTTTTCCAACCAGTAGCGTTTTCGTTGCGGTTTGGTAAGAAGAAAACATCATTCACCAATTTTGCAGATTTGGTAAAGAATAAAACATCATTCAGGCCAGTAAAGTTTTATGTTTCGCTGGTGTTCCTATTTATCCGGTAGAGGTTTTTGATTTTTTTTTTTTGAGATTTTGACTTTTTTATTTTATTTTTGACGTGGCTTTTTCTCATTGGTAAATTTGCCATGTTGCAGCAAGTGACATTCACGCAGTAAAATCTTGCTTAAAAATGTAAAATATGTGTTGAATTGGCATAGTTTTTATATAGATAAAGTGTTCAATTGGAACAAGCGTTAGTTTAAATCTGTGTCTAAATGAAAAAAAGGGACAAGTTATTCAGCCTTTATTTATTAAAAGATTTACAACTCATTTCAACATATTGATTTGTGTGTAAGCTAGATTGGGTTTGGGGGTGGGGGGGGGGGGGGCATGCGCAAGAAAAGAAAAAAGAAATAAAACGAAGGAGAAAAGTTGCCGGAAAAGTCGTCTGCAAACTCATGGTCTTTGCTGGGTAACATAGGGTTGGACAGGAGAAAAGAAGAAACAAAAGAAAAGGAAAAAGAAAATAGAATAATAATTAAACCGGTTTTAACATTAGGCTGAGCTATATAGCCACAAGTCATGACATATTGCATTTATTTATTAATTAAGAGGGTGTACTAAACATACCTCATACTATGGGGTTTTAGTACGAAAGAGAATAAAGTTCAGATGGAGGTTTTCCGGACACCGAATAATTACAGTAGGAACCAATAAAAGTTAGATAGTTTAAGGGGATTTTAGAGTATTAACTCTTTACGGAAACGTATTGGTATATCGCTTCCAATAAGATAAGGACAACTAGTTACAAAAAGAACAAACTTCCATACTTTGTTAAACAAAAGCTTATGCTTGCTTAACTTCAAAACTCCTCCTTAATTGTGACCATAGTTGTTTGAAGAGTCTTTCGACTGTATTATAATTTAAGCTCCGGAAACAAGCCTGTTAGAAACAAATGAAACATCAACCTAAACAATTCGCGATCAAGCAAATTAGTATCTCTTTAGTTAGCCAAAACTTACGTTTCTTCAATTTATATCACTTTTTCTTTCTCATTCTGCAAGAGTCTCTATACCCTTGGAATGTTTCTCTCTTGGGAAAACTCTGTGATTCGTTTACTTCCACTTGTGGATATGCCAGACGCAATCGTTCTTGATGTGTCTTCTCCTTCAGATGAGGTTCTTGGACTTTCAGAAAGAGGGGATCTAATTGACTCATTATTTGGCAGATTATTATTCAGGGAAGCCTTGATAGAATGTCCCATGCACTTTGAGCGTGTGGAGCTCGGCTCATTTTTATCTTCAACTGCGTCTCCATTAGTCCTGCATCGCAGAGTATAGCAAGAAAAACCAAGAAATATATATATCTGAATACACAAAGTACACTCAACTTAGAACATCAATACACGGAGAACAATTAGACTAGAGAAAGGCTAGTAAACAGTAAGGAAATCTCTGATTCGGTTAATTATCCACACAATTGCTAAGGCATATCCCTCTTTTGATAAATACTAAAACAACTTTAGTGGGACAAAGCCAGGATGCTATCAAACAAGAAGCAAGTGGGGCTACTCAGCAAGTCACAAAATTGTTGACACAAGTTCTAAAACACAGTAGATCTTCAATATAATGGTGATCATTATTGTCAATGTAACTTACAAGAAGTTCTTTTAGGCAATTTCAGAATAATGACCTATTCGTGTGGTGAAAAATATGTGGAAGGGTTAAGAAAGAATTAAACATAACTTAGCAGGATAATACGCCTAGATAACCATTGACTTAGAAGCAAAGGAAGGTCATTACAAGACATTGTTGGGAGATAGAGATTGTTAAAGCCTAGACAATTTGGTTCTACTACCCGCACGATCATAAGAAAGGAGAACAATATGAGGAAGGTCTAAGAAATAACAAACATAAGAATCAAATGGATTATACGTCTGATGAAGATTGACATGCTAGGCCAGGAATATTGTTAAAAGACAGGTTAAGTAGGCAGATGTCATTAAAAACTACAGTGTGGAAATTTAGTTGAGTATAATCCTGGTTTATCCAGGCCATATTTTTTTCCAAATTCAAAGAAAGTTCAAGGTTCCACACAGAAGAAAGTCCTATTAAGTATTTACTGCATGGAAAACAACATCCGATGTAGCAAGTGTAACCAAAATACCAACCTCTCAGCAGCGAAAGATGACCGCTTTAAGGCAGGAGGTACTCGTTCCTTGGGAAGAGTAGGCTCCATCCAGCTTCCACAGAAATATTCCTCATCTTCCAACCCCATTAACCTCTGATTCCTTTTCAGGCAATCAAGCTTCCCTAAACTTAATCTTGATTTGTATGTATGTATAAGGCCAAATCTATGATCCGCTACTGAAACTGATCCACATGAGATTAGTTGCATTAGCATATTCGAAGGCTTTAGTTTTGTTGATGAAACCCGACCCTCTTCGCTTTCAAGTGTCTTAAAGCTGCTGAGCTTGCTCACATCCGATCTGATGAGAGATATCAAGGTATCTGTTCTACCACCATTACTGGCCCTACATATATCTGCAGACTCATTTGTCATTGAAACACCTTTTCTGCTTCCATTTTCCTGATTTTGAGTGGAAGCATTAGCCAGGCCAACAGTATTATTGATCTTGCTCGCTTTCAACCTTAACGAACCATTACATGAAGAACAATTAGCAGATCTGGACTCTGGGGTTACATCCAAAGCACCTGGAATTGGAACTGATGGTTCACCTTTACAAGAATTCTTCGCACTTCTTTCATCCGTACTAGACGAAGGAAAGGAATTATCTTGGCTCCTAGAGGATGAAGGTTCTGGTAATACTTTCGGATTTGACAATCTGTCATTTTTCGCTGGACTGCAGTGACCTGGAGAAACAAAAACGTGAGGCCCAGCTATACTTGTTGTTTCAATGAAGAATTGATGCAGCCAAACTTGTTAATTGTTCGACATAGTTACCTGAATTGGATTCTTCACAAAGCTCTGAGCCTTTGAGAACATATTCATTACCATGAGCAGGAAGAATCAGGTCATCTTCACAAAGATCATGCCACACAAATCTGTTCTTGTAGCTTCTGTATATATAAGCAATCTCAGAATTGTGAAGTCCGCATTACAAATAGAACAAAAGACAAGTAAATACAAAAAAATGTTGGACTAGTTTTTACCTCTTACAGGACCAAGAGTACGACGAAGCCATTCCTCTGCCTCTCAAAACGTTAAACCTCACGATTACATCTTCAAAAGTGCAAGAACACATATAAATTAAAGCAATGACCAGAATTTTTGACTTAGTTGCTTTAATCATATTCATCAAATGTGTCTAAATGAATAACCAGATCCATATTATATTACCTCTCAAGTATAGGCCATCAGGCGAAGACAAGGGTACTTCCATGAAATGAGGATGCTCAAGCCGTTGATTTCTACATAGATAATATACCACTGGCACTTTGCCATCATTCTTTTGGGGCTGCTGCTGCACATATTTGGGCGGTTTCTCAGTCCACACTTTAGCTCTCTCTGGACTCAATTGCCTATACTTCTTCATACGCTCTTCCATTTCGATATGAAACTTTATTTTGATATGAAAAGATCAAATGCGTAAAATCCATAAAGAAAATGTGTTACACAGCTGAAAGAGACAGCAAACAACCATTCTCCATTTTTTGTAACAGTATTCTGACAGATAAACACCACGACCATGTTCTCACTGAGATATACGTAAAGAGTAGAACAATGAAAGAAGCTTTTCTCTCTTGCTTTCTTTTTACACCTTTGCTTCATCTTTAAAAGAATGTGCTGCTGCTGCCAATCGTCGTGGCTCTTTGTGCTTTTTCTCAAATTTTTCTCTCATTTTTCTGTTCTTTTAGCTGGAGTGGAATCTTTTTCACCCATCTGTGAAGTTAACTTTATGTGCCCTTTTACAGGAATAGTTAATTGATTTGGATTTGGTGCCTTCTAGTCTGTTTTCTTTGACTTCTTCCTAATGTTTCATATTCAATTTTATCCCCTAAGTTTAAAATATATTTCTAAATAAAGCATAATGGCTGAAAATAATGCTAATTTAAATGAAGAACAAATTAATTTATTCTCTTGAAGTGTTCATTTAATGTTTGTGATGCATAAATTTAGTCTACTCAATCCAATTACCATAAGTTGAGCATTTGATCATTATATACCAAATTTGAGTTTGAAAATCATTTCATTACATTCAATTTAAATGATGTTGTGTGTAATAAAGTTATATTTGAACTCAAAGCTGCACGTTATTAATGAACACATAGGCGTATTTATACAGAGCAGTGGAGGAGTAGAATCCCTGAAAAAGGGAAGAGATAAAGGGAATCCAAGGAAAAGGGGAAGAGATAAAGGGAGTATAATCCCAGATAAAGGGGAAGAGATAAAGATTAATCTAATCTAAGCTTTCTATCTAATATACCCCCTCAAGATGGGCAATTGGTCGGCCGAGTACAGACGCCGATCTTGTTCCTCAACCTGTCAAACTCGAAACGAGAAAGAGGTTTAGTTAGAATGTCCGCAAGTTGATCCTTGGTAGAGATATGAGCAACACAAAGAAGACCTTTCTTCACCAAATCACGCACAAAGTGAAAATCAACTTCTAAGTGTTTCATTCGTGAATGGAAAACTGGTTTAGCACACAAATAAGTAGAACCCAAGTTGTCACAATATATCACTAGAGGACGACAAAAGGAGACAGCTAGTTCCTTAAATAAGTTCCTCAACCAACAAAGTTCAGCAGCTGTAGATGCAACCGAGCGATATTCATCCTCTGTCGACGAGCGAACAACAAAACGCTGATTTTAGAGCTCCAAGCAACTGGATTCTTCCCAAGAAAAATTATGTGAGCACTCGTAGACGTGCGATCATCACGATTACCAGCCCAATCCGCATCCGAGAAGGCATGAAGAGTTAAAGGAGAGTCTTTGTGAAAGAAAATACCCTTGTCAATGGTACCAAGAAGATACCTGATCACCCTTTTGAGATCTTGTCAATGCTTGACAGTAGGACGATGAGAGAATTGAGCAAGACGCGTGGTGGAAAAGGCGATGTCTGGTCTAGTTAATGCTAAGTATTGCAAGGAACCAACAAGCATCCTGTAATCATGTGGATCACTTATTGGTGCACTATCGTCAGGCTGCAATGAGTTAGTGGCTGCCAGAGGTGTAGCAACTGGATTTGCACCTACCATAGAAGCCTTTTGTACAATATCTTCAATATATTTCCTTTGCGACAGAAACAAACCAGTAGATGTACGAGTAGCCTGAATACCAAGAAAATAAGCAAGAGAACCAAGATCTTTAATTGAAAATCCGGTTCCAAGCTTTGCAATGAACCTGTCAATGGCCTTCAAATTATTGCCTATAACTATTAAGTCATATACATATACAATGAGATACAAATTATTCCAGCTACAGAGAAGATAAATAAACAATTATCAGAGGAGCACACCCTGAAACCCATACTTAACAAGAAGTTGGACAGTTCATGGTACCAAGCACACGGAGCTTGTTTGAGACCATATAATGACTTGTGCAGTTTGCACACATGATTTGGATTATTAGCATCAACAGATCCTTTTGGTTGTGCCATGTATACTCCTTTTGGTTAAGCAGTAGGCTTTGATACCATAATAAAGTCATATTCGAACTCAAAGCTGCACTTTATTAATGAACACATAGGCGTATTTATACAGAGTAGTGGAGGAGTAGAATCCCTGAAAAAGGGGAAGAGATAAAGGAAATCCCTGAAAAGGGGAAGAGATAAAGAGAGTATAATCCCGGGTAAAGGGGAAGAGATAAAGATTAATCTAATCTAATCTTTCTATATAATAGTGTGAACAAACACAAAGATTAATATATCGAGGTAGTGAAGGAAAACATTACACTAATAGTTGAGAAGTTAATTTGATAGTGAAAGCATCATATAAAATTTTAATTTGCTTAGTTTAATTGATTTGAGTTCTCGAAATTTGTGAAAGTCAGAAATATAGTTGTGTCAAACACTATAAAAGGAGGAAAATCAAAATAGTTAAGTGTTTTTGAACTTAAGACTCCAAATGGTCATATTTCTTTCTCATCGAGCACTAGCAATCCATTATACTGGATAAAGTGGTGCACATGTATTTGGACAAGTTACACATTTTACCGGTCAACCAAAATAATTACATTTCCTAGCGGCTATAAGGGTATTTGACTAAGAAGGTATTTGGCTAAGCTTATAAGCTATTCAAACTGACTTATAAGTATTTTTTTTGGCTTATTTATGCGTTTGGTAAACACTCAAAGTGCTTATAAACTAAGTGCTCATAAGCTAAAATCAGTTGGTCATTCCCAACTTTTGATTTTTAGACATATAAGCACTTTTAATTTGACCAGTAATTTTACTGTTTAATCCCGAAAATATCACAAAAACCTCTCTTTATTCTCCATGACTTCACTTCTTCATAATTTATCGAGACCAAAACATTATGCCACCTCTTCACCATCAACCAGATTCTCCTTGTAATTCTTTGGGATTCTCCCTTTAATTTTCTTAATTCTTTTGCATGTGTTTTTTTTCTTTCTTCTAAAAAGTTTTGTTAATGCCAAATCATCTTAATTATTGATTTTATTTAACAAATTTAATCTGTTTTAGATAATAAAATGTGTGCTAAACAATCAAAGGAACGCTATAATTTTAATAATCAAATTAAGAAGGAATAACATAAATCTTGCAAGAAAGATGTAACGACCTGATCAGTCGTTTTGAGCTTTAGCATTTCATCCGGTGGTTTAAAACCTTGAGTAGTTTCATATGATGCATTGTGACTTGCGTGTATGGTAGGGTTTGACTTTCGAGAAGCTCAGAGTTGATTTGGAAGAATAATTCTCAATTTGAAAGCTTTAAGTCGGAAGAGTTTAACAAGGTTTGCCTTTTGATAAACGACCTTGGAATCGAGATTTGATGGTTTCAAATTCTTATGATGATTTTGGACTTGCGCATATATTCGGATTTGAATTTGAATGTTCGTAGAAGGTTTTGGCCCTAGTTGTCAAAAGTTGAAAATTTAAAAAATTGGAGAGTTCACAAGTTTGATTAGGAGTTGACTTTGATAATATCAAGTTCGGATTGTTGTTTTAGAACTTGTAATAGGTTCGTATTGACAATTAAAACTTGTGTTCAAAGTTTGATTGGAATCTGGATGGTTGTGTTTGAATCGTACGCATGGTTTGTAACAGCCCAACATTTATAAAATATTATATAAATTATTTGGAGATATTTATATTTAAATAATAATAATAATAATAATTCATTCTCTTTGTTTAATTCATATGTATATCTGTAGTTCGTTCGTTAGACACTTTGATTTAGTGAGATGTAGATAATTTCTAATAGCCAAAAAGGAAGTAAAAAAAATATCTTATGGTACCACTGTGTAAATTAAGAAACTAATGACTATTCTTTGCACATTCTAGATAATTTGGGTTTATTGTATAATTTTACAATATGCTTCTATCCTACCATTGAGGTTTGACAACCCTTTTTTTTTTCAAAAGCCTACCTTTTATTCCTTTTTTCCTCTAACTCTCCATGGAAGAAGCTCAATACCCATATTAATATACCATTTTTCTTCCATCATTAAACCCAAGTCTTATTATAAAAAGAAAAGAAAAATAGCTTATTTTTCAACACCTTGAAGAAAGGTGTGAAATTTTATATTCAAGAATCAAAAAAGGGTTAAGGATTTGCTTGAAATCCTAGGTTTTAGTTGAAGAAAGATATGTTCTTGCTGTTGTGGTAAGCTTCTTACCCTATCTATATGTGAATTAATGTCATGACTCAAAATCCCACACGTTGTGATGGCGCCGCAATACTAGGCAAGCCGATAATTACAATAAACCATGCATCTTTAAATTTGAAAACATAATATAATAAGCTTAAGAGTAAAATCTCATGAATAACTTGTCACGACCCCAAAACCGACCCGACCGTGATGGTGCCTATCGTGAAACTAAGACAGCCGATACAATCCCAAATCAAACCAATATTTCATAAAAGGAACTTTTTAAGCTATTAATCAAATAAAATCCCATAACACGAGTCTAAATAACGAGTGTGGAAAGGAAACACAAGCCCGACATCGCGGTGTCACAAGTACGAGCATCTACTAAGGTCTGAATACAACAAAGACTACCACAATCTGAAAAATACTAACAGTCTAAGGATGATGAGAGGGAGAAGAGCAAGATGTGAACGCCATGCAACTACCTTGCTAACTCCGATGGACCTGCCACTGAGTAATCAACACCCGTTACCGGGTTCAGAAATACCTGAATCTGCACACAAGGTGCAGGGAGTAATGTGAGTATGCCAACTTAGTAATTAATAAAATTAAATAAAGACTGAGTAGTAAGAAATCACATAATCCACGTCATAACACCACAGTAAGTATAGGATGTATCCAAAACAGTATATAAATCAAGTCATCTCGTTAAAATCCAATTTCAGTAAAAAAATCCTTTGAAAAATGTCTTTCTAACAGTTTCAACAGAGATTCAATGAAGTTTAAAATAAAAATGATGAATGTCGTAAATAACCCCTCGGCAAGACATGTATCATAAACCGCCTCTCGGGCATAACATCAATCAGAACCAGTCCCTCGGGCTACCTCACAATCACTCGTAATTAGCCCATCGGGCAACATCATATCACTCACTCAGGGTACTCGCGCTCACTAGGGGTGTACAGACTCCGGAGGGACTCCTACAGCCCAACCGCTAAAATCCGCACGGACAACTCAGGTGCTACTCGGACAACTCATGTGCAATCATATACCTGCGCTCACTAGGGGTGTGCAGACTCCTGGAGGGACTCCTACAGCATGAGCACTATAACAAGCTATCTCGTGGCATAACAAATCAGGCTCTCGACCTCTCATATATCTCAAATCAGTACAACATGCTGCGGCACGCATCCCTATCCCATAATATCTTCACAACACATGTCATCGGCCTCACTCAGTCAGAAACCTCTCAAGCCACTCGGGCTAATAGTAAAATAGGGTGCTTAGCCCAAAATATCATTTATTTTATTAAAACGGAGTAAATAAAGTTGAATTATGAAATCAGTAAAACACAGCATGACTAAGTACAGATATTAAATCAAAACAGTAAGGAATAGTAGTAAAAAGCCCATAAGAGTTCAAACAGCTTGGCACGAGGCCCAAATATGGCATTCAGCCCAAAACATAGTAATACTTTCCTAAGCACAATAGTATCAAATAGTTTTCAGTCAAATATGCGACTTAATAGTCGTACGGGATGGACCAAGTCACAATCCCCAATGGTGCACGCCCCCACGCTCATCATCTAGCATGTGTGTCACCTCAAAGTAGTGAAACAATGTGAAATTCGGGGTTTCATACCCTCAGGACAAGATTTAAAGTCATTACTTACCTCAAACCGGACAAAACTCTAACCCGCGATGCCCTTGCCTCTCGACTTGGCCTCCAAATACTCCAAATCTAACCAATATCAGTATCACATCAATAATACACGCTAAAGGAACGAAGCCCATGCAAAAATTATCCAATTAACTCAAAAATCTTGAACTTGGCCAGACCCGACCCCGAGCCCACATCTCGGAATCCAACAAAAATCATAAAACCAGAATCCTTATCCTCTCACTAGTCCATACATAACAAATTTACCAAAATTCGACCTCATTTGGTCAGTCAAATTCTCAAAATCCACTCTCCAATTTCAAGCCCTAAATTTCCAAATTTCTAGTCCAACTTCTCAATTAGATGATGAATAAGATCATAGATTCATGAAATTCCATTATAGGTTAGAATCACTTACTCCAACGTTGCTCCTTCAAATCCCATGAAAAATCGCCTCTCTCCCACGTTCCTTAAGCCCAAAATCGGAAAATGATGAACAAACCTCGAGCTGGGGTTTTCTGTCCAGCAAAAACTGCACTTGCGGTCCAATGCCCACTTCTGCGGTACCGCACCTACGGAATTTCCCTCGCTGGTGCGGAACCCACTTAATGAACCAATCTTCGCATTTGCGGTCAAACCATCGCACATGCGGTAGCCACCTACGACTCATCTTCCGCTTTTGCAAAATGGACCAAACTCCATAGCGTCCGCATCTGCGGCTCTGAGCTCACACATGCGGCCTCGCACCTGCGGTCCTCAATCCGCAAGTGCAGAAATGACAGACGTAGCAAAATCAGCAGCATCAACTCAAAGCCAAACTTTCCGTCAACAACCCCAAATCCATCGCGAGGCCCTCGGGACCTCAACCAAACATGCCAACAAGTCACATATCACCATTCAAACTTATTTCAACAGTCGGTACACTCATAACAACATCAAAGCACCCAATTACCCTCGAATTCAAGCCTAAGGATTTCCAAACTTTCAAATTCCGCAAACGATGCCAAAACCTATCAAACCTCATCCGAATGGCTTGAAATTTTGCACACACATCACAATTGACACTACGGACCTACTTTAATTTTCAGAATTCCATTCCAACCATAACATCAAAATTTCCACTGCCGACCGGGAAACACCAAATTTCCAATTTCGCCAATTCAAGCCCTATTCTACCAAGGACCTCCAAATCACATTCCGGATGCGCTCATAAAACCAAAATCACATAACAGAGCTAACCAAATCATAAAAATAAAAATCCGAGATCGGATACTAAAAAGTCAAAACATGATCAAACCTTTCAAATTTAAAGCTTCAAGCTGAGAATCATTCTTCCATATCTATTCCGATTGACCTGAAAATCAAAACTGATGATTTAGATAAGTCATAATACTTCATACGGGGCTAGTCATGCCCGAGAACTGGCGAGCGAAGTACAAATTCTCAAAACGACCGGTCGGGTCGTTACATCCTCCCCCACTTAAACATATGTTCGTCCTAGAACGTGCGCAGAGTTGTTCCAAAAGCCAACAAATCGCTGTATAACTTTACCATGCACATACCCGTGGGTGATACCACGTCACCCTATCCCATATATGTCCAATAACGCAACATGACTGAAATCTCGCAATCCAACCAAGCCCATGAACCTTAGAAACAAATTTCCACTTCTGAAATTATCTATAAGATCAGAACCTCACATCTATACTCTGAATAAGTCCGAACAAGTTGTAACAAACCATATCTGTAACCCTAAATGTAATTATATGATATACCACATGACTCAAACACTCGTAGCGATAACTTCTAATTACAGCAGCTGCTCAAAATGACTGAATACCGATAAAAAACCTCTTATCAAATAAAGCCTCATTCCAACACTTTCATATACTGCCAATGATGAATGAAACACGTAGAAAGTCGTAACCATTCCTCAGATCAACCATTCATGAAGCTCCCTCTCCTTTGGCAAGGACCATAGTAAATTTCTAATTAGAATCTCGATATTATCTTCTCAACATGCTGGAATTGAATCTGATAGTATTCATTCCAAATCTCAATGATCTCATCTCATCCAACACGACTACTCTAGTGACATGACACATCAATACAATCTAAAGTCACAACCCGTGCGACCCGCACACCAATACCCAATAGTCCAAATATACTCAAATCATGGGAAAAATGACTCAAATGAGAGAGTTGTACCGCAAGTATCACCAGTACCACTGACAACCCATCACACATCATAGAACCAAAACACATGAATCTAACCCAAAGGATCACACCTCCACATAACTCCGCTACAACTCGTGACCCCATCCAAATGTTGGTCTACATTATATACCTCGAGCCACCCTGCTCAAAATCCACAACCATTCAGAATTCAACATGAAGGACCTAGAGTGCATTACCATAACCACAGAGAATCAAATAACATAATACCACACAACTCCGAATGAACATAACCAATATCCATCCACCGAGCAATACCCAACACTCTTCCCGCTCGAATTCCGCGATGAGACCCCAATAGAACCGCACCATATGTGCAGATAACCAACAATTTATAACTCCTCGCAACACGGAAAGGTAACTCATAGATCACCCCAGAACACTAATAAGCTCAATAATAATCGAACGACACATCCCTCAACAATAGCAATTCGGAGTCAACAAGGCCGACTCGATGCAGAACACACATCCATGTTGGCCTACCAATGAAACCCTTATCAAGGAGTTCTTGAAGCGGCTCCTTCAACTCCTTTAACTCCGTTGGTGTTATACAGTATGGTGGAATAGAAGTAGCTGAGTTCCCGATCACCAAATCAATACTGAAATCAATAATCCAGTCTGGCGGCATGCCCGACAGGTCTGCAGGAAACACATCCGGAAAATCCCTCACCACCGGAACTGAATCAATGGTTGGAGCCTCTACTCTAACATTCCTTACGAAGGCCAACTAAGAAAGACAACCCTTACCAACCATCCGATGGGTCTTCAAGTATGAAATCACTTTACTGGAAATATAATCCATCGAACCTCGCCACTCAATCTGTGGCATCCCCGGCATAGCCAACGTCACCATCTTAGTTTAACAGTCCAGAATAGCATGACATGGAAACAACCAATCCATACCCAATATCACATCAAAATCCACAATACTAAGCAACAAAAGATCTACTAGGGTCTCCAAACCCCCAATAGTCACCACACAAGACCGATATACACGGTCAACAACCACGACATTATGTGTTTATGAGAACTCCCAGTCTCTAAATCCATAAAGCACACGAATTACCATATCCAATCCCAACTCCACTGCCCGTACATTTAATGCACCTCTGATACTCGATATTCCATGAGGGATACTCATATAATTCTTCTGCGCCACCAAGCAAACTCAAATATCTACAGTCAATCAAATAAGAGAGTGACGCAATACTAAGGACGTATCCTTAACTCAAACACATTGCCCTTTCTGAAATGTAAACTCTCATCAAGCCACACCAATTAGTAATTTCATTTACCTTGTCATCTGAAGCTGTCCATGCTGCCTAAGAATTTATGACCTTCCTTCCATAACTGAACCATGACCTTATACATGCAAATCTCAACCCTACACAACATACCGTATATACCACTCCATCCTATTATAAACATGAGAACTTCATATCCATTTTGAGCCACAAGCAACTACGTACTTAACTAGCCCAGAACTTTCCATTTGATCCCATCTAGGATGAAAATCACTATACATCACATGCTCCTCACGCGAGTAGAAAATATACATCTCTAACCGTGTTAGAAAACCATCAAGAACTCTCCGAATCTCATTCGCACGAAACCAAACCGTCAGGGCTGAATCCTTCTAACTCATCCAAGCTTCGCAGTAAAAAACCCAAGAGCATTGCCACGAAATACCTGTATAAACTCATTACCTCATAAGCACCCAAAGAACTAATCATATCCCTTACCATACGGATCCAACCTACTACCAAGCTGCCCTATTTATCCAAGTTCCTTCTGAATTACCTTCAAATTGATATTTTCCTCGCCATAATACCGCAATCGTCAACACAGACTCATCATACGAGACCCAAGCATAAAAATACATTGTCTAAGGCTCATAAGCCGTTGAATACTCTCTTCAATATCCTCAAATGCACCATATTCAAAATACTTACCCTGAAGAGACTTCCTGTGAATCTAAAGCCATTACCTTTGCCTTCTTGATACTGATATGTAGAATCCATAATGATATAGAAATGCCACAAGTCTCAACACCCTCCAATGTAAACCTCAGTTTCTAGCCAAATACACATCTTGAAGATCTCTGATTATTACATGTAAGTCTTGAATCCATTAAAACCATTCTCGGGAGTCATCTACTCTACTCAGGTTTCCATTAAACTGATCAAACGAACCAAATGACTTGTGCCCCATTAGAACAGCAACACCTATGGAAGTAACCCATCCTTCTAAGAAGCCGAGTGATCTCCTACTCTATACCCGTTACATCCTTTACAACAACAACTAATCCATCCAACATTTCTCATATACCCATAAAGCATAACATAACCCTTATTTAAAAAATTTCTTTACTCGAGTTATCCTCGATCTCAACCTCCGTAAGCCACAACTGATTTGCTGGTATACCACAAATTGAAACTAATACGACACTTAGCCGCGCAATCAACTTATCAATAGCAAACTCCACCACTTGGCTCAAAGACATAGGTCAAAACACACAAAACTCGCAATGCACATACTCTATTACTGCCATAATACTATATGGGGATTAAACTAAATCCTTTATAAGCTCGTGCAACACAATAATCTAGTACTTTAAATCATCTGCAATCTCGCATTCACCCTTATAACAACCATGCCCACTCTCATAAGCGATCTAAACTCAAATTGCAACACACATATTTCACTAGTAAAAGAGGGCTCCCAACAAACAACATAGGGATCACGTAAACCTTAGAACACCCCGCAGGAGATAACTCACCTGCTTTGCCTCAAACAAATATCTCTTCATACCTTTCCACCATCGTAAACATCACGCAATCACTTAATCTTCCACAATCTGAACTCATATCACAACATGAAATCTGCTCCACTCCCCAACTAGACAACATGAAAAGATCCTTTAACACACCCACAACTCGGTTCTATACATTAAATCACAATGGAGATCAAGCACCAGATAGTTCTTTCTACCCTCAAACAGACCCTTCCCGTCACATTCAAATCATATGAACACATCTCGCAGTCATATCATACTCATCACGTAGCCATCCAGTCATCACTTCCACTAATAGGGATGCTATCGAACATATAATTCCAAAAGCACGTGCTCACACAATCAACACCTTAGTGCTCAAGCTACAGGAAAAGCCCGGCCTCAAGTCCTCCAGACTAGCCCAACATCAACACACAGAAATCACATCTCGCCCCTCGATCAGGGAATCACAAGTTGTCAATGCACCACTGATATCGAGCGCTCATACGCGCATACGAACGCATAGAAGGAATTTCAAGAGTTACATTTAAGGCTAAATCAATGACGCACGATAAGAATTCAAGAATATGGGATTTCCTAAAGGTTCTACAACATCTCGAGGATAAGTATAGACGTCTCCGTACCGATTCGCGAGACTCTACTAAACCTGCCCATTACTCGTGAGACCTATATAACCTAGGCTCTGATACCAACTTGTCACGACCCCAAAATCGACCCGGTCATGATGGCGCCTATCGTGAAACTAGGCTAGCTGACACAATCTCAAATCAAACCAATATTTCATAAAAGTAACATTTTAAGCTATTAATCAAATAAAATCCCATAACATGAGTCTAAATAACGAGTGCGGAAAGGAAACACAAGCCCACCATCAGGGTGTCACAACTACAAGCATCTACTAAGGTCTGAATACAACGAAGACTACCACAGTCTGGAAAATACTAAAATAGTCTAAGGAAGATGAGAGGGAGAAGAGCAAGCCTGCGAACGCTAGGCAGCTACCTTGCTAACTCCAATGGACCTGCCACTGAGCAATCAACACCCACTACGGGTTCAGAAATACCGGAATCTGCACACAAGGTGCAGGGAGTAATGTGAGTATGCCAACTCAGTATGTAATAAAAGTAAATAAAGACTGAGCAGTAAGAAATCACATAATCCATGTCATACCACCACAGTAAGTACAGGATGTTTCCAAAACAATATATAAATCAAGTCATCTCGTTAAAATCCAATTTTAGTAAAAATCCTTTGAAAAATGTATTTCTAACAGTTTCAATAGAGATTCAATGAAGTTTAAATAAAAATGGTGAAAGTCGTAAATAACCCCTCGGCAAGAGATGTATCATAAATTGCCCCTCGGTCATGACATCAATCAGAACCAGCCCCTCGGGCTACCTCACAATCACTCGTAATCATCCCCACGGGCAACATCATGTCACTCACTCAGGGTAACCGCACTCACTGGGGGTGTACAGACTCTGGAGAGGCTCCTACAGCCCAAACGCTAAAACAAGCCATCTCGTGGCATAACAAATCAGGCCCACAGCCTCTCATATATCTCAAATCAGTACAACATGCTGCTGCAGCACACAACCCGATCCCATGATATCCTCACAACACAGGCCCTCAGCCTCACTCAATCAGAAACCTCTCAAGCCACTCGGGCTAACAGTAAAACAGGGTGCTTAGCCCAAAATATAGTTTATAGTATCAAAATGGAGTAAATAAGGCTGAATTATGAAATCAGTAAAACACAACATGACTGAGTATAAATATTAAATTAAAACAGTGAGGAATAGTAGTAAAAAGCCCTAAGGGTCCAAACAGCTTGCCATTCAGCCCAAATATGGCATTCAGCCCAAAACATAGTAATACTTTCCAAAGCACAACAGTATCAAATAGTTTTCAGTCAAATAGGCGACTTAATAGTCGTACGGGGTGGGCCAAGTCACAATCCCCAACGGTGCACGCCCCTACGCTCGTCATCTAGCGCGTGCATCACCTCAAAGTAGTGAAACGATGTAAAATTTGGGGTTTCAAACCCTCAGGACAAGATTTACAGTCACTACTTACCTCAAACAAGACAAAACTCTAACCCGCGATGCCCTTGCCTCTCGACTCGGCCTCCAAATGCTCCAAATCTAACCAAAATCAGTATTACATCATTAATACACGCTAAAGGAACGAAGCCCATGCAAAAATTATCAAATTAACTCAAAATCCCAAAATTGGCAAAACCCGACCCCTGAGCCCACGTCTCAGAATCCAACAAAAATCATAAAACCAGAATCCTTATCCTCTCACGAGTCCATACATTCCAAATTTACCAAAATCCGACCTCATTTGGTCACTCAAATTCTAAAAATTCACTCTCCAATTTCAAGCCCTAAATTCCCAAATTTCTAGTCCAACTTCTCAATTAGATGACGAATAAGATCATACATTCATGAAATTTAAACCATTATAGGTTTGAATTACTTACCCTAATGTTGCTCCTTCAAATCCCCTGAAAAATCCCCTCTCTCCCGAGCTCCTTAAGCCCAAAATCGAAAAATAAAGAACAAACCTCGAGCTGGGGTTTTTTGTCTAGCAAAACCCGCACCTGTGGTCCAATACCCGCTTCTACGGCACCGCACCTGCGGAATTTCCCTCGCAGGTGTGGAACCCACTTAATGAACCACTTTCCGCATATGCGGTCAAACCATCGCACCTGCGGTGCGTGCCTGCGACTCATCTTCCGCTTCTGCGGAATGGACCAAACTCCATAGTGTCCGCATCTCAGGCTCTGAGCTCACATATGCGGCCTCGCACCTGTGGTCCCCAATCCGCTGGTGCAGAAATGACAGAAGCAGCAAAATCATCAGCATCAACTCAAAGCCAAACTTTCCGTCAACCACCCCAAATCTATCCTGAGGCCCTCGGGACCTCAATCATACATGCCAACAAGTCACATATAACCATTCAAACTTTTTCCAACCTTCGGGACACTCGAAACAACATCAAAACACCCAATCACCCTTGGATTCAATCCTAAGGATCTCCAAATTTCCGAATTTCGCAAACGATGCCAAAACCTATCAAACCTCATCCGAATAACCTGAAACTTTGCACACACATCAAAATTAACACTACAGGCCTACTCCAATTTCCAGAATTCCATTCCGACCCCGACATCAAAATTTCCACTGTCGACTAGGAAACGCCAAATTTCTAATTTCGCCAATTCAAGCCCTATTCAACCACAGACCTCCAAATAATATTTTGGATGCGATCCCAAGACCAAAATCACCTAATGGAGCTATCCAAATCATAAAAATCAAAATCCGAGATCGAATACTAAAAAGTCAAAACTTGGTCAAACCTTTCAAATTTAAAGCTTCAAGCTGAGAATCATTCTTCCATATCTATTCCAATTAACTTGAAAACCAACACAGACAATTTACATAATTCATAGTACCTCATACGGGGCTAATCATGCCCAAGAGCGGGCGAGCAATGTGCAAATGCTCAAAACAACCGGTCGGGTTGTTACATAACTGATAAGAAAATACCGCGACTCAATAAAAAATCCCCCAAATCCGAGCGTCTAAATGACAACATAAAATGACTTTTAAAAACACCGTCTAGAAATATAGAACAGTAAAAATAACTAAAAAGAGAGAGAGTCAAGGTCTGCAGACGCCAAGGCAGCTACCTCGACGGTCTCCAACAGAAAAAGCTCCAAAGCTAGCAGCCGCCGTACCGGAAGTACCTGGATCTGTACACAAAGTGCAGAGGTAATATGAGTATAACTGACCCAATGTACTCAATAAGTAACAAGACTAACCTTGGGCTGAAAGCAGTGACGATCTTAACAGGTACAGTCCAAATACATAATCTAACAGCACAAAAATATAGACATGCTTTCAAGTTTAACATTTTAAGTTCAATATGGATAAATATCCCCAGTGTGACTGAAAAGAGAAATGATACATCGCTATATCTACAAATCAATTATGCATGCCAACTGTAATGCAACTTAGGAAATAAATCATATGCATACTCTTGGAGTATCAATTCACACAGTCCTTCCAGTCACTCAGTCCTCCCAATTGCTCGGTACTCGCACCCAGTAGGTACCTGCGCTCACTATTGTTAAGTCAGACTCTAGAGGGGCGAATCCTTCCCAAGCTCTAAAATAAGCCAATTATGGCATGAATCAATAAAGCCCGTTGCGGCGTGCAACCCGATCCCATAAATATCACTCATAGTCAGGCCCTTGGCCTCACTCAGTCATTAATCCCTCCAGTCTCTCGAGCTCACAAATATCATGAAAATCAACCCAAACAATAATGATATGATGTATCAATATATGGCAGCAGAGACTAAGATATGACATGCAAATGATAGATGTGACTGAGTACATAATTGTAAATTAAGCAAGTAATTCATTCAAAAACAACATGACCTCTGTGGGTTCCAACAATACCAGCATATAGCCTAAGCATAATTTCTAACATGAATTACAACTCAATTTATCTAACACATGGAGAATATGTGGAAAATAACAAAATTATATAACTACATAGTTCCATGGAATCGACCGAGTCATAATTCATATGGTGCATGCCCACACACCCGTCACCTAATATGTGTGTCACCTCAACTCCAACCACATAACACATAATTCATGTATTCATACCCTCGAAACAAAGTTTAGAAATGTTACTTACCTCAAACCGTGCAAATCTCTACTCCAATAAGCCCTTGCCTCGTGAATCGGCCTATGAACACCTCAAATCTAGCCACAAACAACTCGATATAATCAACACAAGCTATAGGAATCAATTCCACATGATAAATCTAAGTTCTTAACCAAACGTCAAAAGTTAACTAAAAAAAAGTCAACCCCGGGCCCACGTCTCAAAATTCGACAAAATTAAAAAAATCTGAACTAAACCATGAGTCCAACCATACCAAAATCACTCAATTCCGATCACAACTCAACCTTCAAATTCTCAAATTAAAGCCTATGAAGTTTCTACAATATTTCCCAATTTATCCAACCCAAAATACTAATTAATGATAAAAATAATGATAGATTCATATATATTAACTAAATCCGAGTTGGAATCACTTACCCTAATCAATTCCTTGAAAATCCTTCCAAGATTCGCCAAAAACGGCCCAAAAAAATGAAGAAAAGCAAAAGATAAAAATATATAAAGGCCAAAGCGGCCTGGACTTCATTGGAGGCAGCATTTCCTTCCTCGGGATCTTCCCCGCCTTCAGACTCTCTTAAACTCTTAGAATCTTCCTCGGGAAAGGCTAGCTTCCGGGCTCTATATTCTTCTACTTTGGCATTCTCGATTTCAGCCAGTATATCAAAGTCCTAAGCATGGACTAGCTTGCCATCTTGCTTGATCCACCATGCTCTTAGCCTGCGCCTGGATGGCCTCGATGTCAACGTTGAATTGGGCCACTTTAGCATCGGCTTTGGTATTGTCCACAGCCACCTCAGAGTTGGCGGCCTTGAGTTCATTGGCCAAGTTTGCCTTATCAGAAATAGTCAAGTCCAATTTGGATTGAAGCTCCTCGATTTTTTTGACCTGCACCGAGGCCTTCTCTTTTGTATCTCGGAGTTGAGTCTCGGCCGACTCCAATCGTGCTTGGACAGCTTCCTTTTTCGAGGCTAAGATGTCCATATTTTTCTTTAACTCATCAGCCTCAGCTTGAATCGTATCTATCTGAGTCTGAAGCTGCCCGATCTATTCAAGCATCTGTTGGACCTTCAGGATTGGATCATTAATCATTATTTCCAATTCGTCTTCACTATCGTGAAACACTCGAAATACCTGCTCGGCCATCTCGGCATGCTCACTCCGAGCCACTTCTAACTCGGCCTATAGCTTCTCACTCAAAAGCTTGTAAGTATTCCTCTTCTCGGTGAGCTCCCAAACATCAACCTCGTGCTAGGTTAACTCCTCCCTGATTCGGAGGAAAGCCTCATGACACAATATCAAGGCCTGTAGGCACTAAGAAAGGTGTTAGGATTATTTACAACTTCAAATTTAATTTAAGTAATAAAGTGACACTCGAAGTTACCCGATTCAAAGCATGTTGGGCCTCATCGAATAGGCAAGGCGCTTCCACCGCGTCCATCACGACCTGCTCCTCCTCGGTCACCAATCACCTGAGGTACCTAGCAAACCCCATGGGGGCAAAGAAAACCCGGTCATCATCCGAGATAGAAAAAATTATCGACAACTTGCGGTTAGGGTTAACACTAGGGCCGAGAATCAATCCACCAGTTTTGGGCTCGATAAAGACCTAGTGGCACCCGATGATGGTACTTTCCTAGGCACCGACAAGTCACCAAGCCCGGTGCCATCTTCCAAAGCAGTAGACTCTAATCCATCCAAGAAGTCGTGGATATCAGTCGCCCCCTGAGGCCCTCGTAAGAACAACTTTCTAACATACCGGCCTCGAGAATCATGGCATCTAAAATCTAAGGGAAGCCGGTAATATCGATCGCCCCAAGCTCGTCTCTCGGGGAACATCCTCTTCTCGAGAAGCGTCGCCCCTGGTCTCTCTCTCGACCCCCATAGCTTAGGGAAGAGTGGCCTCAAACCCTTCTGGTTCGGGAGCTTCGGCCAAAACTCCCTCATCAACCTCTTGCGGTTCGCATGGCCCTTGTATCACAACACCTGACCGTACATGGGCCACCAGCTTGGATTTCTCTTCTTCTTCTTCTTCAGAGTTGACTGTTAGCCGATGGATTAAGTCTGAGGTTAGAGCGTCAGTGCTTCCCTTGGGCTTACATGACCTCTTCTTCGGTTTTTTCTTTTCCGAGTTCGTGGAGCTCAGAGCCCTTTTTCTCTTCTTTTTATCACCCTGCTTTAGAGCAGGGGACTCGAGAGCACATCATCATCACCGGATGGAGGCCTCATAGCAATGTCCTTGGGGAGACCTACAAGAGAAAATAGATAAGAATTCGACCGCAAAATGATTGTGATCCTCTCATCGACCCTTCGATAATTCCTCCAAGCATGCTCGGAATGTGGTCTCTGTGACACAAGGCCCTCGACCCATTCCTTGAGTTCAGGAACTACGTCCGGCATCTAGGCCACAAATGCAATGCCAAAAACATCGATAAGGAAGGAGATAAGAGGGAAAATAACAAAGATTGAATCTTCAAGGCAAAGTACCACTTATGTTTCATGTTCCATTTATTAGGAAATAGCATGTATTCGGCAGGGATCAGGTCCGAAGTCTTTATTTGAATAAATCATCCCATCCAACTACGATCCCAAGCCTCGTCTATCCTCGGGAATGGGCCCCTACTGGCTCGATGAGCAAGCTTGATCAGCCCTCCCCCCAATAGAGTCGGGGACAATAGAGGTGCATAAGGTGATCGAGGGTAAATGGACATCCCTTGATTTTGCTTACGAAGAATTGGAGGAGAATTACTATTCTCTAGAAGGAAGGGTGGATCTGGCCAAGAGTCACATCGTACCTCTTGCAGAAGGCAATGATGATAGGTCTAAGGGACCCAACATAAAGGGGTAAGTGTAAATACCTAGAAAACCCTCCACATGGGTAGTGATCGATTCCTAGGGCGAAGGTACCACCACATGCTTATTGACCCAGTTGTAATCTTTTAACCTTGGTGAGGAGATCATCGGTAATTGTGTATATGTATCTCGAGAGAGGCTCACATCAATCCAATACCGAGGATATCTTTTCAACCTTAAAATCTGTAACAATAGGTCACCCTGTTGGAACGAATTCCTCAGTGTGAGGTTCTACTACAACCTATTGCCGGCGGATCGTGATGAAGAGGCGATACTCCTTTTGCGGTACAGTCTTAGAAGTTTTCTCCATTGTAGAATAGAAGAAAAGGGAATTGGGATGGTATGCGATTTTCTAAAAGTTCAAGAAATTTTGGTGCAAGAGTTGCAAAGCAAGGGGATTTTAAAAAAAACAAGAATAGGAGGAGCTTTGAACGTAAAGTTTGAATAAAGGGAAGTTAGGGTACTTATAGCTTGTTAGTGACTGTTCAGAACCCCTAGTGGCCGACTAGCAGCTGACAGGCATTTAATGCTTTGGTAACTGGACCGACGGGACGTTTTAGTATCCATTTATCGCTTGCATCATAGTCGGGTGTCTCAGTGACCGTTCGTCGCTTACGTCATGGCCCATCAATACGGGATTCAGAAGTTCATATCATTTCTCATCATCTTCTCTCCGAGAAATGAGGGGACTATCTGTATACGGTCAAAACCAAGCTCGCCTATCAAAATCTTAACTTCCGAACCTTCCGCACACATGGCACCTTGTGCCCCCATCTGTTTAATTTCACTACTAAGTGGGTAAGTGGTTAACACACATATGGGGTGACATTGAAAGTTTGGTTTCAACTTTCTAGAAGCGCTTATCAGTGAAAGTGCGGATATCTAGTTTCTGCTTCCCCTATGGTTCAACATACATAGTAAACGGGAAATTGCGTACCTTGGTCTTCTCGAACTAGGACACCACTTATCGCGATTTCTATCACCACCAAGTATAAGTAGAGTTTCTCATCTACCTTCGGGATATGAAGCAATGGTTGGCTCGATAGGTATCGTTTTAATTCCTCTAATACTTGTTGACTCTCCAGGGTCCAGGTGAAATCATTTTTCTTCTTGAGTAAAGAGAAATATCTGTGGCTTCGATCCGATGACCTCGAGATAAATCATCCAAAAGCAGCTATCCGCCCAGTTAGCCTCTGCACGGCTTTTACGCTGTCCACGACGGTGATGTCTTTGATGGCCTTGATTTTATCGGGGTTGATCTCGATCCCCCGATTTGACACCATAAATCCTAGGAACTTGCTCGAGTCGACCCCGAAAGCACATTTCTTGGGGTTGAGTTTCATGTTATATTTCCTCAAAATCTCGAACGTTTTCTTGCAAATGAGCCAAATGGTCCTCTATGCTCAGGGACTTAACAAGCATGTCATCAATATAAACTTCCATTAACTTACCTAGTTATTCTTGGAACATCTTATTTACTAGGCGTTGGTAAGAAGCTCCTAAATTGTTTATCCCCAAGGGCATTACATTGTAACAATATGTTCATACTTGGTGATAAATGAGGTCTTCTCCTGGTCTTTCGGGTTTATTCGAATTTGATTGTACCCAGAATAGGCATCGCGAAAGGTAAGTGTCTCGTGGCCAGCCGTGGCATCAATCATGCGATCGATGTTAGGCAATGGAAAAAAGTCTTTAGGGCATGCCTTGTTCAAATCCTTGTAATCTACACATATTCTAAGTTTGTTCCCTTTTTAGGGGCTACGACTACATTGGGCTAACCATTCAGGGTATTTTACCTCGCGAATGGACCCTATTTTGAGAAGTTTAGTTACCTCGTCCTTTATGAATGCATGCTTTACCTCGGACTGGGGCCTTCTCTTTTGTTTCATCGGTTTGAACCTGGGGTCAAGGCTTAACTGATGCATTGTTACCTCCGATGAGATCCATGTAATGCCTTAATGGGACCAAGCAAAACAATCCATGTTATTGATAAGAAATTGAATAAGCTTTTTCCCGTGTTCAGGGGTTAACCCCGTTGCCAAGTATACCTTTCGCTCGGGCAGGTACTCGATCAATATGACATGTTCCTGCTCCTCGACTGTTGATTTGGTGCCGTCGGAGTCTTCAGGTACAATAAAGGTTCGAGGGGTCATAAAATCCTTGTCTTCTTATTTTATCTCCGGCTTTCCCGCTTCGGTCAAGGCTGGTGGCCGTGATTACTATTTGGTTTCATGTTTACCTTTGATGATCGACCTTTCTGAGGTTGATAATATTGATACCGGTATTACCTTGTCAACTGCAAGCATTTCCTTTGCAGCATGCTGCTCCCCGTACACTATTTTCACGCCGTCCGACATCGGGAATTTCATCATTTGGTGAAGAGTCGAAGGAACTTCCCTCGTGTTATGTATCCAAGGCCTCCCGTGAGGGCATTATACCTCATGTCGCCCACGATTACGTGGAACTTGGTATCTTGAATG
The DNA here is from genome assembly GCF_000715075.1 of Nicotiana tabacum. Lineage (NCBI taxonomy): Eukaryota > Viridiplantae > Streptophyta > Magnoliopsida > Solanales > Solanaceae > Nicotiana > Nicotiana tabacum. The sequence continues at coordinate 25,882,671 of NC_134082.1, read as the reverse complement.
GTTCTGGACATGTTCACTGGCAGAGTAATCTCACCTTTAGTTGTTTCACTGGCCATGTTGAAGCCATTTAAGACCCGGGCTGTGGGCACAATTTGATCTTGTAGGCTGAGTTGCTCTACGACCCTCGATTGGATGATATTCGCCGAACTACCTAGATCCACTAAAACACGCTTAACTTGAACTTTATTTTATAAGATAGAAATTACCATAGCGTCATTGTGTGGTTAAGAAAGCCTTCTACTTCTTCATCGTTGAATGTTAAGGTGCCCTCGGGCACATAATCTCGGGTCCGCTTCTCCCTAGTAATAGATACCTTTGTGCGTTTAAATACGGGCCCTTGTGGAATATCGGCCCCACCGACAATCATATGAATGACATGATGCGGTTCCTTCTGTTCATTTTTCTTATTGACGTCTCTGTCTCTGAAATGATTCTTGGCTCGATAACTAAGGAACTCTCAAAAGTGGCCCTCGTTGAATAGACAGACTACCTCCTCTCTTAATTTCCTGCAATCCTCGATCTTGTGACCATGCGTGTCATGATACTTGCACATCAAATTTAGGTTTTTTGGGAAGGATCAGTTTGTATGGGTCTTGGACACCTAGTATCTTTGATCCTTCCGATTGTCGAGACAATTCCTGATGCATCGGTGCTAAAGTTATATTCCTATAATTGAGGCGCCTCTACGGGATTGGCGTGCTTATCAAAACCACGTTTTCTCATATGTCACCGATAATTTTGTCCTCGATCGTTTCTTTGATCATTCCGAGAGGTATTGTGGCCCGAGCCACTGTTTCTTCGATCTACAATATATGGCTAATATCATTCTCTGTTCGACCTTGTCTCCCTGTCGATGTCCCTTGAGACTTTAACTGCCAAAATGTTTGGATGTACTGAATTTGAAAGGGGCTCCTAATTGGTCGTCCTCGACCTTGATCTTCAATTGATATCGGTTGTGCACATCTGCCCAAGTTATAGCTGGATATTCAACCAAATTTTGCTTCAACTATCATGATGCTATCGAACTCCGCTCGTTAAACCCCTGGGTGAAAGCTTGAACGGCCCATTTATCTATGACCGGTGGTAACTCCATGCGTTCCATTTGGAATCAAGAAACGAACTCCCTCAACATTTCTTTATCCCTTTGTCTTATCTTGAAAACGTATGATTTTCTTGTTGCAACCTTTATGGCCCCGATGTGTGCCCTCACAAAATAATCTGCTAACATGGCAAATGAGTCGATGGAATTCGGTGGTAAGTTGTGATACCAAATCATTGCTCCCTTTGATAGAGTTTCCCCAAACGTTTTCAACAAAACGGACTCGATCTTATCGTCTTCTAAGTCATTTCTATCACGACCCAAATTTCACTAAGGGTTGTGATGGCGCTGGACACTGCTGTCAGGCAAGCCAACCAAAATACTTAATTAAATTCTTGTTTAAATAATTTTGAAACCTATGATTTTTCCTTCAATTTTACCAGTAAAAGATAATCGTTTCAAATCAAATATGAATGTTAAGAAGTTAATACAAGATACCCCCTAATCATTTCAGAACCTGGTGTCACAAGAGCATGAGCATTTACTAGAGAATGCAATAAAATACAGTAAGTGTCCGGAATACAAGTGGACAGAAATGAAAAACACGGTAAAATACTCTGAAGGGGACTCTGCTGGCTGCGAGTTGTCTCGATAAATGCAGCTCACCTAAGTCTCTGTATCAACCATGCCACTAAGCCACTAGCCACACTTGAACCTGTGCAACAAAATGCACAGCAAGTGTAGTATGAGTACGAAAACAACGTGTACTCAGTAAGTATCCTATCTAATATCGAAGAAGTAGAAACGAGAGGTCAACTTCGACACTTACTAGTGGTCCAGTAATGTTATATCAATAATATATTAAATCGTGGATTTTTATAAACATGATTGTAATACAGTAGAATGAAGAAAGCAAACAATTCTTTCTTTTATAGGAAATTTTCAAATTCCTTTTCGTCATTTATACATTTATTCTCAAGCCGGGAAGGAACAACATCACTTCAATAAATTTCAAGGCAAGCAATACAAGCATGCACAAATCATGCCGAGGTCTAATGGCCCGATCCAATAATATTTAAACTGTGTACTGCCAGAGGGTCGAATGTCGCGAACCATAGATGCATCTATTTAATCTACCAAACCGTTCAGCCCGTTTCGAAATTAAATGCATAGAGATAGTCAATCAAGAAGTCAGCAGGTAACAATTATCCAAAGAAAAGCCAATTCTCTTTAACAATTTTATAAAATAAAGTTTAGTACTTGTAGAAATTCATTTACCAATTCGATAGGATTTAAGCAATTCAACTGCCAACAAGATTACAGATATTCCAAGTATAGCATGCTTTTGGGTCCTAGACTACCCGGACTTACACATAATAGTAGCTACGCACGCACTCTCGTCACTTCGTTCATACGTAGCCCCCATAAATAGGAGCACATAACCAATTATATCACCTATGGGGACAATTCCCTCTTACAAGGTTAGAAAGGAGACTCACCTCCCCATAACCGGCATTCCACGCCCTTCCAACGACTCCAATTGATGCACAACGCCCCAAAACTTTTCAAACAACGGGCAAAACAATAAAAATTTACTCTAATACTTGTAACAATTCAAATTATATAAGTTCCCAACTCCACTAGAAAAGTTGACCAAAATGCCTTCGGGCCCATGTGCCCGGATTTCGAAATTTCTCGAAGATAAATTCTACCCATAGCTTTGCTAACTCAATTATATGATTTTCTCTTAATTTCATACCCAAAATCATGGTTAAAATTCAAGAATACGAATTTTCTAGGTTTTCCTCAAACCCCCAAATTTCTACCAATTTACATGTAAATATTCATATATAATAAATGTATTTAACTTAAGATACCTTGCCGTTGATGATGAAAAACCCCACTTGAAGCTCTCCAAAATCGGCTCTAATGGAAGAAATGGGGTTGAAATGAACCCAACCCCCGATTTAAAGGAACTCATTGCTTCCAGCATTTCCGCACCTACGGTCACTTGACCGCTTCTGCGGTTCCGCAGGTGCGACCCACTACCTGCTTTTGCGGTTTCTCACCAGGCTGCCCTTTCTGCTTCTACGCCTCAATCACCGCAGGTGCGGTCCTGCTTCTGTGGCTACATGAACGCATCTGCGGTGTCTTTACTTCTGGCCCAGAACCGCATCTGCGTCCTTCCTAGCCACTTCTGAGGCTCCGCACCTGCGACTAAACCTCGCAGGTGCGGTTACACTAGATACCAGCTGCTGAAACCCTTCTTTAAACTCCAAATTTGATCCGTTAACCATTCGGAATCCACCCAAGGCCCCCAGAACCCCGTCCAATCATACCAACCAGTCCCAAAATACATTACGAACTTGCTCGAGGCCTCAAATCATATCAAACAATGCTAAAATCATGAATTGACCTCCAATCCAAGCTTAATGAACTTTAGAATTTCAAAATTCTACATTCGATGACGAAACTTATCAAATCACGTCCGATTGACCTCATATTTTGCACACAATTCATATTTAACATTACGGACCTACTCCAACTTCCGGAATTGGATTCTGACCCCGATATAAAAAATTTCACTTCCGGTCAAACTTCTCAAAAACCTTCAAATTTCTATCTTTAGCCAAATGAATCCAAAATGACCTACGGACCTCCGAATTCACTTCCGATTGCGCTCCCAATGCCAGAATCACCATACAGAGTTATTCCCAGACTCGGAATCTCAAACGGACATTGATAACCATGAAATGCACTTCAATCCTAACTTATGAGATTCTTCCAAAAATGCTAACTTCTACAATAGGCGCCAAAACGTTCCTAGGTTTTTCAAAACCCAGTCCGGACATATGCCTATGTATGAAATTATCCTACAAACCTGTTGGAACCTTCGAATCCCGATTCCGAGGTTGTTTACTCAAAAATCCAACCTTAGTCAATTCTTTCAACTTAAAGCTTCCGAAATGAGAATTCTCTTTCCAAATCAACTCCGAACTTTCCGGAATTCAATTCCGACCGAGCGCACAAGTCATAATACCTGAAGTGAAGCTGCTCATGGCCTCTAACTTCCAAACAATGCGTTAGAGCTCAAAACGACCAGTCGGGTCGTTACAATTTCCCTTTATCCCGCATGTGTACAAAGTGATATGTTCACTAGGATCGGTGATCCCGTTGTATTTAGTTATATTCGGCATACGGAACTTCTGTACGAAGTTTTTTGAATCAAAACCCTTTATGATCGGGGGTGCCCCCGGTATCTGATCGACTTGGGAGTTGTATGTTTCTACTTTTTTGTCATTATCCTCGATTTTCTTTTCACCCGACTCAATTCTTTTGGTGAGCTCCTCGAGCATTTTCATAATTGTAGGATCAGTCTCTAATCCATTACCATTCGATCTTTTCGGCAATGGCTCGGTACGACGAGTGATTTCTGGCTCGACCACACTCGGAGTTCTATGTTGGCTCTGAAGCTGAGCGATAGTGCCCTGCTGGACCTATAGCATCTCGAATATTACTTGAAGACTAAATCCCGCGTCTCCTACGCCCTATGTTCCTAGGCCACCAGATCGGTCGTCCCTGTGCACACTCCTTTCTGGGTCCACGCCTAAATCCGCATTCAAAGTAATGTGCGAACTGATATCGCTTGGATCGACGACGGTACTCCCCCAAGATTAGCCTGTGGCACCCCGACTCCTAGAGCAATTATGTTATCATTTTCCCCGTGAAATCCAAGACCATCATCATCATGCACGGGTGCATTTTGTGAGTTTGATATGTTTTAACCTGAGAACAAAAATTCTTGACAAGAACAAGTGTGAAAATAACGTGTGTTATCAGATTCAACACTAAAACAATCACTATTATCCTTAGCGCCTCAGCGAGCGCCAAACTGTTTACTTTAAAATCAGAGTAACAATTAAACTTATATTGTGGTTTTAAGGATATGTAATTTGGTCCAATACCAATTGATAAACAAGGAACTAAATAAATAAATTGAAGAATAAAGTAAGTCAAACCAGTGTGCAAGCCAGATCTCGACCTCGAGCTATGACAGTCTCGAGGTGGGTTAGTAAGAACAGTAAATTATAAGGCAGCTCTGATAAACAGTAAGAAAGTGATGAATGTATATTCTCTTGTCAATGAATAGTGTGTTACAAATGAATGTGGTCCCCTTTATATAAATAGGGGGTCCTAAATAAAGTATACTTCTAATTATAGTAGGGAATCATATTGGACAATTGTCTAACCGCCATGGACTAATCCATTCCGAAATTTATGCCGTGATCTTCGGGCCGTTGCAGGAATCTCTCTCTTTCTATTACTAAATCATAACGGTATTATCTCGAAGTGTGCCTTCTTCCGACCTCGGCGAATGATATCGACCTCGACCTCGATATTGGAAAGGAGCCTCGACCCTGAGTTCGGCGTCCTGGCCTCTCGACGTGATATCACTTTTTTTCATTAAAGACCGAAATCGGGTAGACCCGATTTTCGCCGTATGTAATAATATTTAATGATGGTACTTGAATTCAACTTTCATTGATAATATTTAGTGATGGTACTTGAATTCAATTGATTGGATATTATCTCTCTTAATTCACAAATACTTTTGCTGAAATATGATCTATTTTATTATTTGGATGGCTTTATCATGAAAATCTTACTATTAATACTGATATTTATCACATAAAATCTTACTTTATCATAAAGAAATTCTTTTTTTAAATTTTCAAAACTAATTCTTTAATTCAAAACTAAATTCAAAATATAATACATATCTAAATGGAGTTTGTATCTTTTGATTTAAAATTTTAAATAATAAAACTACTCTTTGTCCCTCAATTGAGTTCCACTCCAATCAAAAAATATAATTCATATTATCTCAATATGAAAAGTATGTTAATTTCACTGAGGAAATAATTTTAATAAGGTAAAACTTTATTACATTTAAAGTCCTAAATATTAAGAGTTCTTATACAATTTAAATAAGAAAATATTTCTAGTAAAATTAAATTATTATTCCTAGATATTAGAAAAATAATTAAATGACTGTTCGTAAATATTAGGAGATTAATTAGAATGACTATCTTGCCTAGTGTGAACTTGATGTTTGGTCGTAACGCTATATTTTTAGTACATTACTCGTCTTATATGTTGTTAGTTTAGTGGTTAATTGTGCGACATTGGAGCTAAATTATGTTGTTTTATGTGTAGGAGTATCAGAAAACAAAGACGAGTGAAGATTGCACGAAAAGAGGACGAAAATACAAGAAAAGAGCACAAAAACACGGAGTACCCAAGCCTGCTGCCAGGCCATGCGTCACCAGCTCTTTAGCATGCTGCTCTTCGCTGTAGACCTCGACTCACCTGGCTTAAGGAGAGCTCCACCAGGCTTTAGACCAACTTCGCCTGGCTTATGACGTGCTACAGACCAGGCCTCACCTGGCTTATAGCCTGGTTCCCCAATCTGTGAACAAATTTATTTCCTTCTCAATTTTGGACTTGGAGACTTTTCTCCTAGCTTATAATACTCCCCAAACATGTCAAATAGGAGGAAATTGGACGTTTTTAGAGAGGATTCGACCTATGAAGATAAGAACACGCTAGGAGAAAGGAGAAAAATTCTTCTATGAGCTAGGTTTTCACTTTCTCTTCTAAATTTTCATTATTGGTTATAAATTTAGTATTGTAATTTTACATACTATAATGAATAGATAATTTGTTATCTAGGGTTTTGATGGAACCTTTTGTAGGATAAATTCTTTTTTATGTTTTTATATAATTGAGCAGTTGGATTTCTCTACTTGTTCAATTACGTATTTATTGTTGTTGATTGAATGATCATCAATTGACTATGCCTATTTAGTGTGTATTGCTTGGAAAATGGTACACATTTAGGTAGTGTCACGACCCTAAACCCGAACCCGGTCGTGATGGCACCTCTTGTGAAGACAAGGCCAGCCGACACATTACTAATTCATTTTTAAGCAGTTAAGATAGTGCAAGTAAGTGTTAAGCATAATAAATATCCCAAATAGATAAGGTGAAACGGTACAGTTGCAGAAAATAACGCCAACACATCCCGACATCGGGGTGTCACTAGTCATGAGCATCTATCAATATACTACAAGTCTGAAGCGTCTACAAAGCTATTACAGAATCACTAACAAGAGAAAGGAAATGAGATAAAGGGGGAGAAGCACATGGTTGCGGATGCCGAGCAGCTACCTCATGAACTCCGAAATTTGCCGAGAGCTCTCAACCCTCGCAAGCAGGATCAACAACGCTTGAATCTGCACATGGGGTGCGGGAAGTAAAGTGAGTACTCCAACTCAGTGAGTAATAATCATAAATAAAGACTGAAAGCAAGAAATCACGTAAGGCACATTATAGGCTATAAGAAAGCAGTAAAAGCCAGTAAAACAGTGAAGCAGTAAAGATGTATAAAATTACCGAGTTCAGTTTAAAACTTCAATAAATGCCATTTTATCAATTAAGCAAGCAAATGACATGCAAATAGGAAAGATAAACACATAAAGAATCGCCCCTCGGGCACAGTGTAAACAAATCCGCCCCTCGGGTAATATCTTAGAAACAATACTAGCCCCTCGGGCTATATCCTACATCACAATGGGTACCCACGCTCACTGGGGGTATGCAGACTCCTAGAGGGGCCCCTTATGGCCCAAGCGCAACATCAAGCCATCTCGTGGCATCATCACTAGGCCCTCGGCCTCATAATCATAATCAGTGTTTCCTCACAACATAGGCCATCGGCCTTACTCAGTCAGAATCTCACAAGCCACTCGGGCATCAGTAAAACATGATGCTCAGCCTAAAATATCATTTAAAACGTCATTTAAGTGTTAAAGCAGAGTAAACATGACTGAGTTATGAAAACAGTAGATTATAGCATGACTGAGTTCAAGTATAAAGTCAAAACAGTGAGGAAATATCAATAAAGATACCCTAAGGGTTCAAATAGTTGGCACGAGGCCCAAATATGACATTCAGCCCAAAACATGATGATAACAAATAGTTTTCAGTCAAATACGCAGTAAAATAGTCATTTGGGACGAACTAAGTCACTATCCTCAACAGTGGACGAACCCACGCTCGTCATCTAGCGTGTGCGTCACCTCAATATACCACAACAATGTGCAATCCGGGGTTTCGTACCCTCAGGACATTATTTACATTCATTACTCACCTCAATCCGGTCCAAACTCTAGCCCGCGACGCCTTTGCCCCTCGAATCGGCCTCCACTCGCGTCGAATCTATCCAAAATCAGAATCACGACGTCAAAATATGCTAAGGGAACGAAGCCCAAGCGAAAATAATCAATTTACAACATAAATCCCGAAATTACCAAAACTCGACCTCCGGGCCCAAGTCTCAATTTTCTATAGAATTTACATCAATAGATTTCTCATCTCCCCATGAGTTCATACATATCAAAAGTACCAAAATCCGACCATAAATGGTCCCTCAAATCCTCAAGTCTAGGTCTCCAATACCGAGCCCTAGTTTCCCCAATTTTAATCCTTAATTTTTATAGCTCTAATCCGTGAAATAATACCATAGGAACGAGTTTTAGGTCCAAAATCCTTACCTCAATGAAGTTCCCTTGAAATCCTTCTTCAAAATCGTCCAAAAAGGTCCAAAGCCGACTTAGAAATGGTGGAATAGCTCAAAAATTGCGAAGGAAATAATTTATACTTTCTGGCCCAGGGATTTCTCACCTATGGCCCAATTCTCGCTTCTGCGGTACCGCATTTGCGGTCTTGAACCGCTTCTGCGGTTTTCACTTAAGTCACCCAAAACCGCTTCTGCGATGTATTGCCCGTACCTGCGCCATCGCAGGTGCGACTCCTCAACCGCTTCTGCGGCTCCAGCCTTCCCAGGCCCTTTCCGCTTCTGCAGCCTTCTCCCTCGAATCTGCGGCATCGCACCTACGGTCCCCAATCCGCAAGTGCGGAAACAACAGAAGTAGAAAATCTGCAGCTTCACTAAAACTCCAAACTCTCCGTCAACCATTAGAAATCACCCCGAGGCCCCCGGGACCTCAACCAAAAACACAAACATACCCCATAACCTTATTCAAATTTATACCAATCTTTAAAACACCTCAAATAACATCGAATCAACCAAAACACATCTGATTCAGTTTTCAAAATCTTTCGAATTACGCTTTTGATCAAAAACCTAACCAAACCACGCCCGAATAACCTGAAATTTTGTAAACACATCCCAAATGACACAACGGAACTACTGTAACTCTCAGAATTCCATTCCAACCTCTATATGAAATCTCACTCATCAACCGGAAATTGTCAAAATGCCAACTTCGCCAATTCAAGCCTAAATTTACTCTGGACCTCCAAAATATATTTCGATCATGCTCCTAAGTCTCAAATCACCTCCTGAAGCTATCCGAACTATCGAAACTCAAATCCGACCCTTCTAACACATAAGTCAACATCCGGTTGACTTTTCCAACTTAAGCTTCCTCAAAAGAGACTAAGTGTCTCAAACCTTACCAAATCCTTTCCGAACCCGAGCCAACCAAACTGATCACATATAGAACCGATAGACAAAGCAATAAGAAGCAGAAATGGGAGAAACGGAGCAGTAACTCATGAGACGACTGGCCGGGTCGTCACGGGTAGTTTTTTAACAACATCTCTTGTAACATATATGAGGAATCAATATGGATAGTTAAAAGGTAGAATTAGGAATAACAAAACCTTGGTGTGATCTTAGTGAGCGGTGAACTAATATCAGCTAGCGTATTTCGAAAGAATACGTCTAGTAAATTGTGGTAGTTGCTCGAAAGAGAATTACGACACTCGAAGTACTCATGATTATTAGAGAATACTTAGGCGATATTATAAAAGACGTAGGGGGAAGGATTACGACAATTGGAGAAATCATAACTCTAGGCCTCCTTAATCTTATCTCCAACCATTAGTATATCTAGTTGTTAATTTACTATTTTGTTAGCTAATTAGTTAGACATAAGAATCTTAATATTTATAACTTAGGAATTGTTTGAGCTTGACTTCTTATTGATAGTAAACAGTTGTAGCTAAACCTTAGTTATCTGTGGGATTCGACTCTGGACTCTTAGACCGGATTATATATGCACCGACAGCTAGATCTCTTGAAAGGCATAATTGGGCGTGATCGAACTATACTTTTAAAGAAAAAAAAAAGAATGAACACATTTCGCTAAGGGCCTTCGTGCTTTTAGAACACCAAAAGAAAAACTACTGAGCAACAAAATCGAAAACCTCGGCGGCCAACCGGCCGCTGCGTTGGAATTATTATTATTATTATTATTATTATTATCATTATTATTATTATTATTAATATTATTATCATTATTGTTATTATTATTATTATTATTATTATTATTATTATTATATCAGATTTACAGAGAGTGAGAAAATTGTATAACGTCGTGGATAATTTTGTGCAGAGATCCGTACAGTTTCTGATATATTAGAAGTGGATGACAATGAACGAATGGACGCACGCATTCAAGAAGTAGAGGCGAAGGAAACAATAATTTTTTGAGGATTGATTTTATTACAATACTTATTGCTTTGAAGCCTGCGAGGATTTTCTTTTTGTTTCTCTCCGACTTCTTTTCTTGTATTATTAATGGAGCAGATCTTTTTGCTTCTTGAAGTTAGTTCTTTTCCATGTTGGTTTCTAAATCTAATTTGCAAGTTTGAGAACATTAACTAGCCTAGACAAATATTTTCCAAACTAGTCATGTTTTTGCAGTACCGATATCCAGTTAAAATATACAACTTGCATAAAAATATTTATTTTATACAATCCGATTAAAATATACAACTTACATACAACTTATGTATAACTTGCATACAATTATATTGTTATATGTATTTTGTATGCCGGTTGTATATATTTTTGTATATCGTGTGTATTCATTGTATGTGATACATTGGACATTCAAAAAATATACATATGATATACAAAATGCATTCAACTTATTTGTAAAATATTGTTTTCTTCCTCTTCGAGTTTCTATCAAAAATTTCAATAAAAACCAATTCTATTCTTCACAAAATTACACCAAAAATGATGACTTGTCTTATGGTTGTATGCTTCGAGGTTCCAGTAAGTTACGATTTTCCGTTTAGATTTTTCATGGCTAACTTCAATGATAATATCCGAGTGTACATAATTCATGTCTGCTTGGGTGTGGTTGGTGAGAAAGAGAGAGGAAAGAGAAAAATGAGATATTGGAGCCTAATTTCTTACTTTGTATAAAATTGATAAATTATTACGAACCAATAAGTTATTTTGAGAGCTAGCACCTCGCTCCTTGATTGAAACTTCTCGTGGGTTCATTTAATATATCATAACTTACAGGTACGAGTAATTCTGAACCCGAAGGATTTGGAAGGTTATCTTGCTGTTTGGAAGGCTTAAAGGCTAAAATAACAAGCTTAGCCTTGATTTTGCTATATATGCTTGGATTCATGATTTGAAGCTTCTAATAAGTTTGTAATAGTAATATTGGACTGGTATGTATGATTGGATTAGGACCTAGGCGCTCGAGTACATTTCTGAGTATTGCATCAAAATTTGAAACTTTAACGATTCTTAAGTTGATTTGATTTGTCAATTTAATTTATAGTGTTTCACTTTGTTCAAGAGCCTTCGGGTAAGTCCATATAGGATATTTAAAAATTGATGCGACGGTTTAGAAGGATCCCGAGGGCTCGGATTAGTTTTAGGGTATTCTAAAAATGTATTCAAGGCAAAAACTAGCAATAAAAATTTAATTAGCAGGTATTTCAGCCATTTTTCAGCATTTGTATAATAACCCCATTTCATACTTAGAGTTTACTTTATTAGTTCGGGAGTTAGAGAGTTTGGATTGAGGTAAATTTTAAGAATTTTTTTATCTATTTCTTTGGGATAGGCAATTCTATCTCGAGTCTGGGATTATAATATGAATCTAGCTTCGATTTTATCCTAGAAACAAGGAACCAAAAGAGGGAAAAGAGAGTTTTTGGCTTAAAAAGAAAGGAAAATACTCCTTTTGATTCGGATTTAGAATCCAATCACATTCTGGACTCGTAAGGTCATTGGTCAATGGAATATCACTTTGGTTTTAGGTTTTGACCATGTGAGCCTTGTGTTGATTTTTTATTGACCTTTGTTAATTTTGTCCGAAACCTATTCTTTAGCTTAAGGAATTGAGTCATATGACTTTGTTTGACATCATGGAGCATTCTTTGGGCTAAATTGGACTCTTTTGATAAATTTGGAGCAAGAAAAGTTATATTTTGAAGAATAGAGCTACCCGGAATAAAGGTAAGTATTTGGCTGGCTTCGACGAGATAATTTTTCTTAAAAAAGATCTTATAGCTATGTGTTACGTGTTTGAGGGTAATCTATGTATGACGTGACAAGCGTATATGTGGATACCATGTATTCCTATATTTCGGGTAGAATGATAAGTTTCTTATGCTTTACTTGACTTGAATTTAATATTGTACGACTAGTTGAGCATCTTATTCACATTAGTATTATGTTATAAGCATTTCGCCACATGCTAGTTTAACATGATAGCATTATGTGTACTGGATTGCATGAGATACTTGTTAGTCATACACTAATCATTTGTAATCTTCGAGACGTAAAAATTTGTACTTATTTATATGCTAATATCATTTTATACGCATCTCTTTCCTCGGTAGTTTAACATAGTAGATTGTATGTATGTCAGATTATATGCTTTGTTGCTAGTCATGCATCAAACATATTAAACTTCATTTGCACATGAGATACTCACCTAGTTATAATTATGGCACGTTGATTGTTTGTGTGATTTATTATGATTATGGCACGTTGAGGTTGATCCATGCGATTTGTTATGATTTTGGCACACTTATCATGATCCATAATCCTGCCAAGTCGTGATGACACCTAGCCAAGTAGATCATTAAATAAATATTGAAATGCGAAAAATTTAATATTACTATTTTGAAGGACTGGGAGTACAATTCATGAGCGACTAAGAACAAAAATATAATTCTGGTTTGAGGAAAGATACATCATCTATTTGAAATTTACATAAATAGGAATATAAGTCCTAAATTACCATGAACAAATGGACTACCACGAACAAATGGTGGCTTTTATCTGGAACGCTGGTACGTTTTCAATGCTAGACTTCATCTTCTATATCAACTCAGCTCTAAAATCTGCATGCAAGGTGTAGAAGTATAGTATGAGTACAATCGATTTTATGTACTCAGTAAGTATCTTGACTAACCTCGATGAAATAGTAATGAAATTTTTAAGTCAAAAGATATTCACTTAATATAACCTGTGCAGTTTATACTCAAGAGATAATAACAAGGAAGAAAAAAAGAAAGTAATAATAAAATGATCGAGTAAAAGATACAATGAATCTGTTTTACAAAATATATTAATCAAAATTTTCTAATAAATCAAGTCTATGAGGGAGAAAATAATATCTCTGAACCAACATAAGACATAACTAGAATCCCATATACTAAAAGAGGGGTATGTTTAAGATATCAAATCAAATAGTATGGCAATATTATTCGTGCATCTATCTCATCCTCACCAAACATATGTATGTGTGTCAAATCAAATGGCACGACAACATTCTTCGTGCATTTATCTCATCCTCACCAATAATATATATAATAATATCATCCAGGTAGAAAGCATACAACTAACCGGCACAACAAGGTAGAAAGTATACAGACAACGATAACAAATATAAGGTAAAAAAATATAGATATCAGTAACAAATAAGGAAAAAGACATAGTAACAAATAAGGAAAAAGACATAGATGTACAACAATAAACAAGATAGAAGGCTCATATGTAAATGTAACAAACAAGAAAGGAAGAATAAATGTAATATTTAATAAATAAATAGGAGGCATAGATGGGACAATACCAATTAAAATAAAAGACATAGAGGTAACAACAACAAACAAAATAAAAGGGCACAAATATGTATGTGAAGAAGGGACATGTTTCTCATCCTAACCTGTATGGAAACACCCTTCGTTCCATGAATTCTCATCTTCATTTGCACTAAATTACCCTTCGTACCAATAATAATAATGTATGCGGCAAAATTAGAGGACTTAATTTCTTGCTATCAAGCCACTTCGGAAGAATACCTCGAGACCCTGAGGATGTGGAGTTGCGACCGAATCCCCTACCTCGGGGCCCGTCGAGGCTCGACTCAAAGAAGACAAAGGTCAAGGCTAGAGCAAAAGGGAAGTTCCCAAGGCGCATGACTAAGTCTGACAGAGCCGGCCTACCCAGAGCCTGTGCCGAGGCGTCACATCTAGTCGTCCCATCCCCATGCTTTTACAATTAATGAATGTTGTACCATTACCGGATTCCCCTCCTATATAAGGGGAACCCACACTACTTTGTAAGAGGCGGATGTTGCTCCACTATTCTCTATAAGATCAATAATATCTCTCTCTTTCTCTCTCTTTTCTCTCTAACATGTTCGCTCGAGGCCACTTTGGATTTATAACTTTCATACTTGTTCTTCATTTTATTGCTTGGTATTGGCCATAAAGATCCTTGTTTGATCATACCTTAACTGTTATCTCGTTCTCGACTACCCCAGATAGCTCGAGCTCGAGACGGATATCGACTCCGATGCCTCTTCATCGACCAGTCCGAGGCTCGGGCGGCAAGCCCCTAGGTTTGATTACTGCCCCGTTTTAGCTTGTATCTCTTCGTTAAACTTCATACTCTTAGCATCAACTGCTCTAACAACTAGCATAAAAATAGATCACGTATTTTTAGAATCCCATTTACAAATTTAATTGTTGTTACCATTTTCACGGTAAACAGTTTAGCGCCCACCGTGAGGCTAAAAATAATAGTGATTATATTCTTGCTGGTTTCATTACAAAAACGCAAGTTATCTTTCACACTTTTTCTTGTCCAAGATCTCTTGATTGCAGGTCGAAATGTCTGGCTCAGTAAATAGGGTCGAGAACGACTACCTCGAAGATCACGAAAAAAATGGTATGGCAGTTCCAGCCGTTGGCGCGCCACCGCAGAACCCCGATAACGTACCTGGACCGATTCCAGCGGACGCGGGTTTGCAAGACGCATAGTAGGTCGACAAAACCTCGCACACCGACGGAAGCATACAACATGGCGACCAACAAGAAGCCCAAAAGACCCGGGAAGCACAGGAAGTCAGGCTTCACGATATTTTTGAAATGTTGCATGCACAGTAGTCGGCTATCGCTCAGTTGCAAAGCCACCCGAAGACTACCAGCACAGTAGCGTCAGAAACAATTCCCCCTGCCGAATAAGTACCCGAGAGATCAAGTAATAACAGATCAGTAGCCGACCCTGACATAGTAAAGATGCTCGAGGATCTCACCAAAAGGATCAAATCAGGTGAGAAATTGATAGCAGCCAACGATAAAAAGGTCGAGACCTAAACTCTAGGGTCGACCAAATCCCAGGCTCGCCCCCAATCCTGAAAGATGTAAATTCGAGGAAGTTCGTGCAACGGCTGTTCCTAGAGGAAGTGGCCCCGGGACCCATTCCAAAGAAGTCAAAACTCCAGAACTCCCTAAGTACAACGGGACCTCAGATCCCAACGAACACATCACTGCCTATACGTGCGCAGAAAAAGGCAACGATCCAAAAGATGATGAGATCGAGCCCGTCTTATTGAAGGGGTTCGGGAAAAAACTCCTGAAAAGGACCATGATGAGTCGTCATAACCTAGCTCCCAACCCCATAAACCCACTTACCATACCAACAAATTCCTCCATAAAGACATATGTCGATGCAATCGAATCAACGACGAGAAAGCCCGACACATCCAGGGCTGAACAAAGGGAGAATGAAATGCTACGGGAATTCGCACCTCATTCCCTGATGGAGCGAACAGGATTACCCTCGGTATCAGATACAGGCCTTCACTCAAAGCCTAAACAAACCAAGCCCAACGATTTCAGCACAGTTCAAACAAAACTTGATGAGGTACCCAGCCGAGATCTGGTCGGATGCCCCTACCCAGCATCAATCGCAAATCAGGGTCGTGGATGACCACCCGGGAACCTTCTCGGGCTCAGTATAACCAAGCAGGCTCCTGGCAAAGAAACCAATGCCAAACAGAGGGAGGTACCGCCCGTGTGCCGTAGATAGAAGGAATGCCCCGAGATGCAATCTACCTCGCAGCGATTGGAGAATGGCCCGAGGACAATATCCTCGAGGAATCGTTAACAAAGCCAGATTTGACGAGGATGCATGGCCAACAAGGGCGCCTCGCCCATTAGAGTACAATTTTAACATCACTATACCAAACATCGTGTTCGCCGTAAGCGAAACTAGGGACGTCAAATGGCTCAATAAAATTCAGCAGAATCCCTCTCAGGTGAATCACAACTTGGTGTGTGAATTGTATAACGTGCACGACCACGGAGCCAAAAATTGCCACCAACTCAGGAGAAAAATAGTCGTGCTACTCAATAAAAGTCACCGCCGAGAGCGATCAGGCTCGAGTTCAGCTTTGAGTGAGGAAAGGCGGCCAGGAAAAGCGAAGCAAATGAGCCGTGACGTATTGCCACGATAGTGGAGGAGCGACGACACTCTCCAAGGACTCATAAAAGGGAGAGTAAAAATGCTCGTCACTAGGGAAAAGCGGGTCCGGGGATACATTCCCAAGGACGCCCTCACATTCAACAAAAAAGACACTGAGACCTTGTATCGGCCCCACACTGACGCACTAGTAACCTT